>NC_059430.1:114838235-115534485 GCF_021028975.2 Sphaerodactylus townsendi
AGTTGCACACTTTAAAAAAAAGGAACCGCTGTACAGTGTCTTTGTAAATATTGCCAGCATTTGGCAAGTTAATTTTTCTTTTTAACTGTTGCGTATGAAATACAGTAGATATCCCCCAGGGACTTTCTAATGCCAAGAATTTGTGTGTAAAAACAGAATAACCCAATGTTGTAATTATATGTGCTGCATGTGGAAACTCCCTTTTTCCCTGCCAAGAAACAAGGATGCAGCTTCTTCCAGCTAGAGCCCAAGGGGATTTGTCCTCATATCCCTGCCTGCACAGCGTTAGCACTCCGCGCCACTTCCTTTCACCACCAAAAGAGCATCTCTTACAAACAGCCATTAAGAGTCCATGAAGCCTCTGATTTTGTGATAAAACTGATGACCGAGTGCCAAGAATCGAGGGGTTCAGCCATACATTGGTCAGGAGGGACCCACCAGTATGTTGCAATGGGATGCTGTCTCTTGCATGCAGGGCCTTTAGGCTGGTGGCTCCCTGCAGGAGAGGAGCGGCACAGGAAAAGGCTGCTTGTGTAATACTGCTCCTCCGCCCTGGGCATCAATAGAAAGAGACCCACTGAAGATTTTGCTGCTTCAGCTGAACCCCCGGCTTGCTATCCAAAGAGGGAAGAGGGGTGAAGGTACTGGTAGGCAGAGGCCATCCTTCCTCCTCCTCTTCATTCTTCTTGGCTGGAGACCAAAAAACCCTGCTCACCCTTTTGGAGGCCTGTCGGGAGGGTCCCGCACTCTGCACGTCTGCACACGAGGAGGCGGCACTGGTCTTCCTCCCACTTGTAACACTTGAGAATCCTTCAGATTGTGTGGAATGTATTTTTAAGAGATTTTTTAAAATTATATTTTTTCTATTTGCTAATGTTAAGACTGGGTGGGGAAAGGGTTGCTAAAATCCCGACATTGTGCTACAGGCAGACGCGTGTCTCCTGCCTTATATTTCCTCGTTTTTTTTCAGGTTGAGAAAAAGTAAGTGCAATTTAACCAGGTGTGTCCCCGAGGTCCTCTTTGCCCCCCCCCCCCCCCCCCCCCCCGGCCACTTCCGCTGCAGATAGCAGCACCATCCCAGCCACTCCATCCCTTGCGAAAAGGACGCTCCCCTGGTGCTAGCACGGTTCGGTCAAACAAGGCCCCCCCCCCCCCCCCCCCCCCCCCCACAAAGGTCTGTGGGCTGGACACCAGGCGAGGCTCTTTCTCTGTCAGGCTCACAGAGCAGCCAATCTGCATGCTATGTTGAAACCCAAGTTTGTCCGCATGTTATCTTCTGACTAATGCTGTCTGTTCTGCAGTACATAATCAATAAAAAACTATTTGTATGTTACTGGGAAGTGTGGGCTGCTTTGGGACTGACACCGGCTTGCAGCAGTATTGGGAAGGGCCGGTTGGAAGCATCTCAGCAAGGCGGGCTGACACCTCTTCCACTGGGTATCCAATATTGCCTCGATCAAGACATGTTGTTGCTAGTCAGAAGCACCTGTGTGGCATCTCTGGACCTCTCCGCCACAATTTCTGCCCTTGAAGCGAAGCTGAATTGAAGGGGGTTTGAAAGAGCGTTTGCCTTTCTATGTATGAGGTACACCCATCCAAATCTGTCGTCTGTCCCCACCCCCCAGGGTACAATGAGATAAAACAAACAAAATCTATAATACTCATTTTGAAATGTATCAGGTTGGTAACAAGGGGAGTGGTATGGGTAAAAGGACAAGCTTGGGAGCAGTCGGGAGAGGTGCGCTCTCTGAATATTACACCATTTCAGATGCTGCTTGGGTGCTTTCAAATCTGGGTAGGACCCTGCAATCTTCAGGTGCCAGAACTTTCCCTTGTTCCTCCCCACGGCAGATTCTTTAGCCCTTGGGAACTTTTTTTTGAGGGGTATAATTTTGCCCTTCCCCGTCCTCACCGCAACTGTGCCCGCTCCTGGGACTCCACTTTCCAAAAATCAGAAACAACTGTTAGGGGAGCAGAACACAGACAGCTCAGTCATTCCTGTGCCCGTGGATTGCAGGATCCAACCCATTAACTCTAGGAAGACAAGCTTTCCCTTTTGCGTCTGAAAAATTTCATGACTGGCAAGCCTTAGATGGCAAAGTTTTCCAAACCACATTTCGTCTCTTTGAGACGTGCATTGTGAATTCAGACACAGATCCGTGCAATAATCTAGACAGCTCCTGCTTTAAGCCTTTTACTAAGTCGATATAAGGCAGCCCTGGACTGACCGCTACCGTAGCCAGCCTCACACCAGGAGTGTGCCCACCTTCACCCAGAACTTGCTGCACCTCCTTGTCTCCAGTCTCAAAAAGGGATAGTTATTTCACCCTAGACTTCCAAGTGGGTCTGTTGGCAACATTTATAATCTTTTAGCAGCACAGAGGTAGGCTATGGGTTACTGAGTATAGCCTTACCTGTGCCCTTCCTCCCAAAAGCATGAGACAGCACAGACATTCTCTCTTCGCGTTTTAATCCTCACAACCGCCCTGTGAGGTAGGTGAGCCCAAGAGGCAGTGCACTGGCCCCAGGTCACCCAGCACACCCGTGACAGAATGGAGACGGTCGATCCAGGTCTCCTAGGTCAGCACTGCAACCAGCAGGCCTGCGGCTCCCAGTGTGCTCCTCTCCAACGTTTCTCAAATAAACATTTTTTTTAAAAAAAGAAAGCTTTTATTTTTTGCTTTCTAAAATCCACAACCTTTTGCCACTAACGGCAGCTAGGTTACAAGAGGTCTATACCCTTGGGAAGACAATGAACTGAACCACATCAGTACCAAGACAGATCCCACCAGAAAGCCCGGGCCTCTATTCCAGGGGGGTCCAGCACCGCTTCAGGGGACCAGGCCTGGCTTAGCAGTTGAGCTGTGCTTACTCAGAGGCTGCGCCCAAAAGGTCCTTCTGGGGGCATGAGTGCCTGGGCAGTGCTACAAACCAGGAAGGGTACCCCTATGAGGCTTCTTGTGCCCGCTGAGCTGCTTCCGGCAGCTTGCATCTTTTTCTCTTTCTTTCTTTTTGTCTACATGGAAGGAGCCTGCTGAGCAGGAGGCCCCGGAGTGGCTTGGCGAGGCAGAGTATACATAGCACCAAGAAACTGATCTGCGATGCGCCCGGCTTCCCTCAGTCCGCTCAGCAGAGCACCGTGAACCGTTGCTGGGTAGTTGCGAATCGTATGCTCTCCCGCAAAGAACAAGCGAGGGATTGGCTGGAAGAGAAAGGAAAAGGGGCAATGCAGACACACTCCTGATCTGTCTTATTAACTCCCCTCCCCAAAGAAAAACCGATTCCATAGAATGACTGCATCTGTCCAAACCCCTCCAAATTAGCTGCAAGGACAACAGCAACAGAAGCAGGGAATTTTGCTGTTTTCACTTCCCCTCAGAAGGTCCCACAACCCCATAAAAAGCCACTGATGGGGACAAAGAACAGCATACGCTGAAGGGTTGCAGAAAGAAGGCAGCAGGAACAATTGCTAAACTGGCACTCTGCCTCCCTCTAGAGGGAAGGAGGAATGTAAATTCAGTCTTGTGTTACCATGATGCCTGAAAACAATCTGAATGTTTTTAACTAGAGCAGGGGTCTGCAACCTGCGGCTCTCCAGATGTTCATGGACTACAATTCCCATCAGTCCCTGCCAGCATGGCCAATTGACCATGCTGGCAGGGGCTGATGGGAAATGTAGTCCATGAACATCTGGAGAGCTGCAGGTTGCAGACCCCTGAACTAGAGGCAGAAATTGTCCTGAGGGTAAGAGTACTTCCTTGTTTTCTCTCCAAGTACATACCATGAAATGGGTGGCATCCTACACCAACCTCCAGGACACTCCTTGAGATTTAGCGGGCATCCCCCTTTTGAAACCCAGCACACGGACTCATGGGGCGGGCGTAAACAGTCTGCCCTTTCATTCTCATTTGACATTCCGGGACCACCTTCAACTGGCAACTTAGGATAGAAACCGGTTTCTAGCAACATTTAGGACGGCACTGGCTGGATCACCAGCAGGAAACAGAGGAAGGTCTTCTGGGAGAAAGCAGAAGACCCAGCTGCTGGGAGACAAGTCCAAAGCCGTCTCTCAAGAACGAATAAGTGAAAAAAGAGATGCTTCCTTTTGCAACACCTTGAAATTGCATGGGAAACGAAGCTGTAGCTGATAAAATTAATCTATGGAGTGCCCGAGGCAATCAACGTTCTGAACTGCAACTTATTTGGGACTACTTGAGTGCAAAAAGCCAGTTCTCACCTGAGGAGCTCCTGGAATGGCTGGTCCTGGAGTGATTGGCTGAGCCATCAAGTCGTAATCGTTTCCTGAAGATCCAGCTGCTACGTAGGAGTAGGACCCTCGGGCCCAAGGGTCAGCCCGCCAGCGAGACACGACCGTCTCCTTTGGCTGAGAACAAATACAAGCAGCAGGTGAAGCCTTAGCATTTCACTGTCCACTGGAAGAGTGGGGCAAGTCCCCAGCACACGGCCTGTGTGCACAAGTATGCATACTAGTGCATGGAGTGTGTTTTTACGTAACTTGAGACGAAAACTACAAAACTTGACAACGAATGAGAGCTTTTAAAGTTCCTGAGGTCTCCGATCGTGTTCATTTTAATCCCTTGCTTCCTCAGGGCACCATAAGGGATTCTTTCTCGCACAATTTTATTCTGACAGCAACCACCCTGTGATGTAGGTTAAGGCTGAGAAAGAATGACTGGCCCAGGGACACCTCATGAGCAGTCAGGGCGCAGCAGAGGTTTTAACCAGACCTGTGTTCAATCACTGCAACCCACCGCCTCAGGAAAAAAAATGTACTGAGGGTTCAAAACGGTACCTGGGGGACAGCACTGCTGCCGAAAATGCCTTTGAGAATGGCAAGGCAGCGCCCAACAATGACGTCGTCGCTGATGTTTTCCATGATTCCAGCTGCTTCGCCTGCCACCAAAGCCAGCAGAATTGGTGCTGTGGTGGAAGGAAGGGAGGAAGGAAGGAAGGAAGGAAGGAAGGAAGGAAGGAAGGAAGGAAGGAAGGAAGGAAGGAAGGAAGGAAGGAAGGAAGGAAGGAAGGAAGGAGAGGGTCAGTCAGGTGCCAGGAGGCAGCTAATGCTACACTGCAAACGTTTGTTTCCATCTTGGGCTTCTCGCCTCCGGCAACCAGCTTAAAAGCAACTGATGTAATGTGGCCGCAGTCTGCCAGTTCCTCTCCTTTGGAGGTCGAGGCAAACTAGACAACAGCTGCTATATTTCCTGTGCTCCTGCTGGTTGCTGCTTCCAGCAGTTCCACTGGAACCCCCACAATGCATAGACATGCTAACAAACAACAGGACGTGCCATTTTCTACCCTAACGTTTAGTTTGAGTTTCCTTTTCAAGAGGGCTGAACTATGACCTTTGCTGTGAAGCAACAACCAACACCTGCTAAAGAAGCAACAAGTAATCTTACTTCAGCTCTGCTGGGGAACAAAAAAACAACAGCCAGACTTATGTGGCCTGAGACACAACATTACCTTTGTACAGATTCCAGAACAGGAAAAGCTCCCCTCTGCTGGCTGTCGTGCTGCCAACGTGACCGAACAAATTGACGCTTGGGTCCCAAAACACCCGATCAAAACAGAGAACAACCTAGAAAACAAAGGGAGGCATCAGAAGGCCCGTTGCGCATTCCGGCAAAGGCTACCCAGTGCTGGAGGGGGAGGGCTCCGAATTTAAACCCAAGGCCTACTGATGCTCACAGTGGCCGATCCGGCAAAAGTGGAGACAAGTCAGCCGGGCATGTCAGGCAGAGCAACAGCATAACCTCTAAATTGGGGCCCATTCCCCCTTATTAAGTCCACTGGAATTAGTGTGAGCTCCCAAAAGTCCCATCACAAGAGGCAGGAGTCCATTTCTAGGAATCAGCCAGACAGCTCTGAGGAGGCAACAGTAGCAGGGAAGATGGCCGTGTCCCCATTAGTGCTACAAAACAGTCCCAAGGATGAGGATTCAATGTGTGTTTAACCACATAAGTCTCAAACCTTCCTCTTATTGTGCTCCAGGCTAACACACCACTTAAATATCTCCAGTTCAGCCCTGACTGAACAGCTCAAGCTGCTAGCCTGATCTCATCAGTTGTTGGAAGCTAAGCAGGGTCGGCCCTGGGACCCCCAAGGACGGTCAGGCTATGGCAAACCACCTCTGTTTATCCCTCCCCATAGGTCGCATGTGACTTAACAGCAAAAAAGTGACAAAAAACTCAGTGACCAAGGTGAAGAAAAAACTCCAGGATCACAGAGGGCAATGGGAATATTCAGGCTGGCTATGAGTTGCTCCCTGAACTGCAATCAGCAACCAAGTCTTCCTTAGGAGCAACAACCATTCTGGTGAGAAAATTTCACCAAGGGGTCTCAGTAGTCCATCCTTTCTCCCTCTGTCACAGGCAAGGACAGAGGTATTCTATTCATTCCTCCACCTAGCCTTACACTCTATGTTACCTTGTTAAGGTTCCCAAATCCCATCCTCTGCACAGCAGATGTCTTCCACTCGGGAAGAGGAGGAACAAACTGGACTGCAGGAGGCTGCTGCTTCAGTACCCCCAAGGGAAGGGTACACAGAACGGCATCGCACTTATAAATAAAGGTCTGGCTGGTGGAGCGAGTGTTGACAGCTATCACTTCACATCCTGGTAAGCAGAAAAGGGAAACAGCCATGTAAGCCAATGACTAGGGAAAATTCAGAGTGGTGAAAAGAACAGCTGCATAAAATACGCCCTGCTTTTCAGTTTTTCTCCTGTGAATATTAGGACTCAGAAATAATGATGATCTGGCCTCTGTTTTCCTGGCCTAGTCTCTCCCTCTCCAAAAAGACAAGAGCTCCCTGGTTACAAGCTCCTTTCCCTTTCTCTACCCACAACAGACACCTTGTGAGGTAGGTGGGGCTGAGAGAGTTTGGAAGAACTGTAACTAACCCAAGGTCACCCAGCAGGAATGTAGGAGTGCGGAAACACATCTGGTTCACCAGATAAGCCTCTGCCACTCAGATGGAGGAGTGGGGAATCAAACCGGGTTCTCCAGATTGGAATCCACCTGCTCTTAACCACTACACCATGCTGGCTCTCCCTTCATTAGCTCCTACTGTTCTACACAAACTTGTCCCCCTTCACACATGAAGCTGCCTGACACTAAATCAGAACATGGGTCCATCAGGGACAGAATTGTCTACGTGGTTTGGCAGCCACTCTCCAGGGCCTCGGGGAGAGAAGACAAAGAAGAGTTTGGATTTATACCTAGGCAATCTCAAAGCAGCTTACAAATGCTTTCCTCTCCTCTTCCCAAATAAGGACCTTTTGAAGTAGGTGGAGCTGAGAGAGTTCAGAGAGAGCTGTGACTAGCTTAAGGTCACCCAGCAGGCTTCATGTGGAGGAGCGGGGAAACAAACCTGGTTCACCAGATTGGAGTCTGCCATTCATGTGGAGGAATGGGGGATCAAACGCAGTTCTCCAGATTAGAGTCCACCTGCTCTTAACCACTACACCAAGCTGGTCTTTCTCATCACCAACAACTGATCATTTTAACCAGAGGTGCTGGGGATCAAACCATGGGCCTTCCGCATGCCAAGCGGATGTTCTCCCACTGAGCCACAGGCCCGCTCTTTCTTCAGATAAGACTCCCTCTCCCAATATGTCAAGCCCTTCCCCTTTACATCCTCCTTAAGGCATACAAATGGTAACCCTCTCAGCCCGCCATACTCCGTTTCATCTTTTCCATGTCACTTTCAAATAATTCATTCCCCTCTATCCTTTAATCTTTCTGAGTTGCAGATTCCAAGCAAGTTCGTCTTTGCCAGGTGCAGGGTACTCCCTACAGAAGTGTTTAGTTTACACAGCGCCCAAAGATTAAATACAAGCCAGGCTTACCAGAAGCAGTGTAGCGAACCTGTCTAACTGCCGTGTTTAGCTTAATGTCTAACCCTTCGGCTAGAGCCACTGGCACGCAGGAGTAGCCGTTTCTCACAGTCAAATGACTGCCGGTGAATTCAAAATCGTCATCCTACAAATGAAAAAGAAAGAAATGAGAAATCCCACTGAGGTATTTGCAAGTCAGCTGGCCTGGGGGGATTCCTAAAATGTTGCCCTGGCTTCTGACAGATAAAAGGCGGCAGCAGAATTACTGCAGGTGGCGAAGACAACAAGTCCTTATATGACAGAAGGTGACAGCACAGGAATTGGGGACCATCTATAATGGCAAAAGGCCTTTAGCTGAAGAGTCCACAACTTTCAGACAGAATAAGAACATAAGAACATAAGAACAAGCCAGCTGGATCAGACCAAAGTCCATCTAGTCCAGCATTCTGCTACTCGCAGTGGCCCACCAGGTGCCTTTGGGAGCTCACATGTAGGATGTGAACGCAATGGCCTTCTGCGGCTGTTGCTCCCGATCACCTGGTCTGTTAAGGCATTTGCAATCTCAGATCAAGGAGGATCAAGATTGGTAGCCATAAATCAACTTCTCCTCCATAAATCTGTCCAAGCCCCTTTTAAAGCTATCCAGGTTAGTGGCCATCACCACCTCCTGTGGCAGCATATTCCAAACACCAATCACACGTTTAATGAAGAAGTGTTTCCTTTTATTAGTCCTAATCCCCCCCCCCCCCCCAGCATTTTCAATGAATGCCCCCTGGTTCTAGTATTGTGAGAAAGAGAGAAAAATTTCTCTCTGTCAACATTTTCTACCCCATGCATAATTTTGTAGACTTCAATCATATCTCCCCTCAGCCACCTCCTCTCCAAACTAAAGAGTCCCAAACGCTGCAGCCTCTCCTCATAGGGAAGGTGCTCCAGTCCCTCAATCATCCTTGTTGCCCTTCTCTGCACTTTTTCTATCTCTTCGATATCCTTTTTGAGATGCGGCGACCAGAACTGGACACAGTACTCCAAGTGCGGTCGCACCACTGCTTTATATAAGGGCATGACAATCTTTGCAGTTTTATTCTCAATTCCTTTCCTAATTATCCCCAGCATAGAGTTTGCCTTTTTTACAGCTGCCATGCATTGAGTTGACATTCCCATGGAACTATCAACTAAGACGCCTAAATCCCTTTCCTGGTCTGTGACTGATAGCACTGACCCCTGTAGCGTGTATGTGAAGTTTGGATTTTTTGCCCCTATGTGCATCACTTTACATTTTGCTACATTGAACTGCATTTGCCATTTCTGAGCCCACTCACCTAATTTATCAAGGTCCGCTTAGAGCTCTTCGCAATCCTTTGTGGTTCTCACCACCCTACATAATTTGGTATCATCTGCAAACTTGGCCACCACGCTACCCACCCCTACTTCCAGGTCATTTATGAATAGGTTAACCCATTTATGAATAGGTTAACCAGCGATGGGTGATAAGAACTCAGGGGAGCGCATCTGACAAATCTCGCCCACCAGACATTTGATTGTTGGTAGTCTGCTCTGGTGGGGGGAGTGGGATATAAATGATTAATTTATATGGGAGACATCTAAAAGAAGAAGAGTTTGGATTTATACGCCGCCTTTCTCTCCTGTAAGGAGGCTCCAAGGGGCTTACAAACTCCTTTCCCTTCATCTCCCCACAACAAACATCTTGTGAGGCAGGTGGGGCTGAGAGAGTTCACAGAGAACTGTGACTGGCCCAAAGTCACCCAGCACAGCAGGGTTCATGTATAGGAACGATGAAACAAATCCAGATCACCAGATAAGAGTCCACTGGTCATGTGGACGAGTGGGGAATCAAACCTGGTTCTCCAGATTAGAGTCCACCTGCTCCTGGCTCTTAAACACTACTCACGATGGCTCTCTAATATACACCAGAGTGAGTTTGTGCAGACGTCTGAGTTATGGGATGCTCTTCTTCCAGGGTTGGCCATCTGGAAATGGATAGGGATCTCTTCCTTATATATACTTAATTTTCTGTTTTATTGTTTTAACCGAGTTGTTCTATTTGTCTGGTGAGCTTTAGTTGAGCTGATGAACAACCACAAATTACCTTGAGAACAGGCCTCCAATGAAAGGTGCTGTCAAAGCAGCGGGCAAAATACAAAATTCAGCTTCTCCTGAAACAGAATTACCTAAGGCGGCATTCTGACTTTGTTCAGAGAACCAAATGCACACAGCCGCAACCGAGGATTGTTGTGTATAATTCATTCCATACTGAGAAATTCAGACTAACCCTCTTTAAAACCTCTCTCCAAGTGGGAGAGAAGAGGAAAAACAGAATAGTTACCTGGTCCCAGTGCTTCAGAGACAGGGTAGAGAGCGGCGTGGCATTTGCAAACTCTAGATTTGCAAAATGCCAATCAAGAATCTGTCTGTCTCTCGAGGATAAGTAAACATCACTGAAAAGGTTAAAAAGGAGAGAGACAGGCACTGTTATGAGGATACTGAGAACCTATCCAGCTGTTGTTACCATATGCTGAACCCTCTGAATTCATGGCCGTTTTCTACAAAAGTTAATTAATTCACTGTCCACCAAAGCACCTTGGCTTCTAAGGCCAGTTCAACAATTTTGTCAGACTCTGCACAACCCACAAGTTACCCAGCAGCTGAAGAGCTGAGGAAAAGACACCCTAATTCTGCCCGTTTTCTTCCTCACAATTGCATTGCCAAATTCCACCCTGACTGCAGCTCCATCCAATATGGCTGCATGGAGAAGAAACACGCAAAGTCAATTTTTTAAAGGCTTTCACTGCAGCTTCCTGCTTGACAGAAGAAAATTCTCTAACCCTGAGGATGTTCAAAGAAACTGCCATTTCTGCACCATCTATTTTGTTTCCATTGCAATGCTGGATACAGCACGTCAGCGCACTGGGGAATGCTATTGACAACTTGGGGTGAGGCGGGGGGGTGGGCAATGGCTCAATAGTCAGAGTAGATAGTACTGGTCTTGATGAACCAAGGGTCTGATTCAGTATAGGGCAGCTTCAAGTTCATCCGCTAACTTACTGTTTCAACACCCGACTGTACCACTGCAATTATTTGGGAAGTAGAAAAAGAGAGGGGATATTCAAACTTCAAAGCTATTCATGGCCTTGGACCTGCATACCTGAGGGATCGCCTCTCCCCATATTGCCCCGTTAGGCATATTGCCCCATTAGGAGGACCTACTGGTGATCCCTGGGCCAAAGGCAATCAGGCTGGCCTCTACACAGGCCAGGGCCTTTACAGCCCTGGCCCCTACCTGGTGGAACAGGCTCCCAAGGGAGATCAGGGCCCTGCGGGACTTACAGAGTTTCCGCAGGGCCTGTAAGACGGACCTGTTCCGCCAGGCATTTGGCCAGCCTGGCTAAGTACATCTGCCACCATTCCATCTGGCCTCCCGTGGACGCAAGGGTGGGGGAGGGAGGGGGAGTCCGACGCCATCTGATATTAATATTTATATGGTTCCTGTTTTAATTATTGGGGTACTGTGCTGGTTTTATTGCGTTTTAATGCTTTGTTTACTGTGGCTGTTCACCGCCCTGAGCCCTTCGGGGAAGGACGGCCTATAAATTTAATAAAATAAATAATAAATAAAACCCCAAACTCCCTTTTGTCGGCATCTATCTATTCATATAGAGCATTCGACATTTTTACCTAGGAGGATTGGCTTCTAGCTCTTGAAGTTTCTCTTCCAGCTTCCCTTGCGTTTCCGCCAACTCGTCGTACTCCTGGTAAGAAAGGAGACAAGTAAAAACCAAGAATCGCGTCACACACTGAGGCGGTTTTTTTTAAAACGCCTCACGCGTTTCAAAAAGCGTTTTCGTGGATATCTTCCTCAGGAGAAGAAATTCATAAATTCTCTTTTTCGTATTTCTTAATTGCCATATGGATTTTCTACAAAAAATAATGATAATAATGATCATAGTTTTTTGTTATACACACTTTCTTATAAACATAAACTTATTAACATTTTTAAACAATTTTGAACATTTTTAAACATTTTTAAAACGTTTTTAACATTTTTAATAATTTTAAATAATTTTGCATCATTATAACAAATTATATAACTATAGTGCTACACATTACATTGTTATTATGATGATGAATAACCATTTTAGCTATCTTACTAATCTCTCCGTGGAGCTGTAAAATACTCCTTTCTCTTATCTCTCCGCAGAGCTGTGGTGCACTCCAACAATGGCTATTATGTGTAATAGAAAACAAGGAAGGTAGCGAAAGTATATGGATTGTCCCTGATTACAATCAGCTGTGAATTTCTTAACTGAGCTACAGCTGTGATTCCTTTACAAATGACAAAGAAAAAATCAATCCTCACGATTTAAACCAACAGCCATATTAAAGCTTTTAAACCTATGAATAAAATCTATTTTCCACTCTTAGAATAAATTTATCAATGTCAATATCACGTCTTGTTTTTATGTGTTGAAAATGTTGCAAAACCGCAAATTTAAAATCACAGTCCCTATGACCCATTTGTACGAAATGGGCTACCAGTGGTGCTTCCATATTCATATTGCGGATGTTGCTGCGATGTTCTGCGATTCTCAGTTTAAGACAACGCAAAGTTTTTCCAATATAAATCATATCACATGGGCATATGATGATATATATGCAATGGGTTGTGTTGCAATTTGAAAATTGTCTCAAAGTCCACCTCTGTCCAACTGAAGGTAAGTTTATAACTTTAGATTGTAATGCAAGTCCACAATTTTTACATTTTCCACAGCTATAATGGCCAATCAGAGAGGAGACAAGCACATGAATACAGAGGGAAATGCTGAATGAAGCACACGGGACACGCAGCAGAACCTCTGTACGCACAACAGTGTCTCCCAGCCTGCTCTACCCTTGTGCACTGTAGAGCCTTCTCAATCACATGGTCTTGCACGCTGGTCACCCTGGAAGTAGAACTGGGATGCCAGATTCAATACAGCGGCGCTAAAAGTTGAAGTGGCTAAAGGAACCTCGAGCAGCACAGTTCTGCTTCAGAGACTGCTGGAAATGAAAGCAAACGTTTCACAGGCCCATCTTTCATGCTACTTCGTACCTTGCAGAGAGCAGTCAGATCCCTGTGTTTACTCTTCACAAGGAATTCTGCAGTAATATCCCGAGGTGGCTTGACTTCAGATGCTTCCTTATATTGCTGATGGAGTTCTTTTATCTTCTCTTTTAAATTCACCATCTAAGGGGGAGGGGAAAGGAAAAAATCACCAGCGGAAGGAGGAAGGAGAAGCAAACTTGACTCCAAGAGATTCCGGGGAAGCCTGCGGAAAGCTTCACCACAGCTCTGGAGCTTGTCACCCAATCTCATATGTCGAAATTTAGACAACCCAAAGGGGGAAAAAATCTTTATAATCCACTCTAGCGGCCTTTAAGTACTGGGCTCGGTCAGAATCTGCAAGTCATGGGGGAGCATAAAATTTAATGTGAAAGGAGGGGGGCTGAAATAGAACTAAGTCTGACCTTATTGAGGAGATCTTTCAGTTCCTCCTGAGTTTTCACTATTTTCTTCCAGTGCTCGATCTGTTCATCTTTCACATGCTTCTCTTGTAGTCTAAGACAGACAAGCACCACATTATCAAAACCACCACCGTTCTCTAGCAAAAAGGTTTGCGGTACAAAGTGAGGATGACCCAGGCAGGGTCCTTTCAGATTTAACGTTCAGTCAGATTCTTCTCGAAATGGGAAAGCAGCAAAGGATTTAGCGGGTGGAGCACTACCTACTAAAGCAGGCTGTTAATGTACAATACTTAATGTTTCTGCATTGCAGGGGGTTGGACTTGATGGCCCTTGTGGTTTCTTGCAACTCTATGATTCTATAATTCTATGAAAAAGTATGTCCCATGTATGAATCTAACTAAACATATAATTAAATTATTTGTTAGATTCTTGGTGTCCTATCTTAGCAATGTGGATAAATGTGGATGGGTAGATAGAATATGAGAGAGAGAGAGAATACAGGTTTAGTCAGTGTTTAACATTTCATTGAAAAGCAAAAACTCGGTGGGGGTTTCTGTCCGACCGAAATTGACTCAGGGTTCCTCATCACGGCTTTGCATTTTCAGGGTGAAGTATCTTTAGGCAAGATGCCTCAACAGCTGAACATAAATGGGGGTGGGTGGGAGAAAGGCTGTTCCCTCGACTGCCAAGCCCTTCCATTCGTTACTGTCATTTCTTCTTTCGACTTGCTTGGAGTAAAAGACAGGCAGTTTTCAGAACCTAAGCAACAGCAACGATGCTCTCAATGGTTGCCTCTGCCTTGGCAGTGGGTGGAAGGAACCCACAAGTCAGAGAATGTCAGGGAAAGAGGCAGTGGCTCTGCTTGCAAGCAGCTCATCTGATGTGTGGATGTAAACAGGCTTCTATTTCCTATATTTCTGTGCTTTTCACATATGACACCAGCTTTTTAGATGGCTTCCCAAACCCAAGGCTGTTAAGTACCAAAGGAATTAAACTAAAAGCTTAATAAAACAATGCTCATTTTAAATATGCTTTTGTTTTGTCCATTCTTATGTTGAAGGGTTAGGTGACTCTAAGCCACCTCTAAATGCTGCATCAGGTGGCAGGATAAAAACCTAACACTAAATTCTACCTCAGCTGCAACTGTCAGAAGGGAAGGAAAGCTAGACAGTTTTAGAAGCGGCCAGAACTTAAAGTGTACTAGCTCATTCAACCTGCTGTGATTCCTCAAAGTGTATACTGAACATTCTTATGCTAAAGGAAATTCTCTTGAGTCACAGAGGGACTAGAGGTTAGAGAGAGATGTCGGCCTTCAAATCCAAGCTAAGCACATTTAAAACAAAAACAACTTCACTTACTGGAGGAAATTATTTCAACGCCCCTGATGAAAATTATTGGCATGATCAGTAAAATGTAACTCCACTTACTGTATGACAACTTCTAGAGCCTGACCCAGGGAGACTGGCTTGTTATTAAGAATGTTGAAATCTAGTTGGTGGCTCAGATATGAGGTAGCTTCCAATAAACGATTGAACTCTTGCTCTACCATTTCATCTTTCTCCTTTGGGACCTGCAAGTAAGATCCTTGGTTAAAAATACACAATACAGCACAAACTGGTCCAGGGGTCTGCAACCTGTGGCTCTCCAAATGTTCATGGACTACAAATCCCATCAGCTGATGGAATTTGTAGTCCATGAACATCTGGAGAGCCGCAGGTTGCAGACCCCTGAGCTGGTCCCTCAAGTTGGGGAAGCTCTTTCTGCTTATGTAACGGTGAGATGTTAGTTACACAGTGAGCAACTGAGGCTGCAGATGGCTCAGGTCCAGACCACCAATGCTTGGGTGAAGATTTGAATTCCAGCCTATAGGACCTGTGCATTACTAATACACCACCTGCAATATCACACTGTGATTGTAGGTAGTGTGGTGTAGTGGTTAAGAGCAGGTGCACTCCAATCTGCAGAACTGGGTTTGATTCCCATTCTGCCACTTGAGCTGTGGAAGCTTATCTGGTGAACTAGATTAGCTTGTGCACTCCAACACGTGGCAGCTGGGTGACCTTGGGCTAGTCACAGTTCTTCAGAGCTCTCTCAGCCCCACCCACCTCACAGGGTGTTTGTTGTGAGGGAATAAGGGAAAGGAGTTTGTAAGCCCCTTTGAGTCTCCTTGCAGGAGAGAAAGGGGGAATATAAATTCAACACTTCTTCTTCATGTGAGTGTTTACCACCAAATCACAGCTTATAGCAGCACCACAGGGTTTTCAAGGCAAGAGATGTTCAGAGATGTTTGGTATTGCCTGCTTCTGAATGGGCTGAGAATTCTGAGCGAACAGCAACTGGCCCAAGATCACTCAGCAGGCTTCATGCGGAAGGGTTGGGGAACAAAGCTGGCTCTCCGGATTAGAGTCCACAGCTCTTAACCACTGTACTACTAGCTCATTTTAAATTGCATTAGGGGTGCTAACATATCCAAAGTCTGAGATATAAAATGCAGCTGCAGTTGATGTTGGAAATACTTATGTGCCACACAGGCCCTTGAAGCAGCGCTCAGAGGTTTATTGCATCTACAGGCATGCCCTTCCAATGCTACAGAAAGGATATGTTAAAGCAGAATGGAAAGACCTGTATTTTGTTCTTAACATGAGAACCAGCCACAACAACCAGACTGCCATTATAACACGTCACATCAACATTCAGGGCTTCACAGGCATTGTCTTGGTACAGTCCTGACAATAGTCCTATAAGTTAGGTTAGTATGGTGAACCCCATCTGCCCATGAGAAACCAAGGCTGAAGCAGAGTTGGTGAGTTCATGGCAGACAGTTGAAAATACACTGAAAAAAATAGTATTTTGCAGATTCAGATATATTAGACCTGAAACATTTCAGATTTATCAGAAAAAGTGGAAACCACACACTGGTATGCATTTGGGGGGGGGGATCTATTCAGACCTTTCTAGGGATTGGGACTCCTTAAAAGAACTGCTTGGTTTGGTAAAGATTGGGTCAGGGGGTCCAAGTATATGAACCCCCAAAGAGGGTGCTCCCATCCATCCTCCACTGTTTCCAATAGAGGAAAAATGGAACCTCAGGGGTTCACATAAGGAGAGGCAGAAGCAGCTTTGTTGCAAATCTGGTGCCGCCACCTCCAGCCGCACAAAGATTCTCCAGCGATTGCAGTAGAGCAGTGCTCTTTAAATTTTAAAGAACTGCTAAACCTGCCATCCAGGACAAATCAGGCAGCAGGAGGTTTGACAATTCTTTAAAAATGTAAAGAGATTTAAGAAGTCCTTTGGCTGGAGCTGAAAAAGTCATATTTTTCTTCAATTTTTTCAAGCAATGCTATTTTGGGTATACTGAATTGGTGCATTTTTCCAGTTCAGCATATCTGAATGAACATTCCTACTGAACATCATGGATCACAACTCACTCTCTTAGCTACTTCAGTCTGACAAACTCACTGG
This sequence comes from Sphaerodactylus townsendi, assembly GCF_021028975.2. Lineage (NCBI taxonomy): Eukaryota > Metazoa > Chordata > Lepidosauria > Squamata > Sphaerodactylidae > Sphaerodactylus > Sphaerodactylus townsendi. The sequence goes on from NC_059430.1 coordinate 114,855,077, forward strand.
TTTCCATGGGATCCTTGAATAATGATGGGCAGAATACCGTATTTACTCAAAAGGAAGATGACCCTGAATAGAAGGCGACCCTCTAAGACACACAAATTACCCCTGACCATAACTGTAACTTGTATGCTGATGTAAGATGACACCCCCCCTTTTTTTGGATCACCTTGTGAAAAAACCTAAACTTGCATTTAAGTAAATACTATCATTATTCCTCATATGCACAGATCACCACATTTACTTTGTAAGGATTTGGCTAAACAACAGGAAAGTCTTCCTCTTAACAGGCTATTTTTCCTCAAAGTAACGGGTCATTTTCCTCCAGACTATGTTCCTTACAAGTCACCAGGAACTTTTTAGACTTACCGCTTGTCCATTCGCTTCATAAAGTGGGCACTTTTGTTTGATCTTGGCTAATTCCATGTTGACTTGCTTGCTCACAACGGCCATTGGGTTTCCACCTGCAGAAGAATTGTGAAGAGAAAAATGAATGTTAAGATTTCCATTTCCAGAAGGATTGCATTTTTTTTTAAAAATGAAGGAACTGAGTTCTGGGTTACACCACTGAACCAAATAGGAGCAAAGAATGTTGCCTGTAAGGGAAGAAACAGAGCAACCTAAGACAAATGCTTTAAGCCTTTGAAGCATACAAAGAATGAGCCCATTTCCAATAAGACAAAGATACATTTTCAGGATCTAATGAAACATCCATCAAACTCCAGGATCCTGTTTCAACCCATTTCCAATAAGACAAAGATACATTTTCAGGATCTAATGAAACATCCATCAAACTCCAGGATCCTGTTTCAACCAATCCTGTCAGGTAACTATATCTGGAAAGCTTTCAAGCAGACCACGAATGCAACATCAGTCTCTTAAAAGATATCCCACCTCTGAACATGGAGGTTCCATTTAGCTAACACACCTGTTGAGGTATCTGTACATTCTTACTTTTTAAAATCCCACCTGTTATTAAAAAGGCTCAGGAATGGATCTTCACATTACTTGGAAAACAACCATGCTAAAGAATGGTTAAAAAGGAATTCAGTCGCCAACTGGCCAGAGAAGGAATAAAACCAGCACGACTTCCCTGCAGAGGGATGAGTACCTCTATTGTCAGTTGTAAAACTGGAGTCAGAATTGTAGTTTGCTTGAGGTTATGTACTGTAGTAGTATGTGCCAAAGAATGAGCATGGGAGAACTGGGTTCAAATCCAGACTTTGCCAAAGATCTGAGAGAGCCTGAGCTACCTGGTCACGATCTCAGCCCTTCTGCAAAGGACACAATCCATGCCACTCTGGGGGACAGAAATGCAGCAAACAAATTTTGGAGGCACTGGAAATATTATACTACCCCAGGAGATCTATGGTCTGTCTCTTGAACATAATAGCGTAGATGTATGAGTTTTGACCCTGCTGAATGTTTTGTAAATGTCCAGTGTGTTGACTTTTTAATTAAGAAAGAAAGAAAAGTGACGAACTATGAATATTTGAACACAGATGTTTAAATTTAGACTCACCAAGTCCTGTTACCACCATGGCTCCTAGATCTGCGACATAATTCCCTTTGCGAAATGTGGCTACTCTTCCTCCTACACGATCCTTTAAAAATGAAAATTCTACAGGTTAGATTTAGAGGTTCTACAGGTTAGATTTAGAGGTATATTAATCTCAGTCCACCATCTGAAAAACAAAGCAAGAATTGTCGAAGGCTTTCACGGCCGGAATCACTTGGGTGCTGTGTGGTTTCCGGGCTGTATGGCCGTGTTCTAGCAGCATTCTCTCCTGACGTTTTGCCTGCATCTGTGGCTGGCATCTTCAGAGGATCTGAAGATGCCAGCCACAGATGCAGGCGAAACGTCAGGAGAGAATGCTGCTAGAACACGGTCATACAGCCCGGAAACCACACAGCACCCAAAAGCAAGAATTGTTCAGGACAAAGGCTGAAAAATCATTCCTCAAGAACAGTCTACAGGCAAGTTCTAAATTTAATCAAACGTTGAAACAAAATAAAAGGCCAAAAGGAAGCTTGCAAAAAAGCAGAATTATCTTGTTCATGCATCACCTAAAGTCACACAAATGAAATAACCCAAAACGATGTCTACCAAATGACAACACATCTACTCCTATTTCAAACAACACAAGTCATTAGTGAGGGGGGGATCCATTAAAACGTGAGTCAGCCATTTAAACAGCACAGACCTACCAAAAAGCAAAAAACCCTCTATTGTCGAAGGCTTTCACAGCCGGAATCACTGGAGTGTTGTGGGGTTTCCAGGTGGTATGGCCGTGTTCCAGCAGCAAAATGCTACTGGAACACAGCCATATAGCCTGGAAACCCCACAACACTACAAAAAAGAAAAAAAATCTTTGGAACAAGCCAGATTTTTAATCTGGCAATAATAAATAATCCGTGACGGGCCCTGATTACAATGGGCAGGGTCCCACAAAATGGCTGCCACTGAGGAGAATACCTGACCCACAACCTAGAAGCCTTTACTTCCAGAAAACTAACACAGGACAAAGGGTGCCATCAGCACCTAAAGACATAGGGAAATAATGAGCAAAATAAATAAATAAAGCAGGCAACTGCCAAGAGAATCAGGTTCCTCCCCTTATTCACCCCAGTTTTTGTACCGATGTTGCATGTAGAAACATCATGTGAAATGGCAGCTCTGAAAGGACCGGACAAGCAGGCAAACAAGGTTTGTAGCCCTGGGCTATAACTTGTGGCTTGAACAACAGACTACCTCAGGCACTTACTCTTGCTTCTAGGAGTGTCACATCCATGCCAAAACTCTGCAGTTGGCGAGCCGCTGCCAAGCCAGATACCCCAGAACCAATGATGATCACCTTGCCTGTCTTCTTAGCTAAAAACACAGATGCAAAAAGTTTAGAAGTTGTACGCTTATACCAACTAGAGTCTGATAAAAGAGCTTATTAAATTATTATACAATCATTACGGGTCACTGATGGAAAGGTAGCATATTTTAAGCAACTCAAATGAGCAGATTCTTATATTATGTTTCAAGAAACATATGCAATATGCAACCTGGAAGGAAAATCCTGATAAATCTGGAATCCAGACTGACAAGCAGTTTCAGTCATGGCTCCCAGCCCTTCTGGATGAAGATTTAAGTGTTTGGTTTGTACATAAGCTATCAAAACCATAAACAAGCGAAGACTTTTTAGTCTCATCTAGCATTCCAGAGACCCCTCCTTCCTGCCCTATGTTTTAATTGATGGCTTTGTGTGTTTTTGCATGTGTATTTTTGTTTTTCTTTTAACTAGTATTATGATCAATGTTTATAATGTTCCGTTTAACTATTCGCCACCTTAGTGGTGCTGACAGAGCAGAAAGGCAGGATATTTTGTTAATGAATTATAAATAAACACAAAGCACGCACGGCCAGTCAGACCTGCCAGACCCTGTCCATCCTAAGGAAGTTTCTGCAAATAATTCCAAAAGAGGGGCTGTCATATCAGAGGCAAGACAGACAGGACAGACTACAGTAGCAAAATCCTTAACTTTACACCCCAATTGAATCAAGACTTGACTCTCATGGGTGAAACTGATACTCCACAACAAGAGCAGCACATGGGAAAGCTAGTTCGGCATTGAACAAATATACAGAGCTTGTCACTGTACCTTTGATTAGACCTTTAAGTATCAAACCATTACTTGAAAAACAGAGGGGATTATGCATTTTGGCTCAAAGCAAATTTTTTTTTAACATCTGAACTCCTTACTTGGTAGAGGCTTGACTCTTTTGTAGATTCCAAAATTGATTAAGCCATGTCGCTCCAAATAGCTATGCACTCGGTGAACTAGCACAGTGTCACCTACAAAGCAAAAAAGGTAAAGACATCTTAGTGCGTGCACGCACTATAAAGCTAGCAGACATAATAGTCATATACAGATGTCAAATACTTGTTTGTTCATGATGAGAACAAGCCTGCTGTGTCCTTAGACTTGTGCACCTACATACTCAGAATTGAGAATGAAGGCTTCCTGATTTAAAAGATCACACTTTTTTGTGATGTCCAAATTGGAATGATTTTACTATAGCAGTTTTTTTTTCTTGTCTACAGACATTCCAAGCCAGGATCAAGTCATCTTCTACAATCTCAGTCCGTAGACAAGACGCAAACTACAATTTATTAAAGAGGCTCAAATTCAGGCTCAAATGAAGTGTGGCTTCTGTCAAACCAGGATGTCTTCTGCCTCAGAAGGAAATGCTCAAGCCCAAGGATAACTCATTCTTATCCCCCCCCCCCCCCCCCCCCCATGGAGTTAGATTGTAATGCCCCCACGCAGCGGAATTGTGGTGAATATTCATTTGGACAGAAGCCGCTCTGAAGAATTTATTCTTTTCCAAATCCACACCAACTTTACAGTAACAGATGTTATCCTCCAATAATTTCTGCAGGTTTTAATTTTTTATTGTGATTAGCCTGAGTTGAACTTAAAATGCGTATAAAGATTCATGAGGCTGTACAGGACATATAAAGCTCTTTCACAGCAAGTTCTTCCTAGCTCAGAAACACCGGAAAGTATTTTTTCCAGAACGGTTATAGCCAGCAGTTAGTTATAAGAATCTTTCCCCTCTTCCCCAGTCCCTTTCCAGTCTACAGAAAAAGAGGAACGTGGGGTAGAAATTCAATATACTGCACAAAACATCAGAATGTGTTATGTTCTTTAAGAACATACATCAGGGTGCTTAATGTCTTCATCAGAGAATGGGCCTTCTGGATGCTGCTTTGGAATTTGGTTCTTGATAAAAAAACGTGGTAAAAAACTATGGTAAAAAACGTTCTCTAATGCAACGTTCCCCTCCCAGGAATGCAAGGAATAGCTCAAAGATATTTCCTTTAAAGAGCAAGTCAGAACCAGGGAGAATCTTAAAGGTATCAGAAGTGGCAGAGCAGTGGGGATTCAGAGGGAACCTGTGGCATAAGCAAGGAGGAGTGTGCATCTATAACACAAGAACAGAAAAGCTTGAACAAACATCTATGAGAGGGTTAGAGCTAGGGACAATTAGAGGAAGGTGCCAAAAGATGTGACTCTTCCTTTCCTTCCGGAAGACCCTTTCCAAAACCAGGGATGTGAGATCTTGGGAGTCCTGGAACCCATGGGAGCCATGATCATGCTGTCACATACTGCCTCTCCTCTTTGAAGCCCCTCTCCATCCCAACCTGTTAAGTTATTATTCCCTGTGGGTCCCACAATCAGGGAACTGACTTTCCTGGAATTGGAAGGAACTGCCCAGGGGGAGTGGGGGGGGGGGGGAGAGATCTGCTTCCATCAGCACCTTCCACAGACAATGGACTGGATGGATCCAACCCAATGAAACCCCATTGCCAGAAGTAGGGACTGAACACATTTCCAGTGGTCAAGAGGAGGGATCACAAGCTTCAGTTTCAGTATTCTGCAGAGCTTTCTCTATTTCCATAACTAGCGCCACTCATTATGCACAAATTATGCAAATGCAACTTAATTCTGACTGCATGGAATGCAGAACCTTCCTGTAAATACTCAAAGCCTCAGGCAGAAGAGTCACTAAGGTCAAAACAGCTGGCATTAAGAGAACTGAGAGATGAATTAAGCAAGGCTCTGGCACAGATCTCTTCTCTGTCATGAGCTCACAATACACCTGAGTAAGCCCCGTCTTTGCCTCAGCACTCCCATCAACAGATTATATGGATGTAAGTTATAGGGTTGCTATAAGAACTATGACCAGGTGCAGCAGACATGCTTTGAACGTCTGCAAGTGTTGCATAAATGTTAGAAGGCAATAGCTCTAACTGTATCTGACCACTGACCTCAGAAGTGAGATCCAATCAAGAACAGAGAGGTGTACACACATGTTCACAGCAGGCCCAAAATTCTCTGCTGTAGTATCCCCTCTGTACCAATTCGGTTTCTGTCTTTTAAAAATTTTTATCTTCGGAAGCTGCTTTAATGGACAAGTCCATGACCCGGGAAGGATATAAACAAGCACAGGAACATCAACATACTATTATAGGGTGCTTCCAACTGCTGTAGTGTTGCCTCAAATGTCAACTGAATCTTCGGATTGTCCAACCAAAGTTGCAACTGTATTTAAGTGACATGACAAAGAATTTTAACACTTTAAACGCTGCAAATGAACAGGCTTTACTAGAGACTTTTAATAAACACATCCTCAAGTTTTGCATTAATTTTTTATGCTTATAAAATAGCAAATTTAAAAAGTCCCATATTAGAACAAGAGTTCCTAGCAACAATTTGGAAACAGATCTGAAAGGGGGGGGGGGAGCAGCTTCAGCTGGAGAGAGCGGCGATGGGACTATCCTCCCCGCCCCCCTCCAAAAATTATGACGTTACCAAGCTTGCCAAGCCTGAAACACAGATTGGAAAGAGCAAGCGGGTGGGACTCCAAGCAGAACACCACGAAGTATGCAGGTATTATGGAGGATGTAATGTAAGCTACTCTGTGCCATACTTTGCAGTTACCTAATTATTGGTGGCACATTTATAGTGCAAGAGCATCATGTCCCTATTACTGAAGGTAACATTTGAATGATTACTTGTGATACCACAATTTGGAAAGTCATACACTTAAAAGGCCTTGTCAGTTAGACAATGTGGCATATTTTCAGACCACCATCAAAACTGGATGAAATGCAGGGTGCCATTTCTAGACACTGAGCCAGGACTTCTGCAGTACTGCTGGACAACCAGACTGCACAGATCAAATGGAAGACTGAAGCAGCCGCATCTGGAAGTATCTCATGGGCAAAGCAACTAAGAATCCCCAGCAGGGGGAGGGCAAGTGGTCAGCTAGAGAGGACTGTAAGGTTAGTGACCCCTCCATCCTTTTGGATCATCTCTTTTCTGTCCTTAGATTGATACTCCCAGGTCTAATGTCCTGCTTTCTCTCAGAGGTTGGTGTGAGATGCTTCCTAGCTAGCATACTCTTTCACCTCTTTTCCTATCCATGTAGCTCCCTAACGAACATTTATATTTTGGCCTTTTAATCAGCGTGTTACCCGCTTCTCTGTGCAGCAAAATGCCAACAAGGATACTGTGCCTTTGGGGAGCAACATACCGTCCGGTTTCTGATGTAAAGAAACACCTTCTGAGTCTGCTGGGGCCCACTGATAATATCCGGAAAACAAGCTGCTTCTTGGGATGTCATCCGGTCATGCGGAAGTCTGCTCTGGAAAGCCGCTCCTTCTACACCTAGGGTAAAAAAAAAAAAACAGACAGGTGACAAGTGCTGCAAAAGCACCCAGAACGCCAGAATTTTGCTACCACGGAGTCGGCTCTGATGTTGTAAGCGTGTCAACATCAAACTTGCATCTTATTGCAGGCCACTGGACCTTCTATCCTTGCTCCCGTGGTAGTGTCTTTAAATCCTCTAAATCAGTTATTTTAGTAAGAAATATGTAATCTAAGGCAATTACCGAATGCAAGAAGTACTTGACACAAATGCTAGAAGGCCAGCAACTGCAACAGTCAGCTGGCAATTGTGGAGAACGTGAACCAACTTAAAAGCAGGCAAAAAAGCCACTGGCAGGAAGACACCTTTGCTGCCTATATGAGATACTCCTTCTGACTGCGCAGCTATTTTTTCTGCAGCAGTAGGAACAAAGGGGAATGAAGCAAAAGGGAAACTAAGCATGACCAGGCAACAGACTCGGGTTCTTGGGAAATAGGAAGCTGGTGTGAAACCATTACAAACATCAGTAAGCCACTGAGATGAAGACTCAGAGGCATGCAGGAAGAAGGAAGAGATTGCAGACCACCAGCAGAAGGTGAGCTGTCTGGAATAACTATGGAAAGGGGCAGTAAGAAAGGCCCCAGAATCAAGCAAAGGAGGATCTTCACAACAGGTTATCAAGGTTTTCTTTCTGCTGAATTCATTCTGCACAGGCAGACACACAAGCCCCTGATGCCACTTGACACTGCCATGCTGCCATCCTCACTCTTACTCTGGAAAGTGGTGTGGATGCTTGAGGGTGCAACCAGGAGGGATGGGAAGAATTCTGACTACTCTAAAGCCTTGTTCATCTCTGAATATTTTTTCAGCAGTGGCCTCTATATTTATTCAAGCATTCTAGCCACAATGCCAAAATTGTTTTCACTATGAAAAGCTGTCCCTTAAAAAAATAAAAAGAATGAGGAGATTTCTAAACAATTGGGTGAAGGGGGGGGGGGGGGCACTCTAGAATTAACATTACTCTTGTTTCCAGAACTGAAATGATGGAAGTCTGGTCAAAGCCTCAAGAAGTACAGGATTATAGTTCAGTCTTGCTAAGAGCTAAAAGGGCACAATGAGTTTGCCCAGGAGCCATTACTACACTCTGTATTATATTATACCAAATGGATATAGTTCTAGAGAGACTTGAAAGCAAAAAGCCTAAACTTACAAATACAGGTATTTATGCACATGCTTAAAAGTGCGTTAAGGATAGTGCAGTTACTGTTTCAAAAAACACTGAAACATACAAAAGTGCTTAAATACCACTCAAAAATATATATATTTAATGTATTTGTAAGTGTTGTTTGTACACAGAAACAATCAAACTTGAGGCTTCCACCAGCAATATTAACAATACAGTGCTGGTTCCTAAGGAGCAATCTTGATGACATTTCAATGAAATAAATATAGATCCAATGAGTTCCTACAGCTAAAATCATGAAGCACATACATCCTTTGCAGGGAATATGCCACTTGACAAAGGTGGGGAAGATTACATTTGAAACCTCATGCATATCAGCAACTTCCTGATCCTGGAAAACTAATATGACAAAGACAAGTGCCCTCTTTCCCTGATATGCTTATTATTTTATCTGCAGAGAAGCGCTCTGTCACATGAAGGAACATTCAAATATGAAGTCAAATATCTATACTTGAGTCGTGAAAGAGTCCCCAGTAGAGCAGAACCACAGGAATGAGTAATTCACAAAGTAACTTACAAAGGCAACCTTACTTGTGATAAATGCCCACCAAATACAGCAGAACTTGCTTTTGACTAAATAGGCATAAGATTAGGCTCTAACATGGACATCATGCTCTGTCACTGCACTTAAGCAGAGGTGCCCAACTCTGGTGCTTCAGATGGGAATTGTAGTCCATAAACATCTGAAGCGCCAGGGTTGGACACCCCGATTGAAAGGTTAGTGTGCAAGAAAGTCACACCCATGTGCAAGGAAGTAAATTCTCATACATACATTCACCTCAGAGAAAGGATCCATGTATGAAAAGACTGCGGAGAGTGCCTTAAAAAGCATGTGCCTTCTTCAGACATTGCACTTCTACACATGTTCAGAGGTCCATAGGTTTTGGACCCATGATTATTCTATAAGAAACATCTTATTCAGCTGTGCATTATACAATTTACAGCTTTATTTTTAGGAGACGTGAATGTTGTAATGCGTGAAGTTATAAACAAGGGAGGTGAATGCCTGGTCATTCAGGGCTACAGAAAGCGAGCACTAAAATATGGCCTCTGGCACAGAACTGAGTACTTAAGAACCTTTTGTTTCTTCTAGAAGGTATAGACAAGCTTCAACTGTATGGCAGAAATAGGCAGTCCCATTCAAGCAGCCAGGTGGCTGGACACTGCACCACGGCTGCACCACCTCGCCGCTCCTACAGAGGTTTCCTGCCACGTGGGGAGGCTTGAAAAGTGAAAAAGCTCCTCTGTCACTGAGAAGCCCCCATGGGGCTTAAGAGACTTAAGTGACCCTTTCGGTGGCTTAAGTATAAAGTATTGGACGGTGAATGGTGAGGAGGAAGCCAACTAATGTTAGCTCCTCTCTGGGCCTGCACTCACTATGGTAGCAGGGGTGCTAGGACACTGGTGCGGCGTCCCAGCGCTGGGGAAGGTGTGGTGGCTGTACACTGGTGGAGTCACCCCTCCGCCAAGGCAAGTGTGCTGGGGAGGCCAAATCTGCCAACGTAGCCCCACACCGCTCCCACGGGCAGATTTGGCCCCCACTTTGGATGAGGCCGAGAATCGTGCCAAATAAGCACATATGCTAATGTATGCATTGGAATAATATCCAGCTTCTTTGCACAATCATGTCCATGGTACACACAATCCTCAGTAATGACAACTATTTATTTTTATTTGTTTTTATTTAGTAGCAGCATTTATTGTTTGTGACCAAAGGCTATTATTATTGGTCACACAGACAGAAACGGAACATAACACGTTTTATTTGAAACATTTTTAAGCTGCCTTTCCACCCAAAGTAGGGTCCCTAAAGTAACCTTTAAGTTCTTAGGTTAGCTACTAAACAAATATCTGCAGTATATTGCTCATGAAATCATTCTAGATGGTGGAACTGATTTAAAAACTTCAGTGAATTGGTGTAGAATACATTAACACCAAAAATCGCATTTTTATATGCAAGAACAGGCTTCACATTGCAACCAAGCATGCAAATCCTGAAACCCTATAGTGGAACAAGCTCTCTAGATCCTGAGATGTGGTTAAGTCAAGACAGGTGCTTGAGCTTCCCATAGGTAACACATATAGAATGATAGCCTAGATTATCCTCAACTATGGGAGTAAGCAGATCACATGGAAAGAGAGGAGGAGCAAAGCCCTCCAGGATACAAAACAGAGTTGGGTCCCTTGAGGGAAAGACTCAAGGCTTAAGGAAGAGGAAGCTGAAAGAGCAGTCAGTCTCTGTACTCCCACATCAGAATTATAGCAAAGAAAAGTTCTTCCTGCCCAAGTTCCAAAGGTTTTTTTTTCAGGGCCTTCAAGGATCTCCTCTCTGCACAAAACATTTTTAAGAAAATGTTTTCTGGAAACTGAGATGTCCAGCATTCCCAGGATTTCAGGACAAGCCGACATGTTTGGTCCCTTAACTGCGCCCAATCCACTACTCACCCACACAAGTGAAGCCCACCTTGCAGAAATTAAACATTTGACACAACATACATCAGTTTGCAGATATGCTCAAGAAGAAACATGGGGAAAAATCCTGCATCTGCCCAAGTCTACAGTGTTTGGAAGTCTTAATTATTAGCACTAGTAACCAAGCGTAACTAGGCTCTATCATTTCAAACAAGCCCGGGTTGCATACCTGATCAGGTATAGCTTCAAGATTCAGAAGGGCTTTTGGCAATTACAGCCTTTCATGTACAATACTAAATTGGATTATATGCCAACCCTGAATGGGACTGTTGGACAGTTATGATTAAAATCTTAAATTAACTGTCAAAAAGGAGCCCAACTGAAACTGTAGGATACACCTTGGAATGAAAGTTATTTGCAACTGAATTTTATCAAAAGAAAAACTATCTAGAAACTAAGGCGTACCCTTTGATATCACTCCTGAGCTGTGGAAAATATCCTGTGGCTCTGAAGTGAGGGGAAGCTAATTGGCTTTTCAATTTCTCAGCACTAACACCAAGCTCAGGGAAGAGCAGAGGGCTGTGACATGTGACACCTGCCTAAAGTACTTCCAGGTAGGTTTCATCTCATGTCCTCTGGCCACATCACCAAGTTATCCCTCCTTTGTGCACTGCTTCTGCCCCTCCTGCTAAGGCCTAGCCACCCACACCCACTTGCAAGCATCCATCCCTCGTTTGGGGGCTCTTGCTAAGTGGCAAGCATCAAACACCACCCTCACCTGATGCTTGGCAGTCTCCATACCCTCCAGAACTGTCGTCTTGAAGTCCTCCTGCTTGCCCTGTGGAAGGAAAGAGGAGATCTCAGGGACCTTACTCCAGAAGTTAAAGTCATTTGGGGATATCAAGGTCTGATAGCTGGCGATTGGGGTTTAGCAGTTCACCAACTAGAGGGGGAAAAAACATTGTCTGAATTCATCGTGTGGAATAAGCGTCAAGGGCAACACTTTGCAGTCTTCTAATGCTTCATCCTTGCTGTTGGAACCCTTCGTCAGACTGTTAATGGGGAAAAATAGATACACACAGTATTGCACTTGGTTGGTAAATATTTATAAATCAATTTAACAACAGATGAGGGCAAAAAGAAAGGGTACACTTCCTGATACCAATAGGAAGAGTATGCACCTGGGTAGTCTAACTGAGGGTTTTAAACACCAAGGATCTGATAGTCTTGGCAAGGCCTTCACCAAATTGATGAATCACTCTGAAGGGGGGGAAGGGGGAGAGAATTGTTCTCTCTTCCTTCTCTACCACAAAACCAGGAAATCTATTTGTGCTTAATGTATTAACCCATGCATCACTAGTAGGTCAAACTTCTAACATATCCAGAGATGCAAGTGCAAAGAATGCACAACTTAGCACATGAAGTAATTCTACAACTTCTAACATCTAACCTTCCTGAAGAAAACCAACTAGCAAATACATAATACTGCAGTTTGGAGCAACTAAGAAGATGCACTCTGCTGCCTCTGGCTGTATGTCACTTCCAAAAGGAAAAGGGTTAAGAATGAACTAATGAGCTCCAACTACTCTACTATCGTTTACACCTACATCAACCAAGGCTCCTTCAGAACAGTATGATATAGGAAGCCCCAACACTCCAAACCACTGGAACCCACAGAGACCCTAAGTATTAGAGGGACCTTCTAGGTCAGCATCCTTAACCTTGACATCATCCACTAACCAACCATTCTGATCAGTGAAGTACACTGCAAGAATGAAAGTTTTATTGGGAGACTCTGGTACAATAACAAAGTACTTATTATCCAACCATTTACTATCTAACTACTGTCATAGCAACCTTTTGCCTATGGAGAAAAATACAGAACAACTGAAGTTTAACCTTTAGGTGGTTGGCAAACAGTAATCCAGGGACATCTACCTGTCAAGCCAGTGATACTACTAACGCCAACACAATTGCCACCTGTTTCAATCAATCATTCTTCAGCCTGCTTTCTAAAGAGCAGAGGAGAAGCTAGAAGGGATGTATTGGCATGCCATTGGGCATTTGGATTGTCTGGAAGGGACATTGCACAGTTTGGCTATTAGGCTACCACCCCACTTTTCATTTTGCTTTTTTTAAAGGACAGGTAGAGAAGCTCTACATGCACATGCTATGAGATACCACGATGGAGGGAATCTAGGCAAGAGAAGCATACAGTGGGATGCACATAAAGATGAACGCAAGGGCGCAAGCACAGAAGATGGGAGAAAATGCAGAGGGACTTGGCTCCCGACCCAGCATGATTACTGAACTTGATTCCTAAACTAAGATAGTTGTCTGCTACTGACAAGAAATGGAAAAACAGATCCTAGGAAATCAAGTGAACCAGCAGACAGTACACATCACATGGACACTACCATCCCTTAAGTACCCCTGTCATCCAAAACTTTAACACACCCTCATTTCTGCTCCTCCCACACAAAACAAATTTCTGAGAAGTATAAAATAATGCATTCACTGCAAAAGAGCGAGCAGATTCCTCAAAACACAGTGGACTAATCTATCAGGTCTTCTGGTGTAAATTTTTTAAAAATTGCTTAGCCTACCACATAAAGGCAAGTCAGAGAAGAAAATCTGCCAGCAGTTGTTGTACCCAAGGGGCTATTTCAAATGCACCTGTTAACTTTTGTATTACAGTTCATCACCTTTGTGCTCCCCCCCCCCCCATATTACTCTCTGCTGCCTATATGAGATATCCCTAATGGAATACTAGCCCACAATAATCCAAGTCCAGTACAGACATATTGCTGGCTCCCTGAAAGTCAGGGTCTGCAGTTTGGGCATAGCCTGTCCCTGAGCTGCCACGCTCCCATGTTCATCATAGTTGCACCTTACACTAGAGGTGACCAACTTATGCTGTTCCAGATGTTCATGGACTACAATTCCCATCAGCCCCTGCCAGCATAGCCAATCAGTAGGGGCTGATGGGAACTGTAGTCCATGAACATCTGGAACAGCATAGGTTGGCCACCCCTTACACACAATCCAGGTTCACAGGAGTAAGTTTGCAAAGTTACTTCAATGCCTTCTTTTCACACTCTAGCTTGAGAAAGAACATAAGCATTTTAGCTTATGTTGTGTATATATGTAATACAAAACTATGGCTAAGGCTGAGAAAAGGAGGGTAAGGGAAAACTGCTCGAGGGGTGGAAAGGAGCATGAAAATCCATGGATGTGCAGAGATCTGACATTGCAGCTACACTGGACCCCAATCAGTTTCACACCACTGACCCCAAGCCTCTCTTGATTCCTATACCAGCACTGTAACCACTACACTATTTCAGCTCTCCAAATCAGAATCTGTTTGTACTATGAAATCCAAACAGCAGCTGCTTAAGTGCAGAAAGTACTGAGTGTTGTATTACCACACATACTCTAACTGTAGCTACAGCTTAAAACCCCTTTCTGACAAAAAAAAAAGCTAGGAACCTCTCTTTAATCCACTGTACCTGTGCACACATAATACTTATGGGGCTAAAAAGACACATGTTAAACTATTTAATTGCTCTGAATTGAATCTTAAGTTATTTCAGATGCTCTAACACAGTTGAAGAATACAAGTTTTATTTGGGAATTTTTACACACTACTCTTAATAAAGTAGATTTATGTTCCATGTACAAATTTGACTTGCCTAATTCCTGCCCTCCTTGGAGCAGCGGAATGCTGAAGCAGCCAATAACGCTTTCAATAGCTTACTGTCCTGCCATCCATGATAACACAGTCAAAATGAAATCCCCTCTGCACTATAAAAAGCCAGCACAGGTGAAGGGGCTACCATTTCAGGCTGGTACTATCTATTGTGCGAGGGTGAAGAATATTCTAAATAGAAATTGACAGAAGATCACAGACAGGGAACTGGGCAAGCAGGATCCAGTGCTGAAAGTTAAAGCGTGTCTAAAACAGACTTAAGGAGGCACAGCCAAACAGTGGAAGAAGCAACTGACCTATCTGGACCCTAAACAAGGAGAATAAGCTCGTGTCCTAGGAAATCTCTGGAGAGAATACATTTAAGCTGATAGATGAGCCGACAGCAAAAAGATTATGAAAAAGTTACCCAATGTTGGACGTTAGTCTCCCCCAATCTAGATAAAAGTGACACGTTAGTATTTAAAAATGGAACATCCTATCTTGGTATTAATAAAAAGAATATCCTACTTACAATCTGTAGAAATGCTGCAGTACAGCTGCATTAGAACTATCCCATTACTAATAGGCCAACTGAAGCTTACATCATTTTGAACCAGGGATGTTTAAATCTGGCGCTTCGGATGCTCATGGACTACAATTCCCACCAGTCAATTGGCCATGCCAGCAGGGGCTGATGGGGATTGTAGTGCATGAACATCTGAAGCACCACAGTTGGACACCCCTGTCTTAAACTGTCAGTGCAACTGGCATGAACTACCTGATCTTCTCACAAGAATGCACAGATGACTGTACAACGCTGAGTGTTAACGAGCAGTGCAACTGTTAAGTAATTTCCTATGTAATTTGAGATATGCAAATATTTTGGTGAACTCATATCTGTCTTCTGACGGAAGGCTGAAACATACAGAAGGCACACTAGAAGAGAAGTACCTCCTTCCGTATTAGTATATCCTATTCTCTCCACTAGGACTACTTTGTGCAAGTTACCGTTCATTGCTCGTGAGAACGAATGCAAGCATGTATCCACACTCTTCTCATGGTATGCACAATGTAACACAAAACCATTTCTTGCATTGTTTAACATTGTCTTGTTTAATACTTATGCCTTGTTTCAGATTTTTGCAATCCTGGTCCCGCTACACTATTAGATGACTCCTCATTCTGCTGATTGTACTGACGCATCAGGTAATCTGCCTTTCAGTGAGAAATAAGAAGAGGAAGAGAAGGACGAAGAAGAAGAAGAAGAAGAAGAAGAAGAAGAAGAAGAAGAAGAAGAAGAAGAAGAAGAAGAAGAAGAAGAAGAAGAAGAAGAAGAAGAAGAAGAAGAAGAAGAAGAAGAAGAAGAAGAAGAAGAAGAAGAAGAAGAAGAAGAAGAAGAAGAAGAAGAAGAGAGGGAGGAGTCCAGATTTTAACCCCATCTTTCTCTCCTGCAACTTCTTTCCTTCCCCTCCCCACAACAAACACCTTATGACGGAGGTGGGGCTGAGAGAGTTCTGAGAGAACTGTGTCTGGCCCAAGGTCATCAGGAAGGTTTCATGTAGAGCAGCGGTTCTCAACCTTCCTAATGTCAAGAACCCTTTTATATAGAAATTCAGGGTGCCTGCAGCCTGTCTGCAACGTAGCAAATAGGGCCAGATGTTTATGGACTACAGTTGCCCTATCAGCCCCTCGCCAGCATGGCCACTCCTTGGCCCATACTCAAGTAGGGGCTGGGACTTAGTAGTCCATAAACATCTGGAGAGCTGCAGGTTGCAGACCCCTGATATAGTTCCTCATGTTGTGGTGACCCCCAGCCCTAATATTTATCCATTTTACAGATGGAAAACACTGATGCAGAGAGTCTTAGGCGACCCCTGTGAAAGGGTCGTTCGACCCCCAAAGGGGTTGCGACCCACAGGTTGAGAACCACTGATGTAGAGGAATGGGGAATCAAACCTTTTTCTCCAGATTCGAGTCTGCTGCTCATGTGGACCAGTGTAGAATCGAAACTGGTTCTCCAGATTCGAGTCCACCACTATTAACCACTAGACCATGCTGGCTATTACTTACATATAAAATAAACATTGATCATCTAGTTAAAAAATCAAGTGGTGAAGGGTATGTTACTGTGGGCCATCAACCTCCTCTCAGTTTAGGGAAATTAAACTCTTATTAATAGTGGGAAAATATTAGGAATTTAAGCAGAGATCACTTATTAGTAAGGCTACCCAATAACAAAAAAACACACACCACATTTTTGCATCCAGCACGTACCTGACTGCCATGCCCTCCCCCCAAAAACAGCAATTTTAGTTAGTGATTAAGAATGGAAGTCAGATAATACATTAATTAACAGTAAGACTTCATCAATGTTACACAGTTGTGTTTTCTCAGTGAATAACACTGGCACGGAACATAGGAAGTAATGGTATGGATCTTTCAGGCATGAAGTGTAAACTACACCCATCAACTATGTTTAAAAGCTTTGCCTTACACCAAACTGTGCTTATTGAAACTGGCACCTTTTCCTCCACCTTTCAAACACGAGGACCTAGATGCTCACTTGTGCTAAGGCCACATGCAGCAGCTTTCCCAAACCCTTGCCCAAGTTAAAAAGGTGCCATGGCATGCAGAATTATGCAATTCTGTCAAAATTGCAGGCAGGGCTGTATTACCTGCCTCTGGCTATAATCTCATCTAGTCTGACTGGTAAAACTATGTGCTGACACCCTGCTGCCAAGGTTGGGGCTTGATATACAGAAAAAGCTGATACAGGCTTTCATTACCTGCTAGTAACCTGTTGACCACACCTCACCACCATTAATTTCTTATAGCCAGAAAACTGTCTCTTCAGGGGTTGATAACACACATATTCTCCTGAATTTTGATAGAAACTGGATAAAAATGCTAGAACCAGTCTATACAAAACAAGCAAAGCTCTTTTTTTTAACAAGGAAGAGAAGTCCAGAAGTCCAGCTTAATACAAAATTCTATTATATCTACATTCATGGTGGATCCAATTTATGTTTAAGGCCTATGGATGCTAAATTTGTCACTGAATTGGTGGGGTGAAGGAGTCCAGAGTACCAATAAATGAACAAAATGAAAATAACAGCAACTATGTTTAGTATAGCAAAGGCAGAGAATTTCTTCATTACCTGCTCCCCAAGCTGCTTCTCAAATAGAGTACCGAAAGAATGAAGACTGAAATGCTTGCAAAGAAGATAGAATCTTAAAGCTGGGAGAACTAATAATGGAAACTGTACAGTCAGAATAAAATAAGTTTGACCCAATGTCTTATACAAAAGGCATTTTCCAGGCTCACATCAATACACTGCACATTTGGCCCATTATACAAATTATTCCATACTAGGGAGAGGGGGTGTCACCCAATTGTCTTCATATAAATTTAAGAAATAAATAAAATAAAACAGCATGCACACTTTGATGCAAAACTGATGTCCTGTTGGCTGGGTGCAGTCTACTCACCAGATGGCTCTTCTGGCTCACTCTCAATCTCTTCTTCAGGTGGGGGAGGGGGAGGGGGAGGGGGAGGCGGGAGCTTTTTCTCTTTCTCCGCTTTAGCGTTCCGTTCTTCTTCAGAATAATACTCATCTTCAGAGAGGTTAGCAAGACTCTCGTCCATTTCCCTGTACTCCACCTATAAACAGAACGTGGAGGATCGGTCCATCAGTGGCTACCAGCCGCGGTGACCAAAGGAAACCTGAACATTTAGAGGCAATAAACTTTTATTTTAATTTTTTAAATGTTATTGCATGTGTACCTCGTCTGTTTCTGACTGCAATCGGACTCAGGGTGGCTTACAGACCCCTCCCTTAGATCTTATGCCCTGTTGTTGGCCCTCCAGAGTAACTAATTGACCAATGCGTGAGATAGGATGCTGGACCAGAGGGACTACTGGTCTGGTCCAGGCTCTCCTTCTTTATCAGTCTGAGGACAATCAAAGGTGAACATTAACAAAGCATCACCAGCAAAATTAAAACATGGTTTTCAAGGGAGAACTGGGGTCATCGTAAGTTGATCCACAGAAGGAAGAGAAATTTACCAAGGTGAATCACATGGGATGTCAAAGGTAGAAGTAGTTAGTCTCAATGTAAAGCAAATGCTTTAGAGTGTCAAGAAAATCTGATCTTTGTATCCAAACATTAAAAATGCCAGCACTGTCTCTAATAAAAGCACAGCAAAACTCTGTCATGTTTTACTTTATAAGGAAGAAATACAACTGGTTTAAAAAATCATACTGGGGTATTATTTAATATTAAAATATTTGATTGTTATTACTGAAAACACTGCAAAGCAGTACCAACACACTATGAAGAATCTCTATCTGTACTGATTAAGATGTATATAGGGAGCAATTCAGAACAAAACCCAGCATTTTCCTCCAAATTATCCAATAAGAGACATAGAAAATTAATACCTTCCTGTAATTATTCTGAAAAAAAGCAATCACTCACAGGAATCATAGTCAACACTACTAGTTGCCAGGTTTAAGTACTGATTCTAGAAAGCTGAGAATTTCAGGTTCTTGTGGACATGGTGCACCTTTTTTCTAGAGCATATCTGTCCTGAAATTTGCTGGATTTCTACTTGGCCTTTAGGCAGGAGTATATTTTCCAATTATAAAAGCATGGGAATGTGTGAATTCATGACAGAACTATGGTGGTTGTCTCCTGTAAACCTAGATTGGACTGTACAGAGAAACCATTGCAATTGTCAATTAATCAGGTACCTGCTCTCCTTCTTTCATCAAGGCTGAAGATGGAACTTTTTGCTAATTGTCAAATTAGTAATGAGGGTTAATGAATGCATCTTAATTTTCTTAATTTTCTGAGACTGAGTTCTTGGCCAGTGGCTGGGAATTCAGATTTTACATTATATTGAATGCCTCATCACATTTTAAAGCCTTCCACAAATGAAGCAGTTCTGCAACTAGAGCATGAACCAATTCACTGAAAACAGATCAATTCTGCACAAATATTAACAGTTTGGTAGATCCAACAGCAAAGCTTTGTTTTTTAAAAAAGGATTTTCTGTTGTGGTTCGCCCAAAACTAAGGCAGGCCACATGTTAATTGTGTTGAGAGAGTATTTCACATTACTTTCTCTCCATGCAAAGCACATCCTTGCGTAAAGAGCCAAGTGTAAATCACATGATTGCGTGCAAATTTCATTGAATACACAGTCAATAAACTGTAGCCAACAATTTCCCTGTGCGTACAAGTGCTATGAAATAGGGACATTTGGTCACAATATGTGACTGACCGCACAAAAGTTTCAATTCTTTCTCCTTTTAACAAAGGATTCTTTATGCTGAAAAAGCAAATCGTGAGAAACAGTCACGTAGTGCCATTTCTTTGTACTGATTGTCATGTAATAGGTTCAACAGCTTCTGAGATTAAGGTACAGTAATCTACGGTTACAGTTCTATGCACACTAATTTGGAAGCAAGTCTCAAAGCAGTAAAGGGGACTTTTAAATAAACACACGAAGGATCAAATACCAGAGGGACAGCTATGTTAAGGCTGTTGCAGCCAAAACAGGTGTCTTGTAGCACTGAAAGTCTAACAATTTAAAGTCAAGAAAAAAGCCATGTGTCAAACAGCACTAAGAGGCAAACAATAAGCAATATGTTATATTCACTCCCATCTTACTCATTCATAGAAGGTCTAGCAATTCTCAAAGTTCTCTATACCTCATGGTAGTGTTATGAAGTCTAAAATGGGTTTAAAGGTGCAAAAGAAGGAAGTAGTGAAATCACAAAATAGTACTATAAACCAGACCACATCAAACTACAGCCAGCCTCCATAAAAGGGGGGGGGGGGGATCCTGCTAAGAAACAAACTAACAAAGACAAAAGGAAGCTGGACCACAGGCTCTACCTCTGCTGTTACCTATCTATTTGCAGAAAATTCTAAACATTTTCCCCCATGCAAAATACAACTCCACACAAGTAGAAAATTAGTACACGCAAAATTCAATTATCTTTACTAGTTTGCTACTTGTAAAGAGCTTGCATGGTTTATTTTTTATACGCAGGGAGGCAGATAACACTTCTCATTAATAGAAAACTAACACATGATGGGGAACAATTCTGCGTATTGTGTTAATTTTCTACCTACTTCCTCCCACTCACCATTTTTGTTTATTTTTATGAGATTTTTAAAAATAATACGACATAAAATAGTGCTCTTATAATTACAGAAATCATGTAATTCACAGAATATCTGTTTCTGAATGGACAAAAAATGGGGAAGGGGAAAAGAGAAACTATTAATTTTTATAACTGCTGTGCAATTCATGTCAATATTCAGCTACGTAAAAGACCTCTAGAGAATAATCTCTTAATGCTCCTTTCACATAACCAACCATTAATGTTTATTTATGAAAAGATTTCTCCTTTCAGAATTGAATTTATGCACAAACTAATTGGCAGATGGTTTACGGGCTCAATTATGAGGGGTTTCTAAATACCAATAATTAAGATAATAGATTAATTTTTGGGTTGCAGCTCTGGAGCCTGAAAGGGGCCATGTCCGCCACTCCCCAGTTTCCTCCCTTTCACTATTCCTGGGGAGCGCCTCAATCAATCAATCCTTTATTACAGTCATACACCAGCATAAGACAAGTAAAATAAAGGACAGAACATAAAGGGCAGAACACATTAACAGAGTAAGTATAAGTACTAAAAGGGATCTTTTTTAAAATTCAAAGTGGGACAGATATAAAAAGACATCAAAATTGTTAAATAGAAGGCTGCAGCTATTGTCACAAAGGTTGCTTTGTTACAAGCCATCCTGCGACTTTTGTCGAGTACTGTTACACATTTGGTCACAGAATTGGTGTTAGTAAGCAACATGGAGATATAACAAGAGAATATCAGTATCTGCCAATGTGTCTTCAACACTAAGAGGAAAAAGTATGGTTTGGTTCGATAAGAGCAGCACATGAATGATAACAAAGTAGTGTTAAAAGAGAAATATATAATGACTGATATCTAATTAAGAATACATAATGACTGATAATAAAGTAGTGTGACAGAGGAATATATAATGGGAAATATATGTATATATGGAATGATACATAATGAATAAGGAATACATAATGACTAATAATGAAGTAGTGTTACAGAGGAATACATAATGGGAGAAGTTGTGATTATAAGAATTCTTAAGGTGGCTGTAAGAGAACTGAAAAGGTAGAATTATCGTTCTAGCGATGTTTCCTTTAATTGGAAAGATAAAATTTATAACATAGTTCATGTACAGTACTGAGGGATAGTGAATTGTGTTATTTTCTTTTGGTTTTGTACGTACAGCAGATTTCGATGTTTCACGTTATGTTTGTATGAAAAAATTTAACAAAGATCACATTTTTTATAATAAAAAGAGAGAGATGAAGCTGTTCTGGATGACCTGGGAATCTAACACAAGTGCACCAATGTGTTTTGTTTGTCCTGACAATGGGGAAGAAGCACGTGGTCCACTGTGGCGATGGGCCCAGATCCGCAGGGCCGTTTCCGCTCCTGGTGAGGAGTCTCCCCGCATCGGCCCGCCCGCACCCACCTTGGCCCTCTTGCGACGGCTGGTCCGGCGGCCCTCGGGGGTCTCGGCGATGCCGGTGGTCTCGGAGCCCACGGCGGGCCCGCTGGGCGGCGGGTCGGACAGGCCCCCCGGAGGAGAGGCGCGCGCCGGCTCCTTCTTGCGGGGCGTCCGTTCCGAGGCCGACGCGCCGCCCTCTGAGGAGCCCAAAGAACTGGAGAGGGGCGGCGGCGGCGGCGGGGGAGGAGGAGGGGGTGGCGGCGGCGGCGGCGGCTGCGCGACCGGGGCCTCGGCAGCCACGTCCCCTGCGCCCCCGCCGCCAACGACGACCGGAGTCTCCACCGCGGCCTTCTTCCCCGCGGCCAGCATCATCCCCGCCCTCAGAGCAGCAGCAGCCGCCGCCGCCGCCTCAGGACGGTCAGTCAGACGGACAAAGGCGGTCCCGCGCGCGACGCCACCGAGCGCTCCGCTGGCTCCGCCTCTTCTCCTAGACCGCGCTACTGCGCATGCGCCTCCTGCGCTGCCTCCGTAGCACAGTCTAGCTCTCCGTGAGGCAGGAGAAGCTCCGAGGAAGCGGTTTGGTCCTTCTGGCGCGCCGTAGATGGAAGTGGGCTGAGTGAAGGAAAGAAAGGACCACGTGCCTTTTGTCCGCCGCCTTGGATAGCTTAGGAAGCGTTGCTGTTGTTATTATTTAAGACTGTCCCTTCCAAGCAATTTTTACCTAAAGCAGTGGCGTAGGAGGTTAAGAGCTCGTGTATCTAATCTGGAGGAACCGGGTTTGATTCCCAGCTCTGCCGCCTGAGCTGTGGAGGCTTATCTGGGGAATTCAGATTAGCCTGTACACTCCCACATACGCCAGCTGGGTGACCTTGGGCTAGTCACAGTTCTTCGGAGCTCTCTCAGCCCCACCTACCTCACAAGGTGTTTGTTGTGAGGGGGGAAGGGCAAGGAGATTGTAAGCCCCTTTGAGTCTCCTGCAGGAGAGAAAGGGGGGATATAAATCCAAACTCCTCTTCTTCTCTTCTAAATCCAACTAGCAGTGCAATCCTAAACAGAGTTACTCCAGTCTAATCCTATTCATTTCAATAGGCTTAAACTGGAGTCACTCTCCTTAGAATTGTGTTGTAAGGGCGTAATCCACTGTTGCGGATGACTAGCGGCGTTAGGCTGAAGCAAAATAAGTCGCAGGCACTTTACAGCACAACAAAATTTATAATACAGCAAAAAGTTTCAGAGTTGGTTCCGACTTATGGCAACTCTATGAATCAATGTCCTCCAAAAAGTCTTAAACAGCCTTACTCAGGTCTTGCAGACTGAGACCCACAGTTCCTTTATAGAGCCAATCTATCTCTTGACTCTTCCTGTTTTCCTGTTGCCTTCAGCTTTTCCTAGCATTATTGTCTTTTCCAGTGACTCCACATTTATTTCAGTAGAAGTGTTCAGGAGTTACTGCTCACTTCCTTAGATAGATATAGAAATTACGTGGAGAATCCTTGTAGAGCATGCCACAAAGAGGGTTAACTGAAGCATTAGTTTTTCACATGTAACTGAATTAACATGTCTAAGCTTCTGGGAGGAAAGAAAGGAATTGAAGTAGAGAAGTTAGGTGTGAATTCTTAAATTAAGCATGAATTGATGTAAAAAAGTTAGGTACAAATTCTTTTTGTTCTAGCCGTAGTTTTAACAGGGACTCTTCTCACATTCTCTGAGGCTTCTGAAAGCTAATGTTGGGGTCTCTAACATGTGACTGTTTTATTGTGGTCTAGCAAATTCACTGGAAAGGAAAAAAGGTAAAGGAAAGGTAAAAAGGTAAAAAAAATCTCTCCCGCTGAAACTACAAAGCTGTAAAAGGGCTTGTATTGCAATCTTGCTCGTAAGCCTGCTCTCATGCGAAAGTAGGAAAGCTTCAAGAAGAAGAGTTGTTTTCCCCTTTTCATTACCATGAGAGTCTCAAAGCAGCTTACAATTGCCATCCTTCCCCCAAACCCTTCCCCCAACAACAAGCATCTTATGAAATAGGTGGGACTGAGAGAGTTCTGACCAAACAGGACTAGTCCAAGATCACCCAGCAGCCTTCATGTGGAGGGGTGGGGAATCTAATCTGGCTCTCCAGACTAGAGTCCACCACTCTTAACCACTTCCCCACACTGACTTGCAAACAGAACCCTGTGCAATATTTACTCACATGTATGTTCCATTATCCTCACTAGCACTCACACCCAGAAAAGCATGTATACTACTGCAGAGGATGAAGCTTTATATTACTTGGCAGGGGGAATCCTTTGAAGTAAAGCTAATTTACACTTCCTTGTTCTCACAGCTTTGGAAGGTGGATCAGAAAAACAGGAATTAGGTAAGCCATAATTCTGAAATCAGCAGCCCCAATTGTCGCTCTGGAGAATATGCAACCATGTGGTACATGCAGAGTAACTAATGTTCAAATGTTACATCTTTCACTGGCAGCCTTCAGAGCTGGACAAACACTTGTTAGGGATGCTTCAGGCTGATCCTGCACTGAGCAGGGGTTGGACTAGATTAGTCTGTATGGCCCCTTTCAGCCAGTGGTGTATGGTCCTAGGGATGTGGGGTAACCCATGTCCCCGGGTGCACGCCTTCTGGTCACGTGGGGGGAGGTGCCAAACGGCTCCCCCATGTGACCAAATGGTTTGCGCCAGAGGCAAGGAGTTGAGCCAGGCATGCGGCCTGCAGCCGGCTCCCAGTCCCTAGGAGCTGGCTGTAGACTGTGGCGCCCAGTGCCCTGCTCGCCTCCAGCCGGAAGCGCAAAGCTGAGCTGGCTGCAGGAGCTCCCAGTCCTGCCTTCCCTGACAGGCGCACTGGTGTGGGAGAGGCCTCGCACACTGCAAAAGGCCTTTCCCCTGCTGGCACAACCAGCAACGTTGGGGGCGGGGGGGGGGGGGGGGCATGCAGATGAGGGAAGCCTATAGGCTTCTCTTCCCCTCACCAGCGGCTTCTCTGGTGCTGCAGGTGCAGGGACAGAATTCTCTTCCTGATCCCCCTTCCATAGACACATATGAAATCGATGCCAGAGAGGCTGCAGATGAGGGGAAAAGAAGCTGGCTGGCTTCTCTTCCCGTCCCTCGCGCACACTGCGAGTGCTGCTGGGCAGGGAAGAGGGGCTGGCCACCATGCAGCCAGCTTCTCTTCCCTGTCCAACAAGCAGCCCAGGCACGAGACAATCTCTCCTGTAAGACTCAAAGCGGGGCGTGGGGAGGAGGCGTGGGCGAGAGGATGAATGGGTGGGGCACCGTACCACTTGTGGGGGGGCACCTAGAGGAGGTTTTGCCTCCGGGCGCAGTCCGGGCCCCATCTGCCTCTGCTTTCAACTCTGTGATGATTTAGGACAGTGGCGGCGAACCTTTGGCAGTCCAGATGTTATGGACTACAATTCCCATCAGCCCCTGCCAGCATGGCCAATTGGCAATGCTGGCAGGGGCTGATGGGAATTGTAGTCCATAACATCTGGAGTGCCAAAGGTTCGCCACCACGGATTTAGGATTATTGGTATCACTACTTTTTTTATCAAGCAGTCTGGGCCTTTATCAAAAATTCAACAGGTGAGGATATCCCCAAGCAGAGAAAGAGCAGCACAGGTTTATAGTATCTTGACAGGCAGAAATTCAACAACATTCAAAAGCAAAGGAAGGGAGACAATGCAGAGTAGCCACTTTTAAATGTCGAACTGGCTGCTCAGCATCGTATTTAGGTTTTGAAGATTGCTATCCTGTCGGGGGAGGGGGGCTGTCCTTAACTGATAGTCTCTTCTATTACAGTTACTATCATCCAAAGCCTACTTTGCTGTGACAAAATCAGAAGAAAATACACATATGAGATCCCTGCAAAGTTCCAGCTCCCATTCCAATACTCACGGTATATTCAAACACACATTACCAGATTCCTTGAATTTATTCTCTGGTCCCCATCGCGGGACAGAGATGCCTTTATTGTCTGTAAAAAGTAGCCTTTTCATTTTCATTGTGGGTTTGAACATGAACCTAGGGAGAAAGCCCCATGCTCTCACGCCAGACATCTGGTTCAAATGCTGGAATCCCAATAGTCAAAAAAGGGAGAGTTTTCCAGGTCCTGAACCCCACATGGATGAGGTAGGAAAGCTAGAAGTTTGCTGTACAGAACACCCAGACAAAGTGCTTAAGGTACAAAGAGTCACATTCAAAGCTTCCACAAATTCAAGCAATACTTCAGGTTGTAACAAGTTACTTTCCCCCTCAAGCACTCTTCTCTGTGAGAAGATAATTTTTTTACACATTACATTCATCCCTCACCTCAGTCCCCACAAGGTTATTTCTCTTTAAAATTCATTTCAGTTAATTGAATACAAGTTTTTTTTTCAGGAGCTTGTTTCAGATCGGGTGAAGAGCACAATGTTGCTAACGCAGAATGACGTGTTCGGAATGGATGTATCTCTCTATATATATGCAGTTTAAAAAACAAAATCAGGAATTCGATTTGGGATAAAAGCTCCTCCTTCAAGCCATCTGCTTATTTAATCAGTCTTATTGGACTCCTTGAGTGCTTGAAGTCTTTCTAACAGTGGAGGGTGAGAATAATGCCACATAGAAAACAGCCAGTCTGAAACAGGGAATCCCAAGTTGTCTTTGTTCAACTTGATCAGTGCAGAGTACAAATCTTTAGCTTTTCCGAGATCCTTGGCAAAAGCATCCGCTTGGAATTCAAAACGTCTGCTCAACACTGTTAAACAGAAGGAGAGGACCTGCAAGCAGAAACAGAAGGCGGCTTGTGTGAAATCTCAGAATGCCTTTCAAAGCTCCACAAAAATTCCCTTATTAGGTTCTAACACAGTGGTTCTCAACCTTCCTAATGCCGCGGCCCTTTAATACAGTTCCTCATGTTGTGGTGACCCCCAACCCTAACATTTATCCATTTTACAGATGGAGAACACTGATGCAGAGAGTCTTAGGCGACCCCTGTGAAAGGGTCGTTCGACCCCCAAAGGGGTCCCGATCCCCAGGTTGAGAACCACTGTTCTAACACATCTTTCGTCCAGAAGGGGAGAGAGAGAGAGAGAGAGAGAGAGAGAGAGAGAGAGTGTGTGTGTGTGTGTGTATTTATATCCTGCTCTTCTCAACCTAGAGAATCTCAAAACAGCTTATAAACTTCTTCCCTTCCTCTCCCCACAACCAAAACCTTGTGAAGTAGGTAGGGCTGAGAGAGTTCTGAGAGAACTGTGACTAGGCTGAGGTCACCCAGCTGGCTTTATGTGGAGGGGTGGGGAATCAAAATCAGTTCACCAGATAAGGGCCCATCTGCTCTTAACCATATACCACGTTGGCTGGTGATCTCAGTAGAAAAAAACTGGAAGGGGCGGCAGGCTCCAGGGGTGAAAGCTGTTTTGCTAACATGGACAGCAGGGGGGCAATTAGGTGGATATCTTGAGGGGGAGTGTTATTCAGTTAACAGTAGGTTTCGGAAAAGAGGAGTAAAAAGAATGTAACAGAAAGGAATGGGAATTTTCTCCTTATCCATCCAGAGTCCTTTTGTTATTTTATTGTTAATCGCAATTTTGTACAGAATAGTCTAGGACAGTGGTGGTGAACCTATGGCATGGGTGCCAGAGGTGGCACTCAGAGCCCTGTCTGTGGGCACGCACAGAGCCCCCCCCCCCCCCCACCTAGGCTGGCCTCGGCTGCTGAGCTTGATTATTAGCATTACACCTAAGACCTAGTTTTGGGGAAGCAATGTAGGTAACCCTGTTAAGTGCTGTTAAACCCCACTGATTTTCATGCGAAGAACTAAAGCGCGATCCTTTACCTGGGAGTAAGCTCGGTTGCTGGCAATGGGGCTTGCTTCTGAGTAAACCCTCCTAGGGTTGTGATTCACCCATTGGAAGAGTTGTATGGTTGCTTCAAAGCAAAGCCACTGACTACCACCAAGCTTACTCCCGAGTAACGCACGCCTCGGAGCCAACAATTTTTTCTAAACAAAAACCTCAGTATTTAGGTTACATTACCGTGTTGGCACTTTGCGATAAATAAGAGGGTTTTGGGTTGCAATTTGGGCCCTTGGTCTCGAAAAGGTTCGCTATCACTGGTCTAGGATTTCATTAAATCAGACTAATTTATTACTGACCTGACCTGGATAGCCTGATCTCATCTCGAAAGCTAAGGAGGGTTGGCCCTGGTCAGTATTTGGATGGATGACCATCAAGGAATACCAGAGTTGCTAAACAGAGACAGACAATGGCAAACCACCTCTGAACGTCTCTTGCCTTGAAAGCCGTACTTGGTTGCCATAAGTCAGCTGTGACTTGACAGCAAAAATAAATAATAATTATGATAGCATAAATGTAATGGCAGAAGGAAAGGAGTGGGTGAAGACTCCTCACGCAGTCTCAAAGACCAGTTATCATTCTACTTGAACGTGGTATGAATATAACTTGAAGTTACATGGGTCTTTTTGGTTAGAAAGTCTCTCGACTCAAGTGTCGTAGGAACTAAAAGGACAATAAAAGAATATTTTGCTATTCAGGTCGAGAAGGACCACGTTCCTCGTAAACAAAGGTAGCAAGAAGAACTGCAAACATAAATAAAAAGGGATGGAGTGTGGGAACAAGCCCATAAATTGTCACACAGAGTTTTACATGCGATTCTGAGCACTGCGTTACCTCGTTATAAGGAGAGAAGATAAACTGAAAGATGATCAGGAGGCCTATCAGGGTAGGCTGAGTATCGTAGAATCCAAACGCCGCAAAAAGTTCCTTTTGACCAATAAGGACAGCAAATAAGAAGAAACACAAGAAGGAGTTCATCTGGGGACAAGGAAAGAGACATTCCAGTTAGCCACCTTGAATGCTACTGAAGATAAGCAGGGTTATAAAGGCGTAAAAGAAACAATTCTATTCTTTTTCGGTGATGTAGAAATGCCCTAATTCAGTATCACTCTTCTAGAGTAAGCTTCTAGAGTAAGCAAGTGCTCAAGAATTCCTTCACTGCATTTTAAGGTGCACAGGCACAGCGATGAACCAAAAAGTCTACTTTACTGGAAAATCTGTGTGCTTGCTGGAGCATGCGTGAAGCTATAGACCAGGGGTCTTCAAACTATGTCCCTCCAGATGTTCAAAGACTACAATTTCCATGAGTCCTACCACTTGGCCATGCTGGCAGGGGCTGATGGGAATTGTAGTCCATGAACATCTGGAGGGCCATAGTTTGAAGACCCCTGCTATAGACGAAAGCCTCACACTGTACAATACTGATGTTTCCCCAAAGCTATTAATGGAAGCTTGGGCTACAGTTTATCTAGTGCTGCTGACCAGTACTGGATGCTGCTTAAATTTGTCAAAGGCTTTCATGGCTGGATTCAGCTGGTTGTAGTGGGTTTTCCGGGCTGTGTGGTCGTGGTCTGGTGGTCCACCAGACCACAGCCACACAGCCCGGAAAACCCACCACAATCAGCTGCTTAAATTGTTTATTTATTTATTTAATCTTTGTATTGTCGAAAGCTTTCACGGCCGGAATCACTGGGGCGTTGTGGGGTTTCCGGGCTGTATGGCTGTTTTCCAGTAGCATTTTCTCCTGACATTTCGCCTGCATTCCTCTGAAGATGCCAGCCACAGATGCAGGCGAAACGTCAGGGAAAAATGCTACTGGAACAAGGCCATACAGCCCGGAAACCCCACAACACCCCAGTATTTAATCTTTCTCGCTGAGACTCAAGGTGGATTACAGGGTATAAAATGGTGCAATCAGACAGCAATCAAACAATGCAGTAAAAATGATGAAACCAGAATTGGGAGCAATTATCCTAAGGACGGGCACCATCCACGGAGCACCAATGGATGGAAGGACTGCTCCTTTTCCCAGTTCACACTCCATCAAAACAGAGCATAGAGAACTGAGATAAGAAGGAAGACATGGACAAGATAAAATCAGAGCACGAAACCCTTTCCAAAATGTTGTGATGAACATACAAAGCTGCTTTATACTAGAGGGGCCCGTTGGTCCATCAAGCTCAGGATTCCCACAGGGTCTCAGGAGGAGAAAGGTATTTCCCAACACCTACTATCTGCTGATTTTAAATGGATATGCTAGGTCTAGGAATTAAAACTGGGACCTTCCGCATGCAAAACCCTGTAGCTCTACCACTGAGCCTGGCCATGCTGGCAGCGGCTGATGGGAATTGTAGTCCAGGAACATCTGGAGAGCCACAGGTTGCAGACCCCTATAACGCTGCTGCTTTCTACTGAATCAGACTATCGGTCCAGAAACCTTAAGTGTTGTCTGCTCTGACTGGCAGCAGCTCTCCAAGGTGTCAATCAGAGAACAGTCTTCCTGACATCGGCTTCCTGAGATCCTTTCACTGGAGATTTCAAAGGGAGGAATCCACTTCATGCACAGTATTTAGCACTGAGCATCAGCAGTGGCTGATGGGAGGAGGTACGGCTCAGTAGCGGAGCATCTGCTTGGCGTGCAACAGGTCCCCGGTTCAACCCCTGGCACCGCCAGTTAAAAACAAACAAACAGGCAGCAGATGATGTGAAAAAGCTTAGCCCAAGACCCTGAAGAGCTGCTTTCAGTTTGAGGATGCAGTACTGATCTCAATGGCCTGGGTCAATACAAGGCAGCTGCATGAGTTGAAGCACAGGCTAAGCAGGCCTTCATTCCCTTTCACTGCTTTTATGCCACAGGGATATGAATGTCGTGCACTTGCCCTGGGTCCAGCTACAAGGACTGACAGGGCTAGGGAAGAGCTCTCCGACTCTTCTTTTGTCCAGGCTGCCAGGTTACTGTCAGGAGTGGCACCTGCCTCCTCCTGGCATCAGACAAAGGACATTGGGGATGACACCTGGGCAAAAGAGTATCATTGCCACGGAGATGGAGCCTCAAACACTGACCTTCCATATAACCACGCCTGTCATATGTTAATGGACCTTTTCTTTGTTTAATCTATTTCTGTGCGCTTAGACATGTAGATAACTAGGCTGACCCTGCCTGGCACTCCAGATGGGAGGAGGGGTACATGGGTAGTCCAGCGGGAGACTGTCGCTGTCCTGGCCTTGGGATGCTTGTCTTCGAAAACAAAGTATTTCACACCTCGTTTTCTCACAATCTTTGTTCAGGGGAGACAAAGAGGAATAAATATGACTGTAAAAGCCAGGATCACCATAATGGGCTTTCTGAAGCTGAGTCCTTAATGCCAACTCAATAAAGAAGAAGAAGAGTTTGGATTTATATCCTCCTTTCTCTCCTGTAGGAGACTCAAAGGGGCTTACAATCTCCTTGCACAACAAACACCCTGTGAGGTGGGTGGGGCTGAGAGAGCTCTGAAAAGCTGTGACTAGCCCAAGGTCACCCAGCTGGCGTTTGTGGGAGTGCACAGGCTAATCTGAATTCCCCAGATAAGCCTCCACAGCTCAGGCGGCAGAGCTGGGAATCAAACATGGCTCCTCCAGATCAGAATGCACCTGCTCTTAACTTCCTGCGCCACTGCTGCTCATGTGAAACACCCAGAACTATCTTCACTTCAGAACTATCTTCACTTCAAAGAGAGCAAGAAAGGAACACACCTGGGCTATCCCTGCTACTTTCCACTCACCTGGCTGATAACAATGTTTTTAATGGTGTGGCCCAGCTTCCAATGCCCCAGCTCATGGCCCAACACAGCCAAGACTTCTTCGTTTTTGCAACCTTGTTTTTTATTCTAAACCAAAAAAAAATGCAACAGTCACTACATGGGCAAGGACAATTTTTAATAAAATGATTGAAGTCTAAAAAGAAAGAAAAAGTTGAACACCAGTTTAGAGGAGTGAAACACCAGCATAAACATGGAATCCCTACAAAAATCAGAATACGAATATGAGGTTGCTATAATGAAGATGCTGACTTTATCGAAAGATTTAACGTTGGCTGAACATTCACATTTAAAATAAGACAGAAGATAACACATCCTCAGTTGAATTTACCACAATTTTTCACCTGCCATTTTTCCAAGGAGCTCCTCCGTTTTGCTCTCACAACAGTCTTGTGGTAGGCCGGGCTGAAAGAGTATAATGGGCCCAAGCGCACCCAGTGTGCTTCATGGCTGAGTGGGGATTTGAACTGATTTTCCCTAGTCCCAGACCAACCCACTAACCATTATGCAACTTTGCTTGGGTCCGTTAATAGAAGAGGGCGGCGATTTTCTCCAATTCCCACTTCTAACTGTGGACTTCCAGCTTCTAGCTGCCAGATCTGGGTTGAGAAATACCTGGACATTGGGAGGGAGTTGGAACCTGGGGAGCGATCAGTATAATACTGCAGCTGCCATTTTCTCCAGGGGAACCGATCTTGGGTCATCTGGAAATCAGCTGTCACAGAGGGAGATCTCCAGATGCCACCTGGAGATTGGCAACCCTACTCCCCCAAAATCAGGGTATTGTGGGATGAAGCGGGAGGCAAAGGATTCCTGACCCACCCGACATTATGTCCCCTATGGCAGTGATGGTGAACCTTTTCGAGACTGAGTGCCCAAACTGCAACCCAAAACCCACTTATTTATCTCAAAGTGCCAACACGGCAATTTAACCTGAATATTGAGGTTTTAGTTTAGAAAAAATGGTTGGCTCCAAGGTGTGCATTACTTGGGAGTAAGCTTGGTGGTAGTGGATGGCTTTGCTTTGAAGCAACCATGCAACGCTTCGAATGGGTGAATCACGGCCCTAGGAGGGTTTAGAAGCAAGCCCATTGCCAACAACCGAGCTTACTCCCAGGTAAGGGGTTGCGCTTTAGTTCTTCCCATGAAAATCAGTGGGGTTTAACAGCGCTTAACAGGGTTAACTACAAGTTGTGCCCAGCGGCCCAGGCCAGCCTAGATGTGTGTGTGTGTGTGGGATTTTCTGCCCTCCCCCCCCCTCCCCCGATGAACTCTGTGCACGCGTGCCCACAGAGAGGGCTCTGAGTGCCACCTCTGGCACCCGTGCCATAGGTTCGCCACCACTGGCCTATGGTGTTCTTTGCTTGGAATCAGGGCAACATTTATTTGAAACAAGGGCATGGGTTGTAACTTTTAAGTTTTGCCTGCGTCTTTGTTTCTGCATAGACCCTAACAGTTTATCCCTGTTAGAAATGAGGGAGCTTCAGCTTTCGAAGTGGTGGCTACATATTGAAAAAAAGATCTTTTCCTTGGGCTTCTCATGGGAGGACCTACAAACGCTCACCACTCCGGAGATTTACCATAGTCTAAAGACTAGATTATTGGATCAAGAATATCAATTTCTCCTGAGCAAAGCACAAAGCTATTGCTCTCCAATATTCTTTGGGATTATCCCTCAGAAATCTAGCCCTGCTATATACCTGGAACAACTTGATAATTACAATTGCAGATGGGTCATGACTAGAGCAAGGTGTAACTCTTTTCCCTCAGTACATCTTCAAGGTTGCTTTTCTAATATTCCACAAAATGAGCGTTGCTGTTGATTCTGTCCTGATACAACTGATTCATTTTCTCATATTTGTTCAAAATACAACAACATTAGAACTGATTTGAGGACTGAATTACCAACAGGATTTATGCTCCTTTCTGATGTTAAAAATGGCTAAGCTTCTAAATAATTCTAATGTTGAAATCTCAGAAGCTGTTGCTATATTTTTACTTTGTGTACTACAAGTTTGTGTACTGCAATCATGACCTTCTTATTGTATTTGGAATTCTTGACACACACCAGTTTTATGCCTAATAAAGGTTTTGGATTGGATTGGATTCCTGACCCACAGACTCATTCAAGTCAGCTGATGACAACACCCATCCATGATCCTTACACGAATTAGTAGCCAGCTCTTTAAATAACAGAGATCCCGTGCTTATAACACGTGGAGCCCTTCTTTTCCCATTCTCTTCCTTAGTTTCAATACATTCCTTTAACAAATGGGAAAGTATGACAGGTTATCTTTGTGGGACCCTACAACTCTTCATCCAGTGGAGAAAGACTTCCTTTAACAAAGAATGGCTTCTTCTGATGAAGAAAAGCTTTCCCCACTGGAGGAAGTATTTATCTGTTGAAGGAAGACTTGATGGAGGGAGTCACAGGATCTACCCCAGTACTCCTAACAATGGGAATCACAGGATCTAGTCCACCATTACCCGTCAGAGCTTTCTGCCTTATATTAAAGCAGGGGTGTCCAACTCTGGCACTTCAAGTGTTCATGGACTACAATTCCCATCAGCCCCTGCTGGCTCAGCCAGTTGGCCATACCGACAGGGATTGATGGGAATTGTAGTTCATGAACACCTGAAGCGCCAGAGTTGGGACACCTCTGTATTAAAACCTCCCTAATTCAGACTGGGCACCCACATTTGCCAGAGAACACAGTAGGACAAGCCTAGCACTAAGCCAATTAAACAAAAATGGGGCTGCTTTTAAAAATCATTTGTTCTATTTAACAGGAAAGGCAAAACCGAAAAAAGTGTCGCAAATTCCAGAGGTGAAGAGGCCACTGCTCTCCTCCGACAACAGAGCTCACTTTCGCTTTAGCCTGCGTCTCAGCATCCTCATCGTTTCCTCCAGCCGCCTGGGACTCTGAACCAGCATCCTCGGGACGTTCTTTGTTAAGCGCAGAATAATCCTCCAGGAGCGTATCGAACAGCACGATGCGCTTATTCTTAAAGAAGCCATAGAAATAAGCATTGCTGTGGGAGGATCGTTTGGAACCTGCAGAAGGGAGAGAGATCTTCTTACACAAGCTGCCAAACAGATTCCAGAACCTCAAGGACGTGTTTCCCTTTATTCGAATGGGAACCGACTTCATTGTTTGCTGTAAGGACATCTTGTGGCATTCCTTCCAGTGAAATTCCACCTCCCTCAAAAACATGCAACATGTATCACTTCGCCGCTTATTTGAGTTCTTCAAGAGAACACACACACACAGAGAGGACTTATTTCCCCCAGCAGACTGGATCTACCAAGTCTTTTACTTGCATGAGATGGAGAACAGACAAGCCCACACAATTTACAAACTTGGTACACCCACCTTTCTGCCTTTTCAGGGCCACCAACATAACAGCCCAATCAAGGGGGGGGGGGCTAAATCCTCCTCTGAAGGCGGCACAGGCTTATATAGGAGGAAATGCCCTCCCTGGGGTGCTTTCCCCTGCAGAGTGGCAAATCTGCTGGGGTCCAGCCGCTGAGGGGCTCCAACACCATCCCCAGCCACATCGGTGTGCTGGGGGTGTTCCAGGTAGTGAGGCTGACCAGAGCCCAATCGGCTCCCGCAGGCAGATATGCTCCACCATTTCATGGTGTATCTCTATTTACCCTATGGAAGATTTGAGGTGAATGTTTTTTGTTTTGTTTTTTACATTTTCAGCCTTCCTGAACTGCGGGAAAGCCCTTTGGAGCAGGCGGAACAGAACCAAAGTGGTGTCATCCGCCCCCTTCTCAGCTCTGGATTGGGCTGTAAGGGTCAAAACAAGTGATATAACAACATATTGCAAAAAATAAATATTAAGTTTATATTAATACTGACAATAATAGATTTTAGTGATGGAAAAAGTAATAATTTACGGTATCTCATTAACTGCTGATGTTTGGCGTGTAGTCAATAGAGAACAAGGACACTGTTCAGGTACTTTTTTTAAAAAGAAGGTTAAAGTTAAAAAAATAATTCTAGTTAAATAATGATTGATAAAAAAAGTTTTCTAAAACTTAGAATGAGACCAATATCAAGATTCATTTTATATAGATGCGATAGATGTATTTTTTGTTGTTTTTTCTTGCAAAGGCATATTTTTATCTTTACTTTTATATTTTATGTTTTGTTATTCTTTTTAAATAATAAAATCAATTTAAAAAACAAACGGATTTTTTAAAAAATCCAAAACTGAAATATGAAAAACTGAAACAATAATTACAGCGGAAGGAAGGAAGGAAGGAAGGAAGGAAGGAAGGAAGGAAGGAAGGAAGGAAGGAAGGAAGGAAGGAAGGAAGGAAGGAAGGAAGGAAGGAAGGAAGGAAGGAAGGAAGGAAGGAAGGAAGGAAGGAAGGAAGGAAGGAAGGAAGGAAGGAAGGAAGGAAGGAAGGAAGGAAGGAAGGAAGGAAGGAAGGAAGGAAGGAAGGAAGGAAGGAAGGAAGGAAGGAAGGAAGGAAGGAAGGAAAGCCAGATAATTTTTTTTAAATCTTCAACTGCTGGTGGACGACAGTAACTGAAAGGGACAGGCAAATCTCTCTACACACACAAACTATATCTCATGATTCTTGGCCAAGCTTTTTGGGAACATGATAGCTTGAAGAGTACAGCAGAGACAACTTGCTACACAATCCTGCTCCTCCTGTATTCTTCCAGTGCTAAAATTTAAAGAGTTTCCACGGACAACAACTAAAGGCTTCATCCTGAACAGCATAATTTCACACAACTCACAAAGCATGCTTCCCATGCCATTTGTCACTGCTATTTTACAGATTTTATTACTCCTTCACTCGTTTTTAATTTTGAGATTAATGGATTTATCTGTGGGCGGCAGGAGGGGCAGATGAACCCTTGAAACAAATCAGTAAAATTCAGCATGACCCGGCTCAGAGTTTGAGGCAGGCCAAACCACACCTGCCCACGTCTCCCTCTTACCTTCCACAACGTAAACTTTGGTCAGAGGAAAATCTATATTCTTGGCCATCGCCTCAATTTGTTGCTTGAGCTCCCCTTCAGGGAGGGGAATGAACTTATCAAACAAAGGAGCGATGTAATCTGCATAGATAGTGACAAGGACCTACAAGAGAAGCGGAAGCGTTAAGGCAAGGCCATCTTTCTACAATTTATCCACATTTGATCCCACGAACATGCAAGCAAGCAACATTGGGAAGGATCCAAAGACTCCATGAAGTTCACCAGTATCTCCCTTAAGAGGAGAAAGTGAGCAGAGTTAAAGTGTCAGACTGGACATTGGAGACCCAAGTTCAAATTCCCACTCCGCCACAAATCTTGCTGGGTGATCTTGGGCCTGTCACTCCTCCCTGTCATGGGGATGAAAGGGAAGGAGGGAGAACAGTGTATGTTGCACAGAGCTCCTCAGAGGGAGGGCATAAAAGTGTTCTGAAGAAAGAAAGAACAGGATGTGCCTTCCTGCCATCAAAGAGTGGGGCTTAGGTGCAAGGTCTCCCGCCTGGCTGTGAGGAGGAGGAAGCTGTCTTCACCTTCTAATACGCTAATGGATGTTTCCCTGTTCTTTCGCTTTCCTTTGATGCTACCCTGTTTCCCTGAATATAAGACATCCCCGGAAAATAAGACGTAGTAGAGGTTTTGCTAAAGTGTGAAATATAAGGCATCCCCCAAAAGTAAGACATAGCAAAGTTTTTGTTTGGAAGCATGCCTGACGAACAGAACACAGAAAAATAAGACATCCCCTGAAAATAAGACATAGCTCATCTTTGGAAGCAAAAATTAATATAAGACACTGTCTTATTTTTGGGGAAACACGGTAACAACTGCAGCTAACTAGAGGCAACCCTGGCGAGTAAATCCTTTAGCCACTAGGGGCGCTTTGTATTTTTCCACGTTTCCGTCTGCGCTGCGTTTAATTTTGAACACCCACTTGCCCCCCACTGTTTTTCTGCCAGGGGGTAGCTTGGTCAGAATCCAGGTTTGATTCTGTTTCAGGGAATTCAGTTCATCGTGTTCAGCTTCCATCCATCTGTTTCTTTCAGGTGTGGGCAGCGGCATCATTTCTTCGCAACTTGTGGGTTCAGCCTTCTCAGCAGAAGGAGGCAGCAGG
This sequence comes from Sphaerodactylus townsendi, assembly GCF_021028975.2. NCBI lineage: Eukaryota > Metazoa > Chordata > Lepidosauria > Squamata > Sphaerodactylidae > Sphaerodactylus > Sphaerodactylus townsendi. Next base: position 114,892,917 of record NC_059430.1, read on the forward strand.
CGGCTGGGGACTATCACTGTGCGGCCTCGAGATGTTCAACTCCTAAATATCCTTCTTTCCGTTGTACTATATTTGCTTTCCCTGGGAATCTGGGAGGAGGGACATTTATGGCAGGAACTCTGGGGGGATAAATGTAACTGTACTTTCATAGCCCGACGGAACTGGCTTTGCCAAAGCCAGGTACTAGCTGCGTTCAATAAAAACTTCTGATCAAGCATCTAGAGCAGGGGAGTCCAACTCTGGTGCTTCAGAAGTTCATGAACTACAATTCCCATCAGCCATGCCAGCAGGGGCTGATGGGAATTACAGTCCATAAACACACCAAGCACCAGAGTTGGACACCCCTGATCTAGAGCAGTGATTCTCAACTTTCCTAATGCCACGATCCTTTACTACAGTTTCTCATGTTGTGGTGACCCCCAACCATAAAATTATTTGTGTCTCGGTTCCTAAGACCATCGGAAATATGTGTTTTCTGATGGTCTTAGGCAACCCTGTGAAAGGGTCGTTCGACCAGCAAAGGGGTCGCGACCCACAGGTTGAGAACCGCTGATCCAGAGTCTGCTGGTTGATTTCAGTCTGAAGACCTGACAACCACACCCAATTTGGGGGGAGGGTTTGCATATTCAGCCATTCTGGTCACGGCAAAAAGCTGACCGCAAAATACTCACCAAAGAAACCACTAATGTGAAAAGCCATGCGTAAATGAAGAAGTAGTCTCCCCCTATTTTAATAATGTAAAGAAGCAGCGCCGTTACTGGCAACAGGATGCACTGAGTCACAACGAACTTCTTTATGGCGTCTTTAAAAAAGAATCCCAGAGTCTGCAAAAGGAAAAAAAAACCACTTTATTCAGTTGTTTTGACGCTAACGAAAGGAACGCAGTGAGTTTCAATGACCAAGTTGAAAACCTGTCCAGGCTTGTGCTCAGCTACTGTACGTCGGGATTAGTAGAAAGTTAATGCGGAAGGAAAGAAGTTCCCTGGGTAAGAGTACAACAGGTAGAAACATCACCGTTGCCGAAGGCTATTCCCAGGATCGGGGCCCACTGGCCGCTGTCTTTCCAAATTATTCTTTCGACAATTAAAAATGCCAAGCTTGATGCACAAAGAAACTGCTCAGATCGAAAACCCAGGGACAAAAACTACCAGACCACAACCATGCAGCCCAGGAAACCCACAACAGCCGATCAGTCGGCCACTACGCTCATGCATTCCACCCTACCTGTTGATTGAAGCCGTGTTTTTCCTCTATGACGAAGGTATTATAGAGGCTCCAGGGCAGGCCTGTGACTGCGCTGAAAAGGGTTGCAAGCAGCAAAAAGACCAGGGACTGGACGATCTAAGTATAAAAGGGGAGAGAAGGGGAAAAAGAAATAGAGAAATCGTAAGCACTAATTTGGACACACATATACACCGCGCTTCCACATTTTGGGATGGATTCCAGTTTTTCCAAAAGTGCATGGCCAGCTGCACAGGCTTCGGTGCACTCTTGATAGGCAGGCTGCATTGCAGTTCCCCCCACACGCTGTGGAAAGCATGGAATACAAGCCCACCATACTCTTGTAAGATCCTCCCACACGGACACGTCGACTGAGTGAGCCCAAAGAAGTTGAGCCTCTGCCCCGTCTTTCGGAGCAGCAATGACGTAGTGGTTAAGAGCAGCTGCACTCTAATCTGGAGAACCGGGTTTGATTCCCCGCTCTGCCACTGGAGCTGTGGAGGCTTATCCGGGGAACCAGATTAGCTTGTGCACTCCAGCACATGCCAGCTGGGTGACCTTGGGCGAGTCACAGCTCTTCGGAGCTCTCTCTCTTGTTTCTCTCTAAGGTGCTACTGAATTTGAAACAACACCACTTATATTCCCACCCATCTGCACAGATAGCAGTGAGCAGGGGAAAGTTACTATTCAGATGCACAGCAAAATCTAAGGGCCTACCTCATACTCTGATCCAAAGCCAGCAGATTCAGAGATCTCACCAGATACAGACCAAAGGAAAGGAATTCCTCCACACAGAAGAATCACCTGTAAGGCAAACACAGAGTCATGGAACGTACTTGCACAAAGCTGAAGCACCTTGAAAAGAACACAACTGAGCCTTTTCCTCAGAGGCATATCTAGGCAAACTGAAAAAAAACACACAAAAAATACAACAAACACAAAAACGAACCTGAAATTTTTGCTCCCTCCACTGGGGGGCACCCGGGGACATGGGGTACCCCATGTCCCTAGGCAAATACGCCACCGCTTTTCCTGTTCACCATATCTGTACTACCTTTAAAACATTTTTTTTTACAAAAAACAGTTTTACACTAGAGCAGTAGGAATTATGAACGGAGCTTGCCAGATTTGGTAGAAACAGGCAAATATCCTCTAAAAAGCAAGTATCCATATATTTTAGCAACAGCAAGTGCTATCAATCGCTAATCGTTTACAGTCTTAATATTTAGACTAGAACAACCAGCTGGCTTAGAAAGGTTCACAATAATTAGGAGATGTATGAAAATCTCCTGCCACGTGGGCAGTATATGAAACAATAGCTTCTAGACCTCAAGATAAAGGAGACTGGCTTGAAAAGGTGGCCCAGGTATAAGGTTTAAAAAACTGGAAGGCAGGGTGGCTTAGAATGTGGGAAAAGTAGGTCCAATCCCCTACTTAGCTAAATTCCCACGCATTGACTTACTCCCCCCCGCCCCCGCCCTCGCCCTCGCCTCCGCCCTCTGTCTCACCAATTATATGAGGCAAAATATTATACGTGTGTGTAAGTAACTGCAAAACACAAAAACCATGCAATAGCTTTTATCAGGACAGACCATAGGAACACAAAAACAGTGTATAAGCTTTTGACTCCTCCAAAACTCTTCATCTGGCTGGATGTTAAAAGCAAACCAAGACATCTCTCATGCTGTGACCTTAAGGCCTCTTCTACAGGATGCTGATGAAGACGCCCTCAAATGGGACTCTCACACCTGTCCCTTTGTTATGCAGCCTGGTGAAGAGTTCTGGAAAGTTCAAACGCAAGCACACAGTCCTGTATTCTTTTCATTGTTTTTAAGATAATACTTCTGTTCTACAAGGGCAGCAAAGCAGCAGGGTATAGCCCGATCTTGACGGATCGCAGAAACTATGCAGGGTTGGCACTTGGAAGGGAGACCACCAAGGAAGACTTCGCAGAGGAAGGCCGTGGCAAACCACCTCTGCTTCTCACTTGCCTTGAAAGCTTCTCGCTGGGGTTGTCATGTCAGCTGCGACTTGATGGCACTTTACACACAGATTCTGTCCTACAGGGGCTTTGTACCGATGCATAATTGTACAAGTAGGCAATTTTTAGAACACTTATCTAGTGCCGGCTGAATGACATTAAAACAACAGTACCTAGATGAGCCAAACCACAAAGGAAGGCAAGATACCCTGCATTTCCCGTTGCTTCAGTAAAAAAACCCTTTCTCACAACTTAGACAGATTCCACATGGGTCAAAAACAGCGGTGTGAAAACGGTGTAAACACATTATTATTATTATTATTATTATTATTATTATTATTATTATTATTATTATTATTATTATTATTATTATTGTAGATTTCACAGCTGCCAGATGTTTAGCTGGTTGTTGGCCTTCATTACAATTCGAGCCTCACCCAGAGGCCTAGGAAGTTGCAATGTAGCGGCGTAGTATTTGTGCAGATCCCAGCAGGGTTGCCTTCTGAATCTGACAGATGTTAATTTTGTCAATTCAAAGATGATGATGATGATGATGATATTAATTAGTTAATTACATTTAATAAACCGCCCACCCCTGGAGGGCTCTGGGCAGTGTACAACAAATCAGTGCATAAAATTACAATAAATAACAATTAAAACAAAATATACCCGTGATATTAAAACCCTTAAACCCAGCATCATTAACATAACCTCCATTAGTCAACCTCGATATGTTGACAGCGCCATTTTAAACCCTTTTACACTGTTTACATCATTTTAAACCCTTTTACACTGTTTTCACACCATTTTTACACTGGTGTTTTTGGCCCATGAGGAATCCGCCGTAGAAAAGTAATTTTATACTAAACGCAAAACACAAAATCTAAGGATGGAAGAGATACTCACAGTGCCCTCTACCTCTGAGTAGAGACCCGACCAAAAGCTGAAAGCACTTTTGTCCAACTGATAAAGGCGAGATTTTTCAAACGTTTCCACGTCCATTATCTGTCCCAACTCCAGCGGGACATGGGTTGTCGTCTTGTAAACAGTCCTCTGAAATGTTTCAAACACGATTACCCTATTTTTATTGATACGCTATACCAATTTTACCATACCTTGAATAAAATTCTGAGAAACTGCGAAGGGCTTAGGATTAGGTTTTGTGGCGGCAATAAATCGGAAAATGGGGGGCCTTAAAAGAAAGCCCCCTCAAAGTTAGAAATGAGTCCGGCTTGGGCTGGTTCCCAAAGCCAAAGAACATTCGTCAAGGTCTGTTGTACACCTTGTCAGAGTTTCAGATTTATGATGCTGGCTGTTACCCCAAATCTGCATGAGGCAAGTCTGGTTTAAATGGCCTTTGGGGAAGGCATACCTCTAAACCTTCTACACCACAGGTGTCAAACTCGCGGCCCTCCAGATGTTATGGACTACAGTTCCCATCATCCCCTGCCAGCAACATGCTGGCAGGGGGTGATGGGAACTGTAGTTCATAACATCTGGAGGGCAGCGAGTTTGAGACCTATGTTCTACACCAGGGGTGGGCAATTATTTTTTCCATGGGGCCGCATAAGAAACAGAAAATATTGTGGAGGGCCGGGCCAAAACACAGGGGGGGCGAGGTGTTTTGAAAGCCCACAGAAGCCGGCAGCCAAGGCAACCGGCTTCTGCGGGGCTTTCAAAGGCGCCTCACTCCCCAGCAAGCCAGGGGGGCGAGGTGGTTAGAAAGGACCCGCAGAAGCCGGCAGCCAAGGCAACCAGCTTCTGCGGGGCTTTCAAAGGCGCCGCGACCCCCAGCACGGAAGAGGGGCGAGGTGGTTTTGAAAGCCCCGCAGAAGCCGGCAGCCAAGGCAACCAGCTTCTGCGGGGCTTTCAAAGGCGCCTCGCTCCCCAGCAAGCCAGGGGGGCGAGGTGGTTTTGAAAGCCCCGCAGAAGCCGGCAGCCAAGGCAACCGGCTTCTGCGGGGCTTTCAAAGACACCTCGCGCCCCAGCAAGGCAGGGGCGCGAGGCGCTTTTGAAAGCCCCGCAGAAGCCGGCAGCCAAGGCAACCAGCTTCTGCGGGGCTTTCAAAGGCGCCTCACTCCCCAGCAGAGGTGTATCTATGCAAACTGGAGCCCGGGGACAAAACCTGAATTTTGCGCCCCCTCCCCCGGTATGGGCGGCCACCCTTCCCCACCACAACCAAACAATGATTTTTGCACCACTGCACAAACCACCCCCCACCCCCAGCAAAACATACATGGCTCTCTCCCCACCAACTCTCTTTCCTAATTTTGTCCTTACACCAACCCTGTGAGGTAGGTTAGCCTGAGAAACAGCTGAGGTAGGCCTGAGAAACAGCTCCAAGCCAGTTCAAGGGAAAATTAACTTTTAAGCATGTAAATCTCTCACAAATCACCCCCATCAGAAGATTTACCAAACAAATGTCAGCAATATCTCTCACAGATCACCCCCCACCCCCAGCAAAACATACATGGCTCTCTCCCCACCAACCATCTTTCCTAATTTTGTCCTTACACCAACCCTGTGAGGTAGGCTGGCCTGAGAAACAGCTCCAAGCCAGTGCAAGGGGAAATTAACTTTTAAGCATATAAATCTCTCATAAATCACCCCCATCTGAAGGTTTACCAAACAAATGCCAGCATCATCATCAGTTCTGTTGCTGCTGGGATCCAGCTCAGCTTCCCTTCTCCTGTGCCTATCGGAGCCAGTCTGCCTAGAAGGCTTGTGAGTAGGGAGAATAAGGCACACTGGGTCAGAGGGAGGGGAGGCGGAGCGCCCCAGTCCTGCTCCTGGGAGCACAGTGGGATTTCTCCCCCGCCCCCTGGACACTCCAGGCCACCGTACAGAGTGGGCGGGGCTACAACAGGCACTGGCAACCATCGCTGCCTCAGTGCCAGGCTTGCTAAGGCCTACTGAATCAGCTTGTGTGCAGGGACGTTTTGGCGCCCCCCACGTGACCAAAATGGATGCGCCCGGGGACAAGAGGTACTGTCCCTAGGCAAAACCCCCTGTGCTCCCCAGCAAGGCAGGGGGGCCAGTCAGGGTCATCTGGCGGGCCGGATACGGCCCGCGGGCCGTATAATGCCCAGGTCTGTTCTACACCATCTGCGCCTTGGCTTGACTTCTGCCATTGTTGGAAGTAGACTTCAAGCCCTGAATTTCAAGGGAGTGAAAAAAGTCCCACTGGCAGACTACTTATGGAACCTTCTGAAGGATTTGCACAGCAGTCCTAAGAACACTTCCCTGGGAATAAGCCTCACCGCCCAGAGTTGAGCAAACCGGCTCAGGATTTCTCCCCCCAATATGTTCCATGAAGGGCACTGCAGTCAGCAAATAACATTCTACTGGCCTCAGTCAGGGTCAGGACGCTATTGGCCCTGGCCCCCACCTAGTGAAACACTCTTGTCCAGCGAGACTCAGGCTTTGTGGAGACTTGACGCAATTCCTCAGGGCCTCTGTTTCCCTTTCCCATTCCCCTCTTTCTGTGCACATCTCTGGGATTTAAGAAGGTTACAACGCTAGCATTTTAACTCTTACTGCAGTCACCATCTGAGGTTTTAATGGGTCTGTTAATGTACTCTTCTAGCATTGATGGTTTCATCATGTTGTCATAAGCTGCCCTGAGCCCATAAGAAGAAGAAGAAGAAGAGTTTGGATTTATATCCCCCCTTTCTCTCCAGTAGGAGACTCAAAGGGGCTGACAATCTCCTTGCCCTTCCCCCCTCACAACAAACACCCTGTGAGGTGGGTGGGGCTGAGAGAGCTCAGAAGAGCTGTGACTAGCCCAGGGTCACCCAGCTGGCATGTGTGGGAGTGCACAGGCTAATCTGAATTCCCCAGATAAGCCTCCACAGCTCAGGCGGCAGAGCTGGGAATCAAACCCGGTTCCTCCAGATTAGATACACGAGCTCTTAACCTCCTATGCTACATATAAACTGAATAAACAGAATAAAATAAATACATAAATATTAAAAAGCAAGGGAATGATGTGTGTGACTGTTAAGCAGAGGCATATCGGGGAGGAATAGCACCCAGGGACAACATCTCCTCCAGCCCCCCCCCCCCCCCCCCCATCTGGGATGAGGCTTGGGCAGGCACCACCAACAGCAGGCCAGTTCCTGGGCCAGCCTGCTGCTGCAGCGCCCGTCGGAGCCAAACCCCCCCCCCCCTTGTAGGCTGGGTCGGCGTGGGGGAAGAGAGGGGTGAGGTGATTTTGCGGGGGGCCCCCGCCAATGCACCCAGGGTCATTTGACGCCCCCGTCCCCCTTGCAGATATGCCACTGCTAAGTGATATATAATTATATGTGCCCAAACGCAATGAATTGAGGGCCACACATATTTAAACGCTTCGGTTTACAGATGTAACAAAAAAGCCAGGCTGGCTCTCTGTATCTGTTCACGATAAATCTGAAAAAAATGAGCTAATCTGACTCTGACTCACAAAATCTTATACCCCGGAATGTTGTGTTAGGCTTTACCGGGCTACTTGGATTTTGCTCTACTGCTACAAGCTCCCAGCTATGCATCTGAAACTGTACTTATAAAGGATAACCCAAATGCTAACTCTTGAGCAGTTACTAACTCCTAAATTACCATATGTCTGCCTTCCTGTTTCTTATGCAGCACTAATATGTTTCCCTGTAACTGATGCTCTGCCATTTTTATTTATAAACCACCTCAAATTATTAGGCACTGCTCAGTAAGGAAAAGTGGGTTTATAACGGGCAGGGTTGCTGTCTGTGCTCTGAATCAGACCAAGAAACCTGCCTTTAGGGTTCTGCTCTCCCCAGAAGAGGGTGAATTTACTGAGGCAGGGGGAGAGCAGGTGGGCACGCAGACAACAACAGGGTACCAATGGGAAAAGAACAACAGGCTTTCTTATCGGGCTGGAAGGATAAAGGAAAATCCCTAAAGACAAGGGAACTAGAGGAGCAAATGTTACCTTATGTTGGATCTAGTGTGGGCTACCAAACTACCTGGAGTCAAAAAAAAGTTTTGCCTCTAACAGAGGCTTCTTAACATGTGGAAACGGGGACAGTTTAAGCTTTTGATGGCATTAAGCCTCTTACAAAAGATTGGGGCATGTTATTTTTCAGTTTGTGGGCAACCCCAGGGATGAGGCTTTTTAAAAAATCTGTAATGAGCAAGGCAAAAATAGGAATTGATAGGAGATTAAAGAGACTGGGAGAGAAGAGGAGATACTGGAGCGGAACCAAAATCCAGTTCTGCATGTATAAGGCTTTTTTGGTGTTATTTTGTTATGCCATTACATTTTTATACTTTTTTCAACATGAAGATGACAGGAGATTTATGAATTCATCCGCCATTTCCTGGGTCGCCTTCGTTCTAGAATGTTCTGCTTGGGTTCTAGTGCCTTGGAGACAGAATTATGTAGGCACCAGGACGCAAATGGAGCATTCTAGAACAAAGATGGTCCAGGAAATGGCAGATGAATTCACAAATCTCCTGTCATCTTTTTGTCTAAAAAAGTGTAGCTATAGGCTTATTTTTTAAAAACGTATTTATATTATGACCCAAGCATGAAAGATATCCTGGAATACAAATCATTTTTATTTCATTTATACAAATCGTTTCTTTCATTTATACCCCCCTTTTCTTCCCACTAGGGACTCAAAGTAGCTTATATCGTTCTCCTCTCCTCCATTCTACCCTCACAACAATCCTGTGAGAAAGGCTAAGGTGACAACGTCTGGCTATCCCAGCTGAAACACAAGAACTGAAAAGACTTTGTTACCCCTCCCCCCTCAATCTGGAAGTGCTCAACTGAGTTAAACGGTTGGGAAAGGTGAATATCTGGGGGCTGAAATTCCGAAGTCAAGCACCATCACTGAAAAACCTCCGTTCCTGGTTGTCACAGGTTTAGCCTCTGATGGTGAGCAGGGGTTTCCACTTAGGATCCCAGCAAACACGGTTCATATGGGAAATTCCGGTTCTTCAGTCACTCTGACCCAGAAGTTTCATAGATCAATATTTCATAGATCTTTGATCTACAGAGAGGAAAGGCACTGGAAGCCAGTGCACATCTTCCAGAAATTCTCGAGATTACAACATTGCCCCAACATTCCGCAGTCATTGCAATTTCTGAGCACCTTTCGAAGGCAGCCCCACACAACTAATAAGATGTAGTAGTTCAAGCATCGGACTAAGATCTTGAAGACTGGGGTTCAAATCTACCCACTGACATGAAGCTGGCTAGGTGACCATGGCCCATTCAATTTCACAGCTCGCCCTACCTCACAAGGTTGTTGTGAGAATAAACAAGGACAATTATGTACACCACCCTGAGTTTCTTGGAGAGACAGAAAGAGAACAAATGCACTACATTCAAGAAATTCCAGAAAGACAGCTGAGTTACTCTGCTGAAACAAACACATGTCAAGCAGCACTTGAAAGATTAACAAGATGCATCCGATGAATCCAGCTCTTAATATATTTATTTAGACTTTTATACTTTTTCAGCAAAAGCATCTTACAACAGTGTTTTCCTTTCTGCATTTTTCCTAACAAACCTATCAAGCATATTAGGTGGAGCAAGCACGACTGACCCAAGTTCGGGAAGAGATTAAAAGGTGCAGTAGGAAAGTATATTTGATTTATATTCCAATCTTTGATTCAGGTGCAGCTCTCTTTGATAGTGGCTCAAGGTCTACCTTGTAAGCTTCTATGACAGAGCCAGGATTCAAACCTGGGTCTCTGAGATCCCCAGTCCCACACTCTCTCCAGTACACCACACTAGCTCTAAACTCTGACGAAGGCATTTGCAGGACTAAGTTTTGATAGACTCCAAAGTGCAACTAAATTTCTGATAAACTAACAAAAGTCCTGTTTTAAGCACATCTTTAACAGCATACTAATGTGACAGAAAACATGGGGATGGGGGCTGCAAACGTGCACTATCACACACTCCTAAGGGAGTCCATGATTGATTATACTGAATCAGATGAAGTAGTCATGCTTTTAAATTGTCAGGATTTTCATTGTTGCCTTATAGTGGCAAAGTTTTTGTCAGAAGTTTGTAAACTGAATGTATGACAAACACGAAGTCTTTTACTTTTCACTTTTTAACTGGAATTGTATTTTATACTATCGTGTTATATGCCAATAAAGGCTTATTGAAATTGACACTCCTAAGGGAGTAGGATCGCCAGCTCCAGGTTGGAAAACACTTGAGATTTTGGGGTGGGGGAGGGTGCCTGGGGAGGGTGGACTCCAGAGAGGGGAGGGACCTCAGCAGAGTACTATACTTGATCTATGGCATGCCATACAACCCACCTTTCAAAACGGCACTTTTACTATATATAGACTGGAGATCAGACTCCAGGGAGGCCTCCAGCCACCACGTGGAAGTTGGCAACCGAATCTGGGAGGCAGGAATGCCTGGCAGCTGAATCTGGGCTGCTGCAGCCTAGCGGTGGGACAATGCCCACACTGTGGTTGCCCTCCTTCCTACATATTCAAGTCTCAGATGGTAGTCACGTTGTTCTGCAGCAAAACAGTTAAATTTGAGTCCAGTAGCACCTTAGAAATCAACAAGATTTCCAGATCCTAAGCCTTCAAAGTCAAGGCTGCCTTTGTCGGGCACAGGCAGAAATGGAGATCTCTGGGTCCTTGTATCCTAGTCAGAAGAGATGTTGCAAAAAGTGCTTGTAAAGGACGCAGAGAGAAAATGCATACTGCAGTCAGCTTGAAGGAAAACATTCAGATCTGCGATCCCTTCTCTGCAGGGAGCGAACTTACTAATGAGGCAGTCCCGTGGAAGTCAGTGGGTCTGATTCCTGAATAAAACCCCAAAGTTTGGGGAGGTAACGGGATCGAGTTTGGGGGATGGAAGAGACGCATGTGGCGACCTATTTAAGAGTAGGGTGTCGTAAAGAACGCTTGCAAAGGATGCAGAGATGCAATGCATATTGCAAACAGGAGAGGTGAAGGAATTCAGCCGGGGGGGGGGGGGGCATGTTTTAAAGCAGGGTGGGTTATGGGGGCTGGTCCAGGGAAGGGAGGAAAAAAGAGTCTGACCTGCCGCCAAGCGAGCAGCGCCTCCCACAGGTAGACGGCCCAGGAGAAGAGCAGCACCGAGCCAAAGATCCGCGTCTCCAGCGGGATCTCGGCCCAGAGCGCGCCCAGCAACGGCACCGCCATGACCCGTCGTCCGTCCACGCCAGCCCAGTCTGCTGCTTTCACTTCCAGCCTCGCCTGCTCCTTCGGTCCCGGCCGGCTTCCGCCTACGGTGACGACAGTTCCGGACCCTCCCAGCGCCTATTCCGCTCAACTTCCGCCTTCGGTGCCACAAGGAAAATACGCCTCCTTCCCCAAGAGCCGCGCGCTTAACGTTCCGGGAAATAACCGGCCGTGAGCAGAAGAGTAAAGCCCTGTAGACTGGAAAACCACGGATGCAATCCATGGCCTCCCTTTTTAAAGGCTTAACCCATTGACAGATACTCGGGTTACCCAGACGTCTTCATTAGAGCAGCTGATACAAGAGGAGAGGATTAAGGAAGCAGAATTTAAGGGTAATGGGATTGACACCTACTCATCCCAATGGTGGATTTACTGAAAGGCAAAGGGGAGCAACGTTTCCGTCATTCTTCCTTAAAAGCTAACACGGATAGATTTTCCTGAGACCGTATTTCTGCAGATATGTGACAAGGAAGTCATTTTGAGAGCACTTACAGGGAAAATTACAGAAGGTAGGACTTCACATAGGTTTACTAGGTAGAGGCTGGAGATCTCCTGGATTTCAACTGATCTTCAGGTGACAGATCAATTCCTTTGCAGAAAATGGCTGCTTTGGAAGGTGGTCTGTATGGCATTATATCCCACTGAGGTCCTTCACCCCCACAAACCTCACTCTCCCCAGGTTCCACCCTCCAAATATCCTGGAGTTTTCCAACCTAGAGCTGGCAACTCTAGCAAGAACTGAAAAGAGGAAACAATTGGTGCCAATCTCTGCTGCAAATCTTTGAATTGTAATTCCCTGGGTGAAGGACTGGAACAGCATATTTGTTTCACAATATGTATAAGGAGAGAGGTAAGAGGTTCCAGCCTCCTGGGCCTGGGGTACAAATAAACAACATGAAGCAGAGGAAATATAACATCAGGAAAAGGGATTCTGAAGTAGGGAAAAAAATACCGAAATCTATACAAGGTTGTGGTGTGATAAAACAGGGTAGGGCCAGCCTATTAAAGGTTCTAAAAAGTGAATCCTGTCCAGCTTTTGGAAATCACATTGAGGAGATCCAAGTCTGTCTAACCCAGGATGACAAGTAATGTTTAGTTGTTTTGGCTGGTGAGTTCTAATTCAGCATTTTCTTTTTGTGCTTTGTTTTTTGGCAGGAGACTGAAACGTTCCATCATTTGTTTCTGAATGTTGTGATTTCTTATGTCAGGTTAGTGATCATTGATTCCCTCACACCAAGACACGGCCATCTGTTCAATGCAGACAGTAGAAGAAAATTGTTGGCAGATGATGACATATTTAATTAAAACTGGGTTTAAATAAATACCCTACACACCCCTTTTCTTTCTCCTGCCTCTGGGAATCTAATTCTTTACACTTCTCATGCAAATGTGGGGCAAGAATTCTATCTAGCCCAGCTCAGTTATGGTTTAAAAGATGAAGAAAAGAATATCCAAGACTCAGGTTTAAAGAGAAAAACATTATTTTTACTGTGTAGATCCAATATCTAACACAGGGTGATCCTCCTCTCTCTCTCTCTCTGAGAGTCATGCCCAACCAGACAAAAGACCTTTCTTATACCTTCAAAAATGCACACATGATTTCCTTACATACATACCCGTTGCCTTAAAATCAAATTTGCTAGTTTGACACAAAGCTGGAATTTTCTTCTGCTCGTTGGTTTGTTGTCCCTTCCATAAATAAGGCAATAAAACTAATTCCAGCCTTCCTGGTTTCAATGCAGATAACCAGTTTCCAACATTCCTGAAGGGGACTATGTCCAAAGAGAAACTTCTCCAGGATAACATCTCTCCTCCAATCTTTGACATCTTCATTTCTGTATTTATTAACTTAGTCCCTTTTATCTATCTGAGGATGCCTTTAGGTCTATCTGAAGATGCCTTTAGGTCTATCTTTATCTATCTGTGGATGCCTTTAGCTCTGTCTCACGTCCTATACCGGAATGTTATAAATTCCTTAGTGACATAAGATCTTCCCTGCTTTGTAACTTTCTGACCAGTTACTTTTTACTACTGAGAGATTTCTTGATTTTCAGTTTATATAGATCCCTTATTCTTGTATATCAAGTATAATATTCAAGGCTATTTTCCTGTTCCCATACAAGGATCCTGAACCTTTTAAATACTTCCTGACAAGCAGCCATTCAAAAACTTGGGTGTGATGGGAAAAAGCTTTGCCTGTGCTATTTCTTTCTGCCTCACTTTAAAGGATCTTTGGATCCAACCCACAGCATTTTGCTATGGATCTAGAAAAGGGAAGCACTCAAACATAATTTCACTTGGTGCTGCAAGTCTACATCATACAGGTCTAGAACGCAATGTTAACTTAGTGTGGTAGTTTGCCATGCCTCTAAATATTCTGCCATGATTTTAAGAATGAGCACAAGTGCATCCTCTGCTTCTCATCCCTTTTGGATGTGTGATGTAAACCACTAAAACTTAGCATTAATGGCATTTGGCATTAATAATAAAACATGGCATTAATTATGGCATTAATGTTAAAAACATTAACATGGGATGACTTCATGGAGTGCAATTTGGTTCACAAAGCTTTTTTTTTAATTTGGCAAATGGATATGACAGGCTGAAGTACAAGGAAATATTAACTTTGATTGTCCATTTGTTTTCATTTTAAGAACCACCATCCTCTTCATTGCCCGCTAGTCAATCATCCATTGGTTTGCACCTTGCTTGCTTCCTGCTGAAATTAACACCAAGTCTCCTCCTGCTTACCAACCTTGGATTTTTTCCTCCAAAGTGCACCAAATTCTCAAGTATAGACCTATTTCCTCAAGAAATCAGATATGCCAAATTTTTAAAAAGGAAGTCAGGGCTGCTTATTTTAGAGGCCATTTTTTAAAAGGTACATTGTCTTGAGTTCCCTTCTCTTTCAGTAATTCTGAGCCCATTATTTTCCTTTACCGTCACGTCCTCTACCTTTCTAACCCCATGCCTTGGCTTAGACAGTTGTTTGCACTGTTTTCAATTTCTGTGACTCTTCCCCTATTGCTTTTCATGTTGTAATCCACCTTGGGTTAGAAATGCATTTAATGTTTTTTAATGGCATATTAGAAAGTATTCTTCTCCATTGCACTCCTGTTTGAAAGCTCTCTGGAAGCCTTCTGTACATGCTGTTCCAGACCATGCAAAACACTTCCACTTCATTGTCAATATAATGCAATTAGAAAATAGAGAACGTTTATTAGTCTCTCATTCACTTTACAGGCACTGCCCCCCCCCCCCCAATCACATGTACTGCAGGGGTTCCCTTTTCGAGCACGCAGGCACCTTCAGTGTTCTGAAATGGGGTGGCAGGTGCAACCACAAAATGGCTGCCACAGGAGGCGGAGCCAACGACAAAATGTCAAGGATCGAGTTTAGGTTATGCATAGCTGTGATGTTAGTTCTTCAGCATTTCAGGCAGACGCTCTACTTAAGACACGTTTTCAAATGATTATGTTTTTAAAAACTTTCTTGCATACAAAGGTTACTTTTAGTTACACAGTGAATATCCTTGTGCTGTGGTAGCAGCTGGGCAGCTTCTCTGCCTGTTTCTCCTCCCACCTTTTAAGGTGTCAGTGGGCACCACAGCATCACACTACAGACTTCTGGTGCATTGAAAACTAATGAAGAATAAGGGGGTTCACGCCTTCTGGAATTGAAAGTACAGTCCTGGTGTACAACGTAGGCAAAGCATTGGAAAAAAGAGGCAAAAATGCTTTTTTGTTTCAAACAATACCGATATGGGCAACTGATACTCCTTTTAAACAATGGCAGAAGGACATATCAAATGTTGTCTGGCAAGGAAAAAAGCCTTGGATTAATTATAAATCTTGCAAGATGCAAAGGAAATAGGAGGCCTAACCTGATCTGAAATTATATACTGTTGGGTTTGGGTGAATGAATGGGTCATGTTGAGAAAGAGAAGATTGCTTGATTTAGGGGGGCATGATTTTAAATTCGGATGGCATGTTCATCTATAGCAGTGGTTCTCAATCTGTGGGTCGCGACCCCTTTGGGAGTTGAACGACCCTTTCACAGGGGTCGCCTAAGACTCTCTGCATCAGTGTTCTCCATCTGTAAAATGGATAAATGTTAGGATTGGGGGTCAACACAACATGAGGAACTGCATTAAAGGGAAGGTTGAGAACCACTGAACGACAGTACGAAGCGTTTATAACCGCCTGATCTGGCATGCCATAAAAGTTGTGCCAGGATTTCCGGAATCACATTACGCATTCGGATCTGGCGGAGAATATGGGATAAATTTAAACCTACGCTATTTAAAAAAACCCACTTATGTGGCTCTCATCGCAAGAAGTCTTATGTAGACAAGAAATGTTATTTGAAAATAGGTGGATAACGTATCAGATTTTAATTTTTCACATGGGGAATATAAAATGAAATTAAGAGAATTAACGTCAGAAGGGGATTGGTTCCTTCATGCACAATTATTAGAAACACATAAAAGATCCGTTGCCTTTGAAACATTTTAAAGACTGAATTTGAGGCATCGTTCGCTGCAAGACCTGTTATTGCCAACATGTATATGCTTTTGTTGAGGCAGATTTAAAAACAGAAACGCTAGTGAATTTGCACATTTAGAGATGAGTTATGAATTTTGGGTACAATATACAAATGGAACAATTGGAGAATATGTGTGAAAAGGTCTCAAATTTACTTTAAGTACTAGTCAAAGAAAACATTTATGAAATGATGGATCGGTACTATTTGTCACTGGAGAAATGGGCAAAAATGTATAAAAATCTTCTGAATGTATGTTGGAAATGTGAACACCATAAAATAAAGCTAAAGATTTGGCATACAAATACATTCAATAATTCAGAAGAATTTAAACAGTAATATACAAATGAAAACAGAGGCTTTTCCTTTGAGTCTTATGGACAGACAGCTTGGGGGGAATCAATGGAACTTGTTTTCATGTATGACAGCAGCAAGAAAACTTCATCTGTACCTCCGCAGACGAATGGTTTATGAAGTTGTTGGATTTTGCAGAAATGACTAAACTTACTGATAATTGGAAACCCCTGATAAAACTTTTTCATAAGACAGAAAAAAAAATGAATTGATGATTTGTGGAATAGAAGAATATGAAAATAGACATAGTATGAACCTTATTAGTAAGAATAATAATTAATTTAACAATTTTTCTTTTTTACAGCAAGTAGTAAATTTTTAAGTGTGTTTATATTTGGTACAGATGAAATTGGGAACCTTTCCTGTCCCCTCGTAGTGTGATTTTTATGTACTTTTTGTGTAGTTTTTTGTTTGGATGGTTTTTGGTCTATTTGGCTTTTGTTCTTTCTATATTTTTCAGTCTTTAAAAAAATATTCCTCTGGAAAAAGTGCCAAATGTTTTTGGATCCATGTTACATCACACTGTTACACAAATTAGCATTGGTTTGGTGCAGCTTGGAGCACTAAAAGAAATTAAGGATTTTGAAGGAATGCATGTAGCACAAGTTCCCTTTAAAATTCTATCAGTTTATGTGGGAGGATGTATTTCCCCACAAGTGTCAAACAAACACATAGGCTGGAGATTGTGATTTCCCACACGAAGCCTAAACTATGTAAATGTATAAGAAATCCATCGGCTGTTTATGGGTGGAAAACAGATGCCTCATCACATGGGGGAATGCATCATAAGCTTTTATGCTACAATACTGACTGAAGTAAAGCCCGTCCAGTACTCAGTTGCTTGCCCGTCCATAGATCAAGTTCAAAGTTTTGGCCAAGTTCAAAGGGGCTCGATGGTGCAGCATCATTTATTAAGAGTGCCGGCCCTCTGGTTTTCAGTCACTCTCTCCGTTCTCAAGTTATGTTCTCTTAAAGGTAATGCTCTCCCACCATTTTGTGCTACATTCACTGCATCTGCTACAAAGGGCATACATCCTATTATATAAAAGGCTAGCCACGGTGGCAACAGATCACTTCCAGCCAATTGCCACACACACAAAGCTTTGGGGCAGGGCCAACGTAGAATGGTAAAAACAACACTCACACAGTTGTGGAATGTAGTGGTTGCTCACCCTTCTCCCTCACTGCTGAATAATTAGTCACTGTACCATCTGCAGCTGCCTGAGGAGCAGGTGCAGGCATCGGCCAATCCCAGTTCAAGGGCTACGACGGCTGGCAGCCACAACTGCACCACTAACTGTTGCATGGCAATAGAAGAATCTGGGACGAAGAGCAGGAATCTGGGGTGAAAGAGGGAACTAATCACACAGGGCGGGGGGGGGCAAGGTACAAGAGGTCATCCCCTTCATTAACACAAGGGCCTCCATTAACCCTTGCATGCCGATGCAGGCATCCAGGAAGAAATGAGGGAGCTGGTGATATGGGGCCAAGGGGGAGGATGAAAGGCAGAAAGGGTTGGCCCCCTTGGTGGGCACTGTTAATCCACCAGCAGTTTTCTAGAGCCCATTGTATTTGTTCGCACAATGGGTTTTATCGCTAGCACCTTCACAAGTTGCCACTTTTATCTTATGAAAACCAAATCCCCTCTAAAATAGATGCAAAGGGTACCGTCGAAAGGCTTTCATGGCCGGAATCACTGGGGTGTGGTGTGGTTTCCAGGCTGTATGGCTGTGTTCCATACAGGAAAGAATGCTGCTGGAACACAGCCATATAACCTGGAAACCATACAACACCCCAGAGGCAAAGGGTCTTAATTCCATCCTAACCCATTATAGGGCAAAACATCCTCTGATGAAAAATACATTCATTTTGCAAAATGAATGTGCATACATCATAGGCATAACAAAAACAGGGCATCAACATCTGTCCTCAGTGTCACAGAAGTTTTCAGATTTGAACACTGGTTTTCTCTTACCCAGCCAACTTTAGGTCAATTGACCTTCTGAATATGAGTAAATTATACTAAAGATAATTATATCTCCTGGATAAATTTGAAACAGAGCAGGAAGACCTTATCACATTGAACAACCAGGTTTTAGACAAAGGAAGTCAACAGCTGAACATTGATTTTTACAGCACTTCGTTGACAAGAATTCCACCAAAGGTCCAGCTTCTCTATATACTGCATTTATTTATCTGATTTTGATTCAGTATCAAGGCAGAAACTTTGGTAAAAATTAGTAGTCTCTAGTATTGACAATTAATTGAGCTTTACATGATCAATCCTCTTTGAGAGTGAGATGCAACCCTCAAGGACTGCTCACAGATCAAATAAAAATCTTGAAGGGACTCAGGCAGTGTCTATTAGCCGCTACCTTGTTGAATTACTATATCAGTGATACAGTAAAACAAATGGGGGCTGTTGAATACAACCCCCCAAAGCTTGCTACATGGCATCTACCAATCTTTTTATATGTGATGATGCTGTGCTTTTATCCAGAACTTCATCTGAGCTCTGAAGAGCACTAACTGTAAAAAGGAACGTCTCAAAATCAACTTTAATAAAAACAAAAGTGATGGCCTTTGGAGCAGCAGTGGCGTAGTGATGAAGAGCAGGTGTACTCTAATCTGGAGGAACCGGGTTTGATTCCCCGCTCTGCTGCTTGAGCTGTGGAGGCTTATCTAGGGAACCAGATTAGCCTGTACACTCCAACACATGCCAACTGGGTGACCTTGGGCTAGTCACAGTCCTTCTGAGGTCAGCCACACCTATCTCACAAGGTGTTTGTTGTGAGGGGGATCGGGTAAGGAGTTTGTAAGCCCCTTTGAGTCTCCTTGAAGGACAGAAAGGGGGGGATATAAATCCAACTCTTCTTCTTTGGTAGATGCCCCAAAAAGTGAAACTGAATGACGAAAGGGAATAAGATTGAGCAAGATAACAAACTTAAATATTTGGGGATAAAAGAATAGCCTTCATATCAAACCTAGTAAGAGCACAGTAATATGAAGTGGCTCTAACATGCTGGAAAGAACAGTGGGACTTTGCCAAAATTCTTTCACTCAAAAGGTGATTGTTATGTACCAGCAGTCTTAAAATTGTACCAAACTAAAGTCTTCATGCAGGTACTGTTGTGGCATTTATTCTGGACTTCCAACCTCCAGTCTAACCCTGTTGGAGAGGGTTCAGTTTAGGTTTCTCCGGACTATTTTACAGGCTCCCTCAGGAGCGTCTGATGCCTTACTACCATGGTGGCGAACCTATGGCACTCCAGATATTCATGGACTACAATTTTTATCAGCCCCTGCCAGCATGGCCTTACTACCTCTTGAAACTGGAACAATGAGAACCGAGGCTAAAAATTTTTACCTTCAGGCCATCGGCAGCTTCAGGTACAGTCCAATCACAAAGGCCTTTCTCCTTTAACAGCACAAGATGGTTTCCCAGCCTAGATGGCTGTGAGGAACAATCTAGTCCCGTGGTGACGAACCTATGGCACTCCAGATGTTCATGGACTGCAATTCTCATCAGCTGTTCATGAACATCTGGAGTGCCATAGGTTCACCACCACTGATCTAGTCAAGAGTGGGCTGATCACCCAGTGCTCTATTAGTCCAAAGTAATATTCAGGCTAAGCGTACTGTTAACCAGAGGGTACAAGACACTGAGTGTCAGCAAGACTTGATGAACTCATCCGGCTTTATGTCTTCTCTAACATGAAGATTTTCTATGACTCTGGCTCCTTATCCTTAGAACCTTTCCCTAGTTAGGTGTGCAGCCATTGCCGCCAGCCGTTTGGGTGGCAGATAGAAGATCTCTTATTGTGAAAGATGATGTGCTACAGGTGAATTTGAGACAACCGGACTTGCTTTCTTCCACTGCTCTTTCTATAAGGAGATACGGGCAAGGATTCCTCCCCATCTCCTCAACAAATGTCCAGCCTGTTCGAATAAGGTTAGTTTAGAAAAACTTCTAATTGATGAAAAGCCAAATATCTTTGGGTGGCAAATTTCTATGCTTATGCAATTAACACCCGTTGATAGCTGAGTTGTAATGCTGTTTAAAACCAGCATTGTTATCTTTTAAGAAATGTTTTGGATTTAAAGTGTTATTGATTAATTATATTTTCCTTTTATTTATCTAAATATTTTTATAGCACATATATCATTCTATTGTTTTCACGTTTTCCCATGAATGTCTTCCATTTTATTATTTGGGAACATGGTTTGTTTTAGTCAATAGTATTAGTCTGTGACCATAAATAAATACTAATACTGTCCGTCCCCCCTAGAAATTTAACAATACTGACACAAACACCCCTTCACAGTTGTATGCTGAGGAATATTCTTAATAGCTTACACTAGCTATTAAGATATTACACTAGCTTACAAAGCTTAGCACCTTTGGCACAAACTTAGATTTCAGAAGGCACATTACAAGCATAAAATTCTCTTGCTTTCCAGATGCATTTTATATCCATCTTGCTTTCCAGATGCATTTTATATCCATTTTGGGGTGAACGGCAACAGTGTGGTCTTCAACTGCTTGTTTTTAAATGTGGCCTCTACTTGGTCCCAATATGCCACATAGCCACATTCAAAGCAGCTTAAAACATTAACACTTCTACAAAAGATGCACAAGGTAAAAGAACCAAAAAAAAAATGCCAGCATACCTAAACAGTAGTATAAAAATTTATTACAAGTAAATGGGTATCATTTTAAGTAGTGGAGCCCCCAATGAGAAACTGACGAGAACGTGTGTGTGTGTTGTTTTGGCAAATTACTGAAGACAGGCGTAGAAGGTATGACAAGAAGAATTTTTTTAAAAAAAATAAGGCAGCTAAAGCCAAATTAATATTTTTCTCCCCCAAGAAAGATGGACAAGTTCTTTTATACTGGAATGTGCTTGGAATGCAGCGGTCCCCGGAATGCAGCTGTCTGACTTTATATTAAACATGCACAGGATTGTGCTGCAGCTGGGACAAATCCGCAGTCAGAATCTCTGTACCTTTCATGATATTCACCATCCATAAATTAAGATGAATGATTTAATTAGAAATTTAAAAGGGGGGGGGGAAATAAGCTGATGGGAAATCAAGCTGGGGTGGGCGAACGGTGCTTATACGTAGCATTGAAGGAAACAACCAGATGCTGATAGATAACCTATCAATACATTTGGAAAAAAAATCACTAATATCTGCTGCCACCCAAACTGCTCTTGGGGGGTCTTTCCCCAAGGGGCAGAGATGCAGCATTAAACAGGAGCTAAGCTGGTGGACTTATGGGGTAGTTACAAAAACCTCCTCTCTGGAGCAAATTTGCCAGATCAATCTTAACTGTGAAATACCGACTAGGAGTCAAAAATACCACCCCACCCCTCTCCTCACTGCTCACAGCCCAGCGTATGGAAGGAAACCATAGCGGTTTTTCTTCACAGCACACAGTATGGCTTAGATAATTTACAGCAGTTGCCAAACTGAAGGTGTGCTACGCCCGTTCAGAATCTACATTTTTCAGGTTCCTAGAGAGGCATTCATCATTCCTTCTTGGCATACCTTATGGCATTTTAAACTTTTCAGCTTGCACACATCCTCCCCCCCTCCCGTTTTTTCATCAACACTGCTTTCCCAGCCAGCTTTAGACATAAACACACTGTTCACATTCATGTAAAGGTACCAGATTCATTACACGCACGCACAAAATAAACAAACCCCCAAGCTCAACCCAGATATGTCATGAGCTATGGAAAAGCTATGGCTGTACAGTCAACCAAAAAATGGGTGAAAAAATTCATTTTATTGAAACTCAAAACTCAAAAAATATAAGATGCTGTAGTGTACAATATGTTACATGAAGCACGCTCAGGTGCACATTCAAGTCAAGTAAGAGCTCCACCTCCCACCCCCCTCCCAATCAACCCTGGTACCCTAAGTACTTGTTCCATATACAATCATGCACATTTAACTTTGCAAGAGGGAAGCTCCCCACCTCAATATTCTGTTTGTTAGCACCAAAATATCTGGGTTTTTCCTTATTTTTAAAACAGGGGAGCTATAGTAACTCAGCCAATACTGTAGCCAGATGTCGTACATTCGTGGAATTGAACAACCTAACCTAACCTCAACAACATGTGCACTGAACCAGTTAGCGATATTCCCTGTTCCCACCCACCCCTTAGCAGTAGTGGAGGCAACTCTCCCCCTCCCCATTTTTTTTTAAATAAAACACAAAATCATGAACTTCCCACGCAGAGTTGGTCTGTTTTTTTTGTTGGAAAAAAGTCTATGATGGGAGTAGAAAACTTAGATCTTTCGAGAACAACAACCGGTCGTAAATAGTGGAGTTGTTTTAAGGCCAGATCCCCACAGTCTGTTAGTGCCTTGTCCAATATGGCCCTCAAGGTTTCCAGATCCAGAGAAGGGAGAGCAGGAGAGTCTGTCGACAGCAGAGGCTGAATTCCCCTCAGCTGCCCGGGAGCTTTGGAGCCACCATTCTTCTTTGACATGGTCGCTGCAGGGACACTTTCATAGGTGACCCGCTCCTGTATGGTGGCATCCCTTCTGGAGTCTTTCTCTTTATCCAGCATGCGATCGAGTTGGTATTGTTCCGTGGGTTCCCATTCTTCCTCAAGCTCCTCCTCCTCGTCATCATCATCGTCATACCGGTTCTCACTCTCCTGAATGAACTTCAGAAACGACGACTCAAATCCCATTGGTTTGAAGGACTTGATATCGAAGGGTTTTGGTGCCGGCTGCTTTTGCATCTTGTCTTTAGCAGCAGGGAGGAGAGGTCTCTTCTCATTCTGTTGGGATGACACCTGTTGCCAGTCGCTGGTATCCCTCTCCCTTGGTGGCGGCGTGCCTGAACTAGCGTGACAAGAGCTGTTTTCCCGCCCTTCGTTTTTGGGCAAATCTTCCAGCTGATGGGTCGGTGACACCACTCCGCTACAGTCTTCGGAACACCTAGCTTTTGAATTGTGGTTGTGTTTTAAAGTGCCTGCGTACAAAAAGACACCCAGCTCTCTCGCCTTGTCGCCCTCGACACACACACCATTTTTACTGCTCTTGCCATCTCGATCGTAGTCCAGATCAGGAACAAGGCGTTCTTCGGGGTCACGCTGGCACACGGGATGCTCCTCAGGGTCCTCCGGGAAGTCTCCATTGGCTTCATTTGACTCGTCATCACATTCTTCTAAGCAAGCATCACTGATCACGGTACCACATTCAACAAAATACACAAGCTTCTCGTACTGCCGGTCTATATAAACACTGGGCACCTGATGGGTACGCTTATAATGCCTCACAATACTGCTTTCCAGTTTCACCACTGAGGGACACCCCCGAAACATGCATGGATACTGGGTTTGATTGCAATTGTCTCTGCACATCCGAAGGGCTTCTTCCCTGGTTCTGAAGTTATATAACTGCTTTCCTTTATTTTTATTATTATTTTTTTCTGCTTTGTTGCGGATCCGTCTCTTTCTTACAATTTCCCTGTGCCTGAGACACTGGTCTCTCAGACAGCCTGACTCCGCTCCATCTTTCAGGTGGTTCCTTTTCTCTCTGGTACTGCCGGAGACACCTTCGTGGTTGCTGTGCCGGAAATACACGTGCTCCGAGTAACGGCTGTACGTCGTGAAAACTCTGTTGCAGCCATTGAGATCGCAATGGATTTCAATGTCCTTGTTGAGTTCTTCTTCCTTGGTGTGCTGTTCCATCAGGTGATGCCTCAATTGGTGGAAGGAATAAAATGCAGCTGGGCACCGAGGATGGTGACAAGGGAACCGCACTGCTTCGGTCTCGGAAAGCATTTTGGAATCTTCCCCAGAGTCGAGGTTGTGAAAGTCACTGCAGTGCTTAGCGAGCGATTTGGAGCACAGGAAGCGCTTGCTGCACTCCTTATATTTGCAAACAAATATTTTTTTACATTTGGCAAGTTCTCGCTTTGTTCGCGCTTTGTCCTTTTCTAGGCAGAGCTGCTCTTTGTTGTACTGGTGGACGGTTCTATAGTGGCGGATCAAGCCCTTCTGGTTAGTAAATGCAGAATTGCAATTCTTATGGATACAATGGAACGGCTTATGGTACTTATGTAAAATGTAGCACAGATTTCCTTTGGCGACTGTTCTTTTGCTGCCCCTCCCTTCTTTTGTTTCTAGTCCTTTCCTGTGACTTTCGAGCGCGGACAATTTTGCCTGCTTCACGGGCACACAGCTTTCTAGCTCTTCACTTGACTCCAGGTCTGTTTCAGAACTCAGCTCCTCCTTTTTGGGATGACACTGCCGTGACCCGGGGAGCTTTGCTTGGTCATCCAGTTCCTCCTCAGTGTTGGTATAAAATGATGACATGGAGCCCGCCGTGCTGTTTAGCACATCCTCTGGGAACCCCTCTAAGTCCTCAAAACTTTCGCTAAACAATTTCTGAACCGCCGGCCCTCTGCCAAGCTTGTGTTTGTTTCTATAATGGACTCTGAGGTGTGTTTTCCTTGTGAACGATCTTTGGCAAATATGACATTTAAATGGTGAATACCGATGTCGAAACATGTTCAACTGAAGCACCATCTCCTTGGAATAATTGTGTTTTCTAACATAGTGTGTTAAGAGAGCTTCCCTGGTCACAAACTCACACGTACAACCTTGGCGTTCGCAGAAAAATGGCTTCGCTGCCAGTTGCGTAAGGTATTGGTTTGGTAATTTGCCTCGGTGTTCTTCGGGGAAATGGTCTGAGGTAGATTCGTCTTCTTCAGAGTTGGAGCACTTGGAGGAATAGGACTGTAACAACCTGGAAGAGTTCCCATTGCGACTGCTAGAATTTTTCAAACTTAAATTTTTCAAGCCCAAAAGGAGCTCCAACATTGAGTCTTCTGCACTGGACGCTTTAGAATGTTCACAAGGGGGAAATTCGGGAGAAGGAGGACACAGTTCATGCTTGAAACAGGTATTGACATTAGAACTTGTATTGCAATCTATACTGCCCGGAGAGTCAACTTGGGTGTCTAAAAGATGCCTGAGCTCTGAAATTATATTTGCGGGGGTGCTGTTATGTTGGCTTTCAGTGAGCTGGCTAAGATCTTTAGCGTTCAGGCCCAGCTTCCTTCTAGGTTTGAAATGGTATGGATGAGCCCTTCGAAGATGCTTCTGCATACCCTTGGAATTTTTATATGTCGAATCGCAGCCTTCGAAGCCACAGGTAAACCTTTTGCCATCAAAGTAGACTGCCACGTTTGAATAACGCTCTTTCAAGTTTGAGGGAAGGAAGACTTTCTCATTGGGTAACAGAAGGCTAGGGGTTGTTGGGCCCGGACCTGATGCTTCGGTCAATAAAGACCCAGACTTCTCATTCACAGGAGATGCAGCATTGCTCCCAAGACTGCCGTTGCTTTTCCCATCCACCTCTTCGTCAGTTACAGGTTCTCGTTTAACTTGCAAAACTCCCTCTGAATCCGCAGACTCCAATGGCAACCTGGTATTTTCGCGCACGCAAGAATGATCCGTTTGGTCAAGCGCCTCCGAATCTGAAAGACACGCAGGGCAGTCGCCCGAAACACGCTCCTCGCACTTAACTGGCACCTCCTTCATTTCACCATTTGAAATATGCATGGAAAGGTGATTTGTAAACTCGGTTTTCGAATAATAGAACTTTTTGCAGCCGTGGAAGTTACACGTGTAAGACGCATCCCTAAAATGCTGGGCCTCGTGGTGGTAAAGCTGCCCCAAGTCGCTGAAGACAATGTTGCAGCCGTTCAGCTCACACTTGTAACGCAGGTCATCGTGCTGCTGTTTGTGATGCAACAGTTCGTTGACCGAGCCAAACGTTGCATAGCATCCCACCGACACACACATGTAGGGCCTGGGCCCGCTGTGCACTTGCTCATGCTCCTGCAGGTGGAATGCCGACATGAAATGCCGCCTGCAGTAGGAGCACTTCTCTCGCTTGTTCTTCATGTTCAAGTAGTGCATCGCATTCTCGTCGTTGTTCTGGTGCTCGGCTTTCAGGTGAACGCTCAGGTACTTGAACTGCTTAAACACTCGGGAGCAATCCGTGCCCGGGCATGGGTACAGGTCTCGGTCTTGCAAGTGGCACCTTTCCAATTTGCTGAACGTGACGTAGTCGTGAGCGTCGCTTCGGGCTCTGTTGCAGGGAGTGATCTTCAGCGTCCGGCTTCCACCCAGGGCGACAGAAGTGATCCTAGACAGGCTGCTCTTGGCCAGCCTCTCTTTCTTCAGCAGGATCTTCTTCTTAGCACGGTATTTTCTACTGGGCGGCATCTTCACGTGCTCCCCAATGTGCTTCACAAAAACGTCCTTCCTTCTGAACTTCTTGAGGCACACGGGGCACGTGTAGACCCCGTCTTCCATGTGCATCTTAGAATGGTGCAGAATTCTCGCCTCTATGCACTCTCTTTTGCAAATGACACAGAAGAACTTGTACTGAAGCCATCTCTGGTACCTCTCTGAAGAGCCAATGGGTTTCTTCTCTCTTATTCTCTCTTTCGGCCGATTCAGTAAACTGTCTCCTCCAAAGGGATTATCTTCCCTGCTCTCTTCGCAGTCGCTGAGGGGACTGTCTAGCAGTTCATTTTCGTTCAAGGACCCGATCTCATTGCCACTGAGATCGTCCTCGGAGTCAGACACTTCTTTCCCCAGCAATTTGAGACAGTGCCTCCTCAAAGTCTTCCAGTCCCAGAACTCTGGGTCGAATGGCCAGTAAGCCTTCAAAGCCAAAAGGAGCTCACAGCGGAGCGAGTTTGGAACTGGAGCATTCTCTTCATCAAATTTTTGATCGGGCTGCAGGTGAAGCTCTTCTAGCAGATTATATGTGTCCTCACTCGGCGCGAGTAAGAATTCGGTGAGCTGGCAGGCTCTTCTAACTTCAAGGTCTTCTGGCAGAAGGCAAGCAATCGTTTTACACATGGAAGTCTTCATGTCATCATTTTCATTTGACCGCAGCTGAAGGGCTCTCACACACAGCAAGATCGACACAGCAAGGCCGGAGTCTTCTGCCTATCAGGAATGGGAGAAAACACACACAAGTGTTATACAGCTTTTTAAAGTAGTCTCTTGAAGCAAAGCAAAAAGGTAGGGGGGAGGAAACTTAGCCCGACATTTTGTCTAAGAGAAAGAAGTTATTCAGTCTGCAAATTTTCCATAGATGACTTTGAGCTACTCATATTATGTCACCAGTGACCTTGTTTCAATTCGAAGAGGTTTAGGGGAGCAAGCGGTTTCATTTTGAAGAAGAGGAGTTTGGATTTATACCCCATCTTTCTCTCCTGTAAGGAGACTCAAGGTGGCTTACAAGCTCCTTTCCCTTCCTCTCCCCACAACAGACACCTTGTGAGGTAGGTGGGGCTGACAGAGTTCCAAAGAACTGTGACTAGCCCAAGGTCAAGAATGTAGGAGTGCAGAAACACATCTGGTTTACCAGAAAAGCTTCTGCCACTCAGGTGGAGGAGTGGGGTATCAAACCCGGTTCTCCAGATTAGAATCCACCTGCTCTTAACCACCACACCATGCTGACTCTTTTGGAGTTCCCTGCCCAGCTGTTGCCCCTGTGCCAACCACGAAAGGGCTGGGCTTGGGAACAGCATGATACACAGTGTAGGGAGCTGCAGCTGATTCGACGTGGATATTGCTATCACTGCAACATGTCTGAAGGAAAAGCAGGTTAAAACTACTCTAAACAGACAAACAGAACTTGGGATCCAACCTACTGTCAACTTTTTCTTAAATACACGCCCTAAGCCCCTTTCCCCAACAATATGCATATAAACTTAAATAGACTAAACATATTTATACAAAAATGTTCCCATTTATTTCAGCCGTGAAGTCATATTTTTTAACCTCATGCCTAAAAAGGTATTTAAGACATCAAGACACAAGCGGTATCTGTTGAAGACTAAAATGGCAGTAACCCAAGGAACGAAGATTTTGTCTGTCCGTGGTTCCTTTAAATTTCAGAGCCAAAAATCTGGGCTTCTCACATTTCTAAAGCAGCCCCATAAAGTAGCAGTCAAGCGGCTTTGGCTGATTCCAGACACCTGCTGATGGTGCAGTGAAGTCTCACGGTGACAATCAAAACTTAGGGAAGATAATTGGTGGCACGATATGTCCCCTTGAAACTACTGCTGAAAGTGGGTCAACCAGAATGCATTAGCACTCGCCCTGCTGCCTGACCACAGACTGTGGCCAACTGGTGACATCTTACTGGAGGCTGCCCTGTGGTTCACGTTCATTGTGAATTTCTGTACAATTAGTGCCACTGCTGGATACGTTTACCAAGACTTCTTCTGGATAGGCAGGTGCTCCATTGCTCTGAAAGTGACCTGTTCGGGCAGCCACTCTTGCAAGTCCCTGATGCTTCCGCTAAGATATCTCAGTTCTTTCATCAACTGTACAAGCTGAGCCCCCCTTAATGCCCTAGAACAGATAAGAGGTGGACACAGAGCGAGGGCTTCTACCCATAAATCTATCCATTCATGTTCATCGTCTTTGTCCCCTAAGAAGTTCCAGAAAGAAGTCACAGTTCTCTCAACCCTCTTACCCAGTTCAATGTTTTTGTTAGTTTTTAAGGTGCCACGCGACTTTGTTGTTTTGGCTGCCTTAACAGGGTTACCTCCCTTTCAATTTGTGGTCAATTTCAATGGCATGCTTTACACCTCCACCCCATTAAGGATTGAAGAACAAAGATTAGAGCCAATCGGGAGATCACGTACTTCAGCTTGTATGACTCTTATCAGAAAGAACAAATGTTGCAGCGTCCTAGCGATGATGCCAAACTGCCGACAACGCTCCAGAAAGGAGTCTAAAGATGGGTCAATCCTCCTTTGTAATTTGCTCCAAAATAAAGTCAGCTCCCTGCAGAGTACAGGACAAACAAGACAAGAAAATAGCAATTACTGAACAAGCAAGAGGACCACAGCAAACACACAGTGATGATTTGCCAGAAATACTGAGTGATGTTTAAAGAGGCATGGCTCACAAAAATAACTTCAAACAGCCATAGGGAGGTAGCATCCCTTTATCACGCAGTCCTGTGAGCTTGCAGTTTGTGTCCTTTTAGTTCAACCAAAGGGACATTTTAAGCCACACAGTTTCAGGAGAGTAGTAATGTTGATCTGCGATGGAAGAGCTGGATTCAAGTCCAGTAGCACCTCAGAGGCCAACAAAATTTTCAGGGGATAAGCTTTCAAGAGTCTAAGCTCGCCATCACCACCACCATCATCACCACCACCTTTACTGGCATTAAAAAGTTAAATACAAAACTTTAACATCAGCTTAACTAACTCTGTTGTTCTCTTAATCTTATCGCTGAGGCAAGAAATTTAGCTACTGTATTAGTAACAATTGGATTAAAATCAGCTAATAAATAGATCTCAAGTCAAAGCACCCTTTGTCGGGGTGAAGAAAGTAACCATTTTGCTTGGACCATTTTTCCTATGACCAAGTACGATTATAAGTAACATAAAATGCATGTAAATCGAACAAAATGTGTTTTGCCCTTGAGGCATTCCTTACTGGTTTATATTTGTACAATAGACACCATTTAATGTCTTTGTTAAAATTACAATATGCCCGACCAAAGCTCTGAACATCCAGATGTAATTTTTTTTACATGACCTAGATATTCTCCGTGTTGCTAATTAGGACCATTGGAGATAACTATCCAGATGATTGATGCTAGTGGTCCAAATTTCTCTATAAGCCAGATCAGGAAGAAGTATTGCCCAGTGGTGCATACAGTCACATAAAGGAGCCCAAATGTTCTGCCCTAGAAAATGCAGAGCTGCTAACACCTTGAAGGATTTAAGTTCGGTTTTCTCTATGCAGGTGGCACCTGGACCGAGACATACTAAGACTTCTGTGTTCTTGTAAGCTACCTTGAGGGCCCATTTAGACTAGAATAGCTAAATACAAATTTGGAAGGGAAAAAACCCAAAGATCTGGGGACACATCGCTTACCATGAGCAGTATACACTTGCGGTCTGAAGCTGCTGTGTAAGGTATGTTGTACAAAGAATGAATGCAGTCCTATCCTGCCCCTCCGCTTCCAGGTTGCATATCATATCCAGGGCGTCTTTACAGTCCACCTTTGCAATCTTTCCAAAATAATTCAAAAATCAGAAATAGTAATTTAAAACCATGTTTCTCTTTGCATATATGAAGTCATTCACCAGAGAACATCTCTTCTCCCCCACCCCCTAGCCCATCTTGCTATTTTAATTCAAGCCGCCTGCACATAACAATGGTGTTCATAAGCCGCTATGATCTGAAGACAGTGCAACATTGCCCCCAAATGCAACATCTGTCTCCAAAAGAAAAGAAAAAAAAGGAATAGAATTGATTTACTTAGATTGTTGACCTAATGCACAAGATAAAGGTCACTCTATCAAAAATGCCTGGCCTGAGCAAACCTACAGGCGCTTATCAAGTTAATAAAAAAAACCTCATCCTACAGGTATAACTTTGGCCCGAATCTTCTCGGCTGCCAAGACAAACAATGACACCGTGTGTGAGATAAACGAGTCGGTATCAGAGAGAGGGAAAATCAGCTCCTCCGAGAAAAAAATGTAAACCCTTCAAACATGCTGTGAGAAATCTTGTTCCAGGCAAGGAGCAAAGCGGAATGTAATGAGACAGAACTCTACGCTCAACTCAAGAGGTTCCTCAGAGTAGTCGCACCTCTTTAGTTTTCAGGATTTCTCTGGGAGGGACTGTACTTTGGCAGAAATCTCCCAAGTTCATACCTACATCTTCATGAATGCAATAGAGGCTGTCTTGTCAGCAGATAAGCTACCCAATCAACCACCCTGAAGTTCCTAAATACTAGTAGGGGTGGGCGTTCAGTAAACCAGAACCAGAAAAAAAGGTGGCAATAAAAGGGGGCTAAAAAACCGGATCTCCCAAAATGTGGAATTTTTCCAGCATTTCTGGGCCCATTCAGAGCCACCACCTTTAAAAAAACCCTCCCTCCTTTACCTGCAGCCAGTCCTGGTCCAGCCCTGAGCTGCGTGCACCATCTCTGAAGTCAGTATGAACTTCGAAGGTGAAGCCTGCAGTTCAACCCTGGACCTGGCCCGGCCAAGCCGGCGGTTCAAAGCTAGGCTTGGGCTGGCTGGGTCTAACTTAAAGCTGTAGGCTTTGGAAGCAGGGCCCACAGTTCAAACCTAGACTCAGCAAGGCCAACCCTAACTCTGCTTGCGTCTGATGTCCACATGGGTCTTGGAGGCAGCAGGCGGCACGGATTCAGCTCTTCCCTGCCTGCTGCCTCCCAAAACCATGTGGAGCAAAGACATATCTTTCGGGTTTGGGTTTAATAACCTGAAAATTTCAGGGGGAAAAATGAAAAAAAGATATGTACCATGTTTCCCCGAAAATAAGACAGGGTCTTATATTAATTTTTGCACCAAAAGATGCATTAGGGCTTATTTTCGGGGAAATACGGTACCTTCA
Organism: Sphaerodactylus townsendi; assembly: GCF_021028975.2. Classification (NCBI taxonomy): domain Eukaryota; kingdom Metazoa; phylum Chordata; class Lepidosauria; order Squamata; family Sphaerodactylidae; genus Sphaerodactylus; species Sphaerodactylus townsendi. Next base: position 114,924,660 of record NC_059430.1, read on the forward strand.
CAATTCATTAAGGCGGGCTCTCGGCAGCCCCATTGCTTCCTCGTCATGTGTGATGCAAGGTGCATCCTCTGGAAGGGAGCATCTTGCTGGATCACACCATCCTGATCTGTAACTACCAGTAGGGCTTATTTTTGGAGCAGGGCTTATATTTTAAGCCTCCTCCAAAAAGCATGAGAAATCATGATAGGGCTTGTTTTCAGGATGGGGCTTATTTTTGGGGAAATGGTAGTATCAGTTTGTTTCGGGTCTTTCAAAAATTTCTGTGTCTAATAAACCCAAACCACAAAAGAACACTGATAAAAAATTTTTGCCCATACCTACATACTTGACCTGTGTGCTGGGTGACGCCAATTCTCACAGAAGAGTTACGGCTCAGGAGGATGAAAGTTAAGCTATTTCGCCATCCCTCCAAATACAAAGGAGAGGACCTGTTGCAACCTGAACCAATCCCTGCCCACTACTTTCTAAATTTAGCTCAAGGGTTTTGTGTTTATCTAGTCCCGGGCCCAGCTTCATTTTGGTCCTTTGGGCAGCCACAAACCCTCGCAACCGAGGACTAACCTCCTTGATGGATTCTTCGTTCGGAGGCATGGAGCACAAGCACGTGATGTAGGCCTGGAGAAAAGGCGCCGTGTTTGAAATTTCAGTGGACTCTTTGCACAGCTTGGACAAGGTAGTGGCCTGGGGAATGCCGTTAGTCTTCATCAAGTGTTTTATCCGCAGCTGCAGGAAGGCCGGTCCTTCTCGCTTGACCAGTTTATTCACTAGGGGGGAAAAGGCAATGAAGTATTACTGCATCTGGTAACAGATTAGCGTGAACAAAGGCTTGACAAATCAGGTAGGTAAGAAGGTTGAGTTTTGGTGAGGTTTTGTGTGGTGGCATCTTGATCCTGTTGTGGCGCACTTCATGTGACCTCAAGATGAGGAACTGAAGGTCGAGCTTCCACTTAAACTCAAATTTTACAGATCATGAAGTCAAGGCACCCATCTTCAAAAATAAAGCAAGCCTGACCCTGCTGTATCATGGAATTTAGCCCAAATTAGCAAGGAATATGTATGGCTGTAACAATTTGGAAGTTTTTTTATGGAAACTAATGTGTAAATCTGCCACCGTTCTTGCATTTTCGGTTCTACTTTATATATACTTTTTCTTTTTTCTTTAGTTAACTGAACTGTGAATTTCCCTCTGTTTATGAAAGAACTAAACGAACAGTTGTCACAATTCCAGCCAGACATTTCTTTGTCACACTGTCGTAAGACATAGTTAGCAACCTTGACAAATTTGTTCAGCTAGCATGAACCAGCTCTGATAACTGCTCACTTCTCAAGAACAGATATTTATCTTGCCGGGGGGGGGGGGGGGGGGATAAATCCCAGGAAAAGAGTATGGACTCTGCGTCTGGCAACATACTTTTAAGGCCTTCAATTTTACAGCGGGTATTGCCAAAAAAGCAAATAGGTGGGTTCTACAGCAAATCAAGTTTGAACAATCCATAGAAATTAAAATAATTAAACTGAGGCTATAATATTTTTGTTACATTATGAGAAGACAAGATCCACTGGAAAAGAAAATAATGCTAGGAAAAGTTGAAGGCAGGATGAAAGGAGAAGACCAAACATGAGATGGATTGATTCTGTAAAGGAAGCCACAACCCTCAGTTCACAAGACCTGTGCAAGACTTTTAACAATAGACATTTTGGAGGACACAGCTTGATAACCACCAACAAAGGAGAATATAGCTGAACCAAATGTTCAGAAGTCCTAGACAACACAAACAGCACTTCACTCCTCATTTTTGTCCCTAAAGACTCACTGTGTAGACAGAGACCGTACTATTGGAGGTGAACTGAGTTCACAGCTCAATAGAGAAACAGAATAACTTGTACCTGGCCAGCCAGAGAGAGGGCATGAATTTGAGGATAACATAGTTGAGATCTAACTCCTGACTGTCAACAAGACCAAACAAGGTACCAATCAGTGGTGTAATAAAAGGGTACAGCCCAGCGGCGCAGTTACCACGGGGCAGGGCAGGGACAGGTGCCCCAGGCGGACACTGTTGGGGTCACGTGGGGTGAAAAGCCCCCACGCCCCTCCTCCTTCCCTCCTTGCCCCATCTGGCTTGGGCACAGGCCGCTGCCAAGCAAGCCTCACCCAGCCAGGCCTGGCAGAGGCTGCTGCTGAGCGCCCCTGCCTGGCCCGGAGGAGGCTGCCCTGCACACCCCTGCCTGGCCCTGCCACCGGCTAAGGTAAGTGGGGCGCAGGGGGCAGTGTGGGGGCCCATGCAGGGGATTAAAACTCAGAGTCTGTCCCGGGCTCCATTTTCCCTAGCTATGCCCCTGGTATAACCACACCACAGTGTTGCAAAACCATGCTCAGGATGCCTCAGCTCTGTTCTGCTTTACACGAAAGTATTAAATTCCCTGTTCTACTAAGTTGTTGTTACCTAATGCAAGCATGAATTGAAAAGAGGTTACAAATGAAACAGAAGGGAAGAGGAGCACTGAATGCAGCTATTTCCTCACTTGGTTCATAAGCAGGAATGCAAAAATGTATACATCATCCACACCAAAACAGTGGGCAGGGCAGGGCAACTGGAGGCGCAGACTCAGTATCTTACCTTCTTCTGCTTCTACTGGCTGCTGCGAGATAATCTTCAGCAGAACTGGGTTCTTCCACACGCCCTCTTTGGCAACGTCAGCCAGTACTTCGAGGCTGTTGTCTCCAAACTGAAGCAAAGCATTATGGGAATCCTGTCAGAAACCCAAGCAAGGTAAAAAATAAAAGACAGAAATATTTAGAATTGCTAGATTCTAGCTAGGGGATCACTGCCACTTTAGTTGGGTCCCCACCATCCATTGGTAGAAACAGAAATGTAGGAATTGCATTTAACACATCTGCCCTTGTGTGCAGATTACTGTTCTTCTGTTTCACAGCAAAGTCTAAATGCTGAAAGATATATGACCATGCACAAAGTCCCCTGGTGCCTCTATGCCAATGCTCCCTTCTCTGACAGAGAGCGATTCTCTAAGGCAGGGGTGTCCAACTCTGGCGCTTCAGATGTTCATGGACTACAACTGTAATCCAAGAATTGTAGTCCATGAACAGCTGAAGCGCCAGAGTTGGACATTCCTGCTCTAAGGTCTCAAGCCGATGGCTTTCCCAGCCCAGTTAGCAAAGATGCTGAAGATTATTAAACTCGCAGCTAGCCAGACACAAAGCAGTTGCTCTACTTCTGAGCTACAGGCCTTTCCTTCCTACCTATATTACTTCCATGCACTTCCTTCCCTTAAAGTTCCTATCCAACATTCCCTCCCAGAAAAGGGTTAATATGACAATGGGAAATATTTACTGTGTCCAGAGTTGGACTGGCAGAAAGTTTATTTTATTATGACCTTCCTGTAGGGCTCTGCTGAGTTAAAGGACTGCACACCAATCTAAAAATCCACAGCTGAAATGACAGCCCAAACAACATTAGTAAAAAACCCAACACTACCAGCAAGACAGCCTATGGCTAAATCCACTCTCCCTGTCTGAGGCAGGAAAGAAACTGGTAATGGATGATTCCCAGTGAGGAGACAGGAAGTGAAGAATTTAGTCCTGTTTCCCTGAGCAAAGCGGTGGAATCACCCACAAGATATGTCCTCCCACCTCAGAGGGAGAACAGCAAGACATCCAAATGCAAGAGCAATATAACTGAGAAACAGAGGTGAAGCAATTCTTAGCACAGTGAAGGCTCACAATATCAGCCTCGAATCTTAATCCTTGTTTCTGCTTGTGCCTCTCTTGGCCTATTGTGGAGACAATACTCTACTGCAGAGCTTGTTCCTTTGGCGCTTATGTCTTTTTTCAGCTCGTTGGAAGACACTGGGTGGCCTTGTGTGAGTACAAAAGCCCAGTGCTGGAGGACAGAGGTGGAGCACTCATGGGGACATGTGTGGTCACATGTCCCTGGGTGCTCACCAGCTGGTCACATGGGGGGGCGGAGAATCATTCCACACACCCCTCCCCTTGGCCCCACCCCGCCAGGCTGCTCCTTTGGCTGGCAGAAGCGCCACCGGCTGAAGGAGCAGCCTGGCAAGGCGGGGTCGAGGGGTGTGCAGCGGCGGCCCAGCCAGGTAAGTAGGGAGCGGAGGGGTGCCTGGAGCAGGTTTGCCTCAGGTGCCACCCCCACCCCCCCGTCTCTGCTGGAAGAACATGCTCCATAGAAAATGATGCCCTTCACAGTGATAAAGGGGGTGGCACAAGTGGGAACAGGAGCCAAGCTGCAGCAGCATGTTGGAGAGCAGATGCAGGAGATTCCTTGCAGCGAGTAATGTCAAAAGTGAGGGATCAAGTTGTTCTTGTGCTGTTCCCAATAAGAGCACAGATTTGGCCAGGCACGCGGAGCTGAGTAACTACGTCTTGAGCATGGAATCCTGAAGACAGGGGGGTTCCAGGGGACAGACTTCAGACTTAACATGAGTGATTTGTGAGAGAAAGATGAGGCCAATGACTGACATTTCCGACCACAACAACACCTCATTTTTCCCCTGAAAAGCCCACAGCAGTTTACATCAGGGGTGTCCAACTCTGGTGCTTCAGATGTTCAAGGACTACAACTCCCATCAGTCCCTGCTGGCATGGAGCAGGGGCTGATGGGAATTGTAGTCCTTGAACAAGCACAAATCAGCCCGAGTCCTGCCTGATTAATTTTAAGAATAAAATAGTCTCTGTCTACAGGCTACTTTACTAGCCCAGTATCAGGCTTTTTTCCTGGCCCCATCAATTGATATTTTCTTTCTCCTTGCAGAACAGAGGTTGTAAAGTTTTTTAAAGATTCTAAGCTGCACAGAGAGAAAAAGGAAGAAAACCACCACTCTAAAAAGTACTGTGAAAGACTGTTGGAAGAAAAGGCACCAAGAAGCTGAGTCAGGCATGTTGTATTTTCAGAGTATTTAAATTATATCATTTTGTAGCTGGGAAACCAGACTCCTTTCCCCCCTCACGAACCTCTACCACAGCAGGACTCAAGCACATGAACTCTAAGAAGCCTTCAGCCAAAGTGGATAACACAAGAAATATTATCCTTTCCCTCCGCCACAGCAACGCCTCGCCATTTTATATCTCTTTAGCTTTGCTAAAGAGGACATTTCCCGCTGTTGAAAATTCCTCTTCCTCAACAAGGGCTACACTCCCACTACTCGTACAAAATATCACTGTGTGTCCAACACTAGTGCAGTTTGCACCAGCCAAAGGCCACAAGAAATATATAACTGGATGGATGCCCATACAGAAAGCAGTGGGTGGGGTATCCCCACAATCCTACCATTAGTCAGACATCAACACTGACAAAATAACAAGCTCAACACAAGCACAATCTACAGTTCACAGGAACAGCAACATCCCCCCCCACACACACACACACAAACGCACACATTTTTAATGGCTTTTGGTTGCTGTTAACACACAACCAGTCGCTAAACCTTATTTGGGTTTGCCAATCAGTCAATTAATTGAAAGTCTGGCCACCAAGTTTGTCCCATCCAGCAACCAACAGAGAAATGTATGCACTTCCCCTCAGGTTTCAGCAAATGTGCAAAAGCAGGCTATTAAAATATTGGAACCAGATCTTCAATGTGTGTGTGTTTGGGGGGGGGGGGGTGCACTCTCTTGATCATCCAGAAAAGCTGCTTGAAAAGATACTTAAAAGCCTGCTGCACACTGAAGGTTCTGCAAAGAACCAAAATTCTCAGCATGATCAAAGGTTTGGTCACACTAAGCCATCACAATACATATCTCCCAATGTTATGTCCATTGCGTCTCAAACAATAACTGGGATACATTTTGAAACTGAGTTGTTGTTTTTTTAACGTTGTTCAAGAAAAGGAATACAGAAGCCTGCCTCAATCATTTGGTTTCCGGATGCTAACAGCACAGAACAAAGACATAAGACGAACTCACCTGTATAGACTGAAACAGCCTTGACAACATTTCACACTGCTCTTCACTTTCTGGCACGGAAAGCAGGAGTTCAAAACAGCTCCTGCAATAAAAAGATGCAGTGTTTTTTGACGCCTGTCAGAATTACAACTAGGAAGAGGCGTATCAAGCATGAGGTAGCGCTACACCGTTTGTTTCTGCAGCTGATCCAAAAAGGATGCCCTAAACATGTTGGAGGAACATGCCGTCAAGATGCAACCAACTTAGGTAACACCACCCATTGGGTGTTCCAGGCAAGAGAAGATCAGAGGAGGTTGGCCACTGCCTTGGACAGGAGGCTGCAGCGGCTGTGCAGAGGAAGGCAACGGCAAACCACCTCTGCTCGACCCAGAGAGGTGTGTCATACCTAGAGATGTGCGTCGTAACGATGTTTAGACAATGGTGTTAAAGCACTCTGTTGGCAGAATATCTGACGCAAGAAAGCATTTGAGCTGCACATTGTGTCTGAGGGTGTGGGACACAGTCTTGGTCTTGAACCAGGATGCGATCCATATGGGGTCCGAAGAGTTTACCCCCAGAGAAGGGGCAGGTGGAAACAATAGTTTCAGAATGAAAATCCATCAACTGCGGGAATAGCCAGAGGAGCCTCCTGCTGAAGCCGTTGCTCTGGCAGAGAGGAGATGGCATCCTGGCTGGCGTCCACCATGAAGGATGTTGCCTTCAGGATTCCAGATGCCCCCTCATGGAGTCGCCTGTTTTCTTCTGGGAGAAACTCAATAAACTTCCTACACCGGGGGTGTCCAACTCTGGCACTTCAGATGTTCATGGACTACAATTCCCATCAGCCATGCCAGCAGGGGCTGATGGGAATTGTAGTCCATGAACACCTGAAGCGCCAGATTTGGACACCCCTGTCCTAGACCATACAATAGCAGCTCTGGAAGCTATAGATCGGTGGTTCTCAACCTGGGGGTTGGGACCCCTTTAGGGGTCGAACGACCCTTTCACAGGGGTCGCCTAAGATTCTCTGCATCAGTATTCTCCATCTGTAAAATGGATAAATGTTAGGGTTGGGGGTCACCACAATATGACCTGTATTAAAGGGTCACGGCATTAGGAAGGTTGAGAACCACTGCTACAGATGCTGTGGAGGCAGCTTCAATCACCATGGCTTCATGAGTTTTCCTAGAGAGTTGATCCGCTCTGTGGTCCAGACTATCTTTAATGGTGCCTTCCCCATCCTGGGACACTAGCCTTGAGGACTGGAGTGCCACTATGGGAACATCGATAAGTGGCACCTGCATAAGGTGGTCACTATAGGCAGGCAAGTCATATATCTTCTTTAGAAACCCTGGGGCCTGCCCATTGGCCTTAACCTGGATCTCGAAAAACTTGGGGAACAGGAAAACCTGCTTTTTAGGCTTAACCTGAGGAAAGAGCGCCTAGCCTCCAGCAAGGGTGGACTTAATATCTGGATCACTTTGGGACTCACTCTCCCTGGGAGGGCTCTTTAAATTCAAGGCAGTGGGGGATTTGCTCAGCTTGAAAAACCTGAGTGACTTTTCAGTCACCTGCATTTCTTTCTCTGCCGTATCCTGGGACAAGAATTCCCCCTCCTCCCTGGCATCCACCTTGCTATCAGAAGGGGAGGGAGCACCTCGCAGGGGGCTTAATTTGTTCCTCTTTCTGGCTGCCTTGGTTAGCCGGGGGACTTTCCCTGCCCTGCCCATGAGTTGCTCAGTTTCAACCCCCCTCCCGCAAAGAGGCCCCTTTACTCAAGGAGAGAGATACTGTCCTCCTTCGTGGAGGCTCTGAAAGCCTCAAATGCTGCCATTAAATTGGACTCGTTGAGAGAGTGAGGGACAACTTGGTCATCTTCCCCAGGAGTTTGGGAACGGCAGTGGGAAGGTACCTGAGCACTTATAGCACCTGAAGAGATTGCTGGTAAGGAGTTCCCTCTGGTGGAGTTGCCTGAAGCAGCCACTACCATTTTCTCTAGCCGTGCTTTTTTGGCGGGCTTTTCTGTGGCATGAAATGGCGCCTACCCCTCTCGGGCTGCTGAGGCTAAGGCAGTTCCAGTAGGGAGCGTGTGCACCTGGCCCAATGTGCTCTTCTCCGAGGGTGTTTAGTGCTTCCCAGACTCATCGTCGGAGCTGTGATCTTCCATGAAGTAGGCTTTCTCACGAGTAAACTCCTTGGTTCAAGACCGAGACAGAGCTGCGCCGGTGCCTCTAAGGCAGGGGTGTCCAACTCTCGTGCTTCAGATGTTCATGGACTACAAGTCCCACTACATGGACTAAAATTCTGGCTATGTCCTCAGGGGCTGATGGGAATTGTAGTCCATGGACATCTGAAACGGCAGAGTTGGAACACCCCTGCTCTAAGGCTTGAATGCACAGGATTTCTTGCGAGTAGCTCCTTGGTTGAAAACCAAGATAGTGCTGCACCAGTGCTTCCGAGGCTTGAATAAAACCGAGAGTGCACATTAAGAGGGTGCAAGGGTGCAGAAGTCAGAAGGAGAAATCGAGTTAAGAAGAAAAAATAGTTGAAGAGTAACCTAGAGGTATAGAACAGTTCAGACAGGCAACTGGCTACTGCTTCTCTCTCTGAGGCAGGAAAAAAACGGAGAAGGAGGGGTCACGCCCACCGGAAACAGGAAACTGAAGATTAGATCCTGCCTCTCTTGGTAGGTAGGCAGTAGGAATCACCCGAACTGAAAATGTTCTCCTGCTCAGGTGAGAAAGTCAGTTGTTCCAAGGTAAGCTGCAGTAAACCCCAGTTCGATCCCGATGGAAGTTGGTTTCAAGTGGGGGGGGGGATGTGGTTGATCCATCTGAAGGTAACTAGCATGAGGTGACTAAATTAAACATGTGGTCTTATTTTTGAATTCCTTTGATTTGTATCTCTTACTACGGGGGCTATTTCCCATATTTATGCTCTAGTTGAATTTTCTGTAATAAAGTTTCTTTAGGAGCAGCAGTGGCGTAGTGGTTAAGAGCAGGTGCATTGTAATCTGGAGGAACCGGGTTCGATTCCCAGCTCTGCTGTTCGAGCTGTCGAGGCTTATCTGGGGAATTCAGATTAGCCTGTGCACTCCAACATACGCCAGCTGGGTGACCTTGGCCTAGTCACAGCTTTTCGGAGCTCTCTCAGCCCCACCTTCCCTCAGGGTGTTGTGAGGGGGGAAGGGCAAGGAGATTGTAAGCCCCTTTGAGTCTCCTACAGGAGAGAAAGGGGGGATATAAATCCAAACTCTTCTTCTTCTCTATGTTTACAAAAGCAGACTGTACATGAAATCTCACTCACATGCTAAGACCACTCTTACACACTAAAAGATGTGCTCACAGGGATGGCTAAGGAAGTTGGAAGCTCTGCCCTTTGTCTGTGCTCAGAGGCAGCCTTACCAGGGTTTCTCGAGACACTGGTTTACTGAGAAGCTGCGGTTTATATCTTGAGGTGGTGGCATGAAGAGAAAACTCACTTTTTATGAGCAATCAAACGCGCAACATGCATGCGAGAATACACCAGGGGTGTCCAACTCTGGCACTTCAGATGTTCATGGACTACAATTCCCATCAGCCATGCCAGCAGGGACTGATGGGAATTGTAGTCCATGAACTTCTGAAGTGCCAGAGTTGGACACCTCTGGAATACACAGACCCAGGGAAGGCATGTGACAATCATGAATTATACTTACAGCACGAGCCTGCCAAGGACTAGAAGGACTTCTTCACAATCCGTAGACAAGTACGGTCGGGCGCTGGCAAAACTCTGAATGGCAACACAATACACTTCCAAAAGAGGCAAGGCGTGCTCCGAAGACCCCCGGTTGCCGGCATATTGCAGCAATGTCTAAAAAGGAAATAGATAACAAGTAGAGAGATTAGTCCCAGCCCTGACTTTTAAAAAGGAAAAAAAACCAACACAAACAAAATCGGCTACTTCAAAGCAATGTTCTAATTATATAGTGGAGGAAAGTAACACAACACAACTGCCTCCCAAATAAAAAGCACAAAGCAAAGGGTCGGGCACCATGTCACTCGGTTCTTTGGGCCAGAACTAATTGCTATTATCAAGCAACTCCTGGGGAAGGAAAGCAGCTCTCGCAAGCACTGCTATCTGATAGCTGTGTATAAACCGACTGCACTAGAGGAAAGTTTTGTCTACAGGCTATTAAAAGACACAACACCACGGGCGCTTGTAACCCCAAGGGAAAGGCTTCCCAAAGAAGGGTGGAATGGAACCTCGTGGATGCGCTGCTCACAGACAGACTGCTGCCCTGCAAGGTGACTAGAGGTGATACTTAAAGTACCAGGTTTGCCAAGCGCATAGTGGCATGAGTGGAGATGGCCACAGATCTGCTTCTACGCGTGGTATCTGGGGGAACCTAACAACCAAGGGATGAGCTAAGAGAGCAATGAATGGACCTTTGGGGCATGTTTTGCTGATAAGTAGGAAGGGGGAGGGACAGTATTTGAGGATCACAGGAAAAGGGAGGGAAGGGATGGGCCTGTGGCTCAGTGGTAGAACATCCGTTTTGTACACAGAAGGTTGCAGGTTCAAACACCAATTAAAAGGAGCAGGTAGGAGGTGGTTTGAAAGGTCTCCTGAGGCCCTGGAGGGCAGGGCCAGTCAGAGCAGAGAATACAGTAACTGAGGAATGGTCCAATTCGGTGTAAGGTAGAGTCATGCAGGGGTAAATCCCACAGGCAACTCTAATTCAACCCCCCTTCCCCAGCACAGGTGCTATTTGCCAACTTAATCCACTCAAGCATCACTCATAAGAGTACCAGCTTCTTGACTAGATTGCTCCTTGCTCTACCACAGGGGTCTGCAACCTGCGGCTCTCCAGATGTTCATGGGCTACAAAAAACTACAACTGTGGTCCATGAACATCTGGAGAGCCGCAGGTTGCAGACCCCTGCTCTACCACTATAAGGAGGTTGAACTAAAACCAAAATTGTGCATAGAAACATGCAAGCAGCATCGACAAAAATGAAGTCCTCAGAGGTTGGAACATGGGCACCCTATGTGGACCAGGCACACACCAGGCTTTTCCCAGGATACATCCAGGAAAAACTGCTGCCATTCATAAGGAATCCATTATGAATAACCCTCTGCTTCCCAACTGGTACATAGACACAGTATCCCCCTTTTGATCTACCATACAATTCCTTCAAAATAACTGAAGAGGAGCAACCAAACCCACTGGTTGGGAAGGCTCCATGCCAATCAAGGTACAGTAAAACCTGTCTTTGTTGCCCTCAGAGATTGACGGTTTCAATCTTCGCCGTTTGCCCCCAGCTGTTTGTGGTCACCTCAGAGATCGGCTTCCGAGACAACTTTTGAATATCTCCAGTGTGCCGTTTGCATTGCGAATGCAAATGGCGTTGCGCATGCGCAAACAGTGTACCTCAGAGTACGCCGTTTCCAGTTTTCGCCGCCCATCGCTAGAAAGATTAGCGGCGAAAACCGAGGTTCCACTGTACTAATGAGTAACCCAAGAGTTATTGAACTACTAGTTATTACTAGTAGTTCTACTGAGTTATTGCTACTACTAAGTTATTGCTACTAGAACACGGCCATACGGCCCAGAAACCACACAGCACCCCAACCCAAGAGTTATTTTCTCATGAGTAAATCCGTGGACATAGAGAGCTGTAGCCAGCCACCTGAAACCCAGCTCTTCCTTCTCTGTCAATCCATCTACACAGAGTGTACATGGAGCAATAAGCTGCAGCAGACCGGCTGGCAAGATCTAAATTCCAACCAGGATACTGGGCTCCTTCCCTCCTGTGTGTCAGCCCACTAGTAACAACTCCCAAATAGGGTGAGCTTGCTTGCCCGTGAAGATCCACTGCAGAACGTTTTAGGAGGTGATGGTGAAGGGAGGAATGATCAGTCTCCACCTCCTGACAGGCATCTCAGTGATGCAAATGGACTCTGGTATTAGGCCTTTCTTCAGAGCAATGCTATACAAGACCAGAACTTAGTACTCAACAAAGGCTGCGGGAGCCCAACAACAGAGACTCTGAGTGCAACATAAGGCTCTGCTTCTGATCTTTAAAATCCCAAGGAACAGGAAACCAGGCTCCAGGAGGAATGTCTCCCCTGATTCGATCCTGACCAATGCACCTACATCAAAGACCTTGCTCTGCGCTTCTCCACTGGAGGTCCATTGATTGGTAATAGGGGACACACGCACCTTTACGGAAGGCACCAATGCTGTGGAGTTGCCTCTACAGAAAGCCCACCTCGCATCACTCTAGCTGTCCTCTGGACGCCAGCCCGAAAGGATTTTACTGCAGAAGGCAAGGCTGGTTTAATTGAAACGCTGACTGGTTGGATGGCATTTTCATAATGGTTCGGTTTTTTGCCCTTGGGATGGACCCGGCAGATCTGGCACTGCCTTTAGCAGAATGGAGCTGCACGATGCAACCTCTCATTTTTACATTTATTATTGTTGTTGCTGTTTTTTGCTTTGCATGAATACCGTGGGTTTGTGGATTTTATTATGCCGCTTTTAGGCTTTGTTCTAAGCCTGAAGTGGGGTTTAAAAAACCCCATCAGGACTGCATCCAGCGCATCCATTCTGCGAAATAGTGGCAGGTTCTACCAACGCAAGGAGATTTCAGAAGGCCCAACAGGCTCCTCCGCAAATGGAAGATCTGCGGGATCCAACTCACCTTTTTTTTAACTGTAAAGAGTGCTTGCTTCCACATTCTGCAGAGGGGTATCCCATCACACACCCCGTGGCCCTGCTGTTCCTTTCCTTAGCCTCACAATATTAACAATCTGTACGCAGGATCTCCCGCCCACAGCCTAGATTTTCAGAGCTTCCTGGGTCTCCTTCAGACCTTGTGATGCAGGTGGGTTCTGAGAGAATTCTGAGAGAACTGTGACTAGCTCAAGGCCATCCCACAAGCTTCCTGCATAGGAGGGGGGAAACAAATCCAGTTTGAGAGATTAGGGTCCACCAGTCATGTGGACGAGTGGGGAACCAAACTCTGTTCTCCAGATTAGAGTCCACAGCTCTTAACTACCACACTGCTTGGCTTATGGGTACTCCTGGCAGGGTTTTCAAGGCAAGGGCCAAACAATGGTGGTTTGCCACTGTTTGCCTGTGTGTAACAACCCTGGACTTCCTTGGTTTTCTCCCATCCAAGTACCAGTCAGGGTTGATCCTGCTTAGCTTTCAAGATCAGCTGAGCGTGGGCTAGCCTGGGCTATCCACAACAGCACAACATCAGTCGCCGCGGGCTTCAAAAACACACTCACTTTCCCGCCACTGGCTGCATCACAGCAAAGTGTTATGAATTTATGGACAGCTTCTGATTCTAACTCTGAACCTCCAAAGGATCTTTCTGTTCGGTAAACGGCAATCCCTCATGTGGCACCCCAAGCCCCGTTTGAATCAGGAACAAGCTCACAATGCAGTCTGTGAAGCAGGCTGTGGAGGGGAAGGTCTATCACTGAACACATACATGTATCCCAGTGCTCATGGAAAAGGAATTCTCCACTCCACCTGTTCTCATGATCCTCTTTGGAATGCAGTCACAGTGGGGTGCATGTGTGGGTATGGGTGAACATTAAGGCATGATGTGGGGTACAACACAGGAGCTAGCGATAGAGATGGGATTCATCTGCATTACTATAGCTACCTGGCTACTTGTGCAGGCAGATACATAAAGAGCGCAAATGCAATGCTGCAACCAAGGCACTCTGAAAGAGACAGCTGGGTTAAATACCAGCTTCAGTATTTGAGAATTCGGCAAACAAATAAAGAGGCGGCAGAGGAAAAACACTCCTCTAATCTGAAATGGGAAACCACAGATCTGCCAGTCTGACTCAGCTGACTTCCAGCGACAACATCAATTTCTTGTAGATGCTTTCAGTAATTGTTTAATTATTTGCTTGAGCAGCTGAAGTCACACTTCTAGATCTGTCGGTCCTATTTACTGAGGAAGGCTACAGATTTACTCTTCTTCCAGTCTTTGGGGACCATAGCTGTTTGCGGCACTTTCGTTGACATCATAGCTGAATGTTGTGAAAATCCGCCTGGCTGCCGTTTTCATGGTGCTTGGATGAATGTCATCAGGGAGACCGATTCAAAGGAAGCTTCAAGATTCAAAGTGTGCCGCCACGGCGCATTATTCCGATCGGCAACTTCCCACCTGCCCTTTCATCGGCATCGTGAATAGTCGCCTTTCAGTTCAGAATTCATATCAAGGTTACATTAATTTGGCTGTGCATTCACCTCAGGGCCAGAGAGGAAAAAAGCATCCCTTGGCAGCTCAAACAGATACACAGAGGAAAAGCAGGTGGGGAGAGAGAATGAATCACATCCCAGCATAAGACTAAGCCACAGAAACGTGCTATAGAAATGCAGACGGACCCAGGCTAGGAGAATAAAAGTAGGTCAAGGCTCCACTCCTAAGCCCAAGGGCTCTTTCACACCTGTTGAATACTGCACTTTCAATCCACTTTAAGGATCCTTTGCAAGTGGATTTTTCCCATTTCACACAGAAAAATCCAGCTGCAAAGTGCACTAAACGTGGATTGAAAATGCATTATTTCCCAGGTGTGAAAGCATCCTTTAAGCATTACATTTAAAGAGACAATACTGGGAGGACTCAAGTGATAGCACTGAAGCTCTTCCTTTGGGACAGTAAAGTCATCCTTAGGGGGAGAAAAGGTTAAAAATTCTGCATACACAGAGCAGCAGCTTTCTTTGCTTCCAGTTTCTGACCAAGCAGGCGCAAGCCGTGAAAGGGTTAACTCCTTCCCTAGGGACTCCATGTTGCAAGGGAGGCCCCAACAACGAGAATTCAGATAACACAGAACATAAACCACTGTAGTGTCAAAGAATAGGAGCCGGTCCTTTTAAAACACTGTTCAGGAGAAGTGTCAGGTATAAGGTAAGGTGAGTGAATGTATTATTTTAATTTGTTTCATATACTGCCTTATATTTTGAATTCTCTAGGCCTGATCTCGGAAAATGCCAGGAGCATTCACGCCCTGCTACCTAAATTGCAGTCACAGTGATGGGCAGCATTCCTAGAGCACCGCAGTTCAAAACTGCAAAGCTGCAATCGATCTCCTCACGCTTATCAGGAGATAACTCTCCAAATCACAGGTGTCAAACTCGCGGCCCTCCAGATGTTATGGACTACAGTTCCCATCATCCCCTGCCAGCATCATGCTGGCAGCGGATAATGGGAACTGTAGTCCATAACATCTGGAGGGCTGCGAGTTTGACACCTCTGCTCCAAATCACTGGTGGTGGTAGCTGCTACCCTGTTTTGGACACCCCAAGGGAACAGGGGAAGAGGAGAGGCTGAATGGATTCTAGGGATGGTCGCTGGATCGGAGTGCCAAAAACTGGGTAAAAGCTGCCACCACCAACCTGAAGGAACTTGAGGAAGAGAGCCTTGCAAGTCTGTTCTTTCACATCATCATTTGATTTTTCTAAAGTGCGTGTTACACACTTCTCTCTGTGATACACTTCTGAAGATGCCGGCCACAGATGCAGGCGAAACTTTGGGATCTACCAGACCATGGCCACACAGCCTAGAAAACCCACAACAACCCGTAATATCATGAGGTTTTGGGGGGCATATGGAGAAATATATAGAACAAAGAAGATTCAAGAGCTACCATCCAGCCTGGTCTGCCCCTCTGCATTTTGACTCAGACAAAATGCCACGAAACTGCCAAGATTCTAACAGGGTCCTTTCACAGTGTAAGGTCCTATCATAAGCAGGAGCACCGGAGAGAAACCTTTCCATCATAGGAAATTTTTTTACAATGCTATGGCCCTTTCTGCACATGCACAAATAATGCACTTTCAATCCACTTTCACAATTGTTTGCAAGTGGATTTTGCTATTCCACCCATCTGCAAAGTGCATTGAAAGTGAACTGATAAAGTGTATTATGCTGCCCGTGCGGAAGGGGCCTATATATTTTCAAAAAGGTCTACCATTTGTAAATTCAGAAAATCAATGAACTGACACAACAATGTGCAATGCCAGTCAAACTGGGCAATATTCAAGTTTCAAAGGTGGCTTCCCTAAAAAGAACATCCATATTTTATTTTATTTCAAAATACGTACAGAGTCCCAGTACAATCTTAAACAGTTACTCCAGCCTAACCCCATTCATCTCAACAGGGATAGACTGGAGCAGGGGTTTGCAACCTGCGGTTCTCCAGATGTTAATGGACTACAATTCTCATCAGCCCCTGCCAGCATGGCCAATTGTAGTCCATGAACATCTGGAGAGCCACAGGCTACAGACCCCTGGACTGGAGTAACTTTGCATAGGACCACACTGTCAACCTTTCAACCACACTAAGGGTGTGTCAATGACTCTTTTTCTTCCCAGTAGAGTACCGTACTTCAGTTTAACTGGAAAAACACTTTTTT
The DNA here is from genome assembly GCF_021028975.2 of Sphaerodactylus townsendi. Lineage (NCBI taxonomy): Eukaryota > Metazoa > Chordata > Lepidosauria > Squamata > Sphaerodactylidae > Sphaerodactylus > Sphaerodactylus townsendi. The sequence goes on from NC_059430.1 coordinate 114,941,006, forward strand.
GAGATACAGCACACTAAAACATTTTACGTTGGTTGCTCCGTTTATTGAATTTAAGCCAGTTAAATGAAGTAAATCATATCCCCAACTGAGCAGACACACCAAACTATTTCAGCTATTAACTTTTTCCTGAAAATGCATCAACGACATCTAAAGCCAGTGTAAAGGGCTTAAGTCTTAACATGTATAGCGTCGCTTTGGCCAGACTGTTCAGAAAGCCAATCACAATAGCGACTGCCTTCTGCAAAACGCCATGCTTCAGTAATGGCTACGTAACTTCCAATAGCTTAACTTACTGGTACAAACTTATTGAAATAGAATATTTCAAACTACATTTTCCTATATATATATGTTTGTTAATTAAACTTAGTATACCGCCCACCCCTGAAGAGCTCTGGGCGGTGTACAAAATGATCAAACATTAAAATCACAACAACTATAAAACCATTATTAAACCTATAAACAGAAAAAAGCTATTGGAGGCAATAAAAATTCAATCACAATCAATCAAATTTTCCGGATGAACACAAGCCGAGGGCATGAAAAAGAGACACCAGCAAAAAATTGTGATCTCAAGAACTTTGGGGTGGCAGGATTAAACAAGCATGCAGAAGCACTCTTACACCCCAGGGGTCCTTCTCATTTCAAATTACACCTATGGTGTCCGTCTGCTGACTAAGCATTTTTGCCCAATCATCTGTATTTTCACAACAAAATAGCAGCACGGCAGCGTCAACGGAGACTTTTCTATTACATGCTCACACGCATGTGCCCTCACGTCTGTCCTTTGCAGGGTTAATCTCATAAACAAAAGTGAAATTCAAACAAAAGTGAAAGAAAAGCGAACAAAAAGAAAAATTCACAGCAACCGGCCATGTAGTTCAGAGAGGAATCAACAGAGGACACAGGAAAGACATTGACAAAGAAGGTGCCTGTTTGAATTTTTTTTTTCCTGGGCAAGGCTTGTTTTGAAACTGGCAAAGCACCACACAAGAAAGAAAAGCAGAAGACGCAGCCAATGAGGAATTAGGTGCAAACCCCAAAACGAAACTAGAAACTCTGTTACAGATCAGAGCAAACGATCATTAATCCTTGGAAGCAGGCAATCGCGTGGAAGGGCCTTTTTACGGCCTTCCTTTACCTTCTCTCGCTCACAACTTTTGACGGTCTCGGATGCATCCTTAACAATCTAATTTGCATTTCCTCTAGAGCTTCCTCCTGCTTTCTGTTCATTAGAATAATCCCAGGAAGCCACACTGGCATTGTGGCGGTGCTTTCGCAGCATCGTAGGCTGCACAACACTTTGATTCCATTTCGACATATCATCAACAACAACAGAAAAGGTGGCTTCATACAGGACCCTCTCTTGAAACTTGCATTTTCCTTCTGGTCTTTTTTAAAACATGGCTTACAAACTCTGAGTCTACCACATCCCACTTTTGCATGAGAAACCTGACGCCAGCGTTCTGCGGCTGCTTCCTCTCGCAGGAACGCAAATCTTATCACTCTGTGAAAGCTCTCCCCCAAGATTCTGTCTGCCTTCCCAAAGTGTTTATCAGCCAGAACCAAACCTAAGCCACTATTTTCCCTTCAGGAGGAAAGTAAAAAAGCGCATAAAACATGACACGTATTTTCCACAAATAAGAGCAACAAACTCTCACAACATTATCAGCATGTTTGAAGAAGAACCTCGCCTTTCTTGGCCTTAAAGAGTTTCAAAGTTGCTTACAAACTCATTTCCCTTCCTCTCTCCACAACAGAAACCTTGTGGGGCATGAGGAACAGAGAGAGTTCTCAGAGAACTGTGACTGGCCCAAGATCACCCAGCAGGTTTCATGTGGAGGAGTGGGGAATCGAACTCGGTTCTCCAGATTGGAGTCCACTGCTCTTAACCACTACACCACACTGGCTCTCAATCCTACACAGAATTACTACAGACTAAGTTCACTTATTTGATTTTTATTCTGGTCACCCCAACTGCAGAGGGCTCACAAACATTGTAAAAACAATCAAATTATAATGCACAGAACTATAACAATACACTAAAACATATAAAGATGGTGCTTACCCTGTTTCCCCTAATATAAGACATCCCCGAAAAATAAGACATAGTAGAGGTTTTGCTGAAGTGCGAAATATAAGGCATCCCCCGAAAGTAAGACATAGCAAAGTTTTTGTTTGGAAGCATGCCCGACGAACAGAACACAGAAAAATAAGACATCCCCTGAAAATAAGACATAGCGCATCTTTGGGAGCAAAAATTAATATAAGACACTGTCTTATATTCGGGGAAACACGGTAGTTCAACCAAGGATGGAATGAGTTTAGACTGGAGTTGCTCTGTAAAGTACTGCGCTGTTGGTAATCTTCTCCAAGAAGCCTATTTTGTTTCATCTGATTTTTTTCTGGTCAATCAGCAGACTTACACCGCGGTCCTTTTAACGTCTTTCTATACCCACATACCTTGCTGCAGATACATGGTGAAGGATTCCTTCCTCTTTCACCTACCCTGTTTCTCCGAAAATAAGACATCCCCTGAGAATAAGACGTAGTAGAGGTTTTGCTGAAGTGCTAACTATAAAACATCCCCCAAAAGTAAGACGTAGCAAAGTTTTTGTTTGGAAGCATGCCCGTTGAACAGAACACCAGAGCATGCAGCTGTGGAGTGGAAAAAGAAGACATCCCCTGAAAATAAGACATAGCGCATCTTTGGGAGCAAAAATTAATGTAAGACACTCTTATTTTTGGAGAAACACGGTAGGGATGAAGTGAAAATGGAGGATGCTCCAGTTTCACACTCTTTACTGAATAACAGTAACCCTCAATATCTGCTCTTTCACAGCTATCCTGCCAAGTGCCACAACCTAGGAGATAATTTCCTTTACATACGACAAGTTCTGATTCTTCTTGCCCAATGCAGGCTGCAACACACTCAAGTTGCAATTACTTGACAAAATTTCATGCAAGATGTACTGTTGAAGGCTTTCTTGGATGGAATCAACTGGCTGCTGTTGGTGCTCTGGGCAGTGGGGCCTCAGTCTAGTAGTTTTTGCTCCTAAGGCTTTGCCCCCATGTACGGCTACATCTTTAGAGGCATGTCACAGTGAGATGTGTTTCTCTCCGTGATGTGTGTCTCACCGTGACATGCCTCTGAAATTGCCAGCCATAGAAGCAGGTGAAATATCTGGAGAAATATTAGGCCATGTCATATCTTCAGGACTGAATCTCCCCATATCATCCTCGGAGCATCGTCTGATCCTCTGATAGTAATTTACTGATGGTCCCTGGCCCCAAGGACATTCGCTGAGTTCCAGCAGAGCCAGGGCCTTCTCAGTTCTGGCTCCTGTTTGATGGAACTCACTTCTGGTGGACATCAGGGCCCTGAGGGACAGTCAATTCCGCAGGGCCTGTAAAACTGAAATATCCCACTGGGCGTAAAATTGATGATGCCATTCTAAATTGCAACATCCTGGCTCCAAATGTATACCTCCTCTTCTCTCACCCATAAGATTCAGAATTACAGTAAAAGGGGAACTGATATGTGGATAAGGTGTGTATAAATCACCAGCTATGTACTTCTTGTGTATTCGAGGGTTTCAATCTATTAATATGTAATATTGTTATTACTGATTTTACATATGCAAGTTAGCAGTCCTGAGCCTGGCCTTTTGGCTAGCAAGGGTGGGAGATATATATAAAAATAAATATACATCAGACCATGGCCACACAACACGAAAAAACCACAACAGCCAGTTTCACACAAGTCGCAATAATGCTTGCTGTTTCCAATTCCTTCATATTCCTCTGCTGAAAGACCAAGAATTTCCTTTTCCAGTTATTAATGTGAGGACTAGAGATAATCTCAAAGCTTTGTAAATACAGATTCCTATCTCCATGCAACATTAAGCTAAACCTTAACCCTTCCCCAAGGACGCAAATACATGATCAATCTTCCCCCTCAGTGGCAAGGATTTATGCCATCACCTTAACTTCCATCTTGTCCACTTAATGTCTTATATACTTCATTAATTTCTCATCGGCTCAGTACCACGCTCTGCACGATCATCAGAGATCCTGATGTTTGTGTACAAAAATGGGACATATGTTGTCTAAAACAGGTGTGCAATTCTGCCCCCCCGGGACTGTTGGGCATTGTAGTCCATGAACATCTGGAGGGGCAGAGTTATACACACTTGGTCTAAAACAAACTAATTCCCATGCTTTGCAGCATTAACAACGATGAGAAACAAAAACCACAGAGCAAACCGATCTCCCAAACTATGCAGTGCAGAACCATATTACAGAACCCTATGAACATAAAACATTTCCTAACAAAGAGGCTCCATGCTCCAACTCTGCATGGTCTATTGGGTTTGCTTGTTTTCAGTCGGCATCTGCTCAGGGCGGGTAATTTTGTTGTGAGTCTACTTTGGATGCATGTGTGCATTGCTCCTGATAAAGCAACACAACAGGACAGCCTGCCTTTAGAGATAAGGATGCCGAGTATGTCTCCACACAAGCCACCGAAGCAGCCTTGCCGTTCATTCAAAGTAAAGGGACAAGCAGATCAGTGACTCAAGCAGAGACGGAGGTTGGGTTCTCAAATGGTGTCAAAGCAAAGCCAGGGTAAGAGTGAAAGCCTTGAACTGCAATCCAGAGAAGAAGCATATCGCAGTTATTAGAAGTTTTGCTAAGAGTGAACAGCTGATCACTTCTGTTCCAAGATGTCTTCTGGAAACTGTTCCATAGACAGCCTGGAACATAACGTAGAAATTATCACAAGCATGAGCGAGGACAGTCTTCAGCTTCAACTTGGAAAACCATCTCTTGGAAACCAAATCAATTTGAAAGTGATTTAGAGGCCTATTGTCGCCTTAGAATTTTATCTAGAAATGCAAGAACAACTCCACCGTTTGAGAAATCCACACCCGGCAAGGAAGCGCAAAATCATGTTCCAAAACAAAGTTGACCTGATAGCTCTCCTTTTCAGCAGGACAACGACGCAAAGCCACGATCTGGTTTCATCAAACATTTCTGGCTTTGGACAGAATGAGTGCCACATGTTGAAATACTCCATACTTTTGCCTGGGTCAAAGCAGATAGTCGGAGTTGGGTTTCTTGGACTCCTGAACACACTTGGTGAACCAAAGCTGATTGGCACCGTTTGAAGAACATATTTTTGTTCTGCAAACTCAATATCCACCCTCCCCGGCCTGGGTCCAGCCTCTCTTCCAGGTACTGGTGGTTCTGATCTGCTTGGAAGCTGAACAGTATCTGGCCTCTCCAAATGAGTGGTATTTTCAACCACTCCTAACAATTCCAACCTCAGCGGATGACCACCACCTTGTATCCTTGATGCACATACAAGAGAACTTTATGGGACTCGTGCCTGCACAGAAGTTACTGAAACACTTCATGTTATTGTCTACTCAGAAGTTCTTAAAAAAATATTTATAGAACCGGACATTAGCTTATTTCTTGCCTGTGCTAGTTTTGGCATCCACCTTGGTATACAACTACTGCCAAAAAGATAACACATATCCCCTGAATGCAAGAATCTATCCAGAACCCAAAGTTCTTCTTTACTAGCCCAAACACCACTCTTTCCCTAACAATTCTTGCACTATGGTAACAAATGAAAACAAAAAGAAAAAAGTTCTCATCTACTGCTATTTTACAAAATGGAAACCATGCTCGATTGTGTTATATTTCAATTATATTTTGGTTCATATTTGGAAATAAAATATCACTCAATGTCAAGTTTTCAATACAGCACTAGTTTACTGTTTCCAAACTATCACATTTTTATACCAACATTCCTGCAAAGAGGGCCACATACATGAATCTATCCTCCTGTCCTTTTGTCCTCAAAGCCTCCTTGTAAAGTGTGTTAGGTTGAGAGAGAGACAACCTTAAGATCAACTGGGAAACTCCATGGCTGTGCAGGGGTTTGAACCAAGGTCTCCTTAGGTTTAGTCCAGCATATTACTTCATCCCATTAGCTCTCCCTAGCACCATCTATAGCCAATTGGCCATGCTGGCAGGGGCTGATGGAAATTGTAGTCCATAACATCTGGAGTGCTCGTATCTGCGGAACTACGCTCGTATCTGCGGGACCGCTTTTTCTGATACACCTCTCGGGGAGCATTACATTCAACAACCTAATGGAGATCCCTAGCCAACATGGTATCTGGCTGTCCTTGACTACAGATAGGGTCTTGTCAGCTTTGGCCCCAATCCGGTGGAAAGCTCTGTCCAATGCGACCCAGGACCCTGCCTGGTAAGACAGAGTTGTTCCCCCAGGCCAATGGCGGAGGCAGCAATGGTATCCATCCAGCTGGCTTCTTCCACATTTTATGTTTCTTTTTTATGTCCGTAACTGATATTTATTTTTGTTATTAACCTTACCTTCAGGTTAAAAAGGGAAGGACACTATACTGTGGGAATCGCAGTTTTAAATCTTGATATTTAATTTTATCGTTTCAGTTGTATAGACTGTTGTGCAGTATTCTGAGCAGTTTATAAATCAAGTATTTTAATTCAAATTACATTACCAAGCTGTGCTTAGGAAAACAAAGTGTGCATTTGGCCATAAGGTTTCATTAGAAGAAATCTTACTAATCTTTAAAGAACTACAAGGTTCTTGCCTTTGCTGTAACACACCAATACTATTGACTGATGCACACTTCCTGAAAGTTAAGGTCCAACGAACAAGGAAGGATTTATTTCCAAGTCAATGCACATAAGCCTTATAGCTCTTCTTCTGGAAAATAACATGGTCTCAGATTCACCAGATTTTACACCACCACACCAAACTCCCCAAGATTACACGTACCCCACAAACACTTTGCAAATCCCCACAGACAGCACCAGGCAGCTAAAAGTAAGCAAATTAACCAAACGGACACCCTCGACTTATCTTTATCCATGCATTATACCTTTAATGGCATATTACCCTCGACTTATCTAAAGATGTGCAAAGCCATTCTGAATTTCTGGGCAAGGGCTGAATCTCCATGGTAAAGGAACCACTTTGCATGCAGAAGGCTCTAAATGCAAAGTCCATCATCTCCAGTTACCAGGAACAGCCAACAACCAATGCTCTAGTCTAGACCTTTCCTGCAATGTCTGGAGAACTGCTATGCATCACCATGGTCCACTCTTGACTTGATAGACCCTATAGCCTCAGTAAGTATAATTAAGCTTACACATTCACACACACACACACACAGTGTTTCTCCTAGAGCAGGGGCTGAGGCAAAGAGCTCCCTGCTTTTGCATACATCCTCAGGATCTCCAGAGCAAACAGAGTAGATAATATTTATTGTCGAAGGATTTCGCAGCCAGAATCACTAGGGTGTTGTGGGTTTTCCGGGTCGTATGGCCGTGTTCCAGTAGCATTTTCTCCTGACGTTTCGCCTGCATCAGTGACTGGCATCTTCAGGAAGATGCCAGCCACAGATGCAGGCGAAACGTCAGGAGAAAATGCTACTGGAACACGGCCATACGATCCGGAAAACCCACAACACCCTAAATAATATTTATTTTAATTGTATAATTTGACTTCCCCCGACGGGCTAAGGGCGGCTTACAACAGTGACAACAGTAAAAACCAAAACAAATACGTATTGATACATACACCCAAGATACCTTATACAATATGAAAGAACGCGGAGAAACCAGACCGCAGCTGCCAGTCAGAGTAGGCAATCCTGGCTTCCAACAGTCAGACTCAGCATAATGAGTTCATGAGTTCAATGATCTTTCAGGACATGGCCCGACAGTTCATCAGGAGGGCAACTATTTCGCACACAGGACGGCCCAGGTTCGATCCCCGGGCGACCCAAACGATCCTGGTCCAAAGACTTTGGTCGCCGCTGCCAACCAGAGAAGGCAACCTCGACCTTGAGACACCCAAGTTCTGCCTGGGTGGGAGACCCCCAGTAGAGGACCACCAAAACAAAAATAGAGGCCGGGAACCCCCCAGCATCGACCACGATCCCGCCCACAACCACGAAGCCACAACACCCGGCGGGCCCGCGGCGGGGGGCCACCCCACACCCGGGGGTGGGGAGAAGATCCGCAGGAAAAAGGACCCCGTATTAAGAAAGAGAACGAATTTTAGGGAAGGGAAGGATCCTCCCTTGGCCACCGGGGGCGGCCCCACAGACCCGCCCTCCCAACTGCCACCCACCCCCGCCGGCCTCCCCTCCAACTCGGGGCCTCCCCCTCCAGAGACCCCCATTCTGTCGCCCAACCGCCCCCACCCCCTCCGCCCTCCCAGCGCACCCACCTGGCAGAAGCCCCGGCAAAAGGCGCCCGACGACGCCGCCGCCACCTCCTGGTCGCTGAGCTCGGCCTGCAGCTGCCAGAGTCGGGCGCGGAGACCGGCGGACACCCGCTGCATCTCCGGCGCCAGGGCCGCGTCAGCCTCGGCGTCCGCCATCTGCACCCGGCCCCACCGCGCGTAGGCAACCCTCACGTGACCCGCTGACCGCATCGGCCGAGGACCGCCTCGCGCGGCCACGCCCCCTCACTTCCTGAGCGGGGGCCGCAGCCCGCTCTCTCATTGGCCGGCGGCGGTGACGCAATTACATCGCGCAGAGGGCGGGCTGGTTGGTAGGGTGGGTGTGTTAGGGTGTATTTTTTTCCTCCGAGTCGTTCTTATTTAATCGCCCTCTCTAACAACCCCTTTCACTTCCTGTAGTTGGCCAATGGGGCGGGCGGAGAGGCGGGGCTTGACTTCTTGAGGATAGGTGGGAGTGAGCTCTGGACGCGATGCTGCGGCAAGGTGGTCGAATGCGATCCTCTTTAATTCTTTCTGGGCAAATAAACATGTTACGGAAAACTACGGCCCTTTTCCCACTTCAAAAGTGAATGTGGAGGGGAAAAGAAAGGGGGTAATAAAGTAATTGTGTTTCATTTATTTGTATGTGTTTTGAAATGCTTAAGAAATAGTAAAGATATATTTCTATTTTATATTTCATCTGTTTGGAAATGCATGTGTTAACAAATAATAAAAAGTATGTATTTTTGTCCATGATTTGTGTGTGTCTATATATAATGAATGTAAGATACATGTATTGCCTTGAGCAGGACTCTGAACAAGCCATATTCTAAATAACTAATTTCAGTTAAAGTATGTACATAGTGAATTCCCTTTTTCTCTGTTCATCTGAAAATTTTATAGACCACATCTCTGAAAACAGAAATCATTCAAAGTATTCTGCATAAAGAGAAAAAAAATGATCACATCAGCAAAACACACAAAATAAGAGAAACTGCTATTGCCAGGGTCAGCGCACAGATAACAACGAAACAAATGTTTCTTAGGGTAACTGTGTTGGTCTGCAGCAGAACAGCCGGTTTCAAGTCCAGTAGCACCTTAAAGGCAAACAAGATTTTCTGGTCATAAGCTTTCAAGAGTCAAAGCTCCCTTTATCATATAGCAGCAATCTACATCAAATAACAGTGGATTACTTACCCTTAGGCTCTTCTAAACAGTTCAACCTTGCACCATTTTCTGCATGCAGACAACAATGGTTTTGATCACGTTTCTTTTGGCAGCCCATTCCGAAAGCCTGGGAGTGCTGATGAAAAAGTCAAACCATTCTCTCCTCCCCTGGCACTGGGACTGCCACCAGCTTCTGTTCTGATGGGCATAGCACGTTCAAAAGTTTGTATCGAATGTGTTTTTAATAAGCAGGCATTTCCCCTGTTAGTTACATATTTTGTAGAAGAAGGAAAGGTGCAGGGATGCACATTATCCTCAAATATCTACTTTTAAGCCTTGGAATTTCCTGTTTTCCTGGGTTCCTTTCCTGTTTCTAGTGTCTAATCTTAAAGTGAGGTGGGAGCATGGCGTGGTCTGTACCACTCTCATTAGATCTCAGAAACTAAGCAGGGTCGGTAATTAGATGGGAGCCCACAAAGGAAGGCTCTGCAGACAACCCACCTCTGCTTCTCACTGGCCTTGAAAAGACCTTGCTGGTGTCACCATCAGTCTGGATGGCACATTTGTATGTAATGTTGCATTACAACATTACATCCCCCCCCCCCTTTTGGATGCTTGTTTCTGGTTCATTTTGGAGAGTACATGCTGCTTTTCTCTGTGCAGAAATAGAATTCTGTTTGTCTTTTAAGGTGCCACAAGATTATTGGCTATTTCTTTCCATCTACACAATGCTGTGATGTATTGTCTTCACAAGAACTTGTTTGTGGCTGTTCTGTGGCTGTTCTGAATTCTACTGCTTTCCCCTTTTTCATTTAACAATGCAGAATTATCACAGTGGTCCAAGGCTCACTGGAAGAGCCCATTTTTGGCATATTGAAGTTTCCCAGCCTGACTCCTTAGTATTCGCAGGTATGAAGCTAGCAGGAGCTACTAAATATCAATGTCTCTGCCGAGACCCCCAGAGAACCCCTGCCAGTTAGAGAAAAACAATATTTATGTGTTGGTTTTAAGTATACCCTGCACTTGTAATAGCTCAGAGCAGCTTACAAGTAACTAAAAACACAACTGCATGCAATATTTTAGTTAAAAAGTACTGAAGTCAGTGGACCATTGCTTTGATTTTCTCCAGAATGCTTGGGAAGCTGTACAGAATTGTCATACAGTGTGTCAGTTATATTTCCTGGGTTTTTAACACCTCTGTTAGAAATGCTTTTTTTACTCTACGCCTGCGTTTATACATCTACCAACGGAAGATACGGTTCATGGGTCTGAGAAAGTGATCTGCAATTCATATAAGTTTCTGCAAATCCAGGTCTATTTGCTTTGTTGTGAATGTATCCCAAATGTAACTCAACTGCTCCACCTAGAGCTGCAAAAGAATATAACACAATTTGGTTTGGAGGGGATCTCAGTACAAACTGAATATACATCAACGATATTTCTTAACAAGTTATTTATTTATTCATGTGACAAACGGAGGACTAATTATGAGGTTTGCAACAGCCAAAATATACGCATTGCTGCAATCAAGGGTGTCTTGCACAGAAAATAAGGTTATAAACTTTTTTAAAAAGACTCAAAAGAAGTCTGGAGTAACGAGTTAGGAACTATAGACTAAGCTGTATTTAATCTGTTCTATCAGTGGCTGTAACTTAGTTCCTACAATGCGATTTTTGCATCATTTCATGCATCATGTTAATACCTATGCTATGCTTCAACACTGCTTTTGATCACTGATTGGTTCCAGAGTTTTTCACCTCAAATCTTACCTCATTGTCTACGGGGAGTCCCACCTGTTGATAGTCTTGACTTATTCTGCCTAGGCCACATGAGTTCCATTTTGCCAGTAATGCAGATCTAGGTATCAGACATACCCACATTATCCATTTTCCTTCCTTGGTGTGTCTATAAGGCAGTCTATATTGATTTGGGATATCCTCTCCGATTTATCCCAGGCTTACTTGGTGTGTGGCAAGTAGAGGCACTAGTGTGTGGTTTACTTGCGTCTGATCTCCATCTTAACTTTCAACAATGAGTTATGTTGGCAGGGAGGGGGCGGGGAAACAAACATGCAATGCCGCCATTTTTCTCTGATATGTTGGAGGGTTGGATATTTTCCACAGATTCAAAGAGAAAGGTGAAGCGCTGAGTACAATGAATTAACCTTTCTGTCAATTATTTACCATGAGTACGAACAGCAGTGGGTACAAAAGCCCACATTGCTGGTTCTCTTCAGTTCACTATGATGGAGCAGGTCTTGGCTGTAGCCATGCTTCTGGGATCTACAGGTAACGTGGCTGTTTGCACAGGTGCAAGTAGATATGTGGGCTGGGAGCTTTACTAGTCATGTTTTAGGGGCTGAGCACACACCGTCTTGATCTCTACTTTTTAAAAAGTACCTGGTTTCTTACAATAGCACCTAAAGATCAAGCAAAGATCTTTATGAACAGGTAAGACGTGTGAGGCAGGCAAGGGACTATTGCTTAGACAGAGACTTTTGCTTTGTGTTTAATGTCATTCAAATGCAATTTCCAACTTAGATCAGCTTTAAATATTATATCTGGGTATGTAAATTTCCTGACTTGATCAATTTTACATTCATTTACTTGCCAGCTATAACCCAGCACGATTCTGCCTTTAGAAAAGACCATGATTTCAGATTTTGGGGTGTCAATAGATAAACCTTCCTTTAAGCAGTAAGAAAAGGCTAAGAAGTTTACATAGGCCTGTTGGAGAGGGAACAGAGGACTGTGTTATCCGAGTATAACATCAACTATATAATTTGATCCGCTAACATATGGGTGTCACCAACTGTGGAACCGAGAAAGTAGCCAAATCATTTACATGTAGATTAAGCAAAAGAGAAGACCATTGCTTAGAAAGGATGAGAAGAAGGACCAGCAAAACTAAACATCGAGCTAGCTGACAGCCCCATCCTCAACAGAGCTGCAGCCTATGGAAAACAGAAGGGGATACCTCTGCTTGAAAAGGCACTGCATTTGGGATGACTTATGGAGCTCCGATTACAGCATATGATGAGCGAGTTCCATAAATACCCAAGCTCTTTTTGAAGTCAGAAGTGAGGAATTCACTTTGCTAGGGATTGATGCATGACACTTTTTTTCTGTAAAAACCAGAAGAAAATAGAGCAGATATAGATGTATTAGAATCAGTCTGACCTTAAGGAGAGGGAAGCATTCCAATTGAGGGAAATGGGTTTGCTTCCTTGTACAGACAGTTACAACTTCAGTTTGCTTCCTAGTACATATTTTCACAACTTCAGCCTGGTCCTCCTAGAGATTTGGGTGGATAACAACACAAAACCTCCAAAGTAAAATAACCGATTCAAAACACTGTGTTACATGCAATTGAGTTGCTGCTGCGGTTGCCCTAAGGTGACCCTACAGTTAAAAACCTCCCAAAGTCCCATCGCTGACAACTTTGCTCAGGTCTTGCAAAGCGAAGGTCATGGCTTCCTTTATTGAGTCAATTCATCTTTTCCTACTGTCTTCTGCTTTTCCTAGCATGATTGTCTTTTCAAAGGAGTCTCAACTTCTCAAAAAACAACACTGGATTGAAATTCCTGCAGAGAGCCAGAGTGGTGTAGTGGTTAAGAACAGTGGACTCTAATCTGGATAATTGGGTTTGATTCCGCACTCCTTCACATGAGCTGCGGATTCTTATATGGTGAACTAGATTTGTTTCCCCACTCCTATACATGAAGCCTGCTGGGGTGACCTTGGGCTAAGCACAGTTCTCTTCAGAATTCTCTCAGCTACATCTACCTCATGAGGTAACTGTTGTGGGGAGAGGAAGAAAAAGGAGTTTGTAAACTGCCTTACATGAGAAAGGCAGGGTATAAATCCAAACTCTCCTTCTTCAGATCTAACCCTAATTAGTATAGCTTTACAGGAGAACTGATGTCCAAACACAAGGAAGAACACATAGAGGAAACTGGCGCTCTAATTTTAGGTGTAGGCCTGCCTGCTGCAGGAGCATTCGGCACACCTGGTCCAAGGAACTCATAAAGACCATGCTGTACCCTGAGGGAACGCACAGTGTGTGAATACATCTTCAGGAAGAGTGTGGTTCCTGGTTCTCATAGAGGGCGTTTTAATGACAGGACATCCATCATCTATTGTAGTTTACCCATTTAACTCCCCCACCCAGATATTGGCAAGGCGCCTTAGCTTGGAATAGTTCAGCAATCCCTGTTGCAACCTTCCTCACAGCAGGAATACGAGGATTTGGTTCAGATGCAATTGCAAAGCCACCTTCCTGCCAGTCAATTCACAAACCTAGGCTAAGGTTTGTTTTTACCGCCCCCAGGGTGCCATTTTTGGCCCATGTGGAAACGGCCTTAGTGTGGACTGAAAATCTTGCTTAGGTGTTTTGGTGATACACTGATAGCAGCCCTGGGGGTCCAGTTCTAATCTGGATGTACCTCCACAGAGATATGTAACATCTCTCAGATAGGAGTAGGTTCTTTCCTGTTTGGACCAAAAGCGGTTCCTAGAAGGAAGGAAGAAAAAGAATATCAACATTTTGAGAAGGCAAAGTCCAGCTGCCCACTATCTCTACAAAGTCCATACTAGAAGACTACCTATCCATTAGTAGTGGCCCCTATCCCCACAAAGTCCATCCTGAAGGACTACCTTGGAACCTTTTGGGCTCAGTGTGTCAAAAAATACCTAATGACTCTTCTAGTGTGCCATCCCTTTCCCCAGACAAAAGAGAAACAATTCTTTACCTGTTTATTTGTTTAAAATGCAGTTCAATCATGTGTGGTGCTCTGTAATATAATTACAACAAATAATTACAACGATGACTCAAACTCAGACAGGGGGTATGGTTGTTGTGGGGTGTTGATGGATGCTGGTGTATCACCCAGAATGTCATGTCGTGTCACTTTTGACATGCGTGTCATAAGTTCACCATCGCTGCCCTATTCTTCAGTCCAATGATTCCATTAAAGCGGAGGATAAATTAAAACAAACATTCTTTGAAGATAGACAAAACATCTGTGCCTATCCACTGGTGAAAAGTGAGCAGACCATGTATTAATGATGGCTAAGATGATAATTTCTATATATTTGTTTACAACATTTGTACAGGTAACCACAGTTACAGACTGTCCTATTAGGATAAAGTCAGATGAGTAACATTTTTGTACAAGGCCCTTTCTGCAAAACCAAATAAAACATTATAGGCAGGAAATAAGAAATTTCCTCCATGGAGTACCACGTTGTTTTGAGCCCAAAATATTTTATTTCCTGCCTGAAAACATTGATTTGCATGCTGTTTCCTAGTGATTCTTTTTTTGAAAATATTTTGAAAACTTTTTCTCTAGCTGTGCGATCGCGCATGTGTGTGTATATATAGTAGAACAGAAGAGACAGATTCTCAGTTGCTTTTAAAAAATGAGTTTACTAACTATAAGGGAGGGTTACATGGAGGTAAAATAAGAAATCCTTCCTTTCCTGTTATACATCTACATTACTGCACGATTAGTTACATCTTGCTACCTATCTGCTGTCTCACATGATGTAGTCTACCTCGTGTCTCCTCTCTGGCATCGTATCTGTTAAAGAAACAAGGTTAACTTTATAACTGTCAGGAGCTGAAGGTATAACAGCTGCATGGCAAAACCCTTGATTGCCTTAATGGACTGCTGAAGGACTAACTACAGTCACCTGTTAGCAGTCAGCCAAAGGGAATGACTAAGCATGATTGCATCAGCTATATATAAGAGTCATGTGACCTTTGACTGTACTAGCCATAGGCTAATTAATGTATCATAGTGTATATAAGTAAGCTAACTCAGTTAAGCATGATCCTTGCTGGGGACAGGACCTAAGCCGAAGGCTCTGTCGGTTTAAACTGTATATATTGTATCAATGCCAATACATCCTTTCTTTGAGTGAACTCCCTGGCTCCAGTGGTTATTGCTGCACTCTGTGTATGCTCAGTTGCGCCTACGCTGTCAACTCGTGTCAATAACTTCAGATGTACGTGCTCACTAACATGTGAGCAATGGCTATCTGACTGACCAATAGCTAATCAATAGATCAGGTCATAAACAGTGACTTCAGCAACTTGTTTAACATACAGACAGTTAACCCTTTTATAACTGAGTTGTGACAGATGTCCACATATCCACATCAACATGACCCCCAGAGAATCGCAGCATGAGGCGTTGAAGCTTCATAGCTACGAATCTAAGAACAAGCAAAACAAACAAACAAAAAACAGAGCAACCACAAAATGGTGGCAAGGAAGCATTTTTGAGGGTGAGTGTGGACGAACAGCAGGGTTTTTTTAAAAAGGTTTGCAAAATGTTTTCGGGGTTTGTGCAGAATGGGCCATTGACCTGCATCCAAACATGTATAGTCAATAAAGACTGGAAACTTGTCGTCAGCAGAAGCTCAACATTAGACAATGACAAAAGCTTTACAAGCTATCCGGTGCAGCCTTGTTTTGTGTGGTATATACTATCTCAGAAATCTTCTCTAGCACTCCAGGAATACCCCATCCCTAGTTTGAATCTTGCCCAAAAGGCTTCCCACAATCCAAACAGACCTGCTGTATACACCAACTGGCTTTTTATGGTCTTTCTTTACTGTAACCCTCAATAATTTCGATAGCAAATGCTTTGACTTGATGGCTAAGTATCTGCTTTGCATGCAGAACATCTGAGTTTCAACCTCAGCATCTTCCGTTCAAAAGATGGGAAAGAGCTCTACCTGAGACCAGTGGTGGGATCCAAAAATTTTAATAACAGGTTCCGATGGTGGTGGGATTCAAACAGTGGTGCCGCCGCACACACGCACCTCCAGTCCCTATTGGGCAGGGAGGTTGCTTTAGTAACCCCTTCTCGGCACCCTTTAGAGCTGTTGCCAGCCAAAGTAAACAATACTGACCCTGAAAGATTTGTGTTCCTTTGTAGAGTAAGGCTGCCAGGATCCAGGTCTTGGCTGGAGATCTGGAATTGAAACTGATCTCCAGTTGAAATAGAGATCTGTCCCCCTGGAGAAAATTGATGCTTTGGAAGGTGGACTGCACAGCATTATGTTCCTCTCCTCTCCAAACTCTGCCTTCTCCAAGTTCCATTCCCCAAAACCTCCAGGTATTTCCTAACCAAGAGCTGGCAACCCTACTGTACAGTCAATCAGAGAATAAGGGTCCTAACTCAGCAGTTGGACGAACATGTGGTGTGCATGCAGAAGACCTCAGATTCGTTCCTTCTTACTTAAGGACCATGAAATGGTAAATCTTGAGATCTTGGAGAGCTGTGTACATTCAGAACAGGTGGCCCCGGGCATAATGACCCATGAGTCTATCTGTAAGATAGTTTCATATGTTTGTAATATTGTTTGGCTCATGATCCAGGGAAAGCATCTGAGGAGATGCCAGATAGCGAAGGTACTTAACGCTGTTTTAAGCTTTCCTCTTCTTTGTGTGGTAACGCCGGTTGTTCATGTCACAGCGTCAGCTCAGAAGCGCATCATCGGGGGAGCCGACTGCAGGCCTCACTCTCAACCTTGGCAAGTCTTCCTCTACGACAGCTTTCAATCCCTCTGTGGAGGGGTCTTGATTGATCAGCATTGGGTAGTCACAGCTGGACACTGTCACGGATGGCAAGCCACTGGGCCCGTGGGGAGGAAGTGGAAAGGACACAGAAGGTAATCTCTGGTCGCAAACCCGAATCAAGCCGTGAACTGAACAAAGGACTGGCATCAGGCCTAGGAGACAAATAACTTTGCTACGGGCTCTCAAACTTGTGGGAGAGCCACCACATGTCATGTGGCAGGGAAGGAGGAAGTGGACTGCCCATTATGGGTCGCCCACTAGGGTCAGGGGTATCTCCTTAGGATTAGACCAGAGGTCTTCAAACTATGGCCCTCCAGATGTTCATAGACTACAATTCCCATGAGCCCTACCACTTGGCCATGCTGGCAGGGGTTGATGGGAATTGTAGTCCCTGAACATCTGGAGGGCCATAGTTTGAAGACCCCTGGATTAGACCTTAGGGTTGCCAAGTCTGGGTTGGGAAATTACTGGAGACATGGGGGTGGAGCCAGGAGAGGGTGTAGTTGAGGAAAGGAAGGATCTCAGTAGATAGAATCCCAAAGAGCCCGCCCTCCAAAGCAGCCATTTTCTCCAGGGAAACTGATCTCTGTACTCTGGAGGTCAATTGTAATTCCAAAAGATCTCCAGGCCTCAGCTGCAGGTTGGCAACCCCTAGCAGACCCTGATATCAGGAGGATGGGGGAGCAGTAAGTCTGTCTGACATCTGCGAGACCCATTCTTATTCCTTTATAAATAAAAATAATAGGTGCAAAATAATATTTATTCCGAAGGCTTTCACGGCCGGAATCACTGGGGTGCTGTCTGGTTTCTGGGCTGTATGGCCGTGTTCTAGCAGCATTCTCTCCTGACGTTTCGCCTGCATCTGTGGCTGGCATCTTCAGAGGAAAGATCCTCTGAAGATGCCAGCCACAGATACCAACCTTCAGATCCTCTGAAGATGCCAGCCACAGATGCAGGCGAAACGTCAGGAGAGAATGCTGCTAGAACACGGCCATACAGCCCGGAAACCAGACAGCACCCCAATATTTATTCCTTTCTTTATCCAATTTTGCTGCCATCAGGAATTTAATTCCAAACCCGTTTACATTTTCTCCTGAAGTGTTGTTGTGTCCAAGCTTTATAGCAGTTTCAACAGGCTACATCAGGGGTGTCCAACTCTGGCGCTCCAGATGTTCACGGGCTACCATTCCTATCAGCCCCTGCTGGCATGGCCAATTGTAGTCCATGAACATCTGGAGCCCCAGAGCTGAACACCCCTGGGCTACATGGTCCTGAAGAAATTACTAGTGTTGGGCTCCAGGTTACCTTGAACAAAATAAAGAATTATTTATATATGTTCTTGAGTGTAAGCGTTTCAAGGAATAATTTACAATACATAAAACAAACTGAGGCAACCACTTTTGCTGAGATGAGTTTCACTTTACATCAACCCACCCTCTCCTTTACATCTGGGACCCTATTAGGATTTGACTCATTTTCTAGTCTCTCAAGGTTTCTACACGTTCTGACTCAGTGTAGCTCAGACTGACCCCTGTCAGTCTCCGGCACAGACATTCCGGGGCGGGGCATTCCTGGGCGGGGTTGTGGCAAGGACGCAGCCGCTGCGCCGGTCCTTGGGCGGGAAACGAATGCACGCAGGCGCAGGCTGCCACACACGCCGGTGCACCTCCTGCTAGACTGCTTCAAGTTCTGTGCGCTACTGCTGAGAGGAGGGGCATAACTAAGGCAAAAATCACGTGGCAAAATCACCAATTAGTAACCCCCTCTCGGCCCACACAAATAATTAGTAACCTACTCTCGGGAACCTGTGAGAACCTGCTGGATCCCACCTCTGAGACTGCCCCTTCCCAACATATTATTTCCTGTGGGTGAGCTTAAAAGGGCCATTGCTGCATTGTTCATACTCTAGTCCCATCCTGCTAGGACCAAAGTAGTTGAAAGTGCTTGGGGGGCAAGAAGAGAGGAGTCCTCTGCTACTCAGTTGCTCCTCCGCTGGCGTCTTCCGAATCTTTTGATCAATGGGGACATACAAACATACAATTCCCTCGCTCGATGTTTTTTGCACTTCCTTGAACGAGTCTGAGTTTTTTGCACGTCGTATCTGTCTCGTAGATCTATCACTGTTTTCCTCGGCGCTCACACTCTGTGGAAGAGAGGAGGGGCCCAGATCACCCAAGTCATCCAGACCATCCGCCATGCTGATTTTGAACCTGAGGTCCTCAGCAATGACATCATGCTTCTACGCTTGGACCCCCCCGCCATCCTGGGACCCAGAGTCAGGCCCATTCCGTTGGCAAAGCAGTGTGTGCCTTTTGGGACGAAGTGTGTGGTGTCGGGTTGGGGCTCCACAACTTTTCCTGAAGGTAAGGGGAAAGACCACAGAGTCTGAATTCACATCGGGGACAGCTTGAAGCAGACACACGGTGAGGGGTGTCAAAACCCCACCACCACCTTCTGCCACTGGAAGTTCAGTCCCCACACTTAGCTGAGAATTTGGATCCAGGCTGCTGTGGAGAATGGTGGTTTGGCAGTCAAGTCACAGTGGACTTATTTTCACCCTGTGAGGTTTTCAAGGCAAGGGATTTCAGAGGTGGTTTGCCATTGCCTGTCTCTGTGTTAAACCGTGTTTTTTCTTGGTGATCTCCCATCCAAATACTACTCTGCCTAATTTCTAAAATCTGATGAGATTCAGCTATCCAGGTCCGAGCATAGATTGAAGTAGGAGGAAGAAGAGAAGAGTTTGGACTTATCCAGTGGTGGGATCCAAAAATTTTAGTAACAGGTTCCCATGGTGGTGGGATTCAAACTGTGGCATAGCGCCAATGGGGCTGGGCGGGGCACGACGGGGGCATGGCCGGGAATTCCAGGGCGGGGCATTCCTGGGCGGGGCTGTGGCAAGGACGCAGCCGCTGTGCCGGCCCTTGGGTGGGAAACGAATGCATGCAGGTGCAGCCTGCCACGCACGCCGGTGCACCTCCTGCTAGACTGCTTCAAGTTCTGCGTGCTACTGCTGAGAGGGGGGGTGCGTAACTAAGGCAAAAATCACGTGGCAAAATCACCAATTAGTAACCCCCTCTGGCACACACAAATAATTAGTAACCTACTCTTGGGAACCTGTGAGAACCTGCTGGATCCCACCTCTGCTTATACCCCATCTTTCTCTCCTGTAAGGAGACTCAAAGTGGCTGACTAACTCCTTTCCCTTCTTCTCCCCACAACAGACACCTTGGGAGGTAGGTGGGGCTGAGAGTTCCAAGAGAACTGTGACTAACCCAAGGTCACCCAACAAGCTTCATGAGGAGGAGTTGGGGGGGGGGGGATCCAGTTCTCCAGATATGAGTCCACCTGCTCTTAACCAGCACACCATGCTGGCTCTCAAGTAATGGTGCCTGAGATCAGAAATACTAGATTCATTTATTTAATGCTAGAAAAAACATCCTTTAGGGCTGCTGGATTGTAACTCACTGACTTAACCAGCCAACGTCTCCTAGCACAAAGGCTGGTCTTCTGGAAGGGAAACATGGAGGTACATCTTAGAAAATTATCTCAGGAATTTCCATAGCTCAGTGGCCTATAGCCAGCGTGGTGTAGTGGTTAAGAGCAGGTGCACTCTAATCTGGAGAAACGGGTTTGATTCCCCACTCTGCCACTTGAGCTGTGGAAGCTTATCTGGTGAACTAGATTAGCTTGTGCACTCCCAACAAATGCCAGCTAGGTGACCTTGGGCTAGTCACAGTTCTTCAGAGCTCTCTCATCCCCACCTACCTCACAGGGTGTTTGTTGTGAGGGGGGGGAAGGGAAATGAGTTTGTAAGGCCCTTTGAGTCTCCCTACAGAAGAGAAAGGGGGGATATAAATCCGATTCTTCTTCTTAGGCCCTAGCATCTCCTGTGAAAAAGAACTCAGAGTCCTTGGCCAGTCTGAGACATAGGAGAGCCACAGAAAGCCAGAAAAGATAGCATTTAATTACTTATCCTATTATTTCCTCCAAAGCAATTTACAACCTCCCCCACTGGCTCATCAAGGTCGGAACTGCCTGGCAGCAGCTGGCCAGGATCTCTGGGGGAGCACCTGATCCTTTTAGTAGGAGATGCCAAGAATTGAGCTTGGAACCTTCTGCATGCCAAGCAGATGCCCTTCCACTAAGCTAGGGGTCTGCAACCTGCGGCTCTCTCCAGATGTTCATGGACTACAAATCCCATCAGCCCCTGCCAGCATGGCCAACAGGCTGAGGGGAATTGTAGTCCATGAACATCTGGAAAGAGCCGCAGGTTGCAGACACCTGCACTGAGCCATAGCACCTTCCTTCCCTCTAACCATTCATCTATACTGCTGTCATAACAGGTTGGATGAGCAAATGGTTGATTCAAGCAGCTTCCTCAGTTTGTTTGGTATTTCCAGATGGCGGGTTGGAGAATAATATCCAGAGCTTGTGATGAGGGAAGCCCCACTGAGCTAAGCCACAACCCACCCAGTCAGCTTACTCACCCAAAGATTTGTCTTGCAGTAAAACATGCCAGAAACCTGCAGTGCGTTGAAGTGACAGTCCTGCCCAAAAAACTGTGCCAGGATGTCTACGGACCCAGCTTTATCGAGAGCCAGATCTGTGCGGGAGCCATTGAAGGAGGCAAAGACGCTTGCCAGGTGAGCCGGCAAAGGCTGGTGGCATTGCATTTGCTCGCCAAACAGATTCTAGGGCGGGGATCAACCCAGGACAGTTTTGCTTCGGCTATGGAGGGACTCTGGTATGGGTAACATATCACAGTCTGAGAACAGTCTGGTGGAATGCTTTGTTGAGTGAGACCAGGGCCCTGCGGGACCTATCACAGTTCCACAGGGCCTGCAAGACAGAGACGTTTCACCAGGTCGAGGTAGCACCATTTTACCATCTTTGCCTCCCATTCTTTGCACTCCACCTTTTAATAATTTAGTTAGTGAGTTTTCAAATGTTGGTGTAGGTGAAGCTGTTGGGGCAGATGCCCTCAGTCCCACAAGCTTTTTTACATGGGAATTTTTAGGTAAACCGTAAATTGTGCTGCCACCTTGTTGATGTTTGTTAGTGCAAACTGCTATTTTAGATACTGTTGGTGGTTTTATGTTATGCGATTATCATGCTGTTAACCACTCAGAGCCCGAAAAAGGCGGTCTAGAAATTTAAGTAATAATAACAGCTGGTGCAGACATCCAAGGACCAGGTTGGAGTGCCTTGCCAAGAGCATGTTGCTTGGAAAACTCAGCTGTTACTGTGCACTGAAAACCCTCATTCCAAATTGTAGATTTTTAGAAAATATGCTTTCCAAGGCAAAACCTTAAACTTATATTGCATAAGTTTTGTCTACGTCATCTAATTGAAGAATGCAGTTACTAGAGACATGGCATTTTTGGTAGTGGCCCCATCTTTGGAATACTCTCTGAGGCTTACCTGCTGCCCAGTCAAACTATTTTCTACCCAACTTTTAACAAAGGTGTTTTTTTTTAAAAAATCTTTTGTAGTTATTTTATGATCAGCTTCTTGACTGAGGACTTTTTTATTGTTTAGAACAGGGGTCTTCAAACTATGGCCCTCCAGATATTAATGGACTACAATTCCCATCAGCCCCTGCCAGCATGGCCAAGTGGTAGGGCTCTTGGGAATTGTAGTCTATGAACATCTGGAGGGCCATAGTTGGAAGACCTTGAAGACCCCTGGTTTAGAGTGCTCAGTGGTGGTGCTTTCATGCCCATGACTTATTTTTAATATGTATAATTCCTGCTATTATTTCATTGTGAGATCTATGTAGCAGGCATCTGAAGAGACTGCATACAAATTCCCAAAAACAATAATTTCCAAAAAGAAAGAAAGGGGCCAAGAAAAGTGTCTGAACCCTCCAAATACCGACCAATAACAGAAACAGAAATCAAAAGTTTTGTCTGTGGCAAAAAACTAGAGCTCATCTAGGAGCCAGCATGGTTAAGAGCAGGTGCACTCTAATCCGGGGAACAGGGTTTGATTCCCCGCTCTGCCACTTGAGCTGTGGAAGCTTATCTGGTAAACCAGATTAGCTTGTGCACTCCAACACATGCCAGCTGGGTGACCTTGGGCTAGTCACATTTCTTCAGAGCTCTCTCAGCCCCACCCACCTCAGTGTTTGTTGTGGGTGGGGGAAGGGGGGGAAGGGGGGGAAGACTGTAAGCCCCTTTGAGTCTCCTTACAGGAGAGAAGGGGGGTATGAATCCAAACTCTCTCTTCTCTTCTACTAAGAATCTACCTTTTTGAATCATGGTTCATGGTGATCGAGGACAGTTTTTTCAAGCCACTTTCTGACCATTTTGTGCTGGTTTCAGGGCGATTCTGGAGGTGCCATGGTCTGCAACGGGGTCCTTCATGGCTTGGTATCATGGGGAAACATGCAGTGTGCAGCTAAGTATTCACCGGGCGTCTACACTGAAATCTGCAAATTCAGGGAATGGATCATAAAGAACATGACTGATTAACTGTGCTAGTCCCCAAAACTCTCCAATAAATATCCGCAGCAATTGTAGTTTGGCTTCTGTTTGTAGCACATCCTGTGTTCTCCATAGTTTTCTCATACAGGGCATTCAGGGAACAGCCCCAGGAATCACAGTGAATGGTAACCCCTGTCCCCAGTGGTTCAGGCTTGCTTGCCCAGTGGCAAGACCCCAGGGGGAAAAAGGTTTTGAAGCAGACAGAGATTGTTTGCAGCCGTGCTGGTCCAAAACCAAGACTTATGACCACCCTGTAGGGTTTTTAAGGCAAGAGACAAACAGAGGTGGCTTGCCACTGCCTGCCTCTGGGTAGCAATCCTGACTTCCTCAGTGGTCCCCCATCCAAATACAAACCAGGGAGAAGCCTGCTTAGCTTCCCAAACCTGATGAGCTCAGGCTATCCTGAGCCACCTAAGTCAGGAAGCTAACATTGTTACACAATAGAAAAAGTACTTGAAGACACCCAAAACATCCTTTATTCAGTAATAAGAGATTCCGTTAACCAGGAAAACGCCATTCTGAGCTTTAGCATTAGGAAGATGCCAGAGGATGATCAATCTCAGGTTTAACAGGGTTTAATTTGGCTATTATATCTCCCAGCTCCTCTCAAACTTTCATATAGCCTGGTAGCTTCTGTGCCCCTACCTACTGGTTGGAGATCCACTGAGGTTGTGTACAGTGCAGTGTACTTACCACCTTACTGTAGGCAGAAACAAAGACCACAAAGAGTGCCCAAATGTATTGAGCCTCTAAGCACCTTTAGAATTCTGCCATATGGTGAGGGGCACAATCACAAAACGAATGCAACATTTGTGGCACCAATGGGAAATTTAAACACCGCGTGTTTTAATGAATATTGCTTTAATTGTTGAGATTTCTGTACTGTCATCTGCCCCAAGCCACCCTTGGTTGAGGAAGGGCGGGATAGAAATCTAGTGAAATAAGTAAAATAAAAACGGCAGATGAAGGACCACAAAACATCAGCCAGTGAGGTTATATATAACTAATAGTAACAATTCCCTCTCACTTTCCAAAAGCACTTGATGGGAGTCAGGGTAGTGCCAAGCAGCAAGCACCGCGTTGAGGATGCATTGCCACATAGATCCTAATAAAATAGCTTTTACTTTTCCAGACAAAGAGAAATCTCTTAATCTCAGAGAAAGGAAAAATACAGACTCAGAAGCAAGGACGTAGGTAAGGATTTTTTTCTCCAGGTTTAAACCCCCCCCCCCCAAATTACATATCTGAAGTTCTACCCGCCGTTTGTGTTTTTTGTATTTTTAAGTGGGGTTTTTTTTTTCATTTTTTGGTCTGCAGGTGGCGCAGTTTTTAGGCTAGCAGCATCAAAATGTCAGGGATTTTTTGGGAGACTCTCCTGATGATAACACCCAGGTTTGGTGAGGTTTGGTTCAGGGGGTCCAAAGTTATGGACTCCCAAAGGGGGTGCCCCATCCCCCATTGTTTCCGATGGGAGCTAATAGGAGATGGGGGCTACACATTTGAGGGTCCATAACTTTGGACTCCCTGAACCAAACTTCACCAAACCTGGGTGGTATCATCAGGGGAGTCTCCTAAAGATACCCTGACATTTTGGTGCTGCTATCTTAACAATTGCACCCCTGACAGCAGGCACCCCCCAAATTTCCCCAGATTCTCCCCTTCGGCATGGATTTAAAGGGAGAATCTGAGGTCCCCAGTTTAAACATTGAAAGTGATGCTGTTTCAGGGTGGGGGACAATCCACCCCCAAACATGTTAATTTTGTTTTAACTGGGGACACCAGATTCTCCCTTTAAGGTGGATTTAAAAGGAGAATCTGGGCTCCCTAGTTTAAACACCATTGAAAATGATGATGTTTGGGGGTGGATTCCAGCATCACAGCAGTCACCCATTGGGGGGGCGTGCACACACCTCAGATTTAGCACCGGGCTCCATTTTCCCTAGCTACGCCTCTGCCCAGAGGGGAGGGCAGTAGGGACTGCCAGCTGCGAGCCCAGCTGGTGGGGGGGAGAGCTGCTTTTATAAGCACTGAGGCCAGGGGCGGGGCTTGGGGAGGCATGGCCCCGCCCCCCAAACCCACCCCTTTAAAAATCTATACCTACGTCACTGCTCAGAAGTCTATAGTTCTAGTGGCTTTGTTGGTCTGCTGAGAGTCCTCCTGGAAGCCCACTTCCGGCTTCTCTGCATCCGTCAGAGCTTTCTGCAGCCGGCTGGGCTTTCCGATCGCCAGCTGAGGCAAGCCACGGTTGAGCCCTTCCAGCAGCACACAAGCTTTGCAAAGGGGCTGGCTGGAGAGGTAGCCGCATCGCTGGCAGATGCCTTGGGTGGGCATGCGTACATCCTCACGCACCGCCAGCCGCTCGCCTGAGTGCACCAGGTCGGCCACGGTGCTGGACCGCACGGCCTCGAGGTCTTTGAGCAGGGCGCGGGCATGGCCGCGGTAAGCGTTGGGCGCGTAGACACACTCAGTGCTGAAGTAGTCCAGGCCTTGGAAGTAGGCATACAGGACGATCTCCTTCTCGTAGGCATGCTTCAGGGGCTTACACCGTGGCAATGCCCCCTCGCCACCTGTCAAGATCCCTGCACAGCGCCGAAGCCGACCCACGTCTCCTCGCAGGACGTTCATCAGCACTGTCTCAGCTATATCGTCTGCGTTGTGACCTAAGAAATAAATTAGACAGCTGTATCAATTGTATTCCCTGACCCAAATAACTCAGGCTAGCCCAATCTTGTCAGATCTCAGAAGCTAAACAGGGTTGGCCCTGGTTAGAACTTGGATGGGGGATATACCAGGGTCAATACACAGAGGCGGACAATGGCAAACCACTCTTTCGCCTCCTGCCTTAAAAACTCCATGGCAGGGGTATGCAACCTGTGGCTCCAAAGCCGCATGCAGCTATGTTGCCACTCTTCAGTGGCTTCCTACCTAAGTAGGTGGCCACCCAAGCAGAGCAGTGCAGGAAGTGCTGCCTGGCCTGGAGGCCGGTGGCCGATCACCCGTGGAGTCCATGGGGCAAGTGGAAGGGAATTCCAACAGTACAGCCAGCATTAGGGGGCGGAGCTGGGATTGGAGGGGTGGGTTTACTTTTCTTCAGGTGGTGGTGAAGAAGGCTCCAGGGCATCCTGAAGGGAGATGGCTACCTATGGCTACCATAGATGGCTATCTATGGCTACCAATCTTGATCCTCCTTGATCTGAGATTGCAAATGCCTTAGCAGACCAGGTGCTTGGGAGCAGCAGCAGCAGAAGGCCATCGCTTTCACATCCTGCATGTGAGCTCCCGAAGGCACCTGGTGGGCCACTGCGAGTAGCAGAGTGCTGGACTAGATGGACTCTGGTCTGATCCAGCAGGCTAGTTCTTGTGTTCTTATGAGATAGGACCCTTCAGGCGCCTGCCCCAGTGCCCCGTCAGCAGCTGGACTTGCCAGTGTTTGGGCCCAACAAGGCGACAGTGGCATCGGATGGATTCCTGGATGGTGGTCTCTAGGAAACGCTGGAGCCTGCCCACCCACTCCACTGGAGAGGCAGAGAGATGGTGGGGAGGAACCTTCGCTTGGGCTGATTTGGAGAGTTCCACTGGGCAGCATGGCATCGTTTTGTTTGTCTTGAGTTCATTGTTGTCATTGACCAACGGTCATTGTCCTCTCTGGTCAGACTTGGCCAGGCTGTCCTCAATGGTCCCTAGACAGGGTGATCGTGTTTCAGTGGGTGGGTTTAGAGCAGAGGAATTCTTCCTAGAACTGATGTAAAGCACAACACAGGAGGCTACTGTGGGGGCCAAGCAGAGATGATGGGTTGGGGGTGGAGAGTTATAAAAATATGCCTGGGATGGAGAAATTATTTTCTTCCTCCTCTATAATACTTGAGGGGGAATATAAAGATAGTATAAAGATAATACTTGAGGGGGAATATAAAGATAGTAAAGAGAGCAGCAGCAACCCATGCCTTCTACACGCATTCATTTATTTACAACATTCATGTATACCCTCCATTTCTCCCCAATGGGGACCCCAAGAAGTTTATTTTGCTTGCTTCCATTTTATCCTCTCAACAACCCTTCATTGGCTCAATTACCTTAATTATAAGGGTCAAAAATGACTTTTTTGATAGTAAAGGTTGCCAACCCCCTGCAGTACAGGTTTGCCATGATTGTGACTTTGCAGCAATTTAAAAAAAAAATCATGTGGCAAAACCTTCCCACCCTAACCAACACCAACGTCTGAACACGAGTTCGGATCCCCCTATTCTTGGCAAACATCACGGGTCCCCCGGAGAAAGCGCCGATGAGAAAGGCCGCTTGCTACCCTGTTTCCCCGAAAATAAGACAGTGTCTTATATTAATTTCTGCTCCCAAAGATGCGCTATGTCTTCTTTTCAGGGGACGTCTTATTTTTCCACTCCACAGCTGCATGCTCTGGTGTTCTGTTCGACGGCCTTGCTTCTAAACAAAAACTTTGCTACGTCTTACTTTCGGGGGATGCTTTATAGTTAGCCCTTCAGAAAAACCTCTACTACGTCTTATTCTCAGGGGATGTCTTATTTTCAGGGAAACAGGGGCAGTTACCGGTGGCGATCTTATCGGCCCCCACCAAGGCCGCGCCCCGGTCGAGGGCCTGCCGTCGGAAGACGCCGCAGAAGGTGCAGTTGTTCCTGGGGCCGACGTGGCGGGCGATGCGGTCCATGCTCCAGCCATAGAGCTCTTGGTAGGAGACCACGTGCAGCGGCAGCCCCAGGCGGCCCCGGTAGCGGCGCACGGCGGCCAGCGAGTCGTCGCGGTAGCCGGCGATGCCCTCGTCGACAGAGAGCAGCAGCAAGCGCAGGCCGTAGCCGTGCCGCTCGTTCAACAGGTGCAGCAGGTGCGCCAGCACCGCCGAGTCCTTGCCGCCCGACGCCCCGACGGCCACCGTCTCGCCCGGCTGGAAGAGTCGCGCCGCCACGATGGTGCTGTGCACCTCCGCCTCGAAAGCCGCCACGAAGCACCCGCGGCACAGCGCCTGCCCCGTCTTGGGGCGCCGGAGAGCGGCCCGGCTAGCCCCGCAGCTCTGGCACAGCACCGGCGCCGGCATGCCCGCCAAAGGCCTGGCGAAGGAGGAAAACTACAGCTCCCAGCAAGCTGTTGGCGGCGCGGGCTGGTCTGCGTCACAGCTGGAGCGACGACCCGAGTTGGCCTGGGGCGTGGAGTCCGTTGCTGGGTCATTTGCAGGAAGCGGCTATGCAAAGTGCTTCCAGTCAATACACTCATAAAAGAATTCCCTTTTCGTTTTTATAAGGGCAAAGTCTGGGAATGATTAAATGTACCAACAAAATTGATGAATCTAGATGGGAGATTGTAAAACTTTTCTTTCTCCTGCTTTATAGGTGGCACTGTTGATTTTGGGATGTTTTGTCATGTTTTTTGTAATTGTTTTATTGAATAAGACTAATATTGTGTGATGGGTTTTTTTAAAGGAATTGATTACTTCTTCTAGCAATTGTGTAAATGCTTTTTAAATATTGGCATATGGAAAGCACAAGTTATATGATAAATATAGAATAGTCTGGAGGAGGAACTCTGCACAGAATTGGACTGCCTGAAGCACCCTAATGAAACTCCCTGAAGGAAAACACTGATGTGGTGTAGTGGTTAGAGTGTCAGACTATGATCTGGTTAAAGAAAAAACAGGTTCGAATCTCCACTCTGACACAGAAGTTTGCTTGGATCAGTCACACACGTTGAAGTCTTAACTGGCTCAGGGTTGATGTGAGAATAAAAAAGAGAACAACGTAAACCCTTTTGGGTCTCCATTGGGAGAAAGGCAGAATATATAGGTACAGTAAATACATAAAAACGACTCGGTCATGTTGCAGTTAGTTCTAATCGAAGCATTCATAATATGACCTTGTCTGAAATTACTAAAGTCTAATTCCCATCCACCCCACCACATAGAACTGCCCTATGAATACATCATTTAGAACTAACTTAACACAGCACCAAATAGCCTGAAAGCTTTTGAGTTGGTTGGGATTCTCCTTCAGAGTTAAGCAAGCAAAATAAAAATGTGCAGCAGGGAGTACAGAGGAAAGAGGTCTTGTCAAGGTTCCTGGGAGCTCACCAAAGATCTTCTAGGCTAGGCTCTCTTTCTGAACTGAACACTCCAGACAAACAACGTATAAAAATTATTGTTTAAGTTTATTAAAAGAAGAAACAGTTCAAAGTATTGGCAGGTGCAGATAGTACAAAACAGGAATGGAAAAAGCTGCTGTAGCTAGCATAACAAACAAGAGTCCCAGTATAATCCAATCAGAAAAGTCCATTCTTTGCGTATCTTTGTTTTCCTGAAGCAAGCCGTTTCAATTCTTTCAAATCTGGAACCAAGTTCAAAAGTGCCAAAGCAAAAAAATCAAAGCGATGACTCATGTAACAATATGACCAGATAGGCAGAAAAAGATATCTCTAATACACCATACTAAAAGAGAAAAGGACTCTACCCCATGTGGTACTTGCTGAACCAATGGGATTACTGCACTAATTAAACCATGGCCAAAGCTGTTCTCTCAAAGGTTCCTGGGTAGGAGCAGTTACAGAAACAGAAAAGAATGCTACTCCAATTAACTTGTTCGACCATTTTTTTGTGACCTTGATGGGGGAAAAGCCAATTTCTTTGACAGCTGCGTTTGCTAAAAAGTGAAACAGACAAGACATTTTAGATTCAAAAGGCATACAAAATGGTTACCTCCATGTCAACTCAATAATACAATAAGTTAAAACCTACTTTCTTTACAGGTCTAGTGCAGAATTAGTTCGTTTAACTACTGCCTGGTTCAAATCGCCAAAATGTCTGCAGTTGGCAAGAAGACCTGGCTTGAAATTTCCAGGCAAACAGGCTGCTCATTGGTTGGATATCAGGTGCCAAACTTAGGAGTTTGCTCCACTGAATAGACTTGAGTAGGCTTCCGAAAAATCCTGCCTACTAGGATTGCTCTCTGTCTCCCTACCTTACAGGGCTGTTTTGAGGGTAAAATGGAAGAAGGGAGAGCCTAGAGGACAGGTGGGTTTCCATTAGATGCATTCCGCAGGACTGTGGGCGTTCCTGGACCTGACACATGAAGGAACATCACAGTCACATTTGTGTTCCCTTGCTCTATCTAACATGCTGTTCTTGCTCCAGTTCGGATTGCAGCACACATCCCCTGCAATCCTCAACAGAAATGTCAGAAGGAAAGCAGGCAGATGGTGTTAGCTAGGAAGGACTATGCCTCAGTGACAGAGCATATAGGTTCCAACTCCGATCTTTAGCATCTCCAGTTAAAAGATGTTTGCTGTCAGGTGTTGGAACCTGCTGCCCCCCCCAGTAGAGCATACTAAGCCAAGTGGATGCTCTATAATTCCACACAAGACATATTCACATGCCTACGTCCTGACAGAGTGGGCAAA
This sequence comes from Sphaerodactylus townsendi, assembly GCF_021028975.2. Lineage (NCBI taxonomy): Eukaryota > Metazoa > Chordata > Lepidosauria > Squamata > Sphaerodactylidae > Sphaerodactylus > Sphaerodactylus townsendi. The sequence goes on from NC_059430.1 coordinate 114,971,945, forward strand.
GGAGGTTTGCCAGGAGGAGGCAACTTCTCCCTATAATCACAGGAGTGTCTTGGGAAGGCAGGGAAGAACAAGAGTTAAGAACGTAAGGACGAGCCAGCTGGATCAGACCAGAGTCCACCTAGTCCAGCTCTCTGCTACTCGCAGTGGCCCGCCAGGTGCCTTTGGGAGCTCACAGGCAGGAGGTGAAAGCAAGGGCCTTAAGAACATAAGAACAAGCCAGCTGGATCAGACCAAAGTCCATCTAGTCCAGCTCTCTGCTACTCGCAGTGACCCACCAGGTGCCTTTGGGAGCTCACAGGCAGGAGGTGAACGCAAGGGCCTTAAGAACATGAGAACAAGCCAGCTGGATCAGACCAAAGTCCATCTAGTCCAGCTCTCTGCTACTCGCAGTGACCCACCAGGTGCAGCCTTTGGGAGCCTGCTACAGGCAGGAGGGAGTGAACGCATAGGGTGTGTAAGAACATGAGAACTAGCCTGCTGGATCAGACTGCAGAGATCCCGTCCCTAGTCCAGCTCTCTACTACTCGCAGTAGCCCACCAGGTGCCTTGGGAGGAGCTCACAGGCAGGAGGGTGGAGGCATAGGGGCCTTAAGAACATGGAGAGAACTAGCCTGCTGGATCAGACCAGAGTCCGTCTGAGTCCAGCTCTCTGCCCTCACTGCAGAGTAGCCCTGGGTGCCTTTGGGAGCTCTGGGCAGGCAGGAGGTGCAGCATAAGGGGCCTTAAGAAACATAAGAACAAACCAGCTGGATCAGACCAAAGGAGTCCATCTAGTCCAGCTCTCTGCTGCACTCGCATGGTGGCCCTGGAGGTGCCCAGGGCTCACAGGCAGGAGGGTGGGCTAGCAAAGGGCTCAAGAACATCCCAGGAGAACAAGCCAGCTGGGATTCAAGACCAGAAAGTCCATCTAAGCCCAGCCTCTGCTACTGCTTGAGCAGGTAGCCATGGCCCCACCAGGTGCCTTTGGGAGCTCACAGGCAGGAGGTGAGCATGAGAGCCTTAAGAACAGGGAACTAGCCTGCTGGATCAGACCAAGGTCCAGGTAGATTAGTCTCCAGCTCTCTGCATACTAGGTGGCCCACCAGGTGCACCTTTGGGAGCTCACAAGGCAGGAGGTGAACGCTGGAGACTTTCCCAAGCACATGAGAACTAGCCTGCTGGGATCAAGACCTTCAGAGTCCGTCTAAATTCCAGCTCTCTGCTACTTTCACCCAGTGTGGCCTGCCAGGAATTGCCTTTAGGAGCTCACAGGCAGGAGAGGTGAGCACCAAGAGACCTTAAGAACATGAGAACAAACCAGCTGGGATGGGGCCAGACTAAAGTCCATCTAAGCCCAGCTCTCTGCGTTAACAACAATCGCACTGTGCGCCACACCCTGAGGTGCCTTTAGGAGCTCCCACAAGGGCAGGAGGTGAGCGCAAATTAGGGGCCAACAAGAACATGAGAACTAGCCCCAGTCTGCTGGACCAGACCAAATGAGAGTCCGTGTAGTCCAAGCTCTCTGCTACTCGCGAGTGGCCCCAAATTGGGTGCTTTGGGGAGACTCACAGGCAGGCAGGAGAGGTAGAACGCTGGGCCTTTGGCTAAGAACGATGAGAGAGAACTAGCCTGCTGGATCAGACCAAGAGTCCAAGTCTAGTCCACATGTTTCACAGCTCTCACCCACTTTACTAGAAATGGCCTGCCAGGTGCCTTTGGGGGCTCACATATTAAGGCGGGAGGGTGAAGCGCGCCAAGGGAGCCTTGAGAACATGAGAGATCTAAGCCCACCTGCTGGATCAGACCAGAGTCCGTCTAGTCCCAGCTCTACGTTGGCTACTTGAGGTGGCCTTTCGCCAGGTGCGCTCTCGGGGAGGAACTCTGGGCAGGAGGTGACGCATACCGCGGGCCTTATAGAACATGATGAGACTAGCCTGCTGGGATCCAGACCAGAGTCCGTCTGTAGTCCAATTGACTCTGCTTTCCACTCGCTTGAGTGGCTACCAGGTGTACCTTTGGGAGCTCACAGGCAGGAGAGTGCAAGCCATAAAGGGGCCTGGCAAGAACATGAGATCCCCAGCCTTCGCATGGGATCAGTTAACTTTCAGGAGTCCGTCCTAGTCCAGCTCTCACTACTACTTCCAGCAGGTAGGCCTGCCAAGGTACCTTTGGGAGCTCCCACAGGCAAGGGAGGGTGAAATCAAAGGGGCCTTAAGAAACATGAGATCTAGCCTGCTCAGGATCGCAGACCAGAGTCACGTCTAGTCCAGCTCTCTGCACTACTCAGCAGTATGGCCCGAATTGCCAGGTGCCTTTGTAGAGCTTCCACAGGCAGGGTGAGGCGACATAAACGTTCCTGAAAGGGACCTTAAGAACAGCAGGAACAAACCAGCTGGGATCAGACTTCAAAGTCCATCTAGCCCAGCTCTCTGCTACTTTCGCAGTAGCCCTAGAGGTGCCTTTCGTGTGGAGCTCTCACAGGCAGGAGGTGGTGAACGCATAGGGGGCCTCTAGAACAGCGCCGTGAGAACTAGCCTCAAGCTGGATCGGGCCAGAGTCCGTCTAGTCCACAGCTCTCTGCTACTGAAAGCAGTGGCCCACTTGGAGTGCCTTTGGGAGCTCCACAGGGCAGGAGGGTGAGCATAGCGGGAGCCTTCTCTTGCGGCTGTTACAGGAGCTTGGCTTCCAGTGATAACTATCTTGTCCGGATGCCCCCGTATAAACCACCAGGCTTCTGCTAGAGGTCGGGGGGTGTATGCGTTTTGCAAGGCATGTGTGTAGGTTTTAGAGAGAGCACTCTCTGCAGCCCAGAATTTGCCTGGCCATGTTGAATCCATAGTGCCTGGTGTATAGGCAGGCCTCTCCAACTCCAAAAGCTGTTCCCTGTTATTCATCCTTCCTCTGGGGTCGGAACTTTTAATTTCCTGCCCTCTCTTCATCTGTGTTTGCAAACGGTGGGCCTGGAATGGGTTTCTCTGCCAGGGGGCCCCTCATATCCTCCCTGAGATCAAGGATGCCAGAAAAGGGGAGTCAAAGAATCAGACCAAATATCCAGGAGTTTGTGCCGCAATCCACGCTGCACCATAAAAATAAGGAAAGAGAGATCTACTGGACAATGGTTTCATTTTACATTAAATAGGACAAGCCAATTCCACCCCCACCCCCATTAATGGTGCATTTATCGCAGGAAAACATTAAATAATGACAGTTCCTGGGTGTGCTACAGTCGTAGACAGTGCATTTTCAAGCAGATATTTATTGTTTCGATGAGAGTTGTTCACTGTTTCAATTAGTTTTGTCTACAATACCTGGGTCCACTGATACTTTAACTAGCTGCAGACAGACCCTTTGCTCAATAAGAGATAGGGGGTCCCACCCTGCAGCTGGCCCAGGCGGTGCTAAGTGCCTACCTGGCTCTATCCCAAAGGCCAAACAGAGCATTCTAGAACAAAAATGGTCCAGGAAACGGGGGATGAATTCTCAGATCTCCTTTAAGTTGAAAAAGGTATAGTATAATGGTCTCAAACCTTTTAAAGAACCTTTGTAATTTTGAGAAAGATGGTGAGGAGGACACTACCACCCCAAAATGATTCCCACGGGAGGTGAAGCCAAAATCCCAAATGGATGCTTCAGACTATTTCCCTCCTTACACTTTCCGGGACAAAGGAAAACCCGAAGGGGGGGCGGGGGGGGATGGAGCCACACACCAACAAAGGAAAGCCCAGCTGCTTACCAGTCTTCCTCATGCTCCAGAAAACCCTTTTGTCTGAATGAGGACAGCCAGTAATAACCTCTGCTTTGCAATGTCTCCACCATTGTCAGAAAACCTTGGTGGACACTAAGGAAAGTATTGGTGGGCATCATGTTGGGGAACCTTGTTCCAGTACTAAGGAGGGGGAGGAGATTTTTTTTACCAACCTTCTCTATGCCATAGAGAATATTGTACACCTTCCTTGTGTGACTCCCTCGTAGTGCCGTCCTAAGCAGGTCCACTCAGAATCCCAGCTAAGTCTGTTCAGTCCAGCTTACCCCCAGTGGAATTCTCATAGGTCAGGGGTGGTCAACCTATGGCACCCCAGATGTTCATGGACTACAATTCCCATCAACCCCTGCCAGCATGGCAGGCAGGGGCTGATGGGAATTGTAGTCCATGAACATCTGGAGTGCCACAGGTTGGCCACCCCTGTCACAGGTTTTCAGCCCAAGTTGCCTACTTCTAAATTAACCGCCCACCACCACAAGGCGTTGCCTCAAAATATAGGTGTCCTAAACTCATGATAATTTTGGTTGCCCACTCCATCTTTTCAATATTCTTTTTGGGATGGAGAGAATCAGAATTATGCACAGTATATCAAATATGGCTACCCTGGCGACTTGTATAAGGGTTCAACAGCTAGCTTTGCAGTGTAGTGGTTAAAGCATCGGACTGGGATCGAGGGGACTCAGGTTTCCACAAAGTTCTCTGGATGACCTTGGGCTACTCTCCATCTCTCAGGATAACCTACCTCACAGGGGTGTTTTGAGGATAAAATGGAAGAACGGAGACCAATGTATGCTGTTCTGAGTTGAGGCAGGGCAGGAATATAATGTATTAAAGAAATATTACTATATTGATTGATCATCCCTGATAACAGGATTTACTGCTTTCATGGCTGCTGCAAACTGCATTGAATGTTTTCAGCACACTGTCCACTACAACCCCAAAGTCTTCTTTGTGGCCTGTCATCACCAGTTCAAGACTTTCTACCGCTTGAGAACATGAAATCTCTCTCATTTTTTAAAATTTCTGTGTTAAATTCTGGGGCTTTTCCCTCTGCAACAATTCGCCCCCTTCCCATTAACCTACAACTTATGCTATTGATTCAGGATGCCACCAAATGTTAATACCAAATTATGTTTCTATCTAATGTTTTAGAACAGGGGTAGGGAACCTGCGGCTCTCCAGATGTTCAGGAACTACAATTCCCATCAGCCCCTACCAGCATGGCCAATTGGCCATGCTGACAGAGGCTGATGGGAATTGTAGTTCCTGAACATCTGGAGAGCCGCAGGTTCCCTACCCCTGTTTTAGAAGCTTCATACATGCCTTGCAGCTGATTCTCAAAAGTTTTGATACCCAAAAGCAAAAACACCTGCTGGGTAAAGCCACCCAGGTTATCACGGAACCTCCATCACATTACAAACTTTATTCAGCTCACTTCTGCTGATCCTAAAACCTCTCAGGATGACCTGCAACAATTGCTATACAGGTCTGGTTTTCTTCTTGCTCGAATAGCTTGATCCAAAGCTAGATCAGACCCTTCTATGGCCATTGACTTCAATGCGTACAACTGCCTAGAACAGTCTGTAAAAAAACCCAGCAGTTTGAATAGCCCCAGGTTTGGTCAACAAAATAATTATAATGCAGAGATCAGGCAAGAGGCATGTGAATTATTATTTAAAAAAAAAACACAACCAGTTCAAGTAGGCTTTCTTTCCCAGCTAGTGAAGACATCTGAACCCCATGTGTTTAGACTTAACAGCAGAAAGACTTGCCAGGTCAGGTGATTCAGTGTTTAAGGCAGGCTTAAGTGCTGGCATTTTTATGTTTCAAAATCAAAATTTACCACACACAGCCCAAACAGATCTGTTTGCAGGACTGTCCAGTTTTGGGTTGGGTTGAACACTTGTAACTTTTACAGGCACTTCCAAAACGTGTTTTCTCTTGTGGGGTGGGGTGGGGAGGGGAGGGGAGGGGAGGGGAGGGGGGAGAAATTCAAATGGGGTTACTTCCTAAGAGGTATGTTTTGGGGCTATGAATTAAATACACGAGTAGTTCAAGCCAACAGTAGATGGGCACTTTTTTTGCTTAGCTTCAGAGTTTCTGCTCTTTGAGTCACCTGCTGGTCCATCAAGCTCTGCCACTTAGTCATCACGGCCATACATACATGAAGCTCCCTCATACACAGTCAGACTATTAGTTTATTGAGGTCAGGATTGTCATCTGACAGGCAGGGACTCTCCAGGGACTCAGGCAAAAGTCTTTCCTATCACCTCCCGTCTGATCTTTCTACTGGACATGCTAGAGACTGGACCTGGGACTTTCTGCATACAAAGCAGAGACTTTTCCACTGAGCCACGGGCCCTCCCCAGTCTATAACAGAGCAAAGAATCAAACCATGGGAAATCAGTCTGCACAGAGTTAAGCACTCGCAGCCAAGGCCAATTAAATCAATGCCGGTGAAGATAGGATCATATCGATATTCGTACCTTTCTGCTTTGGATTAATGAATAACCTATATTGGTGATAAGATGGGGTTCTGAAAAAAATGGCTAAAGGTGGATGGGCACCAAGCCCTTTTCTTCTGTGTCCACAGTCATTAATGTGGACTAGAATCAACATTTTCCCTTCACCATGTGCTGTGATAACGCACTGTATGATAATGCAAGAATTTGCAAAGGTAAGTTCTTACCAGTACCTGGAAGTACGAATCACTGCATGCTGAACAGCACATGCTTAAAAACAGTTGTAAGGGTTGGGGAGTTAAAGCACTTTCAGGAGCTATGTAATGATCCATGTTAAATTGCCTTGAACTTGTACCAATTGAGTGTTCCATACTAAGTCATTTTTTAATTGTCTTGTTTAAAGTTTTAATGGTGCAGTTGTTGTACACACCAGTTTTATATAGTGCTGTTTTAATTGTTTGTATACTGATGATTTCACCGCATCTGAGACTCTCTATTTGGGAAGCGGGCGGGATACAAATGCTCTTAATAAGTAAGTGAAGTTAGAATCAGAAGTAGAGTAAGTTTAAGAGTAGAAGTAAGTAAGTAAGTCTTTTGCTGCAAGAAATGGACACAACTACTCCTTTTATCATCAAGAAAGCAATCCTAAACAGATCTACTCGGCATCCACACAGGTCTATTCAGTGGCCCTTACTCCCAGGAGATTATTCTTTAAAACTGCACTCTAAAAGCAGAATTCTTGCCCTGTTTGAAGTCCATAGAAATCAACAGGCCTGCTGCATATGACTATACAGTTCGCCTACCTTTTTCATCTTTACCACACAAATGTTTTCATTGGCTAATGGAAAGAGAATAAAACAATAGAGTTAAAAATACTCTCTTAATAGGTATATGGAAAGTCTTGAAGTTACATCCTAACAAGTTTGTGCAATACATCCAATACTAAAGCGTTAAGAGTGCCGGACTCAAATTTGGAGAACTGGGTTCGATTCCCCGCTCCTCCACATGAAGCTTGCTGGGTGATCTTGGGCCAGTCACAGTTCTCTCTGAGCTCTCTGAGTCCACCACGAGGAGGCAGGGCAAGGACAAAACCAGCTTCAGAACATCTCTTTGCCTTGAAAAACTCTATACAGGGTCCACCCGTAGTTCAGGCTGTTACTTGCCGTCATGCATGTACACAATCTCCATTAGTGACACACTCAACACAATACGGTAGTCTTGTGATAATGTCTATCAGCAGTGATTAGGTTCATACAGAGTATTTGCGGGGTGGGGAAGTCCCATGATGTCTGCCAGACAGTGCTCTTGGATGGGGAAAGTGGTCTGGCAAACTGATTTTCTGTTGTTTATATACCGGTCTACTTCTGCTTGCTCAAGTAATGTGTTTGACTTTAATCTCCCGGCATCAGGAAAGTTATAAACTAATCAAAATGAATGATTGAGGACAGATGGCTTAAGCTTTGTCCCTTTGTATGCGGAAGTGATTACATTTATCAGGCTAATGTAATACATTAAGTGCAATTATTGTATCTCCTGTCAAGATTAATTGTGTTGTGCGGGATTCATTTGATATTCCATTTTGAGATTGTAGTATAATGCCAGGAACTCCCAAATGAACTTAAACTTTCTCCTCTTGATTGTTCAGAACTGATGTTGGCAGGAGCTGTGCCTGTTTTACCCCTTAGGTACCCAGCAAATCCTAGAGAAAAAATTCAGCTAGGCAGACTGAAGACGGGACTATTTTTTATGATGGCATCCTGCCTTCTCCCAATTTGGATTCAAGCTATTAACCACTCCTTGAATTCTCTTCAATCCAAATTTTTTCATAAGATAACTGGACTCCCAAATTCACATTGCTCCTATGCAGCCCTTTTTTTTTTTGTCTGGAATTAGGGTCAAGAACTTCCTTGGAGATCAGCCAGCTTGGCTGAGGGAACTTGAATTTCTGGCTGCTTGAATCCATTTTCTCTCCAGGACTGTCATTCCCTGGGTCACACCGTGCTGCTCCTCCTGACACCCTATCTCCAACAGCCCTGGTTTCCATTAATTGAATAGGAAGAAAAAAAGTGGCCTCTATTGGACATGTCAGTGGATTCACTTTGCCCTTTGTCCTATTCACAAGTTTATAGTAAATTAAAGGTCAACTATTGGATAGAGTTCTCTCACGCTCTAATCACCGCAGCCAAGAAAGCGTGCTGCTCCCCCTGTATTTTTCTCTCTCCCCATTTGAGACAGGAGCCACTTAGCACACTACCTGTATTGCTTAATAAGCCCTGCTCAAAGGAGAGCCATAATGCTGCAGCCATGATTTCCCAAATGTTAATGCCTTCTGCCTTGTTTACACATGGGAGATTTAACAAGCGAAGAAAAAGGGCTAAAAGATTGTGCCCGTGTAATGATGGCTCAGTTGAATCTCTGGCCCACCAATTACTACACTGTCTCAGATTCAAGGAAATCAGATCCAAGTATGTGAATCTCACTCCTTTACATTTACCCCATCTCCCCAATTTAATTAGATTATACTACTTGTTGGACAATCCTGATCCTTCTTTCTGTATGATAGTGGCAGACTTTCTCCTGGAAATTACTAAACGCCAGTAGATTTCCTTCGACCTAACGTTTATTTCCTGTATTGTATATGCTTTTTAATCCATTTTTATTATTGTTGTACTGTTGTCTATGCCAATAAAGGCTTGCTATCTCAAATTTAAAAAATCCTGCCTTCTCCAGAAGTGTTTTTCTAGCACTTCGGTCTTTGTCCGTTAGAGACCATTTCACTTTTCGGGCCTGTCTCTTGATGCTGATGATCTTCTGTGGTCTGTTTGCTGGTTTTCACAATGCTTAACTGCGTTTTGCTTAGCTTTCGTCTTGGATGTTCTCTTGTTCATCCTGTCCTTCTCACGTAATATTGCGGGGCCACCTTGAATACGTAGAATTACAAAGAAGGATAGGAATTCAAGTGCACAAGCTAAGGTCCAGGGGAGTTTGGGCACCACTGGTGGAATCTATAGAGCTGCAGGAACTTTTTCTTCTATCTCTGTCAAGATATCTAAGCCAGAGACGGTCTGATGTCACATGAACACACAATGTTGCCTTATACTGAATCAGATTCTTGATCCATTAGGGTCGATATTGTCTACTCCCGTGGTGGTGAACCTATGGCACTCCAGATGTTCATGGCCTACAATTCCCATCAGCCCCTGCCAGCATGGCCAATTGGCATGATTAAAAACAGATGGCTTAAGCTTTTACCCTTTGTATGCGGAAGTGATTACATTTATCAGGCTAATGTAATACATTAAGTGCAATTATAGTATCTCCTGTCAAGATTAATTGTGTTGTGCGGGATTCATTTGATATCCCATTTTGAGATTGTAGTATAATGCCAGGAACTCCCAAATGAACTTAAACTTTCTCCTCTTGATTGTTCAGAACTGATGTTGGCAGGAGCTGTGCCCGTTTTACCCCTTAGGTACCCAGCAAATCCTAGAGCAGGGGTAGGGAACCTTTAACACTCAAAGAGCCATTTGGACCCGTTTTCCACGGGAAAAGAAAACACGTGGAGCCGCAAATAATTTTTGACATTTAAAATAAAGATAACACTATATATATAGGGGTTTTTTTACCTTTTACTCCGCTCATTCTGAGAAGCGCATGGATGCGCCCGCCCTGCTGCCAAATTCGCAGGAGGCTGAGGCAAGGATGAAACTGGCGTAGTTTCCCGATTCCTGCGCCGGCCGCTTAGGGGAAAAGCACTCTGCCCCGCTCCAACAGGCGAGGCTGAGAGGGAAGCCCTTGGCCTTGGCCCAGCCGACCGTGGGCAAAGATTCCTGGTGCACCCGCCATCTCGCTGCCTACCAGGGAATTGGGCAAGGATGGGGGTTGGCTGGCTACGGCTCATGGAATGGCCCACAGTGCAAGGAGCAAGAAGAGCCACACATGTGACTCTTGGAGCATTACACAGAGTTCCCTACCCCTGTCCTAGAGAAAAATTCAGTTAGGCAGACTGAAGACGGGACTGAAGACTGAAGACATGGCCAATTGGCCATGCTGGCAGGGGCTGATGGGAATTGTAGGCCATGAACATCTGGAGTGCCATAGGTTCACCACCACTGGTCAGACTCGTGCACAATGACAATAAATGCTTCTTCTTCCTCTTCCTCTTCCTCTTCCTCTATGGATCTCAGAAAGAGGTCTTTCTCATCACCTTCTCGACATGTCTAAATGTAGATGCTGGGGATTGAACTTGGTACCTTCTGCATGACAGGCAGATACTCTACCACAGAGCCACAATCAGATGTGACAGATTAAAAACAACAAACAACCCAGAGCTGCTGACTTGACCAGATGAGGCAAATAGCAAAACAGCTCCCCTTGGGGTGCACTCAGAGGTGGGATCCAACCAGTTCTCACCACTTCTCTAGAAGTGGTTACTAATTTTTTTCTGAGTGCCAAAAAGGGGTTACTAAAGCAACCTCCCTGCCCAATAGGGATTGGAGGTGCGTGTGTGCGGCGGCGCCACTGTTTGAATCCCACCACCATCGGAACCTGTTATTAAAATTTTTGGATCCCACCACTGGGTACACTGCTAGTTGCAATAACCTGTAGCATCAGATGGGTCATCCTACCTGCCTGCACAATTCATATCCAGTTTGTTGCGAGTCATAGGCCCTTTCTGCACGGGGCCATTTAACCTGGGGCAGGCCTGGGATTTACAGCATTTTGGGCAGGGACTTCACATGGCTCCCACCCCTAATTTGGCCCTGCCCTGGGTTAAATGGCTAAATCTGGGATATTTGACAATATCCTTGGTTGAAGCATATTGGGATATTTTTACAATATTCCGGGTTGCAGCAGCGCCTGTACAAAGGACCCTGGGTGGGAGGCGCCGCTTTTGGGTATGCTTTTAAAAAACTTACTTTCTCTTCTGCGCAGCTCCACAGGATAGGATGACTGGCCCTCTGACCCCTGAGATGTCGTCATGGCCATGGGGGGGGGGGGGGGCTGTCCCCTTGTCCAGTGGTAGGATCCAAAAAATTTAATAACAGGTTCCGATGGTGGTGGTGTTAGCACTGAAAGTATAATCGCATTTAATCACATTTAGTCATATTTAGTGGCATTTATTACTCACTTGTATTCAATAATTATGATATGCTTATTCCCATGTTATACTAGCTATTTTGAGTTGCTCATTGTGGGAAGGCCTCCAGCTCTCAACTTGAGCTGGATGGCGGAGAGCTAGACAACATGGATGTCTACACTTTCTGCTGATTCAGCAGACTCTAAAGGCATAGGTAAAACATAGCCTAAAAGAAGCCCCTAACACATAACAAAAGGAGGCCTTTAAGGGTACACCAGCCAAAGCGTTCAGCAGTAAATCCTCCTGACTGAACCAAGGTCGGAGAAAGGGAACTAAGTTAAAGGGGACACATATTATTAGTTAGGAATACACTTGCCTCTCTCAGTGCATTCCTCCTGTCAGATTCTGTGTTTTACCATCCATCTAAGCGGGTGAAGGCAGGGGCACTGGGATGGTGCTGAGGGTCGAGAAGCTTCGGGAGAAAGTTGTTTTAATAAAGTGGAAAATTGTTTAAGGATGTATGTTATCCCGTCAAGAACTCTGTGATATATAGGAATTTAATGACTTAGCATGCTTTTCTATAAAAGGGACGGTCCCCAAAGCCAAAGTTGAGTCTTTCCTCCCAGGGTGCTTTTGCAACCTGTTCCTCTCTAATACACTTACTAACTTCTTAAAATCATTTTCTTTGTCTGTCTCTTTGATTCTCTAAATCTGTATTGGGTAACTTACCCTGTTCCCTCTATATGGGGTAACAGTGGGATTCAAACAATGGCGCCGCCACACACACGCGCCTCCAGTCCCTATTGGGCAGGGAGCTTGCTTTAGTAACCCCTTCTCGGCACTCAGAAAAAATTAGTAACCACTTCTAGAGAAGCGGTGAGAACTGGTTGGATCCCACCTCTGCCCTCGTCCCTGCGGAGCTGTGCAGGGGAGAGAAGGTGTTTTTTTTAAAGGAAGAGCCTCCATGCAGAGGTGCATCCATGAGCTGCAGTAGCTCCAGGGCCACCCGCACAGAAGCATGCGAACAGCCCCAGGGCTACACCGTGAGCATATATTCCAGTTTGCACCCGTGCGGAAAGGGCCGCAGACGAAAATGTTACATAAGTCCACCGTGTTGTCCTGTTGAGGAGAGACCTGCGATGTTTGAATATGTTTTGCATATTCTGTGATCCCCCTTGAGTGTCAGCAAGAAAGGCAAGTAAGAAGGGCGTGGCCACTGTCAGTCAACTGATTGCATCATTTCACAGATGCGGAATACTGAGGCTGAGAAATAAATGTTACTTAGAACCCTCGTTTCTCAGCCTCAGTATTGGACTGGCGGTCCAATCCGGTATGTGTTTACTTGGATGAAAGTCCGACTGAATTCATTGGGGTGAAGCAAGCATGCAGAAATAGTACGCAAAACACCGTTGCACAACTTCAGCTGCTTGGATGAACCAGTTCGGCCTGTCAGCTTGCCGAACTGCACTGCAACTAAATCTCCCTGCCAATGCTGATACAGCACAATTGCCAAGAGCAACATATTCGAGAGGGGGGCAGCCATGTTAATCTATTAGACCAAAGGATGGGGAGAAGATCTCATGAAATGTTAAAGGCTTACAGATCGATTGTGGCATAAACTTTCATGAACTACAGCTGACTCCATCAGTCCAAGAATAATTGTCCGCAGTTGGCAATCATTTATAAGGGCTGTTGTCCAATTAAATAAAACTTACAGCACAACCCAATGCTGGTCGACACATAAGTAAGTTCCCATGTAATTTTTTTTCTTGCTGCCATCATGTCACATATGGTGACCACATAAGGTTTTCAGGGCAAGAGAAGTTCAGAGGTTTGCCATTCCTTGCTTCTATGTAGCCACCCTGGATTTCCCACCCAAATACTAATCAGGGCTGACTGGACCCTGCTTAGCTTTCAGGATCAGATGAGATCAAGCTGGTCTGGACTATCCAGGGGCCTTTCCCCACTTACCGTTTGCGGTGCGCTACCCGCAGCGCGAGTCATTTCTGGCGCGGGGTCGTGTTCCCCACTGCAGAGCGTGGGGAACATACAGAGCGTGGGGTCATGAAAGGTGCCGTTTTATCAGCGCCAGAAATGACTCACGCTGAGCGGGCGGGAGAGCGGCAGAGTCGGGGCGGCTGCGTTGTCGCCGCCCGGACTCGTGGGGAGCGCTGCTGGACCCCGCGCTATTTGGGCAGAGTAGCGCGCAGCAAACGGTAAGTGGGGAAAGGACCCAGGTCAGGGCAACTGAACAACCACAACAACCGGCAACACAGAGTGTAAAAACTATTTAGGAAAGTTCCCAAGTCATTTAAACTTTGAAAGCATATAATATATATTCCTTATAAAATGTCCTTTCCCAAAGAGACTTTGTCCAGAGAGGTTTCTCTGTGTAAGACATAGACCAACAAGATGCTCAGAAGTTAACTTTCCCCATGTTCAGAAACGTTTCAGCTGTTTTGGTCACTGTCAGAGCAACAGAGGTGGGGAGTGTTTATTAAGTTGCAGTCGATCTGTGGTGAGCCTCCAGGGTAGGAGTCCCCAGCCATTTTGAGCCTGTGAGAGCATTTGGAATTTTGACACGGCGTGGTGGGCCCAGTCACAAAATGGCTCTTTCAAAATGGCTGCTGCAAGGAGTGCAGCCAGCCACAAAGTGTGCCACAGCTTAACTTCAGTAACACAGTGCAGATCCTTGTACTGTGGTGACAGCTGCTGCTAAAGAAACATTTTTAAAAATCTGCACAGCCTCGTCTCAGGAATCTTTGACAAAGAGATCCTAGCAGCTTTCTGTTGAGTGGTGCTGTTTTGCTGGTTGGGGGCAAGTCTTTCTTTCATCACCCTCCCTCCCCAGTTTTAGGGATCCACAGTTTGACAGGTGGATTTGGGAATTCCTGGTAGGGTCCCTGAACTCCTGAGAACTCCAAGATCAGTTGAAGCAGGCAGGCAGAAAAGCTGTTTAGAAGCCACCGTCCTCCATTAACCTTTCTAGATGTTTTTTTCTTTATTTGCTCTTCCTTCTCTAGCCTTTTGCAGAGAGCCAGCATGATGTAGTGGTTAAGAGCATGTGCACTCTAATCTGGAGAACCGGTTTGATTCCCCACTCTGCCACTTGAGCTGTGGAAGCTTATCTGGTGAACTAGATTAGCTTGTGCACTCCAACACATGCCAGCTGGGCTAGTCACAGTTCTTGGGATAGTCATCTTGGGCTACTCACAGTTCTTCAGAGCTCTCTCAGCCTCACCTACCTCACAGGGTGTTTGTTGGGAGGGTGAAGGGAAAGGAGATTGTCAGCCCCTTTGAGTCTCCTTACAGGCAAGAAAGGCGGAATATAAATCCAACTCTCCTCCTCCTCCTCCTCCGCCTTTAGTTATCACTAAATATTAAGATTCATTTCATTGCAGTTAGTTTATATACATATATATTAGCTAATGGGTTGTTTTTTCTTTTTTATAATGTCTTACTTTTGAATGTGTTGTTATAAATGAATTTAAAAATCTATATATATAAACGCGAAATACCACTCACTGACTGACTGACTCATCAAAAGAACTCAAAAACCACCAAAACTACAAAGTTGAAATTGGGCACACCAGTTCGTTATGTGCTCGCTAAGAAAAGATTTTCCAAAATATTCACTTCCATTTGACTTATTAGATATTCACTGTTCAACTCTGGCCATCTGCACGAACATTCTAAGGGTGACAGTAAAAAACCATGAGTTTCATGTCCTTCAACACGGTATTTTCGATGGTTTTTGAGTTCTTTTGATGAGTCAGTCAGTCAGTGGTATTTCGCGTTTATATATATAGCTTCGTTTCACAGGACATTTTAATGAAGGGCACTTTGAAGCTCTAACTCCATTTGTCGCATCAACAAGTTCTGCTAATACCCACCAAACAACAAGCATGATTGATCCAACGCATACGAACCTTTTCCTTCTGCTGAAACTGCTAAAGGGAGAAGAGGAATTAAACACAGAAAGCAATTTACACATTGCATTAGAAAAAGACAACTACCGGAAGTTTTCCAAGCTGTGTGGCCATGGTCTGGTTGATCTTGTTCCTAACGTATCACCTGCATTACACAGACTTCCCTCTGTGATACTCCGCTGAAGATGCCAGCCACAGTTGCAGGTGAAAGGTTAGGAACAAGATCCACCAGACCACGGCCACACAGCCTGGAAAACCCGCCACAATCAATTGCAGATATATTTAACGGAGTTGTAAAAGCTGGGTGCCCTGGGTGCCCTGGATGGCCCAGGTTAGCCCAATCTCATCAAATCCAAATCTCAGAAGCTAAGCAGGGTTGGCCGTGGTTAGGGTTTGGATGGGGGGAGTGGTAGGATTCAAATAATTTAACAACCGGTTCCGGTGGTGGCATTCAAATAATTTAACAACTGGTTGTTTACAAGCACCATTTTAACAACTGGCTCTGCTGAAGTGGTGTGAACCTGCTGAATCCCACCACTGGATGGGGGCCACCAGGGAATATCAGGATCTCCACACACAGGTAGCCAATAGCAAACTACTTCTGAACTTTTCTTGCCTTGAAACCCTACGGAGTCTCTGCAAGTTGGCTGCAAGTTGACAGCAAAAACAAATAAACAAGTCAGATCATGGTGGATTTGCCAGAGGAGAGAGTTTCAAAGCCCCAGGCGTTGGTACATGAGTACAGCCCAATTTTGCCTCTATATGAAGGAACAGAATGTGAAGCAACTGTTTTCAGATCACAGGACATTCATACAGCAGTCAACGGTCTTTGTGACATCCAGGACCCAATATTTGCATTAGAGTAAAAACAACCGTTCTTTAAAAAAAACACATTGGGTTGTGCTTGGTATCACCTGTCCTCCAATGAGACAGTCCCTCCTTTGTGTGACAGGAGTAACACTGGAGATTGGCATCTTTCCATTTAATAAGTTATGTATGGCTTTTTTCCTAAGGTATTTGGCTAACTAATTAAGGGCTCCTTTTCAGTTGTCCAAAAGGAGTTTTGATCAATTAATTGTTGCAGCTCTCTCTGTCTTTATATACAGACAGGTGTAAAGGAGGAATGACAGCCCTGAGGCACAGAGTAGTAAGCTGTAGTACCGCAGCCCAAGCTCTGCTCAAAATTTGAGTTCAATCCCAATGGATGAGGGAAGGAAGGAAGCTGGCTCAGTTTCAGGTAGCTGGCTCAAGGTTAACTCAGTCTTCGTCCTTCTGAGGCTGGTAAAACGAGTACCCAACTTGCTGGGGGTAAAGTGCACACAACTGGGGAAAGCAATGGCAAAACAGTCTGGAAATAAAGTTTGCCTAGTAAACGTTATGTATTGTTGAAGGCTTTCACAGCCAGATTCAATTGGCTGTTGTGGGTTTTCCGGGCTGTGGTCTGGCAGATCTTGTTCCTAACGTTTCGCCTGCATCTGATGCCGGCCACAGATGCCAGCGAAAGGTTAGGAACAAGATCTACCAGACCACACAGTCCAGAAAACCCACAACAACCAGTTATGATGTGACTCCACCCCATGGATCAGTAATGACCGGGTGCTTGCTGGGGACTACCTTTACCTTACATATAAAGGAGGAAAGGGTGTGGCTAAAATGCAACAGGAAAAGCAGACTGTGAGACTCGTAAGCAAAACTCTGATGCATCCTAAAGGAAGAAACAGAAACTATTTGCGAGGATTGCAAAACTCCATGTGGGGACCGGCATTCTACAGGAGTTACATCTGATCCCTAGTTTCAGAGAGCAGCCATGTTGATCTACACCTGAATAGCTAGGTTGGAATCCAGCAACACCTCAAGATTGACCAGGTTTTCGGGATATGAGCTTTTGAGAGTCAAAATCTTGTTGGTCTCAAATCTAGCTGGTTACTAAGTAATAGAGAAACCCCCCCCCCCCCCGAGGTAGGGTAGGGTTGTCAATCTGCAGGTGGTGGCAGGAGATCTCCTGGGATTCTAGTTGATCTCAGGTTCTAGAGATCAGTTCCCTTGGAGAAAATGGCCACGTTGGAAGCAGAGGGGGCAACTTTACCCCAAACAGATGGCAGTTTAAGAAGGAAAACTCGAAGGCATCACACCCAAGAAGGAAAACTCGAAGGCATCACCCCCACCCGAGCCCCCAAATCTCTGGACTTTCCCAAGGAGGTGTGGGCAACCGTGCTATTCTTCCAGCCCATCCATCAAAGCTTCTCCAATTGGCATTTGCACGCCCGCATACAATGCTCCTCCCCGCCCCATCCTCCCTGCGAGGTTGGCCTCTCCATTCATCCTCCTCCCAGCCGACCTCTTTCTTTGATCTGGGCCGCGCCCACTCTCCCCTCCGACGCTGCCTTTGGAAAGCTTCGCCAATCCGCGTCGGGGACGTCACCCGCGCCCCTCCTCCGGTTGGCTGGCGGCGGCGGCGGGCCTCTCGCCCAATCCCTCGCCCCTCCGGCCGCCGCCGCGCGCGCGTGATTGGCCCGGCTGCCCAGTCGGCGTTCGGCGAGCCCCGCAGGGCTGCGCGTGACGCGTCCGGGCGCCCCCCGCCCAGCCTGGCCAGCCCTGCTCGGCTCTCGCCTCCTCCCCTCTCCCCCGCCGCGGCCCTTTCTGGCGCCTGGGGAGCAGGGGGCCCAGCCCCGACTGGCCAGCAGCCGAGTCCTCACCAACCCTCCAGAGCTTTGCCCCACCGCGGAGGAGAACGCTCGCAACGGTGAGCCTTCGCTTGGGGATGGTGGGGTCATCTAGGCTAGCTTTTCCGTGGGATGGGGTGGGGTGGGGTGTGGAGGGGAGGACAGGCAGCTTTACCCCCACCACACACACACCATTATCTTCCCCCCCCCCCCCCCCCCCCCGTCTCCAGCCCAGCTTCTGAACCTCTTTTAACCAACCTGGCTCTAGAAAGAACGCCTGCTGGCCGCCCTTTGCTCCCCGAGAGAGAGACCGAGATTGCGACTCTTGGGGTGTTACTTTGTTCCGCTTTGAAGGATACCAACTATAACAACAAATAATCTTTAACGTGCCACCTTGTATCGTTTTGGATGTAAGTGGGTGCTGGCGGGGGATCGGGGTTATGCGAATCGCTGTGTTGGCCACGCGTCGGAAACGTGAAGATCTGCTCCGGTCGGCCGTGACTTCGATTTCCCGGTCTTCCCGAAAGGTTGCCAATGAAACAGTAACTTTCCCCCCAAGCCTCTTCTGTTTCCGTCTCGGGGCGAGCCTTGCTGCGGAGGCGCATGCCGAAGTTCCTTCGGCTGCAGCTTTCGTCCCGAGCCAGGATCTTCTGTGGCTTTGGGGGTTTGAGAAATGGAAGGTCCGAGATGATCTCGGCCCTCTTCCTAGGAGAGGGTTTTTTTCCCTCTAGTATCCCCTCGCGCCTTATACTTACCTCCAGCGCTGGGGTTCTCAGAGGTCCTCCAACTCTCCCGGCCTTGAGAGGCCTCATTCTGATAGGATCCGGACAAGGCCCAAGCGTGGTTTGCTATAGGATGGGCCAAGAGAATCACATCAAAGTTTATACCCCCCTCCCCCAACCAGTAACGACTGTGCTCAGAACAGCTGGGGAGAAGCAACCTCTTGGGATATTTTTATTGTTATGTTGCATCTAGAGAATCTCATCCGTGTGACTAGGAGAAAATGGCACCAGCCCAGCTTCTCAGACTGACATTTCACATTCCTGACCATCAGCATCTAGTGTATTAGACTTGGGGTCCTTTGAGACGTGTCCGTTCCCTCTGTCCCAGTCATTCACTGATCTAGTGTATTAGACTTGGGGTCCTTTGAGACATGTCCATTCCCCTCTTTCTTCATTCCCCAAATATGGTGGTATGCTGCTTAGAGCACAGGTGTCAAACTTGCGGCCCTCCAGATGTTATGGACTACAGTTCCCATCACCCCCTGCCAGCATCATGCTGGCAGGGGATGATGGGAACTGTAGTCCATAACATCTGGGGGGCTGCGAGTTTTGACACCTATGGCTTAGAGTGTCATCTGGGAAACTCCAGGTTCAAATCCTCACACTCTGCCATGGAAGCTCACGGGGTCTCACACGTTTAGCCCAATCTGCCTCACAGGGTTGTTGTGGAAGACAGGAGAATAGTGTAAACTGCGAGGGTATAAATGAAGTCAGTAAATATTTCAGACCTGTGTTGCTTCATTTTCTCTATTGTTGTGAGGGTTATATCCTCCCTAGACAACCTTGCCTGTGTAAATGGGAAGACTATGGATAATTCAGGCTGGCTCTTTTCCATCTGCAGCGATTAGCAGGTATTGATGCTAGCTACAGGTGTGGAGTCTGCTAAATCCTCCTGTTTTGCCTAGCCATAAAGGTGTACAAATTGTGGTTCTTCCAGGACCATGCAACATCTCCAGAGTGCTTATTGAAGTAAATAAGACACCTTTTCCCAGAGAACTTGGGACCTGATGACCATCTCAGTTCTTCCTTGGAAACAACCGTGTGGTTAAAAGAAACTGGGTTGCCCAATTTCACACCGTGGCTGGATGCAGAGATTTGAACCTGAGACTTTGGCTAGGGCTGTGACTTGAAACAGAGATCTTGTCGGGAATGGGAAGGGTGATCCAGGTTTTTAGGGTCGGTGGCATCTAGAAATCTTGCGGAGTTGCTTACTGTGCCTGGCATCTATGAATCATGTTCTGACAGCCTGCAGAGCCCCCTCCTAGCAAAAGCATTTTGGGGGTGGGGTGGGGGGTTTTATGTGGCTTGTTTGAATGATAGCAAAGCTTTGTGAACAGATCCCTGTTTTCAGTTACCAGGAAATGCTTGTTTGAGTCCAATCTGGCTGGTTGCATGTGAGTGGCATTTACGCCAGTAAAAATTCTTCAACTGATCAGTTTGCACTTTCCCCCTTTAAACTAGCAGAAACCAGTCTAGGGGTGGCATATTTGAGAGAATGTAATCACCTTTCATGTTTCTGATAAAGCACAGAATGTTCTTGTGGTGTCCCCCGTCGTCGTCCCCCTCCCGGCCTTTCCCAAAAGAATCTTAAACCTTACCCCATGAGTGGAGCTAACCCATTCAGGTTGATAATAATACTGTTTGTACAGTGTTTTCAGAGATCAACATGCTTCATCTTTACTAGCACTGTAATGTCGAAGGCTTTCACGGCCGGATTCAACTGGTTCTGGTGGGTTTTCCGGGCTGTGTGGCCGTGGTCTGGTGGATCTTGTTCCTAACGTTTCACCTGCATCTGTGGCTGGCATCTTCAGAGGTGTATCACAGACAGTGTGTTAACAGACTTCCCTCTGTGATTCACCTCTGAAGATGCCAGCCACAGATGCAGGCGAAACGTTAGGAACAAGATCCACCAGATCACGGCCACACAGCCTGGAAAACCCACCAGAACCAGTTTACACTACACATTACACTTGATCTTAGCCAAAAGGCCGAGAAGCCAGATTATTAGCACTGTCACCTCTAACAAATGGTCAATACGGTGGGCCACAGTTGTTACCCCAGATTGGCAGAGATTCTCAGAAAGGCTTTCCTAGTGATTTTGCTATTGAGGCAGGATTTGAACACACAACCTTTGGGTTCCCAGCTCATGCTGTATGGGACGTGATCATTCCCAGGACAACCAGTCTTGTACCAGCAGGTGGCACAGCTCTGGCTGGTCCTTTGCTCGCTGCTTCTACTTTCCCGTTCCTGGGGATCCCGGCTGATTTCTTCCGTCAGCCTTCTGTGCTGTGAAAACTGACTTTTGTTGGCGTGCGTGTGTGTGTGAAGCCCCTGACGTTTAGTCTTGGCTGTGTGCGAAGGGGAGGAGAATGTCTGGTTTGTCAACCCTCGTCCTCCCCGAAAAGGCGCCTTTTGAGGTACAGCATCTGGCCTCTTCAAATGCCTTCCACACAGTCTGGTTGCAAACCGTTCCAAGAGTCCTTGGCGGTTGTCCATCCCGCGGAAATGACTTCTGCACCCAGCATGCTTGGGCTGCTGAGTAAGCAAAGGCTATTGTGGGCAGTCCATGCGGTGCAGAGAGATCTGTGTTGGCTTCCTTTTGGCATGGTGGGGCTGGACAGGAAACAGAAGGTGCTTGGAAAGGATTGGGTCCTTTCCTTGATGCATGTCTCATTGCAGTGATGGCGAACCTTTTCGAGACCGAGTGCCCAAATTGCAACCCAAAACCCACTTATTTATCGCAAAGTGCCAACATGGCAATTTAACCTGAATACTGAGGTTTCCGTTTAGAAAAAAACGGTTGGCCCCGAGGCATGCGTTACTCAGGAGTAAGCTTGGTGATAGTCGGTGGCTTTGCTTTGAAGCAACCATGCAACTCTTCCAACAGGTGAATCACGACCCTAGGAGGGTTTACTCAGAAGCAAGCCCCATTGCCAGCAACCGAGCTTACTCCCAGATAAAGGATCGTGCTTTAGTTCTTCACATGAAAATCAGTGGGGTTTAACAGCGCTTAACAGGGTTACCTACTCTGCTTCTCCAAAACTAGGTCTTAGGTTTAATGATAATAATCGAGCCCAGCAGCCCAGACCAGCCTAAATGTGTGTGGGGGGGGCACTCTGTTTGCCTGTGCCCACAGAGAGGGCTCTGAGTGCCACCTCTGGTACCCGTGCCATAGGTTCGCCACCACTGTTTATTGCATCTTCTCCCTAACAGAACTTCTACATCAAGTCTGCTTTTTCTTTTATTGTAATGATGAATCTGGGGGCACAAAGGTGCTTCCTTACAATGTCTTGTGCCTGGGGCATTATAAATAGTAGTGTGCTGGCTTTAGAATAGCAGATGGCAGGTAAACTTTTGCTTCCTTTGCTCTTGTTATTCTTTTTCCTCACCTTTATTGGGTGATGCATTTTCTTCCTGAAAGTTGGGTTGGAAGGCAGGAATCCGAAATTAGCAAGGGCACACTCTGGATGGGTTTCTGTATTGGAGGTTCGGAGCAGGTTACGGCACTTCCTCTAGACCAGGGGTAGGGAACCTGCGGCTCGAGAGCCGCATGCGGCTCTTCTGCCCTTGCACTGTGGCTCCACGAGCCAAGCCGCTGGCCCCATCCTTGCCCGCCCTGCAGGCAGCAGGGCAGGCGCACCAACTGCCCACAGTCGGCTGGGCCGCGCTGCGGGCTTCCCCTCTCGCCTGCCCCATCGGAGCGGGGTGGGCGGTTTCCCGGCGGCTGGCAAGGCCGAGCCTCCAGCTTCATCCTTGCCCGCCCTGCAGGCAGCAGGGCGGGCGCATCCATGCGCTTCTCAGAATGAGCAGAGTAAAAGGTTAAAAAAACCCCTATATATATAGTGTTATCTTTATTTTAAATGTCAAAAATTATTTGCGGCTCCAAGTGTTTTCTTTTCCCATGGAAAACGGGTCCAAATGGCTCTTTGAGTGTTAAAGATTCCCTACCCCTGTTCTAGACACCCATTTTTACCCACCCACCCTGTCGAAAAAGAAACTCAAGAGTGCAAAAGCTTTAAGAAGCCAAATGAAACAACATTTGAGGAGGTTTAAAATGAAGGGCTGGGAATTCTGCATTTTGACCCTCCTAAAGCCGATCTGGACAAGATGTTGGGAGCTCCTGTGTCTAAACCTCTGAATGTTT
The DNA here is from genome assembly GCF_021028975.2 of Sphaerodactylus townsendi. Classification (NCBI taxonomy): domain Eukaryota; kingdom Metazoa; phylum Chordata; class Lepidosauria; order Squamata; family Sphaerodactylidae; genus Sphaerodactylus; species Sphaerodactylus townsendi. The sequence continues at coordinate 114,994,747 of NC_059430.1, forward strand.
TAAAAAATCAAAATGCGAAGCGTGGAAGAACCTCACTTGGACCAGGGCTTTGAGCAAAGAGGACGTTTAAATAAGATGTTGATCAATTATCTTGGGCTTTAGATGCTATTTTCTAATTGTTGCGATCACCAAAACAAAACTCAATACCACAGTTCAGTTTCTAGAAGCCATGGCAACCCGTCGCCTGGGATTTGTCAAGGCGTGGTTTAAACATTTTCCATCCTGGAATGTTTCCCCAATCTGAAACAGCCCTAGAGAGCCACAACTGGCCCTGATGGGTATTGATATTATAATTCTGGGCTGATTGCAGTGAAATGAAGCATCCGTCCGGTGGCACTTGACAGTGCAATCCTAAACCGAGTTACCGCTTCCTCAGTCCATTGGAATGAATGGGCTCAAAAGAGCTTATCTTGGGATAATAAAACAGGAATCTTATGACTACTAGCACTTTCCCCCACTGTAAGCTTTTGGCATTCCTTTCACTGTCAGACGTTTTAGAAGTCTGACTTCTCAATGCTTTCATGTTCACAAGGTGTGTTGGAAGACTGAATGTGCAATCACTGGTTTCACAGCATTGTGAAATGAATATTGTGGGTCTAGAGTTGGTTCCTCTGACCTGGATGACTCAGGCTAGCCTGATTCCATTAGAGTTCCAAAGTTAAGCAGGGTCGGTCCTGGTTAGAGTTTGGATGGAAGGCCACCAAGGAATCCTGAAGCGGAGGCAGGCAATGGCAAATCACCTCTGTTCATCCCTTGCCTTGAAAATCCCACGGGGTCACCGTAAGTTGGTTGTGATCGTGAGACTTCCCGCCACACGGCTTCTTCTCTGATTTGGTGGAAAGTGGCATATGGGATGCCAGAGGACTTGCGACGTGTCCCTCACCTGACACAGAATATTTTTTTATCATTACAATCTGGTGCTGCCTAACTCTTTCCAGGAACTGCTACAGCAAACACTGCCGTGACTGCTGCAAAGGGAAACAGGCAGCGAATGCTAACAACGGACTTCCTTCTTGGAAGAACAGATCAGGGGGAAAAAAGAGGGCAGGAAGCTGACCTAGACAGATGGCACGCCTTAGCTGCCTGACCTGTTCACTGAGTGTGTGGGTATGCGTATATGTTCGTGACGAAGTTGTGCCACTTGTCTGGGCCTCCGTGTGACTGCTTGAAATGAATGAATGGGGTGTGTGCTCAATGTTGCTCTGACAGTGTCCTCTCACCACCTGAGCTTAGAAATGGGACTCGGCTCACTCTGTAAGGATGGTGCAAGACTTTTCTCCATCAGGTTTTGAAGAGAGTTGGGCAAGTGACTTCGGAGATGGCCTCCACTTTGGTGATTTCTCACTGTTTTCAGTAGTAATTGTTGGCGCCAGTGAACCCACTGAGTGGCCGTTGTGCTGGATCAAAATCCACAAAGAATGCTGAAATGACACCTCTTTATTTGGGTTGTCAGGGATGCTGGGACCGAGAGGGGGGGGCGGGTGTCACATGACTACACTAAGCTGCCTTATGCTGAATCAGACCCTTGGCCTGTCAGTATTGTCGACTCTGACCGGCAGCAGCTCTCCAGGGTCTGGCTGAAGTCTTTCATATCATACATGCTGGGGATTGAAACTGGGATGTTCTGCATGGAAAGCCGATGGTCTGCCATTTGGCTACGGCCCCTACCAGACTGGGTGGGAGCCCGGGTACCAACTGCTGTGCTTCCTCATTCCAGAAGTTCTAGCCCTTTAAGAACCAAGTAGGCCCTGTAGTTGCATCTTGGCAACCAGTAGCGTTGTCTCGGCAACCAAACGCCAAGTCTGCTGTTCGCTTAGGGGAATGTGGAGCTGGGTCCCCGGTGCCACTTTGGAACCTACAGTGAGATTTCTGCACCTCTCCGTGTGGACTACGCAACTATGTGGGGGTGGGACTGACTTCCTACTTGGAGAACAGATGTGCAAGAAACGTGGGTCATGGTGGATTGCATCCATTCCAAGAAGGGGTGAGATGATGGGTGGGGAGGGTGAATTAAGGCTGGCCTGTCTTTGGCACCTCTATGGCATATTGATCATAGGGGGAGAATCTGGAATGGCATTTGTTGCTAAAGAAAAAAACGTTTGCTTTCCTGTTGAGGTACTGGTTTCTGGTAGTGATTAACTCGATCCTCTTTCTGTACACGTAGCGCATTCCTGACCCCATCTCTCTTTTTCCCTCCCCTTTCCTCATTCCTCTTCGCACCAACAGCTTTCCCACTTCCTGTTTAAATTGGCGTCAGCGTCTCGGTTTGGAATGACAGCGTTGCATTGTAGTGTCAGATGCCAGCTTTCACCTCTTTGCCTCTCCTCCCGATCCCCACTGCCCTCTTGGGTTTCGTGCTGGTGGTAAACTTTCTTCCTTCACTGTCTCTGACTCCTTACAGAACCTCCCATGGACCAAACAAGTGTGGAATTTCAACGATCGGGATGTTCCAGATCTTGCTGAGCAAGCTGAATTGCACGTTCTGAGGTGGGTGTCACACAGTGCGTGTCTTCCGATCTTTGACGCTGTGTGTTCAAAGATGGCTCCAGTTTGCAGGTGGTAGTTATTTCCTCTTTCACAGTGGTCATTCTAGGCAATTTCTCTGTGCTTCTGAATGTATTTATGTGCTTCATTGTGTCTCTCTCCTTGTCTGTGGATTCCCCCTCCCCATGAATCATGATAAGACTAGGTGGTACCCCTCAGCTGTGGAATGATTGTACCCCAAAGAGGACAGGAGTTGTCCTGGGGCAGGTTAGGGCAGTGATGGTGAACCTATGGCACGGGTGTCAGAGGTGGCACTCAGAGCCCTTTCTGTGGGCACACATGCACAGAGTTCATCGGGGGGGGGGGGAGAAAATCACACACACACCCCCACACAAACATCCCTAGGCTAGCCTGGGCACAATCCTTTACCTGGGAGCAAGCTCGGTTGCTGGCAATGGGGCTTGCTTCTGAGTAAACCCTCCTAGGGTCGTGATTCACCCATTCGAAGCGTTGCACAGTTGCTTCACTAAGCTTACTTCCGAGTAACATGTGCCTCGAAGCCAACCATTTTTTCTAAACTAAAACCTCAGTATTCAGGTTAAATTGCCGTGTTGGCACTTTGCAATAAATAAGTGGGTTTTGGGTTGCAATTTGGGCACTCGGTCTTGAAAGGTTCGCCATCACTGGGTTAGGGGGTTCCTTCTATTTCACAGCTATTCTTGTTGACTCTTGAAATATAACCTGTATGGTGTGCTTCTTCCTTTTAAAAAATGCCAGAGTTGCATGTTAGGAAACCTGCTCCCATCCTAAGCGTTGATCTATTGGAGTTTAGCCTTGGACAGAATTAGCGTTTGTCCATAGAATGCAACCTCCTTGCCTTTTTATCCCCCACTGCAGCCCAAAGTGTCCCCCAAAATAGTGGCCCTGAGGGGGACAGGGGACTGCTGGGAACAGCTTGGGGTGGGGTGGGGTGGGGAGATAGAGGTTGGCAAAAATCCCCCCTGTTCAACTGTAGGAAACCTCAAGTGCATCCCAGCTGAAGAGTGTACATGTCTCTGCTGCAGAGGCGTTTGAGCTTGTGCTGGGAAATGTAATGTGGGAATTGGCCCTTCTGGATTGGTCCGTCAAGAACAGCTGGTGTGTTTCAGGTGTTGTGGTCACTGCATGCTGCTCTTTGCCTCGATGCGAATGGCCAGGTCTGCATGGGTTCTGAGCGTTTCTCACCCACTTAGCTGCTCTCTTTCTGAGATATGTGAAGAGGCGCTAAGTGCTATACCAGGGGTGTCCAACTCTGGCACTTCAGATGTTCATGGACTACAATTCCCATCAGCCCCTGCTCCATGCCAGCAGGGGCTGATGGGAATTGTAGTCCATTGTAATCCCCCAGAGTTCAAGTATCTAGAGCAGGGGTGTCCAATGGGCCATGCCAGTAGGGGCTGATGGGAATTGTAGTCATGAACATCTGAAGCGCCAGGGTTGGACACCCCTGTGCTAAACGCTAATGACCTGGGAATTGCACAACCTTTGCTGGTAATTGTCATTTAAGCAAGCAAAATCGTCACCCCGCTGCCACAATGCTGTCTCGGAAGCCGATGGCCTTTCAGACTGGGCTTGTCCCTTTTGTGGTGATGGAAACAGAACACAATCTGTAATATGAGCAAATATTTGCATTAAGCTTTTACGGGGCCAGTGATCTGGAAGGAGTGGGGTATTAGGCCAGATGGTTTTAAATGTGGGTTGGAGGAGGAAATGAAAGTTCAGGTTTTGTGTCAGCATCTGTTCCTCCTCCGAATTTTCCCTGTTCTAAAATGGAGTGAATTCTGCATGAGATGATACATATTTCATATTCTACCTACTTCTGTTGGAATTTTGCTTTCCACCCTTTGGCCTTTCTGTTGGCTCTCTTGCAAGCCTTAATTAAAAGGGACATTACGCTGCTTTAAAGTAGATATTTGTACCCCACGTTTCTCCCCAATAAGGACCCAAAGGGATGTACAACATTGCATGCCCCTCCATTTTATCTTCAGAGCAATTCTGAGAGGCAGCTTAGAGTGTGTGTGTGTGTGTGTGTGTGTGTGTGGCCCAAGTCATCTGTTTCCATTGCAAAGTGTGGATTTGAACCAGATCCAACAGTCTATCTGCAGAGCCGGCATGGTGTAGTGGTTAAGAGCAGTGGACTCGAATGTGTAGAACTGGGTTTGATTCCCCACTCCTCCACATGAGCAGCGGACTCTTATCTGACAAACCAGGTTTGTTTCCCCACTCCTACTCATAAAGCCTGCTGGGTGACCTTGGGCCAGTCACATTTTCCTCAGAACTCCCTCAGCCCCACCTACTTCGCAAGGTATCAGTTGTGGGGAGAGGAAGGGAAGGAAGTTTGTAAGTCACTTTGAAACTCCTCATGGTAGAGGAAAGTGGGATAGAAATCCAAACTCCTCTCTTCTGCTACACCATGCTGGCTGTGTTCACACTTTATAGCTTCCTTGAGATCTCTCCCATTCTACAGTCACTGCGCTGGCTGCCCTTCAATTACTGGGCTCAGTGTAAACTATTGGCTATTCAGGGGTCTGCAACCTGCGGCTCTTCAGATTTTCATGGACTACAATTCCCATCAGCCCCTGCCACCATGGCCAATTGACCGTGGTGGCAGGGGCTGATGGGAATTGTAGTCCATGAACATCTGGAGAGCCGCAGGTTGCAGACCTACAAAGCTCTTCACGGCCTTGGACACTCACATCTGCAAGTTCACTTCTCCCCCTATGTTCTACCAAGACAGCTTTGCTTGTCTGATCAAGGCTTTCTGGAGGCGCACAGATTTCCCTTTGGTGGTCCCCACCTTGTGGAATGGCCTGCCTGGGGAGGCCAGGAAGGCTCCCACTCTCCTGGCTTTCTGGAAACTATACACAACTAAATTATTCAAGAGGGCTTTTCTGTACAAGCAATAGAATCATAGAGTTGGAAGAGATCACAAGGGCCATCAAGTCCAATGCCCTGCCATGGAGGAGTACACAATCAGCGCACCTGTGACAGATAGCCATCCAGCCTCTATTGACAGGTCTTTAGATATCCATGCTGGTTTCCTTAGGCCCCTCCCATTTTCCTCCTCATTGGAACTGTGTGAAATTGTGCCTTCAAGATCTCACTATTGAGAAATCCCCATCCATCATGCACTCCTATCTCTTTTAGAAGAAGAAGAAGAGTTTGGATTTATATCCCCCTTTTCTCTCCTATAGGAGACTCAAAGGGGCCTACAAACTCCTTTCCCTTCCCCCCTCAGAACAATTACCCTGTGAGGTGGGTGGGGCTGAGAGAGCTCCGAGAAGCTGTGACTAGCCCAAGGTCACCCAGCTCGCATGTGTGGGAGTGCATAGGCTAATCTGAATTCCCTAGATAAGCCTCCACAGTTCAAGCGGCAGAGCTGGGAATCGAACCCGGTTCCTCCAGATCAGAGCGCACCTGCTCCTAGCCACTACGCCACTGCTGCTCCTAGTATTTATTCTTAACCACAGAATCACACCCAGTAGTTTCCTAAGTTTATTGAAATCAGCTTTCTTAAGGTCTAGAACGTGTGTCTGACTATGCTTGGCATCCCCTTTCCACTGCATATCAAACTCCAGGAGAACATGATCACTCCCACCTAAGGATCCTACCACTTCCACTCCATTAACCAGGTCATCATTGTTGGTTAGGAATACATCTAAAATAGCCGATTTCCTTGTTGCCTCTTCCACCTTCTGGACCACGAAATTGTCTGCAAGGCAAGCATAGGGGTAGCGCTGTTACGGAAGGCTTTGCAAACTTACTTGGATAAATGACTGAGGGTTGTGGTCTGTATTAGACTTCTGGTTGGATCTACAATCCAAATCTTATTTCATTGTTTATTCAATGTCCCATCCTGTAGGTTGCATTTGACCCACTTTGTGCTTTCCACAGAGTCCCAGTGAGAAAGGTACACTATAAATAATGTATATCAATAAATCCCTGCTGGTAGAGGAGTACCTACCTCAGAAGATCCCGTTCGGTGCCATTTTTGTGATGCCCAGAAGTCATAGGAACATAGGAAGCTGCCTTATGCAGACCATTGGCCCATTACAGTGTTGTCTTCTCCAGGGGTTCTAAACCTGCTTGAGCCTTAGGACATTTTTGGAATTCTGAAACAACGTGGTGGGCGCGACCACAAAATGGCTGCCTCGGGAGGTGAAGACAGGCACAAAATGGCTGCTGTTGCTTATCTTCAGTCAGACAGCAACGATCCTTGTGCTGTGATAGTAGTTGCTGCCAAAGCAATGTTTTTAGAAATTGGCACAGCCAATCAGAAGTTTTGCTGACGCCATCCACCTGCCCTCTCTCTAAAAACACTTGGTGGGCCTCAGGAAAGGGATTGGCAGGTACCATGGCACCTACGATGAAGAAGAAGAGTTTGGATTTATAGCTCTTTCCCTTCTGACACCTTGTGAGGTAGGTGGGGCTGAGAGAGTTCTGAGAGTCATCCAGCAGGAATGTAGGAGAGGGAAAACAAATCCGGTTCACCAGATAAGAGCCTGCCTTCACTCATGTGAAGGAGTGGGGAACCAAACCCAGTTCTCCAGGTTAGAGTCCACTTCTCTTAACCACCATACAATGCTGACCATGTAGGACCTCTGGTCTACTCAGACTGGCAGTGGATCTCTGGGGTCTTAGGCAGAGGCGTTTCCTATCACTTAGTACCGGATCCATTAACTGAAGATGCTGGGGAATGAACATTGGGACCTTCCTCACGTGAAGGAAATGCTCTGCCACTGATTCACAGCCCTTCCCATCCAGAGAGACCCAACAGAATGTGTTGCAATTCTTTGCAGTTGCTGGCACTCTGAATACACAGTGTGCTTCTTCCTGGAAACCAAGTTGTCAGCACTCTCTCCTGTCTGATTTGGGCTTCCTTGGAAATGGACGAAGAGGGTCTTTGTGCTGGTCCTGTCGTAACAAAGTGCTCCTTTGTTTGAGAAGGCACTCTGTAAACGACGGTCTCCCCGCCCTGTTCCAAACCTCTTTGCTTGTTCTGTTTGTCTTTCATTACGGAACTGGTGAACGGCTGTTTATTAAAAACAGAAATCACTGCTGTCTGTTTACCCAAGCTGCCTCTCTTTTGTCCCAGATTGACATCAGTTATGAAAATGTTGTGTTTACCCCCTCCAGGGATTTTAATGGTGTAAATGGAAGAAAGCCCATTCTAGGTGGGCCGCAGCCAATTCTGTGACAGTTTAAAGAAGGCGGTTGAGGGGAAAGAGAACGTTAAAACTGGATTGAAGCACCGCAAATTACGATCACCGCACACCTGTGACGTGTTCAGTGCGAAAGCCCGAGCTGATTATGGCAACCAAGGCAGCCTTGGATTAATTGTGAACGAAGTATCAGTGGAGGGTGTCCAAAACCTGTCACCCCTTAATTGACAAAAAATATTATAGGCATCTTGTACCTGCAGAGTGGTTCTTCCCAACAGAATTGTGGGTTAGTTCCTAATCGTTGTTCCCATTCCCTTCTCCATCGAAGGCCCCTTCTGCACATGTAGAACATAATGCACTTTCATAATGCACACTTGTTTGCAAGTGGATTTTGCTATTCCGCACAGCTTCGAAGTGCATTTAAAGTGGACTGAAAGTGCATTATGTTCTGCATGTGCGGAAGGGGCCTAAGAGCTGAAATTATGTAGACATGGCTGGGTACCCTCATGGCGTTCATGTATGTCAGTGTGATGCAGTAGCTAGGATGTTGGGCTAGCCCAGGGGTCTGCAACCTGTGGCTCTCCAGAGGTTCATGAACTACAATTCCCATCAGCCCCTATCAGCATGTGCTGGCAGGGGCTGATGGGAATTGTAGTTCATGAACCTCTGGAGAGCCACAGGTTGCAGACCCCTGGGCTAGAATCTAGGAGACCCAGGTTCAACCCCCAACGTGCTATGGAGGCTCACTGGGAGCCCTTGGGCTAGTCACGCACACTCTCAGTCTAAACTACCTCTCAGGGTGGTTGTGAAGGGGGGAAGTGCAAGAGGGAAGATTGATTGAGCTCCTTGGAGGAAGGGCAGGGTAAAAGTGTACTGGATAAACAAATGTTATTTTCAGCAAGTAATATTTTTCCGCACCTGGGAGACTGTTCTGAAGAAAGCATCTTTTTCAGTTTTTAAAATGATACTGGGCCCAAATAAGGGGGCATTTCTATTTGCTCTGGAGGAACAAATGGAGTTGTGAGATGGATTCTCCACCTGCCCCAAATTATAGGCTATGAACATCTTATGCCAGAGGTGAATCATAAGGTGTGCCAAATGCCTGGGCCACTGGCAGCAGTGTGCCTTATTTCCCAGCTTAATGAAGTTGTGCCTATGTGGTTGGTTGGGGGGAGAGAACCTCATCAGCTCATAACAAGCACTCTTCATCCTAATCATGTACAAGGCATGCCCATATACATTGGCCCATGGTTTGGGGCATGGTGCTTCATAGAGCAGTAGCCAACAAGACTTACCTTTGCTTGGACTACATTGGACCCAGAATCATCACTGGCTGGGCAGAATTCACTGCTCCTACGCAGCAGTGGCGTAGGAGGTTAAGAGCTCATGTATCTAATCTGGAGGAACCAGGTTTGATTCCCAGCTCTGCTGCCTGAGCTGTGGAGGCTTATCTGGGGAATTCAGATTAGCCTGTTCACTCCCACACACGCCAGCTGGGTGACCTTGGGCTAGTCACAGTTCTTCTGAGCTCTCTCAGCCCCACCTACCTCACAGGGTGCTTGTTGTGATGGGGGAAGGGACAGGAGTTTGTAAGCCCCTTTGAGTCTCCTGCAGGAGAGAAAGGGGGGATATAAATCCAAACTCCTCCTCCTCCTCCTCCTCCTCCTCCTCCTCCTCCTCTTCTGCTGCTTCTGCTGCTTCTTCTTCTTAAATTTGCTACAGTTTGAGTATATGTGCTTGTCCGGTCACTTGTATTATATTTGCTGTATTGGTGTGGGCTCAGAACCGATTGGGTCAAATTGCAGTTCCCAGAAGAACTCGCTGAAGTATTTGCATTCCAGGTTAGAACACTAAACGTGTACGAATATGCCTGACTTTATTGAGACACAGGCACAATGGGCATAGTTAGAATAATTAGTGAGGCAAGCAAAACAGCTTCTATCTCTCACTACCCCCTGCCCTTAAAGCTAGCAAGATCAAGACGGCCCAGGGAAGTACCTGTTTGGTGGTGATTTCTGTTTGCTCTGTCAGGTGGATTGAGCTGGCAGTGGGAGGAAGAGACGGGTTGGTGGGGGCGCAGTCGGAGAAAAATTATTGCAATATAACCCGGTATTTTTCTGAATGCCAGACTAGAAAACAAAGCGCTCTTGTTTTCCCCGATACACGCGAGGGTGCTGCGTGCGATTTTTGATCAAACTACAATTTGAACAGAGGCGCACACATGCATCGTTGATGCAGTTAGGGGAGCTTCACACCGAAAGGGGACATGGAGATCTTTCTCTTCACCTGACCGTTTCTGGTTTGGTGCCTGGACTGTTAATCTCAAGTAGGAGCTGGAGGAAGGAAGTGCTCGCTCTTGTTTCTTTCCCCACTCCCTCCTCTGTGTCTCCCTGCATCCCTTTGCTCTAGCAAGCATTGCTAAGCGGATGGAAAATACCTTTCCTGTTACGGGTTTGTCTTTCAGATAACATCTTGGGGATTAGCGCAACCTTTCAGGCCTCTGCTCACGCCCTACCCAGAAATGCCTGGTACGGTATTCACAAGCCACATCATAAAGGACCTTCTAAGGGAGCTGTACCATTTTAACACTGGCACTGTCTTGAGAAAGGGGTGGGGATGTTTAGAACCTGTTTCTCTAGTTGTATTCTGGTTGGTCAGCTTCAAAGCGGCAGCTGAAAAGCCTCTCGTTTATGAGTGTGGAATATGTTTTGCAGCAAGGATGCACTGATATGAAGAAAGGTAAAGAAGGGGTGGTCTGTTTGCTAAAAGGTTTCAGGTTCAGATTCAGGAAGGTACAAAATGTTCTCATATTATTGAGTGCCTTGGTTTCAGTGACTTGGTCTTGTCTGCGGTTTGCTAAGCTTGGGACAGATTTTTTTAAACTATTCCCTGGGGAGTTTGAGGCACCCTGGGTGACATTTCTCCCCCTCCACCCTCACAACAGCCTATGAGAGGTAGGTTAGAAAAAGAATAAGAGTTTGGATTTATACCCCACCTTTCTCTCCTGTAAGGAGACTCAAAGGGGCTTACAAGCTCCTTTCCCTTTCTCTCCCCACACCTTGTGAGGTAGGTGGGGCTGAGAGAGCTGTGAAGAACCGTGACTAGCCCAAGGTCACCCAGCAGGAGTGTAGGAGTGCGGTCCACCAGATAAGCCTCCTCCACGCAGGTGGAGGAGTGGGGAATCAAACCCAGTTCTCCAGATTAGAATCCACCTGCTCTTAACCTCTACACCACTATAAGGTTTATTGGGTGAAAAGTGTGAGGTCACCCAATAAACCTTGTAGCAGAATGGTTTTTTGAACTCTGTTCTCCTAGTCTAGCATATATACGTATTGGCTGTTGCCCTTAATGGTTGCCCTAAGGACAAAGCTGGTCTGTAAATTGAGTAATGTGTTCTCTCTGTTGTGAGAGCCGAATTCTTTGTGATTGAGAAACTCAAGTCACAGGTATGCAGGTATGTCCTTTCTCGGGGCCTCATTCTTTTCTTCCCATCGATCCTCATGCAGGTTTTTCATCGATACTGGGTAGGGGTTCTGCAAGGGTCAGATCTGTGATTGTTGGGCTCAAGTACCTGTGGAGACTCCCAACAGGTGCCTTGCAGGACAGTCAAAGAAAAAGAAGATAACTTTGGATTTTTGTACCCTGCCTTTTTCTCCTGTAAGCAGACTCAAAGTGGCTTACAAAGTCCTTTCTCTTCCTCTCCCCATGACAAGAGGTAGGTGGGACAGGGAGAGTTCTGATGAACTGTGATTAGCCCAAGATCACCCAGGGGGCTTCATACGTAGGAGTGGGGAAACAAATCTCGTTCACCAGATTTGAGTCCGCCACTCATATGGAGGAGTGGGGAATCAAACCTGTTCTTCAAATTAGTGTCTTAACCACTACACCATGCTGGTGGGGCCCGGTGGAGCCCTACGAAGGATACTGGAGTGTTGTGGTGTCCTGCCAATTAGATAATAGAAGAGCATCACTCATCTGACATCTGGGCAACAGTTCAATGGCTTGTTAATGTAATATTATTCCACATAGGACAGTTCTAGTCTCATTTTGTGGAGTAGGGATGTATTTGTAACCTTTTCCTTTATGCACGAGGAAGTAAGCAGTAGTAAGCTGGCTCTGAAGGTCCTCTGGCTCCCACGCTCCTTCCTTCCCTTGCATCCAACTCGCAGATCAAAGTCTTCCTGGTTTGCGACAAAGCTCAGGTCCCTGGGAAGTCTGAATCAAATGGCAGGGCAAATTATGGTCCATTGTTCGCTTTTTCAAAGGCAGGTTCTATTCAGTGAGTCCCACGGCTTGGAATCTTGGTTTCTAAGCAAGGGACTCCAAATATAGCCATGGACATCTGGGTCAAGGATCAGGGGGAAGGACTGTGGCTCAGTAGAAGAGCCTCTGCTTTGCGTGCAGAAGGCTCCAGGTTCAATCCCTGGCATCTCCAGTTAAAAGGACCAGGCAGTAAGTGATATGACAGAGCTGTGCCTGAGACTGTCAAGAGCTGCTTCCACTCTGCCTAGGGCCCAGGGGTCTGCAACCTGCGGCTCTCCAGATGTTCATGGACTACAAATCCCATCAGCCCCTGCCACGAACATCTGGAGAGCTGCAGGTTGCAAACCCCTGGCCATAGGCAGTGCTGACTTTGATGGACCAAGGGTCCAATTCACTTAAGACAGCTTTGTGTGTATTTGTGTGTATTCAAGGGTCTTTCCCAAGGGCCCATCGGTGCCTCTGAATTCCAGGGGAACAGATACTTTGCAGGAAAAAGCAAGCTAGGTTTTTCCTCCTAAAGCTATTGTATAGAATAAAATAAATATCCTGGATTAGTCACGATCAAATCTGTGTTTGCTTGCTGTCTTAGAGCTACTTTGATTCTTTCCTGCCAGCAGTGCAGAAACGTGGATCTCTTTCCCCCTTTCTTTCATTGATGAACATGCGGGAGTCATGTGCCCTTTCTTCAGCTGGAAACTGCTACTCAAAATCTGGTTCTAGAGGACCTTTGAGAAGCCAAGGACACTAATTAGTCTTGCTACAGCTGAGATCTTTGCACTGCAGTCTGTCTCGGCTTTTTCGGTGGTTCCAGAAGTTTTGCTGGCCATTTCAACTCCCTCCCGCAACTTGGATGCCAAAACCTCTAGATTCCCCATAGGTTTGTGGGAGAATGTCCCTTTCCCCCCCTCCCCGCCCTTTTTACTCGAGTCTAATCTCCATTGGTCATCTGGACAAGATTCCTTAGGTCAGAAAGACTATAATTTCCTTCTTCCTCCTTGGCCTTGGGGAAGACAATGGATTTTACGCCACACCTGTTGTGTGACCAGCAGGCTGCTGGCAGCTATATTTTCTGATAGGGATTACTGTGACGGTGGAACAAGCAATCTGTATTCAGTGTGCCCTATCACATTGCAATCTCCGAGGCTCTGGCGATGCATTCCAGAGAGGTAGCTGAGTTACTTTATGGCCGTGAAAACAAGATTCGTATCTGGTGGAGTCTGGTGGCACCTTCACAGCTGAGACTTAAAGGCCCTCTGGCAGAAGTCGTTTCCAGCTTCTGAAATCTGTGTGTGCAAGACCAGAATCTGGTGTCCCTTTACATGGCAACTGGGAGACCCAGGGGTTTAATCCAGCCTTTGTAAAGCTACTACGGTGGATTCTGCTTTGCTGGCTGAGGCCCCAAAGATGAGTGCATGAAATAAACATGGCTGTGGTAAAGAGACTGCTTGGCAAATGGATTTTTAGCCTGCCACCCTTCCCATATAGCCTGGGGCTTGTATGTGAATGCAAAGTGTGTGCACTTCAGAGCTGGTTCCCTGAGCAAAGGGAGGGGAATCGGGCTGGATCTGTTCTGCAGTGGTAGTGCTTTCCCGCTATTCTTTCTCCATTCTTGTTTACTTATCATCTTGAGCCCCCCACCCCACCCCCTGCATCTGTTCTTATTGTGCAGTTGGCACAGGATGCTTCCGGATCTGCCGTGCCCCCACCTGTTCTCAATTCCCCGGGGCAACGTGCACGTTTGTTGAGCTAACTCTCGTGTTTCAGGGAAGGCTCCTGTGCCGCTGCGCAGAAAGGGAGACTTTGTCGGTCGCCTTCTCCAGCCACGCACCCTGGTTGGTGTCAGCTTGCAAGGAGTGGTGTGGACGAGTTCTCATTCACCGTTAGCGACAGGGCCACGTTCCAGCAGAGCCACAACAAGGAAAAGAAGCTGTCGAGCCTCTTGGAATTGGAGCTTACATTATGTATACACAGCTAGTCTTATGTATACACATTTTGGGAGTGTGACAGAAACAGGACTTTGTTTTTAGACGCTTCCCTCTAGCTTGGTCACTGTTTGGTGGTAACTAACCTGCAAACCAGGGTTGCAGCTCAGAGCTGTTTTGATTGAAGGGAAATCGACTGGCTTTAAAAGGCACCCCAGATAATCTGGGAGCAGATTTTTTAAAATGCTGTTAATACAAGCTTTGGAAGAGGCATTCCTCACGCACAGAGGAATGCCTCTATTGAGGTAGATCTAAATTGATGTAAATTATCTAAAATATTTGCTGCCCCCCCCATTCAGAAGTACTGTTATGAGCTTACGAAATGTAATCAACTGGTTACTATTATAACTCTGAGAACACTTTTCCTCTGAGATGATGCTACAGTACATGGAGCTCTTCAGTTTGGTGGGGCGGGGGGCGGGGGGGGGAGAGTTGACTGGATGGTGGCATGATAGGCTGTTTCCAAAATTATGCATGGTGTGGAGAAAGCAGATAGAGAGAAACTTCTCTCCCTTCCCTATAATATTAGAACTCAGGGCTCGCCCTATGAAACGGAACGGAAATCAACTGAAGGCAGATTAAAGGAAGTGCAATGTCACACAACCAGTGGTTGACTCGTGGAACTCATTGTCACAAGATGTGCTGGTGTCTACTTGTTGAGAGGGATTTAAAAGGGGAGTCAGCTGACATTTTTGGTGTCTAGGGCTGTCTGGTAGCTGAATGTAGCTTTCAAAGAAGAGTAGACAAATCCATGGAGGGCCAAGGCACTAGCTGTGGTGAATAAAGGGAACCTCCACCTTCAGAGGCAGTAAATCTCTGAATACCAGTCCCAGGGGCAACATCAGGGGAAGGCTTGGGCTTCTATGCACTGTTGTTGGACTTCCAGAGGGACTGGTTGGCCACTGTGTGAGGTAGGATGCTGAACTAGACGGACAACTAGTATAATCCAGAAGGGCTCTTCTTAATGGGACCCCAGCATTCAAAGGCAAAATGTCTCATTTATTGAGGATGGTCAGATGCTGGGGAATAGTGAGCAGGTGGGCCCCCCGGAAGCACCACGGTGCCGCCTTTTTAAAACACCCATCAAATACCTCAGCCCTGTTTTTAACCTCTTTTTGCTCTCAACAGATCGCTGCCTTCTGGAGCTGTTGCCCGTGTCCCGCCCAGCAGCACCATGGATAGATGATCTTGGCCCCGCCCCGCCATGCTGCAGTCGCGTGCCCGCTACTTATTGCTCTTCTTGGGGGTGCAGCTGGTGGTCATGGCCCTTCTGTACCGCGAGGGCTACCGCAAACGGGTGGCCTATTTCCTGGGCATCTTCTACAAGGGAGGCACGTCGACTATGCTGGGCAGCCTGCACAACGCATCGCTGCCAGGAGATGTCTACGCCAACCTCAGCCTGATTGCCCGACCCCCTCTGCCCCCAGAGGACCTTCCCTACTGCCCCGAGACGTCTCCTTTCCTCGGTAAGGGGATTTACCTGCGTCATCACTGTTCTTGCTCAGTTGCGCGTTCTGTTCTGAGACGGGACAGCAGAAACAGGAAGCAAGAACCAGTGACTCTTCTCAGTCACGGGACCAGCAAGCAGTGCAAGTAACAGCTGCAAGTTTCTGAGCTGCGTAGAGTTCTTTATCGGGTAGGAGTTGCATTTTGAGTGCATGATGGTGGAATGTGGTCAAATGTCCGCTGGGCAGTTATATTTCTTTGTACTTGGAAAGCTCGTTTTGCCTGATGAAAAAAGCCACGTGACGTGAAAGCTGCCATCATCTTTATATTAGCGATTTGGTCCCTTGAATGATATCACTTATTCCACGTCAGGAGAAATTTAGCAGTACCATGGCTAGAGATCCGTAGTGATGAGGAAACCCAGAACCAGATTGTTGGGTTCTGGTTGTCTCCTAAGCGTGATCTCAAGCAAAGTTCCAGAAGGAGACCACCATAATCAGTATCCCACGAGCAGATTTTTATCCTGGTCCTGGAGCCTGTAACAAGAACTAGCCAATGTATCTAAAGCTTCTTTAAGAAGTGTGTGTTCTTACCTGCTTCTTTGATTAGGATGACAAACTGAAGTTGAATTGTCCCAATATATTGAGTTTCATACTCACCTAAAAGGTAAAGGTAGTCCCATGTGTAAGCACCAGGTCATTGCTGGCCCCTGGGATGACCACATCACATCACAACGTTTACTAGGCAGAAGGTGTTTACGGGGTGATTTGCCATTGCCTTCCTCAGTCGGCTACACCTTACCCTCAGCAAGCTGGGTGCTCACTTTACCGAGCTCGGAAGGATGGAAGGCTGAGTCAACCTTGAGCTGGCTACCTGAAACCGACTTCTGTCAGGATTGAATTCAGGTTGTAAGCAGAGCTTGGACCTGCAGTATTGCACCTGACCACTCTGTGTCTCGGGGCTCTTAATCTGCTCAGCTAGTAAACTAAAATGTTTAAATGAGACCCTGAGATGAATGATGGCTAAGTAGGGTGATCTGTCAATCAGGCTAAGTGGCTTTCTTCTTGCCCCCCCCCCCCCTTTCTATTTTTTGTTATATCACAACTGGGAAAAAAATTAAGGGTATCATCAGAAAACGATCAGAAACAGAAGTAGGGGAGAGAACACCGTAAGTAGGTCTAAGGTTGCTGTTGTGGGTTTAATCTGGGATGCTAATTGCAGCCTAACACAAGAGCTGGGGGTTGGAAGGGAATGGACCCTTGGCTTGCCAACACCAGGTGAGCTGGAGGAAGCCTCACTGACCTCTCCCTGTCTTCCCATTGGCAGGAGGCCCCATTCGGGTGACCTTCCCTCCAGGGCTGTCGCTGGACGATATTGTGCGGAAGAATCCTTACGTGAGCAAAGGCGGGCGCTACCGCCCCCCTGACTGTGACGCCACCCACAAAACTGCCATCATCATCCCCCACCGCAACCGGGAGAAGCATCTCAAGTACCTGCTCTATTACCTGCATCCCTTCCTGCAGCGCCAGCAGCTCAACTACGGCATCTACATCATACATCAGGTATGCTGCAGGGCCCTCTAGGACAGGCAGGAGTCTCAAGGTGCTGGGGAATGGGTTTCTTGTACTCCTGGTGCGAGTCTTGAAAGGGAGCAAGCATTCTGCTAAGAGCTGATGTTGCAGCCTCCTCTCCAGGTGGGGAAGGAAGTTTCGAGATGCAGTAGTCACAGTTGTGTAATCTGCCTTGAGTCTCAGTGAGAAAGGCAGGCTGTAAACAGTGTAAATCCAGTTTTATCATTCTCTCTAGGGCCCCTTCCACACATGCAGAACAATGCACTTTCAGTCCACTTTCACAATTGTTTGCAAGTGGATTTTGCTATTCCGCACAGTAAAATCCAGCTGCAAAGTGGATTGAAAGTGCATTATTCTGCATGTGCGGAAGAAGCCTTAAGCTTAGGAAACTGTGAAGGAGATATTGTGGCTGTTGCAGAGTCTTTATATTGCCATGTGGCTTCTCTTCTGTTGGGAGAAGAAGAGAAGTTGTGGCCTCTAAAAAGAGGCCATAACTCAGCTGTTCCTGTAGGTTTATAAAAAAGGGTCTTTGTGTGCACCTGTGGTTGATTTACCCAAGGCAGTCAGGTAAGGCTTTCTTCTAGTGCTCTGCAGAGGTAGGAAGAAGTCAGTGGGCTGGGAGATCTTTGGTTCCCCCTTTTTTTTGGAATACTAGGACTGGCAAGGCAGCTGATACATTTAATAGGCAGCAGGTGGAAAGCAGGCCAAAGATCCTGCTTCTCACACCTCATAATAAACTTGTGGGAGTCACCATCATAGGATATAGGGACAGCCATTCGCCTTTAAGGGCTGAAAGGGGATGAGCTTATTTATGGCGTCTAGTTTCAGAGGGTCGCTGTCTTGGTCTGCAGTCAAACAGTTCGATTCGAGTCCAGTAGTGCCTTGGAGATCAACAAGAGTTTCAAGGTGTAAGCTTTCGATAGTCAAAGCTCCCTTTGTTAGACATGAGTAGAGCTTAGCTGTTAGCCCATATTCACAGGTGGTGTTCCTCTGAATACCTACTGTGAGAGGGGACGAAAGGTTTGTAGACTTGAGGGAGGGGGGGAATTAGCTTCTGGTGAAACAGAAATTCTAGCCTAGATGAGTCACTGGTCTGATCCAGCAAGGCTCCCATAGTATGTTCCAGGACCTTGGCAGGGGACCCATTCTGACTGCTGCAGCAGGTAGGGAAGCTCATTCCTCTCAAAAGTTGCAGTGATGGGTGGATTTGTGCCATGGAGGGTCTTGCCTTCTTGAGAGGCATGGAGGAGCCAGGCATAAGACAAGGGTTCCTAATGAACATTTGTACTGAACAGAGAGGCGAGAGGTTGTCCCTGTGACTGAACGCACTGTGATCCCTGAACAGGGACGAATTGTGTTGGTGGTTGTAGGCCAGGAATCTGCCAATTGGCCATGCTGGCAGGGGCTGATGGAAATTGTAGTCCATGAACATCTGGAGAGCCGCAGGTTGCAGACCCCTGCTGTAGACAACCAAAGCCCTACAAAGTTGATTGAGAGAAAGGCAGGGTAGAAATTGAATGGTGGATCCTAGGCAAGAGGCTCCAGGCTAAGCCAAGCGTGGTGTAGCGGTTAAGAGCAGGTGGACTCTAATCTGCAGAACCGGGTTTGATTCCCCACTCTTTCACATGAGCGGCGGACTCTTATCTGATGAACCAGGTTTGTTTCCGCACTCCTACATATGAAGCCTGCTGGGTTACCTTGGGCTAGTTTTCTCAGAATGCTCTCCTCCCCACCTACCTTACAAGGAGACTGTTGTGGGGAGAGAAATGTAAGGAGTTTGTAAACCACTTTGAGACTCCTGACGGTTGAGAGAAATGGGGTAGAAATCCAAACTCTTCTTCTTAACATAGTGCCCAGTAGATGAACCCCTGGATGGCAAAGGTGCCTGGCACTGTAGCAATGCAGATCTTTTCTCAGACTCTGCAAGCATGGCTGTTTGCACCGGGGTAACGGCCATGGCTTTCCTTTTCCTTCTCAGGCTGAGAACTACACTTTCAACCGGGCTAAGCTCTTGAACGTGGGCTTCAAAGAGGCTATGAAAGATGAGGACTGGGACTGCATGTTCTTCCATGACGTCGACCTCATCCCTGAGGATGACCGCAACCTGTATACCTGTGATCGATTTCCTAAGCATGTGGCAATTGCCATGGACAAGTTTGGCTACAAGTAAGCATTTCAGCAGCCCGGTTCCTTTCCCTACAGATACTTTGCCGCCATCTCCTTTTGAAAACAATACCGTGAGCCTATTGTTCATTTTCAGAAGAGGGGGGGGGGGCAGTCTTACCACTTCCTGCTGTGTGGCAAACTAGCCGGGAAGGGAGCCAAGGGAACAGTTCCCATGGCTACATCCAAGTGGTTGCTTGGTGGTGACTGAATTGACATAAGGCAGAAAAGGTCTGGATAATAGTTGTCCTGTTAACTTTCAGACCTTATTGATAAACAGACTTCTACTTTGGAAACCTTGTATGTGTTAACATGTACGTCCTACCTAAGAGTTGTGTCCCAGGGGGAAAAAAGGAGCCTCTGGGACCTTCTGGCAGTTACCATAGAATCTCGGTCTTTTCAGAATCCTAATTCTCACTTTATACCAAGTGGAGATTTGAATGCCAGGATAGGGTTGGGTGCAGTAGAGGGAAAGCGGGCACGAATTCCCAGATTGCTGTCCATGCTTCTCCCTCAGAGTGTTCGGCGAAGGGTGTTATCATCAATATGCTTGGTCTTAAATTTTTGGAACTGCTCTCGTTAGCTAATTTATATGTTTTACATGAGACAGAAGGCAGCAGTGTGGGAGGGGCAATGGGTGTGGCTTGTACCTGCCATTACCCTCTCCACTTTTGACTCCTTGTACCTGGGATGGGCGGCCCACAGCACTCATGCCACTGGAGTCTTCCTTGGACAACTGGGCTGGCAGGGGAGGGTGCTCAGAGTGACCCAGTGATGCGAACCAAAGCTTGTGCGCAACTGTCCTGCTGATGGGAGCTGTTCTGCTGAATACCCATTCTGATGTTCTGTCCGCCTTTGCGGTTGCTGTGCCATACTGCATTGCTTCGTGTGGATTTCCCCTGGACAAATGTCATCTTGTGGTTCGCCCATCAGCTTGGTTTTGAGGCAAGAAAATTGCCAAGTGTCCAAGGCCATTGACAGAACTGGTCTTTCTGAAGCCTCCTTGAGATTCTTAGTGGATACAATAGACCAGAGTGCTAGCTGGGTTCCTGTATAAATAGTGTTGGGTGGTGACTGACCTGTTAATTTAGCGTTGCCTGTTTTTCACTCATAGGCTTCCCTACAAGACCTACTTTGGGGGAGTTTCAGCGCTCAGTCCAGAGCAGTACATGAAGATGAATGGCTTTCCCAACAACTACTGGGGCTGGGGCGGGGAAGATGATGACATTGCAGTCCGGTAAGGTTCTGTGTCAGGCGGCCATTTGCTGTAGAGTAGGAAGCAGGTCGATGTCCAGCCATGTGATAAGTCATCAATAGTCTGTGGTTGTCAAGGCTGTCAACTCTACAGTTTATAAGAAAGTGGTACAGTTGTGGGTGGAGCCCCAAGAGGGATTGTATCTCCATAGAACGTTGATCTCCAAAATGGGGTGCTGTGAGTGCCACAGTTCCTACTGATGTGCTTCCTGGGTGTCCTGCTAAAATCTTTTGCCAAACTTTCTCTTCCACAAAGCAAAGAGCACCATTTGGACACAGCTGTATCCATCACAGGATGACTGCCTGGAACTTCATAGTGTTTTGTGATTGGCCCCCGCCTCATGGCAGCTACTGTGTGGTTGACTGTGTCCCCCTACAACAATCCATTTTTAGGGTGCCCACTCAGATTCCAAAAGCATCTTCATGCTCAACAAAGTTGAGGAACCCCCCCTCTTTTATCTGACAACTTGACACAGTGGGATTGAGCAGGAAATCAGGATGGTCACATATTCTGCAGCTGAGAAATGCCAACTAACAGATTTCTCTTGACTGAGAACTTTGTGCTGGATCGGAGTCCGGCAGACACACAAAAACTGATGCCCGTTCCCTTTCCTGTAGGGTGGCCTTGAGTGGTATGCTGATTTCTCGTCCATCTGTTCAGTACGGCCGATACCGAATGATCAAGCACGGGCATGACAAGGGCAACGAGCAGAATCCGAAGAGGTAAGTGTGTGGCGGGAGGTGGGGTTCTCCTTTCTCTACCACAACTGTCCCCATAGTTCCCTTGCATCCTGCTTGTATCCCTCAGGAACTTCTTTCTACCGTCCAGTTATTTCTCTCTCCTAAGCACTGGGAAGTTTTCTTCTTTTCTGTTAGTCCCTTCATGCCTGCAGTAGTTCTTCCCCTTTTCCAGAGCCTCATTTTATCACCTACTTTAGCTTCAGCCTGGTCTCTGAACTTCCTGTTCTGGGATTACTCCTCGGCTTTCTGCATGCCCCCACCCACGTGAGGGTCTTGATCCCAGCCAAACTGACAGCATTTTATTCCCTCCCAGAAGCTGGGCTGCACACCGTTGTGCTCCTTTATCAACTTAATGTTCCAAAGCACTGTCTTAGTTGGCCCAATCAAGGTCAGACTTCCCCTGCCACAGTGGAAATATGGATGTCATGGGTTGTGTTAGGAGTTGGGTATGTAGCCCGAGAAGTGAATCATAAAACAGCACCCACTTAGCAACTCTAGCGCTTGTTCTTCAGGTGAGGGTCAGTCACACATTTAGTGTGTGTTACGTGCCTTCGAGTTGTTTCTGACTCGTGGCAATTCTATGAATCGGTGTCCTCCAAACCACGCCCTTTGTTAACAGCCTTGTTCTGTTCTTGCAAAAGCTGCTGTATATATATCATCCTTCTCTTGAATGATTCCTCCTCTTTGTGAGGCTGCAATTCTGCAAACATTCATTATGTCCTTCTACCCTCATTGCTAAAAAAAACTGTTTTAAAATATAAACAACAAGCTCCCTCTGAAAGCAGACTTTTCCTGCTAGCGATGGGAAGAACTGTTCTGTTGCGAGGATGGGGGAGGCTTGAATTCTGGCCCTCAGCTCCTCCCTGTGAACTCTTCCTGCAGATTTAACTTGCTGGCCAAGACGCGGAGAACATGGAAGCAAGACGGGATGAACACGCTGGAGTACCAGCTGCTCTCCAAGGAACTCCACCCCCTCTACACCAACATCACCGTCTTCATTGGCACTGAGAAGGGGATGCGCCACACGTGATGGGACTTGCCACGGAGTGGCACAGGACAGTAGCCGCTG
Organism: Sphaerodactylus townsendi; assembly: GCF_021028975.2. Taxonomy (NCBI): domain Eukaryota; kingdom Metazoa; phylum Chordata; class Lepidosauria; order Squamata; family Sphaerodactylidae; genus Sphaerodactylus; species Sphaerodactylus townsendi. The sequence continues at coordinate 115,016,921 of NC_059430.1, forward strand.
CCTCCCCGCCTCGCACTGCTCTCGGACAGAGGAAACCAAAGAATCCAGTGGGCAGAGCCCTGAACAGCCTGTCTTTCAACAAAAAATATATATGCTGAACACAAGTGTCAGTGCTGGGGGTGCGGCATTCCAGAGAACAGATGGGAGCATCATACGAGACTAGCTCCGCTTCCCCCTCACCTTCCCCATAATTGCTCTTTTAATCTTGGGGCTGGGGGCGGTGGGGACATCTGATTTCCTGGGGTTTGGCTTGCAGGATGCCTTTTGTACCTTGGTTGAAAGAACAGCACGGTGGTTTTCGCGAGAGAAGCCAGAACTGTTTTTTTTTTCCTGGCTTGGACTCTCCAGCTGCCACACCAGAGATTGTCTTTCTTATTAAAGTGCAATTTATTTTAAAAGCGTGTCTGGCCGAGTGCGGTTTCTCTGCTGGGGTCAAGAGGAGGAAGTGGTCAGGCACCAGAACTGCTGGATGAGCTGTCAGGATGGGTGAGACCTAGTTGGCTGGGAGGTTGGAGAAGCTGGGTGAAAGCCAGCACTGCTTGTCCAGTTTCCAGGCCTGATGGATAAGTCAACAAACTAGCGCTAAGACAGTTCTGTTGGTTGTTGTACTGGACAAAATCTGGGCACGAGGTGCAAACTGCTGATGCTGCCTTGGAGACGGTACTAAAAACCCCAAAGCATGTAATGTTGTGAGGTCCTCGCTGTTTGGCTGATGTATCTTTCCCTCTCCGTATCAGTACAGTAGGAAGAACTCTGGGCGGCCGACTTCTTCTTTGGGTCAGCAGGTCTGCGGAAGGGCTGTGGACTCCGTGGTAGAGCACTGGCTTTGAATGCAGAAGGGCATGGGGTCAACTCCCCAGCAGCTCAAGTTGAAAACATGCCAAACTGCTGCACATTGGAGAGTGGCTATTGTTCGGATGCTGAAGGATTCGCATTCTGGCTCCGTACAAAGCAGTGCTCAACTGCTGCTCCATCCTGCAGCGTAAGAGGATTCTTCTATCTGTTGATCAGTCTGAGAATCCAACATTCTCAACAGTTTGGGATTTGTCATGAGCAATAATGATCAAGCAGCTGTGGAACAGCTGGAAGTGGAAAGAGACAACCTATTTCTAAAGCAGGGGTGTCTAGCTCTGTTCCTCCAGATGTTCATGGACTACAGTTCCCATCAGCCCCTGCCAGCATAAAGCCCATGAATATCTGCAGGACCAGAGTTGGACACCACTGTTCTAAAGTGTGTTTTAAAATATGATTAAGCTATCAGAGTGATTCGTTGTTTTCCCATCGGTCTCAGAAACTAGATGAGTAAACTATGTTGCCTTGAATTGTCCTCCAGCCGCCAGTCTTCCACGGCATTTTAAACCCCTGCAGCCTCCCTGGAGTCTTCAGAAGCAGGAAAATTTCTTCTGCAATATAACAGTTCACTGGCACCGTCTTCCAGTTCAAATCCAATTCCCCTTCCTTGTTTTCAAAGTTGAGCGATTTCCATTAAATAGAGGAGCAATCTCAGGACTAAATACAGACTCCCACCCCTACCCAATGTAAGGGAAGAGTGCCGTAAGGAAATGTCAGTTTTGGCTGTGAATTTCCATTCATGAGGGTAAGAGGAAAGCTTGATGAGTTTAGGGAAGGGTACAAATCTTGGGGGTGGGGAAGGGGAGATTTTCTAGCTGTTTCTTCTGCACTATGTGGTACAAACTTTGTATGTGTTCCAACTTACTCAGTGCCATAAAATTTGCACATAAAGCACTTTAAATAGATGAAATATGGATCTGTCCCTATACCTGCAGTTACCTAATTAATGAGGCCTCTTCCCCATCACCTTCATCCATAAAGACAACTGTGCAGTTGCAGATTAAATAGTTCTTGCATTTGTATTCAACTTCAAATACTTAGAATGGCAACTTTGGCCTATACCTTCTTGCTTCTCTCTGTCGTGGCATAACAGGAACACAACCTACTCAAAAGAGTAACATTTATAAAGTTGTAGTGGGAGGTTAGTTGAGTGCAGTTAATCCTCTTGAAGGAGGTTTGGTACTTTTTAAAAAAGAAAAAGAAACCCTTGTGTTGTGACTTGAATAAATTAAGGCATTTCGGTGCAGCTTATTTTGCACAATTTCTTTGGCTCCTGGAGCAGGGAGGGGAGGCAGGGGCACAGTTTGAGATGTTTTGGTAGCCAACACAGCTGTTGATCTTAGCTTTTCAGAAAAAGGGTGAGAATGTGTGTCCCAGTACAAGATGCAACTGTGCTGCCATTTTAGAAGAGGCACAGTCTGTGCTGCTGTATTGCCACCTGGCTTTAAAAAAGTGTCCTCAACTGTATGTCCCAGGCTAGCCTGATCTCAGCAGATCTAAGCCCCGGCTAGTACTTGGATGGGAGACCACCAAGGCACACCAGGGACGCTATGCGGAGGAAGGCAATGGCAAACCAAGTCTGGTAATCTCTTGCCTTGAAGACCCTACTGGGTGGCCATAAGTCAGCTGCGGCTCAACAGCATTTTAGACACACATACACACACAGTAAAAGAGGCATTCCTTGTTGGTTGCCACAATTAAATTTCTAGTGTGTAACCCTACTGATGGATTCTTGTGTGTGGTACCCCTTTCCCATCAGAATAACTTACAAAGATTTCTACCTTGTCACTTTGGCCTGAAGGATCCCATTTCTATTGTTCCTTTGTTGATGGCTCTCCAGCTATGACTTTTGACTCCAATGCAAGACCTGACTACCTCCCCTTAGGAGCAATGGGCCAAATTGGTTCCAACTCCATCATACCTGCCCATTATTCCGAGTCACGTCGAACAAGACTAGAACACGATGCTTCCCAGCCTGTCTTCGTACCCCAAAGACCTAAAACTTTGCATAGGAGGGTGATGAAAGCAGGGATTCGGAGGACGAGAGACAATACACCTAATAATGGATTTGTGGGGTTTTCTTCCTTCCCTCCGTGCTTGTGCGTAATCAAACTACACCCAGTCTTGGCCACAAGATTTCACAGGAGCTGCTAAGTCTCTATCAAGTATCTTTTTAAAAATACAGACAGAACTACCAACAGTTTACAATGGAAATTCAGTTATGGCTATTCCATGATAACAGCAACTACTAATCCGAGCAGGTTAAAAGCCGCCGCCACAGTTGAGCTGCTCTTACCAGTCCAGGCAATTACTTTACACAGGAGACAAGTCACAGGTGAAATAAAGCTATTGGTCGTCAAGCAGACTGCACAGACTCGCTTCTGAAGGAGACGGAGGGGATGATGCGTGGCAAACTGAGCCACGGAAAAGGGCAGAGGGGTGGGGGGCGCAGGAGGGGCTGGCCCAAGAAAGAGACAAAAAGAAGGGAAAGCAAGAACACAAGAATCCCAATGACCATCGCTTCTCAGCATTTATAATTTAAATGGGTAGAGAGAACTAATGGAATACATTCCCGAGTTAAGCAATTCCTTGCGAGACCTTGGTTTTGGCTCAAACCGTCACAAACTTAATTCCATTCAGAACCCAAGGTTGGCCAGCTTCCAGAAACTACGGCGCTTACAACGTGGGTGGTGCTTAATGGACATCAGGTGCTCCCTTGCCCAGTGCCTAATGAACATCGTATCTGAAACAAAGTTTTCCCATATATTTTTTTTAAAAGGCCCATTTACAGCCACTGCTGACTCTCCGACCTACACTTCCTACCTGGGCACCAGTGCCATTCCATCATCCCTATGCTGTCCTTCACCCCCCTCCATTGGTGGCACATATAAGACTGTGTCTACTGTACAGTTAAGGGCAACAAAATCTGCACCCGGAAAGGCTGTTCACAATATGCAGGTTACGAGCCCAGTTCTGAATTACTGTTATCGGGGTGAGCAGAAAGGAGAGCCCCAGGGATCTGAAACCCCACTCTCTGGCCAATGGAAACCCCTCTGAGTTAGACACTTCCTGCACTACCCCAGCCTGTCCTTATAGCCATTCTTATTCTTTATCAAAACATGGTTTTCAGGACGCTGAATCCGACACCCTGCATCAAATTATTCCCTGCTACTTGTAGTGCAGACATAGTAGGACTAAGTATGCATATACATCGTGCACTCGACAGATCGCATACAAGACACAAATCCTTGGAGAGTAAGCTAGCTGCGACCCAGCCACTTGCACCCAGATGTCCTCTCCCCCATCAGCAACTGGGCCTGGGGCCAAATGCCCTACCTCTAGAGAACAATGGACAGCACTCACAGTTCGTTCTAGTCCTGGTGGCCAATCTGTTCCAGAGCAAAAGGGTTTACCATCGCCCTTGTCCTGACCGCATTTAACAGTTCCACCACGCACTGACGCCCGGGTGACCTTAGGCCTCGGCGCAAATCGGCAACTCGCCTTTTTTGTGTGTGTGTGTGACAACGTAGAGCCGCCCGGGGTGCTTCAAACCCTTCTGAAAGGAAGAGCTTACCCGCCCTGCTCGACAGGAAAAAGAATATGGGCATGCCACACTACTAATGAAAGCGCATTAATAAAGCCTGGCCTGATAACGCCCCTCATGCCAAGCTGTACGGAAAGGCGGCACCACGTAAGCTAGCGAGTAACGTTAAGCGGCAGGTGGAACGAGGAGACCTGTTCGGCAGGAGGCTCCCAGTCTTGCTCTCTTGTGTTTCGGTTCCTCGCCTGTTCGGTACAAATTGGATACTTTGATATTCACGTGAAAAATCGGTTATGGCGGTGGGGGCAAGTCGAGTGGGCGAAGGGGGCCAACCTCACACGAGAAGAAAAAGAGGGACGGCTGGGTCACTTCCCCACATCCTCTGCACAGTTTTCACACTTTTTCCTACTCAAGAGAGCAGAATCTTAAGGAAAACAGCCTGAGCTCAGACAGAATCCCGTGCAAAGATGCATGCGCTCAAGTAAGGCAGAGTTTAAAAGTTCACAGCCGCGGTCCAGGCTCGGGTCAGGTCCCCCGCTTTGCCGCCTCGCTCGGGAAAAGGCAGCGCGTGCGGTTAAAACAGCTCGACTGTGCCGGAGCACGGACCTAGGCACTGTTCCCCCCTCATGTACACACAGCAAGAGGCAGGTCCAAGAGGGCTGCACATGAGTCAGCATAAACATTCAATCGTTGGTTGGGGCAACCCTTTATTTCCAAGCGGGGGGAGGGGAGGGGGGAGTTTTTTTTAGCAGCAATTCCCATGGGACCAACACAGGCCGCCAAGCCTATCAAGTCCAGGTAGTGCACAGGAGTCTGTCTGTCTGTCCGTCCAAGCACACAGGAGTGTTGAAATCTCTCGCACCAGGGAAGGGAATGGCTGTCAGGCCCATCTGCCGCTGAGTGATTCGAGGGAGGTGGGGTGGGGGGAGGCTTGTGGCAGTGGCCAGGAGGAACCACACGAGTCAGAGAAAGAACTGACCAGAAAGAGGGGAAGTGGCATCCGGGCTGTGAGGGTGGGAGGATGCTGGCTCCACATGCTTTCCCCCCGTACTGTTTTCCCCCCTCCCCTCCCCCAACACAATGCTTACCACTTGCAGCAGGGGGGTCCCGGGTAGCAAACAGGACCTGGTCTCTAGGCTGGCCACACGAGCCAGGCAACCTGACCCCGTCCCACCGTTAAAAGTCCTGGCCCATTTGAACTCTCCTGTGTGGAGAAGCGCTCTGTGGCCAACTGGTTCCCTGCCCTACACAGTCAGTCCTGGCCCGTCCAGGCTCTGGTGCAACAAGGGAGTGCTCTCGCCGGGCACTGGCTCCTAGCCTGCCGGGCCAGTCCATCATCAGGAGCTGGCAGCCGTGCCCTGGGGCACGCAGACACCCATCAGTGCAGTCTCATCCGTTTCTCGGTGCCCGCGCCCGCGGAGAGGGTAGTTGAGGCCAAGTCCCTCAGGGCGTGAGCCGCCAGCAGTCCTAGTCCGGAAGGCCGAGGTGCCCAAGTGCAAGGATGAGGAGCCCAGGCCGGTGGGGTTGCAGTCCAGGTGGCGAGGGCCCAGGGACACCTCCATGGCCTCGGGGAGCGGGGGAGACAGCGGGAGTGGAGGGCGCTGGTACGAGGGGTGCCCGGTCGGAGGGAAACATGGCATGGCCTGGCTGGGTGTGGGTTTGTGAGGTAAGATGTGAGGAATACTCTCGTTGTCGCCGCTGGCCCAGAGACGCATCTGCTGCTGAGAAGGGACCTGCAACAACAACAAAGAAATGCAGATGGTGGCAAAAGGGACATGTACAGAAGGGGGAGAAATGGGAGCATGAGCGATGTTGCCAGAAAGGGAATGGAAAGCCAAGGGTCAGACCCCGGCCCACAACCTACTTGGGGACTCTGCATCTCGCAGTCTGCATGCACAGTGCCCATGCTGCCATAATAACGATTGCTGTAACGGTAACCACGGTTGTCATTGGAAGAGCCACTGGAACCGCCTGTCAGGAGAGAAAGAGGATCAGAGCAGGGGAACAGGGGCCAAACGGATACAAGGGGTGGTGGTTCCACAGCTGGATATGTTGGGAATGGCTCAGGGCCCAGACCCCTAAACCAGGTGGAGAGAGGGGAAGAGGGAGGTAAAGAGCTATAAACTCGACACTAGTGTGCATTTCATGGCATGCAAAGCATTGCTGATTCAAGGTCTGGTCTCTACAGGTAACAATCACAGGTAACAAGGCTGGAAAAAGGCCTTGAGAACTGTTGCTGGTCTAACTCAATAGAATGGGTCTAGGGACTAGGCAAAGTAGATCTCAACACACATCCACAACAGCCCTATTTTCAAACCTGCACACCTATTCTCACATGAACCCTATCCAATCATTATGATCATAATCAAAGACCTTATTCAGGTGCTCCTGCTATCTGAAGCTAGGTGGCTGGCACCCCAGAGAACGGCCTTCTTGGACGTGGAACCAAAATGATGGAATTCCACCCCCAGGAAAGTTAGTCTGCCCCTTTCTATCCATCAGTGGGTGAAGACTTCTTTCTTGTGGTTATCATTCCCTCACTGATCCTTCCTCTTATTCATAGGTTTATTTGTTTGTGTATTCTTTCTTAATTGTGTGTGTGTTCTTAATCGTTTTGTATTGTTTGTAGCATTGGGGACCAGGTGGAAAGGGGCCTTAATATGTTTTAAATAAGAAAATGGGAGCACTGGACACATAATAAAGATGGCTATGAATGGTGCAGATGGTAGAAATGCTTACTTCCTCAGACTTCCTCATTAGATCTGTTAACTCAAATGCTAACTGCTGAGATTTATTCCTTGTGCCAAAGGTTTGCTTTGACCTTGACAAGCCCCACGGTGTTCTTTCTGTGATGGCTTGCTCCCTGAGGATGCTTCAAAATCATGTTTCTTGGTGTATTCATGATTCCACAACTGTGTAAGGCCGCCTGTGCTCTTTTGGCATGGTTCCCCCAGGATTTGACAGATGGTGCCCCTTTTCAGTGGTTCTGGGGCTTGGCCCTTTGCGTTGGGCTAGGCCAGTGGTGGCGAACCTTTGGCACTCCAGATGTTATGGACTACAATTCCCATCAGCCCCTGCCAGAACAGCCAATTGGCAGGGGCTGATGGGAATTGTAGTCCATAACATCTGGAGTGCCAAAGGTTCGCCACCACGGGGCTAGGCTGTGGTGTTAAAAATGGTAATGCAATTCTGTTTTCATACTTGCTGTTTTTATTAAAAATGTTTTAATGTAGGGGTTTCCAACCAATGGCCCTCCAGATGCTCATGGACTATAATACCCATAAGTTCTGCCAACTGGTCATCCTGGCAGGGGTTGATGGGAATTGATTGATTGATTGATTGATTGATTGATTGTATTTATAAACCGCCCTCCCCCGAAGGGCTCAGGGCGGCGGTCCATGAACATCTGAAGGGCCATCAGTTGGAGACCCCTGCACTGAAGTGATTTCAATAAAAACAACTATAAAAACAAAATTGTATTACCATATGTTAGAGACCCCTGTATTTTTTTTTCTTTTTAAAGCCAGCTAGTTGTAAAAGAAAAAAAAACTTTAAAAAATGGAATGAGATGCTTACCAGAGCTGGACACTGAGCTGGTGGTGCTGGTCTAATTGGCACAGTACTCCGTTACTTGAGCTAGGCCGAGGTGCTGGCCTTCGATGTTGAATTGCCCTGGAATTGACTGTTTTCTTGAAGAAGTTGTGCTGCAGGGCGTAGAAGGGGGTGATGCGGCTACGCGGTTCATAGTCCAGCATGCGCAGCACCAAGTCCTTGAACTTCAGGTAGTCGGAAGGTGAATGACCCTGCTCTCCTGCACGGCGCCCACCTGGGCCCCCACTCTCTACCCCCAGAACTTCATGCAACCGTCGGGTTCCTGGAACCTTATAATCCTGAAAGGCATCAAAGAGCAGCAGAATTAGCTGGGTGAGAGCTCAAGGCAAGGAGCAGAAAGGGCGGGTGAGCACCTTGTACTGGCACTACAATACTCAGTATGTTTGGCAACATGATCAGCTGTGCCCAAAGGCGAAGCAACGTACAATAAATCTCTCAGTTCTATATTTGGAAGCAGGGGAAAAATACACTTATATGCAACGTGAACAAGTCGCTGTCTGTTCTAAGGAAGGTGTTAAACTCCATTGGCATGAAACGCAAAGAATAAACAACAAAATGCAAAAAGTGTCACAATGCTGAAACAGCCCTGGCTCTGCCTGCTACACACACCCATTGCTTCCAAGAGTTTGATGCAAGAGATATTACCTTTGGAGAGTGGCCAAGGATAGCCGCCAATGTAACTTTCACTAGGAAGTTTAAAGAGGAAGTGATCTAGGAATTTGTTAATCTTGGGTTCTATGACATTGACACAAGACAAAACAAGTCAGACATAGCTCTTTGTCTGTGTTGGTGCATTCTTGAGATTGTACAGCCTGTTTCACGCTCGAACGACGCACCTATACTGGTAGTTCAGACAGAAAGGGCTTGTCTCACCTCATTACTGGCTGAGTAGGTTCTGGCGGGCTGTTGTTGTCAGAACCCGACTGGTTAAGACCTTTTCATGCACATGGGGAATAGAACGGAAATCGAGCTGTTCCTCCTCTCTGTGAAGGGATGAGTGTGACCACGGAAAGGACACTGTCCTTTGTACGCATACACCCACTGGCATCTCCCAACAGGGAGGGGAGATGATCAGATATTCTAAGTTCCAAGTCAGGTTAGCAATCTTTCTCGGTTTCATTTCTTCTATCAGCACCGTAGTTCCATAGCATGTATTCTTGCTAGAACTATGCCAGTAGAATAAAGCTGGTATTTATTTAAGAGATAAGAAATTGCTATCCTTGCTACCTGCGTGCCTCACTGTGGCTAATGTTACCAAAGAAGCCCCAGTTTGACGCTCCTCCTGGCAAATGACAGGCTGTGATAGTGGCTATTAAAGGAAAAGATCTCAAAGTGCTTGAAGAAGGGGTTGGGGAACAGTGAAGGATCTCTGTTGTGCGAACTAGGTTTCCCTCAACCAAAATAACCCCCGACCAGCTTCTGAGCAGGGATGAGCTTCACTTTGCTCATGGGCTGTTTGCCCAAGCCAGGAGTGAGGGCGGCCTGTTAGATACCAATCTTGATCCTCCTTGATCTGAGACTGCAAATGCCTTAGCAGACCAGGTGCTCAAGAGCAGCAGCAGCAGAAGGCCATTGCTTTCACAACCTGCATGTGAGCTCCCAAAGGCATCTGGTGGGCCACTGTGAGTAGCAGAGAGCTGGACTAGATGGACTCTGGTCTGATCCAGCAGGCTCTTTCTTATGTTCTTAAGGTGGAAATGTTATACTCACAGATCCTAGCCCAGGGGTCTGCAACCTGCGGCTCTGCAGATATTCATGGACTACAAATCCCATCAGCCCCTGCCAGCATGGCTAATTGGCCATGCTGGCAGGGGCTGATGGGAATTGTAGTCCGTGAACATCTGCAGATCTGCAGGTTGCAGATCCCTGTCCTAATCCAACATTCTAACCATTAAAGCACACCGAGGAAGAATCCTTCTATGAAGGGAAGCAGGCCACTGCTGCAACTGAAAAGAGTGTGAGAAGAACAAGAATTGGCCAGGCTCCCCTTTGGCTCCTGCTGGCCACAAGACCACATGGGATAAGGCCAAGCAGACAGAGAGCAGACAGAACTGTAGACAATCCAAAAGAAAGTGCATGTGAGAGAATGCTAACTAATGAGGAGCACTGAGAGAACTACCACAGCAAACAGCCTGTTGCTCCTACCTTTGTTGCCTCCTATTTTGCCCATTTTCAGCTGTAGCACCCTGACCCCATCAGGAGGAACAAATCAGCAAGGATTGGCTTCCAAAACTGAGGGTGTTCACAGAAAAATGACACGTACCACCACAGATGGCCTTGTGTGGTATGAACAAATGCTTCTCACTAGCCTGAGCTGAAAAACCATCCCTTGACGTGCATAATGGTGGTGGGATTGCAGGGTGGAGAGGGAGGAAGAGGAATCTGCCCTTGGTCACAGGCATCAGCAAGAACAGCCTCAACCAGACAGACAGCCGTAAGAAAAACAGCTGTTGAGATCCTTTTCCTTCTTCCTAGAGAGATCTCTGCTATTAAAAATTAGATGCTTGTCAAAAACACACCTCTTCACTGCTTGTCTCTGGAGCCAACCTCGTTCCTGTACCCATTTTCCTGTATCCATCTGCATTTATTTGCTCAGATTTCAGGGCACAGTCTGTGGCTGTTCACAAGTAAGCCTCTCCACCAGCTCAGATTGCTCCCCTCTTCCTTTGCTTTTGGCTCTTTGAAATGGGTATGGATGGCCTGAGCGGGAAAGTCTATAAAATTATGCATGGGGTAGAAAATGTTGACAGAGAGAATTTTTTCTCTCTTTCTCAGGATACTAGAACCAGGGGGCATACATTGAAAATGGTGGGGGGAAGAATTAGGACTAATAAAAGGAAACATTTTTTCACGCAACGTGTGATTGGTGTTTGGAATATGCTGCCACAGGAGGTGGTGATGGCCACTAACCTGGATAGCTTTAAAAAGGGCTTGGACAGATTTATGGAGGAGAAGTCGATCTATGGCTACCAATTTGGATCCTCCTTGATCTGAGATTGCAAATGCCTTAGCAAACCAGGTGCTCAGGAGCAGCAGCAGAAGGCCATTGCTTTCACATCCATTGCTTTCACATCCTGCATGAGAGATCCCAAAGGCACCTGGTGGGCCACTGTGAGTAGCAGAGAGCTGGACTAGATGGACTCTGGTCTGATCCAGCTGGCTTGTTCTTATGTTCTTAAGTGGGTGGAAAGCAGAAAAAGCCGTTAAGAATTACCTTCCTGCCATCTTTGCCCCGCCGGAGGACCCAGCCCCCCTCAGGCAGCTTTTCAAAGTATTTGCGAGCCTTCGGAGCCTGCTCCAACATGTGAGGGGGCGGCAGCCCCAGCACCTCCACTATCCGGCTCATCTGGTCCGCCTGCAAGGAGAAAGCAAGAGAAGAGGAGCACCAGGCAGACACCTTCCATTCCCCTCAGATCTTCTCCTCGCCTCCCTTCACCAGCCCCTCTATTCCTATGCTGGCCTCCCAAAATCTTTCAATACACCCTTCCATTGCTCTGAATCACAGATACTTCCACCTGCCCTGCTGTTCTAGCCCAGTGGTTCTCAACCTTCCTAATGCCGCGGCCCTTTAAGACAGTTCCTCATGTTGTGGTGACCCCCAACCCTAACATTTATCCATTTTACAGATGGAGAACACTGATGCAGAGCGTCTTAGGTGACCCCCGGGAAAGGGTCGTTCACTGTTCTAGCTGAAACATGAAAGGTTTGTCACTGCACTCTCTCAATGGGCTGATGGGAATTGTAGTCCATGAACATCTGGAGTGCCATAGGTTTGCCACCACTGCCCTAATTTGTCTAGGCCAGGGGTCTGCAACCTGCGGCTCTCCAGATGTTCATGGACTACAAATCCCACTAGCCCCTGCCAGCATGGCCGATTTCATGCTAGACAAAATGAGTCCAGACTTGTGATTACTGAAGTGTGCCTTCAGGAACAAACTCTCCAGAGGGCCAAACTCTTCTCTCAAGTATTCTCTTTTTTTCACCCAACAAGTGATCAGTGGAAGTAACACTGCCCTTTTTCTCGACTGGGAATTTTTCACCTATAAATGAATACGTGAAGCCACCCTATCCTGATTCCCTTGGTCCCTCAAGGTCAGTACTGTCTGGAGCGCACCATGGACCACCATATGTAGTGGGAGCCAGCATGGTGTAGTGGTTAAGAGTGGCAACCTCTTATCTGGAGAACTGGGTTTGATTCCGCGTTCTCCACATGAGCAGTGGACTCCAATCTGGTGAGCCAGGTTTGTTTCCTCCACTCCTACACATGACGAAGTGTGCTGGGTGACCTTGGGCCAATTACAGGCCCTTCTCCCAAAGAAAGGCCTACTTACCTCATTGGCACCACTGAAGAGCGGCTCTCCTGTGTGCATCTCCACAAGGATGCAGCCTAAGGACCACATGTCAATTGCCAGATCATAAGGCATGCCCAGTAGCACTTCAGGTGAGCGGTAAAATCGGCTCTGGATGTACTGGTAGATCTGTGGGGACAAAAAGGAAAGATACCATGAATGGTTCCGCTGAAGGGCCAGATGCTCATAGCTCTCTTTCTCCCACACCCTCTTGTTTTGAACGCCGGATGGGATGAGTGCTGTCCACCGGGCCAAGTTCAAGTTGAGATACCCTAAGAATGAGGAAGCTTGCCGACGTTGACAGACAAGGCCAAAGATGTCCCCAACGGCTAGGAAGGTCAGGTTTTCAGAGTCACTCACCCGCTGGCCAAGCTGGCAGGAGCTGCCGAAGTCCACAATCTTGATGGCGCTGCGCTTGGGGTTGCAGAGCAGGATGTTCTCAGGCTTAAGGTCACAGTGGATGATGCTGAGCTCGGGAGTCGCCAGGAAAAGCAGCGCGGTGCACAGCTGCTGGGCAAACTTGCGTGTGAGGTTGAGAGACACGCCGCGGAAGTTGGTGTTTCGGAGCAGGTCATAGAGGTTATAGGACAACAATTCAAACACCAGGCACAGGTGGCTCCGGAACATGAAATGCCGCTTCAAGTGCACTGTGGAGTGGGATAAAGAGAGGGAAAGTGTTCCAGTAGCACCACTAATGCCAAAACTCCACAGTCACATTTTGAAAACACCCGTGACTCTCTCTAACATTCTTGAATCGCTGAGCATCCAATCGCTCTGCTTCCTATAGTCCTTGGGACTTACAAATATGAAAAATACATGTCACTAACTCCACCGTGTACACGCATGCCAAACTATCACCAATTCTCTCCCTGGGGTATTTTAGCCAGCAAACTCTCACCTCCCAACTCATGCTGTAACCAGCATCTCACGCAGGCTTCCACAACTTTCACCCGTTCGGCAGGTACCTTCGAGACCCTCATTAATGTTCATCTCACAGTGTGGTTTTCCCCAACTCATTCATACATAAGATGAAAAAGCACAGCGCCCTCCCTGTAGCACACACACTCCCCTGGCCCCCAATAGCCTCTCACCAATATAGTATTTCATCTCAGTGTCGTGCTGGTTCATGAGCTCTAATAACCGCAACTCAATCTGAGCCTGGCTCAGAAATGCCTTCTTGTTCTTGATTATCTTAATGGCCACCCACTCCTGAGCCTGCTGGTCATAGGCCTTCACCACCTAGCAAAGAGGGAAAACAGCCATGTCAAAATCATCTTCTCATCCAGCAGTACCAGCATGTAGTTTTCTGCAGACATAATCACAGGAATCACTAGATCAGGGCAGATATATATGTGCACACACACTTCTGCAGATCTTGCAGAAAGAGACATTGCTCGTGATGAGACAGACACTGTAACCTTGGTAAAGCCATGCCTATGTTTGTGTTAAAAGTAAAAAAGCAGAAAAGAAACACTTTAACAAAGTAGGTTGTCAGCAGCAATATTATTGTGACGACAGGGTCCAAACACTGGTATAGTCAAAGAAGTATTTGCTGGAAAAAACCTTCGGGTTCTGGTCAATATTTACAAGAACCTGTGTTATGACTTAGGAGCAGCAGTGGCATAGTGGTTAAGAGTAGGTGCATTCTAATCTGGAGGAACTGGGTTTGATTCCCTGCTATGCCACTTGAGCTGTGGAGGCTTATCTGGGGAATTCAGATTAGCCTGTGCACTCCAACACATGCCAGCTGGGTGACCTTGGGCTAGTCACAGTTCTTCTGAGCTCTCTCAGCCCCACCCAACTCACAGGGTGTTTGTTGTAAGGGGGGGAAGGGCAAGGAGATTGTAAGCCCCTTTGAGTCTCCTACAGGAGAGAAAGGGGAGGATATAAATCCAACTCTTATTATTATTATCATGCAGTACCAGAAAAAAGACGTCCTCTCCCCCCGTCTCTAACCTGCCCAAAGGATCCCTTGCCAATGAGTGAATCAATTTCGTAGCGCTCCAGCCAGCGCTCGCCGTTGCGGACGATGTAATCATAGTTGTCGTCATCGTAGCCCTCGTTGTGCACTTTCCGTTCCTTTTTGGTACTGGTGTCCTCGGGTGCGACCTGCAGGGCTCGACGCTTCTTCTTGGCATAATAGACCTGGACAATGAGAGGCAGGATCAAGGCTCCATAGAAAAAGAACCTCTTTCTAAAAGACAGGGAATTACACCTCTCCACATACTCTGCACAACAGCCAGTCCCCCTAGCAACTCCCCCACTCATTCCACCTTCAAGAAGGAGCAGGGCAAAGGAGGTGAGGAATGGTTTGAGGCCACAGTCTGAGAACAAACCATGCACGGCATGTCCAAACTAAGCCTGGATGGGAAGTTGCCTGGGAACCCAAGGTATACTGTGTCATAATTTCCACAGAAAAAGTCTGGATATCAATGAAATAAACTAATTAATTAGAAGAGGGCACTACTGGCAATGCATCTTGAAGAGAATAAAATATTCTGAGACACTAAGAGCATCCCCAACTCCCACTGCTGTCACATAATAGTCAGAGGCTGCTTCTAAGGATAAGGGGTCACTTACCTCATTGATATGTTTGTATGTTTTGATAAGATCCACAGACAGCTTGCGCAGTGGCGCTGTAGCAGAGTCCCGAAAAGTGAGCGGGATCCTTCTCTGCAGGATGGCCAGGTCCGGCATGATCTATGTGAGACCAGGAAAAAACAGGAATGAGGGACTTGGATTCTCCGCCTAAACAGCCACTGGACCAACAACTCCTAAGCAGGCAAGCCATTCAGGCATCTTGGGTTGTAGTCCTGAAACCTTGCTTTCTTCCAGGACACTTCCCCTAGCCAGGAACAAAACCTCAGCAGGAGAGAAAGCTGGGAAAGCCGAGATTATCATCCTCTGAACTTAGCAGATGCAGCTTAACTTCTAACCCTTCCCCCCGCACCACCTGCAGTAGCAAAGGTCCAGGTACCTCCCCAGGGGCCTTTGGCTGCTTTGGGTAAAGCAGCTCTTGTCATTCTGTCTTTGGTGATACCTCTGTCTCAGTGCAGTCTCCTTCTACAAGCCTTAGCTGCAGACTGAATTCAGAGCCTTGAGTGAAAAAGTGGATGCGTCTATGGTGTGAGCTGAAAAGCATGCATCCCCTGCTGTGCTGAATAAGAATGTGTTGCAAATGGGGGAGCAGCCCCACAGAAGACAGACTGGGACCCTAACAGTTATCATTACCTGCTGATGCTCAGCCATGGGCTGGATGCTGGAGAAGGGTGCATGGCTGTGCTGGCTCGACATGATTGTCTCAGTAGGAAGAGAGCGGCCCAGAGAGGCAACCTGGCTGCAGGGCGGCAGCTGGCATTGTGGGTTGCTGCTGCCACCTAGAGGACAATGCAAAAAAAGAAGATTCCAGTTATGTTTCTTGTCACCAAGCCTAAAACACATGTTCGCCTTCCCAGAAATAGCTCGCTCATCTGACCACAAAACACATTCCGATTTGAGAAAGAGTCAGGGCTTTTGATTTACAGTAGAGGGCAAGGGTAGGACCAGGAACTCAGGCTTTTAAGGGTGTCAAAGAGTAAGGATCCAGTTTTCTGAAACAAACCCATGGCAGACAACTTCACCCCAGTGATAAAAAAAGCATCGCATCAGCCCAAGTTAAGTAACCAAATTTGCTTTTGTAACACTGCATTTCATGAGGCAGAGTTAAAGTAGCGTGCACCCTCATCACGCCGCCCTGAGTGGGAAACGGTGGGACAAAAAAAATCAACCGATCAAACAAACAAACGATAGCATCTCCCAGTTCCGTATGTCTACCTCAACCATTATTATTTTTAAAAAACTATGTAAAATGGGTGGTCATCATTGAAAGCCTGCTCACGGTTTGTGTCGGGGCTAACAGAGTTAGGAAGCAAATGCCGGCCCCCTAATTACTGTCCCAGTTCCAGGAGGACATACTGAACAACAGCTTTCATTGAGTGAGCAGGAAGAGCCAGAAATGGATAAGCATTGAGGTCAAGGAACAGTAAGGAGAGGGCAAGAAAGACTGGAAGATTTCCAGTGGTTAGCTAGATCATACCCTCTCTGAAGGACAGCCTTCAACTTCTATGCATTTTGATGTCTAAGGACAATTCCCTCTTTTCTTTCAAATGCAGCAATGCATATGTTGCCCGTGCACCTTTATCACTAATATATTTGGGATGCTAGAGGGAAAGTTGTGTAGTAAGAAGAGAACAAGAGCAGGGGGAAGTCTTGATTAAAGAGTACCAGGTAGTAGAAGGTGGCAATGAGTGGGAAAGCTGGCTGAGGCACACACACCTGTGTGCCACGGAATGCCAAGAGGGGACTGGACTTGTGAGACGTGAAGCCAGATCAGACAGCAGGAATGTTATTATCCAGCCACACCTTACTGCTACACGCAAGGTCTCTTTTTGAATGCGGATGAGGAGATGGGACAGCCTCAAAGCTGAGTGGGGAGTTGGTATTGGCACTGATCCTGACCTTGCCTCAAGTCTTCCCAGCTGCGGGTCTCTTCTTCCTCCCCCCCAAGAAACAAACATCTAAAAGAAATACTACAAATGTAACAAAATAAGGGAATCAGCACTTGTTTCCCAATGCATAGGGACGTAACCAAATGATCAATTCTGACTGGGACAAGACAGTAAAGGGCTCAGTGGAGGACTTGGTGATGGTGTTGCATTGAAAGGGGTTGAAGAAATGGTGCCGATTGGGAGAAAGGCTACAAGCAGAAAAAGAAATACCTCCTGTGCATTTCCCAACCTGCACAGAAATCCCTGCATAAGCTGCTGCATGCTTTAGAAGTGTGTCCTCAGCAATCAGACTTGGGACTATTAGCTGAGGGAGGGAGACGTGTCAGGGTGGAAAATTCTACACAATGCTTCATGTTTAAAAAGCTGCATCTCAGTGGCAGAGCATCTGCATGGCATGCAGAAGCTCCCATGTTCAATCCCCATCAGTTACAGTTAAAAGGACCAGGCAGTTCATAGGGAAGACCTCTGCCTACAAACCTAAAGAATCACTGCCAGACCGAGTAGACAATATTGACCTTGATATACCAAATGATCTGATTCAGTGTAAGGCCGCTTCATGCAGTGGCGTATTTGCCTAGGGACATGGGATACCCCATGTCCCCAGGCGCATCCATTGTGGTGACGTGGGGGCACCAAAACGTCCCCCCACACAGGATGATTCAGCAAGCCTTAGCAAGCCAGGCATTGAGGCAGCCGACTGCTGCCAGTGCCTGTTGTAGCTCTGCCCCCTCTGTATGGTGGCCTGGAGTGTCCAGGGGCGGCGGAGAAATTCCACTGTGCTCCCAGGAGCAGGACTGAGCAGCTCCGCCTCCCCTCCCTCTGACCCAGGGTGCCTTATTCTCCCTTAAGTTATGTCACCTGCCATTACTCACAAGCCTTCTCCCCAGCAGACAGGCGCCAGAAGGCACAGGAGAAGGGAAGCCAAGCCAGGAGCCCAGCAGCAACAGAACTGATGATGCTGCTGACATTTGTTTGGTAAATCTGATGGGGGTGATTTGTGAGAGATTTATATGGTTAAAAGTTAATATCCACTTGAACTGGCTTGGAGCTGTTTCTGAGGCCAGCCTACCTCACAGGGTTGGTGTAAGGACAAAATTAGGAAGGAGAGTTGGTGGGGAGAGAGCCATGTATGTTTTGCTAGGGATGGGGTGGTGAGGTAGTGCAAAAAATCATTGCTTGGTCGTGGTGGGGGAGGGTAACCACGCATACTGGGGTGGATGCCCAACTCAGGTTTTGTCCCTGGGCTCCAGTTTGCCTAGATACTCCTCTGGCTTCATGTGATCTCTTCTTACTTCATGCATTCTTTTCCTCACTTGCAGGTGCCTCTGGGCCCAATCCTGAGCCTTGGGCATGGGATGGCAATGCCAGATGCCACTCCTTTCTGAATAGCTTTGGCCTGAAGCTCAGCAGCATGGGAATCATGACAGAATCAAAAGCAGGCAATTGCTGTTTGCCTGCAGAACTTGGAAAGGCAGGGATTTTTTTTCTTTCTTTGCTCAAGCAACCGCTCCTTTCTCAAAGCAATAGCAGCAGCAGCAGAGCAGGAAGATCGGATTCCCAAGATGCAGCCCACGGAGGAAAACATCCTTGGCACCACTGCAGCTACACTATGCACAATTGGGGTTATGGCATCTGGAGCTGCTGCTGACCTGGGCGCTCACAGCTTCCTGAACTCTCATGAGCTGTGTATGACATTATCAGGAATATGAGGAAGTGGCCTTTCTAGGCTAGGTATGTTTATTTTAATCAGTAAGGGCAACATACAGCTCAAACTGGTCCCTGTCAGCCATGGGGACTTGCAGAAACCAGCAGGTCTGCCCCTTTGGCCTGATGGGTTAAGAAACATCCCCTCCCCCCAAGGCCCCATGTTGCCTTTTGACAATTGCTGCTGGGCGTTACAGGCAAAATTCGGGGCACACTGTCCTCATGGTTGAGTCAGATGGAAATGAATGGGAGCTGCACAAGAGTATGGCAGCAATCTTGCACAGTAGCTGTGTAATGGGGTTCTTGTGTGGCATCATTCATTCAAACAGCACGTGCCCTATCTAACTCTTCACCTGACAAACATACAAAACCTTCTTATGTTATTGATTTCTAGCACGTTTCCAATTTGCAATTGTGACCTGTTGACCCGAAGTACCTTCATGCAACAAAGCACATTTCTGCATATTACAAAAAAAAAATTATTGTTGTAAGTGTCCATTTCTACCCTTCTCCCCTGACCTCCAACATGAGGGTGAGTCAATGGCAGTTCCAGGGCCAAATTCAATTTTGTGAGAAGGTGTAACAGTTATCCACAATTTCTGATTCCAGTGGCAAGAAAGATATATTAATGAAAAGTATTTATGGTATAAGGTTGTTCCAGGCCCTGTCTTGCTCATGGTGTCCCACCAGCAAAAGCAGCTGCTGACCAGAGCTCCAGCTACACAATTTCCTGTTCACAAGCAGATTTTCACTTAAGTAAATGTGCAAACAAAATTAAGATATCGATTTACAATAAAGCACCTTTAATAAATAAATGCACATTTCCTAACTTTATCTGCCAAACATGGGAAGAGACGGAGGACACAGAAGAGAATACTCTCGACCAGTGGGAATTGCAGGGAAAGTTCTGAGATTTCATCAAGCACTATCCTGAACTTTCAACCCTACCTGTAAAGGATATAAGTTAGGAAGCTGGGATTTCTTACAACAATGAACTCTACAGCATAGACCAGGGGTCTGCAACCTGCGGCTCTCCAGATGTTCATGTACTATAAATCCCATCAGCCCCTGCCAGCATGGCCAATTGGCCATGCTGGCAGGGGCTAATGGGATTTGTAGTCCATGAACATCTGGAGAGCTGCAGGTTGCAGACCCCTGGCAAAACATCCCAAGAAATATTGATGCAGTCTTGCTGGTGAATAAAGAACTGAAACTAATTGTGAGGGTCAAGTCTACACAGATAATACCCATAGCAGAACCTCAAGAAACAGAATCCAGCATGAGGTTTTGCAGACAGAACCCTATGCTCCATGGCTGTGCTGAGTTCCACAGAAGAGGCTGCAAGCAGCAGGAGCCTTCTGCCCCAGACACTCAGGCAAGAAGATGTTTAAACCCTGCCTGGAAGACATCCCTTGGATTCATCGCACATAAATGAACGGCTGCTCCTATTGAAGTTAATAGCAAACTCAAGCACTGAGTTTTACAGTCTATCACAGGGAAGGCAAATCCAGCCATTCATCTCACTCATTGGATGGCTCCGCCTCCAGTGACAGGATTCTCACAAGGCAGTCCGATACATCTCTGTGCACAATGCACACAGGGGTTAACAATTCACTCCACAGGGGCCACTGAAATCAACACACATCCTACCTTTTATGAATTAGCCTCTCCTCTAGTAGAGGCTGTAAATTAAAAGCACTTTACAAATTAAGTGTCATATAAATCATAAGTAGTAACAGCGGTAATATTTTAAAACTCTTTTTATTATTTAAATTCTGCTCCTCGCATGGCCCTCCCAGTCAAAGGACTGATCAAGCCCCGTATCTGCTTGGCTTCAGCAATGTGGCAGCTTCAGAGGGTCCTGCATCATTCACTGGGGCCTGACAGCAACAGTAAATTAAGAACAAAAACAGGAAGTTCAAGTGTCGCCCTTAAAGATAGCAGCAAGCACCATAAGCCAATCTAATTAATTTTAGCCAAAATTTTAGTCAAATTCATACATCACAAATTTACAAGTCAGTATCAGTGAGGTATGTTTATCCATGGGATGCTACTTGTTGAATTTTTATCCCAGCAACTCCCGGTAACATACAAACAAACAGCCTGTCCATTAATTTGCTTGGAACCACCGCATTGAGCGTCAAATAATAACGAAGAGTTATCAAGTCGCAACCCGCTTATGGGGATCCCATAAAGTTCTACCTCCTAGGGTTTTAAAGTCAAGAGACAAGGCAGAGGTGGTTTACCGGCGTATTGAGCTTGCAGACGCTCCATTCATAAAACTTGCCCCCTGCTAAATTTCAAGGCTCTTTCTTTATTATCCTAAACTGTTGCCATCACAATTTCCATTTTATTAGGCAGCTGACTCTAATTTATTTGTAGAAATGGAAGCCAAGCAGCCAGGTTAATATAAAGCTTACGATAAAAAGAAGTAGAACGAAGAACAGAAAGGCTGAAAGCTCATCAGGGCCACGGGCTGTGCTTCCAAGTATTCTTGCCAAGACGTAATACTGGCCTAACTTGGACAAGCAGAGGTAGCTTTGTTCAATTTATATCCCAGGGTTAATTTCCAATTGGCCATGCTGGGAATTGAAGTCCATGAACATCTGGAGTGCCATAGGTTGGCCACCCCTGCAAAAATATTCCATCATACCAAGAAGGCCCAAAAATAGTTTACATTTTTATCCTCACAAGAAAACCTGGGAAATTTGGTTCAGGTTACCTATGGTTTGCTGCAATATGAATGAGCTGGAGGGCTTGTGCCCTTCCCTGTGCTCCCAGCGTGCACCCAAATAAATTAGATATTTCTATTTTGTGGCAAACCACAGCTTGCTATTATGGCTAAGAATCCTGCAGGCCCATTCAAATAGCAAAAAACCCTGTTAAGTTTAAATCAAACTTAAGAAAGCGATTCACCCAAGGTAGCCCAAAGCAGACTTTATTGGCTGAGCAGGGACTTGAACCTCCAGCTCCAAAATTCTTGGCACTACATCCTACTGGCTGTTCATTTCATGGGATAAGACAGTATATCTCCAGAGAATCTTCATCTCTCTTTTCATGCAAGACTGATACAACACCAAGGAAGAATTCAGAATACAGGTATTGGGAGCGTCCAAAACTTGGGAGTTACAAGCTTTACTTTTCTTCTTCATTGAGCTTTCACCTGTTCACCACCAGGGAAAGCCACCATTTTAGAACTATTAGTATGACTGAAATAGACAACACACATTTTAGTCATAAAATGCAATTTTATTATCTCTACTGGTACCTCAGCAACAACCACACTATTCTTAGCTGTTGAAGGGACGTGTTATAGTGGTTGGAATGGGATACAGTGGAAGACAAGCCAAGGGAACTAAAGGTTTCTATTCCTAGCTTGGCTATGCTGAGGCACAAAACCTAGTACTGACTTGGCAGGAAGAACACCTGCTGAGGTCCAAGTGCATCCAATTCCTGGCAACACAGAACCCTCTAGCACCAAGCACTCTTGGGCTGCATGTTTATTAGGACTAGTCAAACAATGGAAGGCTTTTTGATGCTGTGCTTCTGCCATGTAGGAACCAACTGGCTGAGTGCAAATTTCTGGCCATTCAGGGCAAAGCTACTGGAGTCATATCCTCTAAGAGCTTGCTGAACAAGCCTTCTATTCAAGAGAAAGCCTTCTATTCAACTGTAAATTGGTACAGTTAAAGATAACCCCTGCTCTTATGGGTATATATAATGATAAGCCTTCACCCCAACTTTTTTCTTCGGGCCCCCATTCTCTTAATTTTAAACTGAACTACCTCTTGAATAACCAGGATCCTGAGATATTGGAAATGGTGGCCAAGTTTCTGACCAACACTCTGAACTAATCCCTTGGGGTTTTTTTCTTTCTTCTTCTTCTTTTTTTCTTTTCCTGTTCCTGTTACCTCCATGAATGCTGGATATGTATATTTTTTTTCACCCACTTCATTTTGCTTGTTTCTACTCTGTTGATTTTCTATTTTGATGCCTAATAAAGGTTTCTGATCTGATAAGCCTTCATTCAGAAAGACTGGGGAGTCCAGTACAGACTCATCCCAGCTCTGGAGATCCCACAAGCCTCTTAGTACTGTGAAGAACTATGACTTTCCTCAGAACCTTCTGATTTTCAACAGGTGGCAACCAAAGTCACTTAACAAACTAAAACCAGAGCTGTCCATGATCAGTCAGTCTGTCAGGCAAAATACCGAGTTCCAGAATTCAACACCCATGGTTTAAAATCGGGTCTGAAGCTCACTGCTGAGCAGCAAAGTACATGAAAGGTGCAGACAGTATCCAATAAGAAGTCGAGAGAACCGGGGGGGTGGGGGTTGCTTTGCACAGTTCGCGAGCGAAAACTCCCCTTGTCTTTTGCCTCTCATTCACCACACCCTTCTCAACTTTCATTGGCCGTTTCCGCACATGCAAAATAATGTTCTTTCAAACCGCTTTCAATGCTCTTTGTAGCAGTTTGGAATAGCAAAATCCACTTGCAAACTGTTGTGAAACTGAACTGAAAACGCATTATTCTGTGTGTGTGGAAGGGGCCGTTCTTTAGCCCTGCCCCCCAAATCCAAACTGATTGAAAGCCATTTGAAATATCAAGATGGAAATTATGCAAATAAGTGCACATTTTGCATAATGGAGTCTGACCTGGAATCCCTATGCCCCAAAATAAATGCATATAGATGAAGATAACTGAGTCAGAAAACAGAGCTTACATTCTCCCAGGGTGTATTCCACTTTCTCACATTCAAACTCAGCTTGACGAGTGTTACATTTCTAGCAAAGTTTCCAGTTTTTCACCGAAGTCATCATGCCCAACAAATATGATCTCTTTTCCTGCCTATAGATCTTTCTTTTAAAACTTCTGCACTTACAAAGAACTGCCGCTTAACTCAAAGTGTTTTCCTCATTTACTCGTAGTTAAAACAGAGTATATATCAACATCTTTTGTTAACAAACACAAAACCCTTTCCCCGCAACTAGCATTTCTCTCTGGCAAGGACTCCCTTTCTTAGTAATATTTTTTTGGAAATCCAGGTGTGTTAAAAATACTACAAACTATATGAAACAAGGGAAAATCTGGAAGAGCATGTCCACTTCATGTAAGCTGCAAAAACCACCAATTACCAAGGCAAGTCTCAAATCCACAACAGACCACAGCTGGTTCTTTAGAGGCTAAACACAGTTCTTTAACCATGTGGTTCAAAGAACTCAAAAAAGTACATATGGGTCCCAGAAGTTGTGTCTCTTCACCAGATAAATTTTTTTTTGGCCAAAGTGGAAAATTACAAGCATGTTCCTATGATGCATTAGCGTGTCCGTGGGTTTACTTTTTGAAGTTTCTATGAATTAAGTCATGTAATGTATACATTACTAAGGACCTTGGCTCCCTGCCATGTCCCTACAAGACATAAACTCTGAATTTTAAAAGACTTCCTCTCACCCTGATGAAAGCGTAACATTCTAGAGGTTGTGCTCTTTTATCTTCTGCTAAACATCTCACCACCTAAAATCCTAAACCTCTTGGTCTTTTTCTGCCACTGCAAGCGCATTCTGATATACGCTTCCTTTTATATCCACTATCGCGCCACTCACATTCTTCCTTCTCAAATCTCAGACACTTTTCTCCCTTTCCTAGTCAAGACACTGAGACCTCCTTGTTCTTTGCTGTTAAGTCTTCCAAAATTCTTGTCCCACCCTTTGTCTTGAAAGACGGGTAACATGCAAACCTTTCATCGGTTATTCCTGTGTCATTACGATGACCCCAAAGGTTCAAACAAAGAGCCCACTCAATTGCTGAGCAGCACCCACCCTTTTGCTGAAGCTCCTACCTGTGACCACCTTCCTGTTGTAGCAAGTTGAGGGCAGAAAGCAGGAAGGCTCTTGTCGGGCCCAATGAGTCTGCAATGTCAGCAGCATTGTGTCAGGCAGTGTCTCGGTGCTCGAGGGGATCACCATGGGAAGACTGCTCTATCCAACCACACACAGTCTGCTCATGTCCTGCACGGTGAAGCCTGGTTCATTCAAGACCCACTTCTTGCCCAAGCAAAAAGCTCTGCAGCCGGACTTCCAGCCTGTAACTCGCTCAGGTTGTGCTCCTGAGACACCAAGTGTGAAAGCCACAATGAGCTAAACCAGAAAGCCGGGCTACACAGCTGTCACTGCAGAGGCTATGGAAGGTCAGCAGGCGTGTGGAATGCTCTTTTGGCTGGATCAAAGCAAACAGCTGGTTACGTGCCACAGCCAAGTGGAAACTGATCAGAGGAACAGCTGACAAAAAGTTTTCTAAAGGCAGGCCAGAGAAATCATGAAGGAGAGGGCTGGGAGATGCCAGTTTCTACCTGTTCTTTTCTGAGTAACTTTAGTTCAAGGAAGTCATTTGCCTCCTTGAACTTTCCCAGTGGAACGGACTCATTAGTGCTGATATCTGAAAATCTGAATGGTCCCTGAACAAGCTGTTTCAGTCAAATCCTGAGAGACAGAAGGCTAGCAGAACACAGGAAGCTCAATCCACACAAAAAATTAAAATGTTTTGTAGAAGTAACTGCTATTTTTTTTTTTACAAGGAAGGCTTGCAATGTCAGTATATGTATGAAGCATACATTTACTGCAAGCACATATTTGGGATTAAGAGGGTAGGAAGTATTTGGAACTAAATTCCATAATTGTTTTTCTTAAAGAGTAACTCTCAGTTCCAGAGAATCCCTTTGAGAAATTGAGGGTGGGGTGGAGAAAACATCAAACTAAATCAATGAATGACTTCTAAAAAAGTAATTTAAAAAAATCAAACCTGACTCCTCACATGACAAAAACACTATTCTGCAATGGAACCTGCTCTCCAAAAACAATTACAGCCCAATCCAGACCTCTTGGCGGTTCTTCGGAGGCACAGGGAGGCAAAATACAAAGCAAAACCTCCCCACCACTGAAAAGCCCTCCATGGGGCTCAATGGGCTTATACCACTCAAAAGGATAATGTAAGCCCCTTGGCCCAGGTTGGAGGCAATGCCAAGGTGGAAACTGACTAATGTCGGCTCTGCCCCCAGTCACGCCTTTGGAACATGCCTGCTCTGCTCGCCGGATTTGCCCCTCTACTGGGGTAAGTGCCCCAGGGAGGGCATTTTTGCTGGTGTACGGCCACGTTGCCTCCACAACTCCTTTCTGCCATCCCACTCTGGATTGGGCTGTTAGTCTCAGGTTGTTGTACTCTTCCAGACCCAAGTTTCTGGCTCCAGCCCCATTCAAAATTGAGCCAGCTATTAGCATTCAAATTCAGGTTCCTCACAATACCATGAAAATCCAAGCTAGCTACATGCACACACATTACCAGTGAGGACAGACCCCAGAGCATGGAAATGCCTCTCCAGAAAAACAAAATCCACAATAAAACCATTTCCGCAGGGAATATCCAATCATACCTTTCCCTTGGTAGGATCAGCTGCTGGTCTACATCAGTGGAAGAAAAGCATCAAGATCTCCTCACATCAGCACTGTACTTGTTACAAACTTGTCTTAGTGGTCTGGGATCCTGACAGCCAGGTCTGCAAGAATTTCAGGACCAAACTAGGGGTGTTTGACATGATCCACATGTCCCTGGTCCACATCTAAATCAGGGGGTCAGCATAACATGACCAAAAGAGTTATGTGGACAGTGAGAAATCAAGCAGCAAGTTATAGGGTTAAGCTCTCCTTGGTCAAAACTCAATTTTTTTAAAAAAAAAATAGCCCCTGCCTGATTTAAACATGAATGGGCACTTATATAAATACAGACCCCCCTTCTCACATCTAGTTTGACCCCCATATCTGTTGCTTAACTCAAAACATTCTTTAGGATGCAGAGCAAGCTTAGGAAAAGCTCAAGCAGACACTCACACAGCTCACTGAAAGCTAACAAAATGAACAAAATAAACAAATCTGCATAATTTATTCTTATCAGATCCCACTCTTTGTGCCTGGTTAAATTTTTTTTTGCCCTCGAAGGAGGCTTCCAAGACATGGCTGAAGCCAAACCAGCCTATTTCCTTCAAAAATCCACTATATTCAGCACGCTGAAAACTTTCCAGCAGTTAGCCATGAACCAGTCATTTTAGCCCACACAACCACGCTGGGAGCCCTATGGTTCCAATGTTCATGAAGAGACAAGTGGTGATGGCTCCTGGGCTCCATCCTTCCAGTTCTAGATCTTGACAGTCAACCAGTGGGCAGAAGTGCTGCCTAAATGCTTAACACCATGCATGCTGAGAGGCTATGCTCCACTGAACCCCGGCACGCAGCAAATAAAGTATTTCAGTGAAGAGATGCTGGCCCAACCAACCAGGCCAAGCTACCTATCCCATGAATCTGATGCATGGGAGAGTGTTTAAGTCTACAGGTAGCTGAAGCTCTGTTTAGCTTCCATATGCAATCTAGTTATTTGATTTACAGCACTGGAAGGAAAATGATCCCCACCCACAATGGCTTGCACCAGATATTTAGGTACACTGTCTGGCTCCAAGTTGGATCCAATTCTCAAATCTTGAAAGCTGGCTTCACCTTACTAGAGATTACCAGTCCTCTTTCTGAGACGAGTTACATTAAAGGAGACCATGTCATGGGTCTGACTGCTGAGTGTTAGGCAAAAGGTGGGGTTGAAAAGTACTTCAAATAATTAATAAAATGAATGAAAACCAAAGACACACAAGCAAGTTCAGACAAACTCATCACAGGAGATGAATTCAAGGGCACATGCCACTATGAAGTTTACCTTGTACAGAGACAGGTGTGTCTGCTTAACCTGAGACAAAACTGACAAAAGCTGTAAGTTGTGGTGGGTTTTCCAGGCTGTGTGGCCGTGGTCTGCTGGATCTTGTGGTCTGGAACAAGATCCACCAGACCACGGCCACACAGCCCGGAAAACCCACCACAACCAGTTGAATCCAGCCGTGAAAGCCTTCGACAAAAGCTGCAGGGTTTATTTGAGAATTTCCATGCTAGAAGTCAGGTCAAGCCTTCTCCTTAGAGCCATCTGTCCCTTCCCAGCTCTGATTGACCTCTTATTAATTTGGCCATGCCCTAACCTGTGGTCCATTCCTCCAGGATAAGTCTTATGAAGACGTCCCCCCTCACCCCCTGCAGACTCACTAGGGCAGAGGGAAGGGAATTTCCAAGGGCAGAACCCACCAGATTCGAGAACCCATGTGGGCAGTTAGTAAATATAACCATGAGCTGCTGACATTCTTTCGCTTATATCTGAGAAAAGGTATGGCACACAAGAATGAAACTGTGTACTTGCATGCTTCCAGTGATGTCACTTGTTCCACTAAGGCAAATGCATACAAGGGAGAGGAGGCCAGATCAACAATAATATTGGTCATAATAACTGACTCTCAGAAATCATACTCAGAAGGGCTCCCTTCAGGTATCTACTTCACTCTTTGCTTTTGAAAGATGCCCATTATTCTCAAGCTTTCCACGCTCAGAAACCTCAAAAGAAGATTCCATAGCTTCTCCACAAGTATTATTTCACTGCTGAACTACTGTTTTGGTAAGGATGCTTAAATCTAATTTAAAGTGGAGGTTTTTAAATTCAACCTAGGGTGAATACAGTGAACATTGTATTTTTAATTACGTTAATCTGTGTAAAGACCCACTTTGAACTTCCAACTAGGGTCATTGTTATAGCAAAAGGCTGATGCATTAGTACTTATTTCTCATATAACATAATGTTTTGACTTATAACAAATAACCAAGAAGTGCCCTGAACCTGGGTGGCCTCACCTGGGTGGCCTCAGCTACCCAACCTCATAAGATCTCAGAAGCTAAGCAGGGTAGCTCTGGCTAGTACTTAGATGGGAGACCACAAAGGAACTCTGGGGTTGCTATGCAGAGGCAGGCAATGGCAAACCAACTTTGACCATCTCTTGACTTGAAAACCCTACAAGGTCGCCGTAAGACTTGACAACACTTTCCATCACCACCACCAACCAAGAAGCAACCCCTTCCTCTCCTTTGGACAGCTCACTGGAGTGAACCCCGGTCTATGGAACTTGGGATGAGCTGTTTGAAAGGGATTTTCAACACTGACAACATGTCCCTCAGTTCTAGCTTTGGGATTCCTTTGGTTTTTCCTTATGACTGGCCTCCTAAACTTTCTCCCCTGTGACAGCATTGCTTTAATTTCTGGATCTAGCTGCTCTGCTGAGCAAAACATCAAGCCTTCCTCCAGCCTAAGAAGCCTTCCTCCAATGTAAATGGCTCTTTTTCCAACAGTATCTCAAACAAGGGCTTACCAAGGCTTGGCAGAACAATACTATTAATTCCTGATGCAACAAGCTTCTGCTCACTTATGCAACATCTATAGTTGGGACATCAGTGCTTCAAACCTTTCTTAGGGACCAAGGTAAGATGAAGTCTTTCCACAGTTAACCCCAATATGCTCCAGTAGTTTCAGGCAATGAAAGTTTAATACATCTCTGCCATGCAGGCCTGAAGTACTCAAAGTGGCTTGTTTGAGCAATGGACTTCCACTTTTCAACTCTTCTTCATATTCAAACTGTTTCTTTGATATTCCATCCAGATTCTGGTGCCTGAAAGGATCTTCTGGCTCTCAAAACTCTGCTTGCACAGCACAAAAGGGAAGAAACCCCTCCTCTTTTCATCATTAGCTTCCATGAATACATAATCCATGTTGTAGTTGTCTTTATTCTCCACATTTCCCAGTGGGATTTGGAAGATGTGCTTCCAAACCACAAAAAATTTGACAGCTGAAGAATGGAAGAGAACATCTCTGCCTCATCCTGGGTCCTTCTACTCAACTGCAGCTTTTTCTGTAGAACTCCTGAGGTATGGAGGATCGTTTCTTGAGAAGTTTTAGAAAATGCAGCCTGGCCCCCAATGATTAAAAGACTACTGGAAAAGTCTTAGTAGTGTTAGAGAACAATTCAAGTACTATCTTGCATGCAACAATATTTCCAAACAGCAAACCAACTTCAGTGGCACCATGATGTCCAGGGTGAACTCTGCTGGTGCCATGAATCTTTCGGATAAGTGCATGCAGTATTCCTAATAGTGTTCCAGATAGTCAGAATTTTCATAGCTGAAAATACAATAAATCCTGAGCACAAGCACATTCTCTAGTATACTGTCTGGACCTTCAACATGTTGGCCCCTTTCATCAACTTTTGGTGCACTGCATAAAGTTCTAAATGACTCACACAAGTGACTCAAACCACTGAACTTCACAGGAAAGCAAGAATCCATTTGAAGAGATGACTTCCCACTATGAAATTCTGAAGAAGCCCTCTTATTTTTGCCTCTTGTCCTTTGAGGTGTTGTCTATACCCTTTCAGGAGGAAGGAAGATGTCGATATCTCTCCTAAGAGGATTGGAGGAAAGAAAAAAAAGAAGGAGCCTGCCCCTGCCACGCAATCAACCTTCCCAAGTACTTCTTTTTTCCACCATTCTCATCCACCACCAAAAATCCCAGGGGGAAAATTCTTGCTTATTGCCTAGTGACTGTTGAAGGAACATAGTCACTGGATCAGAACTGTCCAAGGTCCTGTCTCCTTATCCCCCACCACAATTAGGGGGTGCCAGGTGGGAGCAGGTTAAAATCTAGATCTGCACTCTGCATGGCCTGCTGCACTGGTCCCCCTCAGCTGCAGTCCCAAAAGGGGGATGGGCAGAAGTTTAGTGGCATGTTGAATGCATGCATTTTGAATGGGAGGGGCTCACATAAAGCATTCAGAGGCTCTTGAAACCAGAGGCTGACCAGCTCGACTTAGATCTCTGTACTAGGCCTCTGAAGAGCAAGGAAGACAGGACAGGAGTTCACTGGTATAGCTTGAAATATAACACAGAAGCGTTCATGCAACAAGGCAATTTCCTCACATCATCAGGAGCAACAAAAAAGTATGATCAAAGGGCAACTGATTTAAAAACCGATCGAACAATAACACCAATGGTGGTCTGAAGAGACAAGATGTGGGTGCTGACAGCAGCTACGTGACTGCAGTGTACACTAAAGCACACATTAAGATGCTTTACTCTGAATCAGACTGCTGGTCTATCAAGGTCACTCCTGTCTGCTCTGACTGGCAGTGCCTCTCCAGGGTCTCAGACAGAGGTCTTTCCCATCACCTCCTACCTGACCCTTTTAACTGGAGATGTCGAGGACTGAACCTTGGACCTTCCGTATGCAAAGCAGATGCTGTACCACTGAAACACGGCCCCACCCCTGAAAGAACCCAAACTTACAATTTCAGACTTTCGTGGGGTTGCCCCATGATTTCTGAACGTTTCAGCATTGCCACAGCTCAGCCGCTGCAACGGTTTCACGGTCCTACTTCGATGTAACCGTACAGTAACAAAACGCTCAGTCCCTACCCAAGAAGAATTCACAACCAGCTTTTCTAGGCTGCATGCATCCCTTGCCAGAGTAGCTTCTTGCTATGCAAAGGGGGGGGGGGAGAATGCAGACTGGGGAGGGGTCAGGAAGGAGGGGCATTTTACCAGCTCTTTGCAGTGGAGTAGAAATTAGCCAAAAAGCTGTATTTCTAGCATGCAGGGCTACCTAGGGAAGTTTCAGTCTGTCAGCCCACCCTGGCAATGTACGTCATTGGCACAAGTCCAAGCCTGCACTCTGCTTCCAGGCCACGGGCTACACATTAACCCTCTGCTTGGTCCCTGTTCTGCCCTGCAGATTTCCACCAGGCAGCAAATTCAATCCCCGCCTCTTCGCTCGTTTCTGTGCAATGGTGCCTCTGCCATGGCAACAAGCTTCTCATTGGAGGACTGGAGCGCCAGGGAAGCCAATGGGAAGGCAGGCTGTGTTGCTAGGTTCTCCGGGATGCAATGGGCTGATCATGCCCAAACAAAGCAAGAAAGAGGAGAAGGCAAGACTCTCCAAAAATACCTCCGTAAAAGAACTGGCTCTCCTTCCAGGAATAGGGGCTAGAAATAACCTGCTAAGGGAGACCCAGCAACAACAGGGCTCATGCTACTGGCAATGTGCCACAGCCACTCACCAAAGCCGTGATCTCTCCCGCTCTGTGACTCTCAGAGCCAGCTGGGTACAAAACTCTCCCTGTCCAGAATTCCAACGGCTGCTTGAGTTGCATTTCATGCTGGTCTCCATCCTCCGACGTAACAGCAAGGCTAACCAAAAAAAATAAAAAATAGAGAGAAAGCAAGAAGGCTGCCTCTCTTGGTCACAAAACCCTAGCTGCGCCTGCCTTCTCGTGCCATCGCATTCAGCACCCTTTCGGGCGGAAATGCGCTGCCACCACTTTGGCAGAACAGACATTCAAGAGGCTTCCACAGATATAGGAAAAGTATTGGCGGGGGGGTGGGAAGGCTGGATCTCCACCCACAAGTCAGCTGGTCTTGCACCACTGAACCGTCAGAAAAGCTGCCCTACATCCCAGAGACTTAAGGCTCTATCCAAAGTCCACTGGAGTTAGCTGGGAGCTTTTTCTTTCATTTGTCAAGATCTGGTACCCGTTACTGCATGATTTGAGGCTGCGTTAGCTTTTCGTTTATTTTGCCAGAACAGTTCGTTTTTCTAACCCGTTCCCCGGCATAGGAATTACATACCTAGAAATCCATCTTGGACCACCGACTGCACAGAAATACCTAAGCAGAACCTGGCACACACAATCTGAGCAGTGCCTCTCAAAAACGTACTCACAGAAACTTAAGGCAACAAACCCTGATGCAGAAACTCCTAAGGGCATAACAGACATGTGGAAGCGTGCCAACCACTTGCCTGCCTTTAACCAAAAATGCATGATTTATTTCAGAATGTCATCCAGGTCATCACGAGCTGGGGAGCTTTCACCTTAAACAAGAAACACTGAACAGCATCTCAGCTGACAATCCTTTTTTTCCCCTTTTCCTTCTGGAGGAAACTATTCCATGCTCTGCAGGAGCTCTTTCCCTCACTGCAACTTAATGATTCCGAACATAAATCAAACCTGGCAATCGGAAAAGACTAGTAATGGTCAGAACCTGTTCTAGCATTCAAGCCGATCCAGTCCAGCACTAGCGGAGTTCATACCAACAGTAATGCGTATGTAGTGATGGGCAGTATCGTTCAACTCCTCAGTCCTTACATGAAAATAAGGTACACGCAAAACCCTCATGTTTACATTATCTGGAAAGAACTGGAGAGCAATGGCCATGGAAATACACCGAACCGTAAAAGACTAACACCTCTAAAACTATACAATGTAAAATATCACAAACTTGAGGGATAGGTAAAAGGGTCAAGATGGATAGGCAAAAGGCAAAGAGGTAAAATCCAGTGAAATGTATCATCCCGAACTCATGAAGAAAGGCCACAAGAGCTGGGGAGGACCAAAGTTAGAAAAGACAAGCTTTCCTCCGAGGTAATTCTCATGGATTTCAACGGAATGTAACTTCCAAGGGTGCTTACGATAGCGGCCTAGTGTTGTAATCCGCAGCTTGCCTGTTTGGATTTCCAACAGTTTCTGCGAAACATACTTCCAGGTAAGTGCAAAGGTTAAGACACATGGATATGATTTCAGGAAACAGTCACACACAACGCTTGATAAGGTGACTGCAGCAAACTTCAGGATCGGCAGCACTTCAAACCAGAAGGGAAAAAAAATATATTTTCAGAGTGGCTGAGATAAACGTTGCCGTCCGAGACATGGGGACATTTTGCAGCAGCGAATGCAACGTAAAGGAAAATACTGCTGTTCAGAATTACATCCAGCTTCCCTACTCAATTGTGTGTCCGGCAAAACTCGCACGACAAGTTCACGGGACTTGGAGGTAGGAGGGAGAGCGTGTGGCAGACTGCTGACATATGGATGGCACAGATTAACCTACTAGCCATGTCTGGGTGTGAAAGATGCTGCCTCAGTGCAGAGTTCTTGACCAAAGGCCTGTCCAGCCAAGTACTGTGTTTCCGGCAGTGATGGGCTGTGATGTTTTAACAACCCAGGATGCTAGAAGGACACATACTCTCACTCCCAAGCTTTCAGCAGTTTCACTGATTGGTACTATAGACGTGGATACAATGAAGGTCCTAATTGATCGCTGCTGCTATGTCGATTCTCCATTAAATTGACTAAGCCCTTTCATCTTAGTTATACTACTGACCACTATGACATTGGGTGTAAGCAAGCACCAGAGTCTGTGTACTACGGACGTTTTTCTTTTATAAAAATAAACTTGATTGGTTTTAGCGTTATGTGAATTAACTGATCTCATCACTTTTCTTAATTCAGATTCTTTGCCTTTCTGAGAAGCTCTGATGTTTTTTAACTTTACTCACACAGAATGAACTCACACATCAACCATACCTCATACATAAGATGAACAGAACATGCCATATCCAAGATGTGGATACAACAATATCAGAGGTCCAGTAGA
This sequence comes from Sphaerodactylus townsendi, assembly GCF_021028975.2. NCBI lineage: Eukaryota > Metazoa > Chordata > Lepidosauria > Squamata > Sphaerodactylidae > Sphaerodactylus > Sphaerodactylus townsendi. The sequence goes on from NC_059430.1 coordinate 115,050,913, forward strand.
CAAGAAATGCCTTTCTGCAGGAGGGAGTAATTCTAGCCATGGCACTTATGCTATGGGGTCTTGCAGGAATTCATCTTATTGTCCAAGTTATTTAACATCGATATGAAACCGCTGGGGGATTTGGAGTGAGGTGCCACCAATATGCAGATGGCAACTATCTACTTAACATCTAAACCAGGTGGGTCTGTCCTGAACAGGTGCCTGGAGAACATATAGGATGGATCAGGGCTGATACATTGAGACTCTGCACAGACAAGACAGAAGTGCCACTGGTCAGTAGAGAAGCGGCTAAGGGACTGCACAACCAGCCTATCCTGAGGGAGGTTGCACTCCACCTCAAGGAGCAGATCCTTGGTATGGCGGTTCCATTAGATCCTGGTCTATGGCTGGAAGCTCAGGTCTCCTTCGTGGCATGTGGGGCCTATTATTTATTTGTTTGTTTTTATATATTGCCCCATCCCCGAAGGGCTTTGGGTGGTGTACAAGTCAATAAAAGCACAATTTAAATTTAAGTCTCAGTTAAAACCATTCCAAAACAAACACTCCAACCTTAACTCTAAAAACATTTCAGATTCCACATCACAGCTCATCAGGGCGGCTACACAGCAAGTGCGAGCTCCAAAGATGGAATACGGAAGTACAGAGGACGGCACCCTCAATGGATGGTCTCCCCAAAAGCCCAGCAGAATAACTCTGTCTTGCAGGCCCTGTGGAATTGTTCTAGATCCCGAAGGGCCCGGATGGTTTGGGGGAGAGAGTTCCATCAGGTGGGGGCCAGGGGACTAAAGGCCCTGGCCGGGGTGGAGGCCAGCCGTATCATGGAGGGGCCCGGGACCACCAGTAAATTGGCCCCTGCCGAATGCAGAGAACGAACGGGGACATAAGGGGACATTATCAGCTCCAGCTGGTTTGCCCACTGAGGATCCGTACTCTGATCAAATCCAAATTAGATTATTGTAATGCACTAGAGATGGTGGTTCCTTTTGAAAATGATTTGGAATCTTCAATGTGTCCAAAATGCAAAAGCCAGATTATTGTCAGTGGTTGGTTACAGGGATTGTATCACCCCTGTGCTGAAAGGAATGTGCTAGACACCCATCTGTTTCCTGGCACATTATGAAGTACGAGTTCTTATCTCTATGGTCCTAAATGATTTGGGGTTAGGGTACCTGAATAATTATATCCTTTGATACTATCCAGCCTGCCAGTTAAGATCTTCCAATGAAGCCCTACTATCTGTGCCTCTGCTTTCAAAGGCTAGCCATTTAAATAATGAAACTCCCTTGGTTCTTGTCATAGTTTTGAAAGCAAAAAAGAAAAAAGTTCTGGCAGGGGGAAACTCATTTGGGCTTCATCTTCTTAATCCTAGATTGACGAGGTATATAAATCAGGAAGGAGAGCTGTGTACACAAAACACAGAAAACATCACATGCCCATTATTCAATGGACAGGGATAGTGTTTCCAACCCACCCATGCACTGAAGTCCTCTGTAGACCAGGCAAGTGGGACCTTCTTTTTATTCAACAATGCTACTCCCCTTGCAATCAAAGACACTTTTTCTCACATAATCACAGAAGGTCTTCCCATGTAAAGAAATGACCAAAATAACACAATGATCAAAATAATCAAGGGGTATGAGAAAGTCCTGTGCAAAAGTGGTTCCAGAACATCTTCTCACTTTCTCTTGGTGTCCAAATGCCTGAGGTTGGGGAGGCAGAAAGAAAGAGCAACAGATGGCTTCTAAAACTGCCTCCTCCAGATCTGAAGTACAACAAGAAATAAGCCAAACACAGCTATGCTAGCAGAACACTATCTTTTTAACATGTAGTTACCCTTGGAAAGAGGTAAGTCAAAGGGTACACACATCAATGCTCAAGGAAGAGAAACGGATATATCAGAAATTGAGAACAACAACAGTACTGAAGTCAAGTAAACAAGGGTATGGAAAGCTGGTCACATGAGGAACAAATACAGCAAATGAACTAATCTCCATGTGCTTCAGAGGACTGAATTGCTGCAATCCTGTAAACACAAGCACTAGTCAATGGAAGTTGAAAACATATGAAAGCTTCTCATGGAACATGATCAGAGTTCAGTAACGTACACTGCCACGTTTTTGAAGGACAATATTTTTCTTTGATGCTGCTTATGTCTGCCAACCACATTCCACCCGATGCTACTCAGTCTGCCCACTTTGTGACTGAAAATCCCTCCTCTCTAAAAAAAACTCCCTCAACACCTTTATTTCATGATTTCTAGGACAGACACAGTAGGATAGTTCTAGGTAGAAGATAGTTCGAGAGTCATTATTTATTAAACAGATGGCTCAGAAGCTCATTTAGCTAAATGTTAACAGGAAGCAGATGACCACAAGACCATGACCTAAAAAAGTGTTATGGATGCAACAGCACAAGTTATTCTCCCCAGTCATCATGGATCCCTCTGGAGATGGTGCTTCAGAAAACTGAAGCACACACAAAATAGCATATTCAGCAGAGCCAAATAAATCTGGCACTGAAAAAGTCGAATGGGAGCAAGCTTCTTCTGCTCTTGGAGCAGCCCCTTCCCTCACCACGGTTTCCCAAGTCCACATGGACTTGAGAAATTGTGTGTGCGGGGTGTGTGTGTGGAACACTTGAGTTGAATGCTGGTCTCCAGCATTCGGTTCAAGTGCTCCCGTCACTGTTTTCCAAGTCCACGTGGACTTGGGAAACTGAGATGGGAGCAGAAGAGCAATCAGTTTAAGTGCACCACCCCACAACTGATGTCTCCCCAAGTGCTTGGGGACTTGGGAAATATCAAGAGGGGTGGGGGAGAACTGAATGCTCAGTTTGCCATGGCTGAGCAAACCATTCGGTTCTCCCCACTATCGCTGCTTCTCACGTCCTTGTGCACTCGAAAAGCAGCGGAGGAGGTAGAGAACTGAACTGAATGCTAAGTTCGCCCTGCTGTGGCTTCTCAAGTCCATGTGGACCTGAGAAGCTGAAGTGAGAAGAACTGGAAAATTTTGGGTGCAAATTTTAAAAACCTGAAAATTTTCAGTAAAAGCTTTAATAAAGCTTTGCTGAAAAATTCCACATATGTAAAACCCAACCTGAAATTTACTTTTAAAAAAATTGCACTCATCCCTGCCTCCAACTCTTGAGATATATGTTTTGTACCCAACCTGGGATATCACTCTCCAAACATCTCCAGGTAGAAATGCTTTCTGTGATGTCTAATACCACGCTAGTTATTCATGGCTATAGGAATAGTATTCGCTACAGTATCCTAACAGCATGGAATTGAAAGGGCTTGCTGTGCAATCCTATGAAGGTTTACTCAAAAGCTCAATGGGACTTGCTCCCTAGTAAGCCTGTGGCCTGAAAATCACAAATGTATACAAAACCTCGATTGAACAGCCACGTCCTATGTTGTAGATTTATTTTTTTCCTACTACCTAACTGTTGAAACATGAACCAGCTCCTCAAACTTTCTTAGGTCCAGAAACAATTGGGCATTTTGTTGACACTCTGAAAAACAAAACAGTTTTACTAGAATACTGACACAGCAATTCTGCCACTGGCTACACATGGTTCAGAGATATCCTCTTTCTGGATGCCTGGGCTCAAACGAATACAATAATTTCTCAAGGCGATAGATCATCTTCTCAGCCTTAATTTTAAGTGTCCATACTAAGAGCTGCCTGTCTACCATATTTTCATTTCTCTTTGGGAGCAGATATAACATGGATGACCCCATCTTCTTTATCCAGTTGGATACTGCTCTACACTACAGAGATTCTGAAACTGGTATTTGAACTGTGGTAGTAATTAATCATATATTCCTCACAAGTGTCAAAAAGAAACTGATGCTATGGTAGCCATATCAAGTGCCTGATGGCTGCAAATAACAAATTGTGCTCTGACAATCTACTGAACTTGTTCCATGTTAATCTGTTATAGCAAAGGTATAAAAAAATGTGAAATGCAGATGCATAAGATTAAGTAAGCTCTTGAATTGGAAAGTTCATATTAAAATAAAGATGTTCACAACATGGATTGCATAGGTGAACTGTTAGACCTGCTGTATGGACAGCCCAACATGCATGGAGGTTGAATGAGTTGATTTTGGTCCCAGTGGCTCTATACAATTTATCTTTCTTGAATTCTGGAAGCATGACTTCATGTAGCGTTATTTAATATTTCTGCATACATATCAGAAAAACTTAATACGTCCATCTACCACATTAACCTTTTCTGCAGCTCAATCACATTTGTGGCTCATAATCATATTCTGCATGGTCGTGGCCACAAGATTTTTTCCTTTCTTCGTGTGTTATTTCTAGCAAAAAGTGTTATTCTAGCAAAGTGTTATTCTATTCTTCATGTGTTATTTCTAGCAAAAAGGAAAAAAGTATAGGTCTCCAGATAAATTCAGTAAAATGCCCTATAACTATATTACCGAATTTCATCCAGATGTATTACTCTCATAATGACATCATCTAGCTCATCATAACTGATCTCCTGATTTGTACCTCTGTAGATGATACCTATCAACAAGTCATCAGCAAAAATCATGCTAACAGCAGGTTGCCACAGGAAGTTCCTCTAGCAGACAACCTTTGCATTTCCCATGGCAATTCCGTCTCTTGTTTGTGTGAACAAATCATGAACCTTTACCTAAAGTATGAGAGACTCTAGAATGCAAGTGAGTAAAGAGAGAAAGCTCAACACCCCATTAGCATGCTATACTGGACAAGAAATGACAATGGGCAATGGAGAAGAAATCACAATCTTCCCATCTTGCTCAGCTGTCAAAGTGATGAGCCTCAGCATACATTCCTTGCCCATCCAAGGCATTATAACAGGGTACAGAACTTCTCCGTCCAGCCTGCAGAAGTGTTCAGCCTCAACCTACTGGTACCTTCTTACTGTTGGCTTTACTACATAGAATGGAGGGAATTTCCACTAGGGAGTACCTACCATGAGTTTCCTGGATGACACTTGCTTTGCAGGACACAATGACCTCACAAGATCCAGTGATGTTCCCTCGTGAAAAACAGAAAGGGCTATCACAGGGGTCTGCAACCTGCGGCTCTCCAGATGTTCATGAACTAAAATTCCCATCAGCCCCTGTCAGCATGGCCAATTGGCATGCTGATGGGAATTGTAGTTCATTAATATCTGGAGAGCCACAGGTTGCAGGCCCCTGGGCTATCAGAACAAAGTATGGCTGGTTTTAAGATGGCACCATCGTTTAATGAGATCATAGAAATTCAGGCTGATGCTGAAAGTCAGAACTCCATGTTCATTGGGACCCTGTGCTACTCACCAGTAGCCCAACAAAATGAATGTCTGTAAATGCTTACAGCATTGATAAAATATGTTTGGAACAGCTTACGTTCTCACTACAATATTTTTTATTAGCAATTCAATATTCAACCAACTCTTTTGAGGCACATTGGAGGGTCTGAACAGAGTCATGATTCAACAGAAGCTAAAGCGACCAACAGAATTCTGGGAGTTTGGAGCAGCCTTATATCGAAATTTAGGATGGGTAACTGATATGTTAAGACAGATTTCCAGCAATTAGAGGTTCATCACAATGTGTTATAAAATGAGCTTTGTAGTCCATACAGTTTGCAAGCGTGGCCAAAGCTTAGTCCAGAAGCCAGGTCCAATCTAAATGTGAGGCCTATGCAGATTAAAAACAAAAAAGACAGATGGTAATTTATTTATTAAAACATTCCTCAATTTGGTTTGACATCAGCACCATTCGCACTCTTACAATGATTCAGGAACATCTATAATACTTTGAAGACAAGCTGTGATGAAGGAGAAGATTATTGGGTAGCATTAAAAAGACTTTACTACACCCTGTTCTGGATAAAGATAACAGGAGATTTGTGAATTCCTCCACCGTTTTCTGGACCATCTTTGTTCTGGAATGCTCCACTTGGGTCCTAGTGCCTTTGGGACAGAACTTGGTAGTCACTAGGACCCAAGCAGAGCATTCTAGAACAAAGACGGTCTAAGAAATAGTGGAGGAATTCACAAATTTCGTATCATATTTATCCTGAACAGGGCACGTAAAAGTAGCCCAACCTGATTCGTGGCCAAACTTCTCACAGCCAACTCTGGCACATCTGATCGTACAAAGAGTCCAACCTAACACCCAAGATTTTAAAAGTCAACTTCCCAGGCAACAAAAATCTTTAAAGCTCTAAGGACCAATGCAAGGGTTTCCCAAAGGTGAAGAGCTAACAAATATTTCTAGGTACTGATCTTTTAAGAATGAAATCGTTTGTAAATAACAAGTACCGGAAACCAACACTGGCATAATTGCTTTAGAAAACCAAAGGGAATGTCCATTGATATAAAGCTATAGTTGGCAGAAAACCACATTCGCCAGAGCATATTATTTCTCAAAGCACTTGGGCCATTAAGTCAGCACTTACAAAAGCAGCTACCAGTCCAGGGTGCATAATTATAATGAAGTCTCATCATAGCAAATAGGCAAATCTTTGGTGAGCGGTTCTAGTCTACCTGTTTAATTCATTCTTCAGATATATACGTGCTATTAAATTCTTGACATCGGCACAATCTTCAAATAAGGGCTCCCCAGTTTATCTGTACTGTCTGCTTAGAAGAAATGGTTTTTTTTCATTACAATTCACAGCTACAGTGTTAATATCATCACAATTTATTAATGCAGTTATTTTTGATGACATTATACAGTTTTAGAATAAGGAACTGTGGGAGGGAGAACAGAAAACGGTAATGAAACATATAGGACTAGAATAATTAATGTTAAAAAGAAGTATTGTTAAAGAAGTAATGTTAAAAAGAAGTACTGAATTCACTGGGCCTCATTTGAGTAGGGAGTAGGGGTGAACATATAAGCTGAAGCGGGGGGACCAGTCTTAATATTAGAGTAAGGGCAACACATTTTAGACAGATCATTCTGGTGTAATATAGGCGTTAAGAGTGTAGGTTTAGGACCAGGGAGTTCCATGTTTAAATACAAAGTTACAAAACTTACCAGATGACACTCAGCTAGTAATTTTCAGTGTAAACTACCTTGCAGGGTTGCTGTTAGGACAAAACAGAAGAGGACAGCACCATGTACATCACCCTAAGCCAGTGATGGCGAACCTTTTTGAGACCGAGTCCCCAAACTGCAGCCCAAACCCCACTTATTTATCACAAAATGCCAACCCGGCAATTTAACCTGAATGCTGAAAAAAACGGTTGGCTCCCTCTTCCTCTGCCCCACCAGCTCGAGTAGGGGGCAGCAAGTCCTGTGTGCACCGCTCTGTGCCCCTCTAGCATCTCTGCCTCCTCTGCGCCCCCTCCCCCCCTTGGGCAGCAGCCACCCGGAGCACAGGCACCAGGCCCGCCAGCCGAGTCCTCCCTGCTCACCGTGGTGCGCGTACGTCATGCTCAGTGACCCAGGCCAGTCTGGGTGTGTGTGTGTGTGGGGGGGTAATTTTCTGCCCCCACATAACAAGCTCTGTGTGTGTGTGTGTGCCCACAGAGAGGGCTCAGAGTACCACCTCTGGCACCCGTGCCATAGGTTCGCCATCACTACCCTAAGCTAAAATTGGAGGGTGAAATAAAAATGCACCAAGGATGGCTGGAAGGGACAAAATCCAAGTGTAGCCACTAGCTTTACATTCCTCAACAAGACTAACAGACCACAATAGTTAAAAAATGAAAGCCTTAGGGATGTGTAAAATAAATTCCTGGATAGTTGCTTTTTAACAGAATCAACCTACATACTGCTACAAGTAGAAAGCAAAACTCACCCCAATTTTAAAGGCCCTAGGTTTGATTTATTTTTTTCAAAAAATCCAGCCCCATAAATGTAAAACAAACATGTATTTATATAAAATATAAATAAACAGAAAACAAACGGGATTTTCTCTCCCCATATCTCTCTAGTTCAAGTGTCCACCCTACAAAGATGGTGAACGTTGGAGCAATATTTACTCACAGCACTGAAGGGTGGTAAGGGGAAAAAAACTTAGGTACCTTATCTGGTATCAAGTTGAAATCAGACCAAGTGATCTTTTTTATCCAACAGACAAGCACAATGAACACAGAGTTACATATGGATTTTACAAAAAGATCTCTCATATACAAAATTAATGTGTCAGTAATTCACTTTAATAAGACAGGAATCCAACAGACTGACAAAATTTATTCCAGTATAACCATTTGCAAGTCAGACTTCACTTCCATCAGATGCATGAAAACATATGGTGGAATAAATGTTGCTAGGGCTTTACAATTTATGCTGGAATAAATTTCATTAAGTCTTTAAAGCTTACACTGGAATAAATTTTAAAGCTTTTGGGAGTCACTTCATCAGGTGCATTATCCAAGTTTAGGTTGACATAAATTTGATTAGACTTTTAAAGTTTATCCACGGATGAATATTGTCAAATAATTATCAATAAAAACCCCACTTTCACAGAATGAAACGCCAGCGAACTGATTCAAGTACAATTGTGGGTAGACCTGTCCAGGATCGTATCTTAAGGCTTAGCAGAAATAAATTTAATCAATATCTTAGGCTAGAAGAAGATTCCAAATTCTAGCAGTGTCCGTTCCTTGCAGCAAAAGAGTAGACCTGTGGCCTCTTAAAGGCCAACCAAATTTATTCCAGCCTCAGCTTTTTCTGCATATCAAGAACTCACTTCGTCTGATGCAACCAACAAATGGAAGGGAACGTTCAGTCTTTCGGGGCTACCCTTTGTAATTTACAAGCTTTCCTTTCAGTCAGAAGCCTCCTTCAACAGATGCACAAAATTATGCAACGAAACCATGTCCAAGTCTTGTAGGGTTAGCTCAGCAGAAGCTTCCCAGGGAGCTCGCCTTCATCACAGGCATGATGAAATACGCATAATGGAAAACGATAGAATTTGTCTGGTCTCCCCCCCCTCCCCCACAACGCACGAACTGGGCTATGCCTCGTTTAATTCCCCCCCCCCCCTTCCTCCCATCAGGACACACAAGCAGGAGCCAGGGCTTGCATGCAAGCTAGCGAGCTCCTCCAGCGGGCATCCTCGTGTCCCGATCGGCCCCGAAATGTGTGCGGGAGATGCGGGGGGGGGGGGGGGGAAAGGTACAGAGGACAGCTCCTGTCCATGCACACGAAGCGGCGCCCTGGGGAGATTTTTTTGGAAAGGGTGGGGGCAGGATCGCAGCCGAGGCTGGGCCTAAATGAGGAGGGGGAGGCGGTGGCTGCGCTGCAGAGGGCAGAAATGGGGGGGGGGGGGGAAGGAAGGAAGTGGGCGAGGCGACTGAGGAGCAGCAGTACCATCCAGGGTGGGGTCGGGCGCCGGGAGGGGGCGAGGGCGGGGCGGGGCGGACGGGAGAGGGAAGGGGGGGACACAATTGGGGTCCCGCCTGAGGCGAAGCCCAGCCAAGCCGGGCAGGGGCGGGGCCTGCGGAGAGTCCGGCTCCGTTCCCTTCATCGAGGATGGGCGAAGGCGGGAAAATGGGGATTCCCCCCCTCATCTCCTCCGTCTCCCCGCAGTGTCTTTTTTTCCTGCCCCCCCCCTTTGGCCCCTCAGGCGGCGGCGGCGGAGACGGGCGGGCGAGGAGGGAGCGGCCGCCGGGCGGGTCTTACCTGAGGCGGCGGCGGCGGCCCCGCGCGGCGCGTTTCGAAAGCCGGGGCTGAGAAGAAGCGCGCTGGGGGCGGGGCGCGGCAGACGGGCGGGCGGGCGCCCCCACCCCCAGCGCAAGGGGCGTGCTCCGCCGGCGGCTGCTGCTCCGGTGCCGGGATTTCCCAGTAATGCAACAAAAAATGGCGACCACAACAAACCGCCTCCGCGGGCCGACGGGCGGCGCATGCGCACCCCTCGCTCCCCCTCCCGACGGCTAGGCCCACGTGAGCGAGCGGGGCGAGAAAGGAGGAGGGGGGAAAGGAACGGCACGCGCGCGCTTTCTCAGCGGGAGAGCGCATCTCCTTAACTCCACCCCCTTCGCCGCCCAAATGCGTTTGCGCAGGCGCAAACAGTTCGCGTGCCCCCCCCCGCTTGTTTCCTGCCCTCCCATTTTCAGAATGTCAACCACGAATGCTTCTCTAACGTGGGGATAGAGGGAGTTTGGGCTGTACCACTTTCTCCTCTCAAGCATGTACCGTTGTAAAAGAGAGGGCATTCTAAACCACATCACTTTGGGGGGGATTCTCGCCTGTACCACTAGATTGACGGTCCCAGCTGTACCACTGCAGACTTGGGGTGGGGGGAGTGAATCAGGTCTATACTATATATTAGGGAGGAGATTCTGGGCTGCAACATTTTTTTGGGAGGGGATTCTGACTGCATTATTTGCATGAAATGGGGACTCCGGGGTGTACCACTGTAGATTTTGATGGAAGCGTTTTTTGTTAATATCAAGGAACACCCCAAACTGTCTTTCCTGCATGCACCAAAAATTAGCACATGCAGGGAAATGCTTATCTTTGAGGAAGCATTTAAAGACAAGCAAAGGTGCAGTATGGAGACTGAATGACTAATCATAAGTTCCTATCTCCATATCCTGTCCCTGCCCCTTCTTCTAAGAGCTCAGAGCAGCACCCATAGTTGCCCAATCCTCACTATAGCCTCACAACATATCTGTGAGGTAGGTTAGGCAAAGATAGACTAACCTAAAGTGTCCCAGAGAGTTCCACAGCCCATTGTGCGCTCCAAATCTTTTCCTCGCTTAACTTAAAATGAGCATTACCCATTTCATTCAATCCTAAGAGCTAACAGGCAGTTATAGAATGCTTGCCTTGTAGTCATTCTGGGAATGCTGTTTAGGGTAAGTCTCATTCACAAACAGTATGCTTAAAGTAACAGGCTGTATTGCTTAATAAAAATATGACCCAATGCAGAATGCAATTGGATTAACAGCCCAGGCTAGCCTGATTTTAGAAGCCAAGTAGGGATGGCCTTGAATGGGAGACCTGCAAGAAAGTTCAAGGTCACACTGCAGGGGCAGGCAGCAGCAAACCACATGTGAATGTCTTTTTTTCTTGAAAGCGCCAGCAACTGAATGGTACTTTGTACCACTCTAGGAAATTACAGGCATAGGAATGGAAGTCTGGCCTTCTGCAACCTCATCGTATATTCCAAAAGTACCTAGTAAGTAGAGACCGTCTGAACTCACCAAAGTCTTTCCTAACAGAAGCCACCAGCAGGTTGTAGGCAAAGGAATCAGGCCCTAGTTTTGTCCATCCACTATGGGTGGGGCAGCTGGACAAACCTGACAGACACTTGGTCTGAAATTGCTAGCAATAGCAGTTGAGAAGCATGGGTACATTTAGCAAAAATTAAAACTCCTGCCCGCTCCTGAGAAAGGGGTGCATTTTTTCTGAGTCAAGACCCATCTGCAAGACCTAGTTAACATTCTATCACTTTCTCATATATATATATATATATGCAGCTTTCTCCTGCTGTTTATTTCTTCTCCTGTGATCTCATAAAAAGAAAACCCTGTGCATGAGACAAAGGCACACGATGCAGTAAATTTAATGCAACTTAAATGAGTTCTGTTCAGTGCATGTATGGGAGGTCAGCCTCCTCAAGTTATGAAAGAACAGTGGGATACAAATGGGGAAATCCAATGGTGCCATTGGAACAGCCCTTATTGAGAGTAGAATCAGATCATTTCTATGCCATTGAAGTGTAATCCACAAGTGGGTCACATTCTAAGCCACATGGCTGCACAAACAACGCCTGGTCAATGTACACAGAACTTGAGCCAAACGTCTGGCCAACTGTACAGAGTTGCCAGCCATGGCTAATTTCTCATCTAGCCCACAGACAGAACCTGTAACTGCCTCTAGGTTTCTTATTTTAATAAAAATATACATATGAAAGCTCCACAAACAGATGCAGGACAGCATCCTGGAAGTGAACACAAGGCTCTTTGGACACAGGAGCCCAATCTGTACAAAAGAGTCTTCTCCCCTAAAATGGCAGGAGAAACTGCTCTGGCCTACAGTACTGACAGAATGGCCACCAACAGCTTCTGTGGTCTCTTATTTCTTCTGTTTGGGAAGAGGTCTGAAAGGAGGAAAGAAGGAGAGAGTGTTAGTATCACATTATCCTGTAGCAAAAGAAAGTGGCTGCTACATGGATGATAAAAAAACAGATCACCTGTAGACATACTCAGGTGAATTCTCCACATATTCAGGAAGGGAAGATATAAGACTTTGAAAGGTAACCGGCGGGGGGGGGGGGGGGGACAGCTGGTCTGATAAGGACTGAGCATGTGGAAGAATTTTGGAATATTGACAGCAGCTCAGTATTGATGACTCAGTATGGTCAGGAGAAGAGGAAATCACCCCTTGTGTTTATTCCTTCCCCTCTTCTGTCTACCCCCACTTGACTACGTAAGAAAGAGCCTGCTGGATCAGACCAGAGTCCATCTAGCCCAGCTCTCTGCTACTCGCAGTGGCCCACCAGGTGCCTTTGGGAGCTCACCTGCAGGATGTGAAAGCAATGGCCTTCTGTTGCTGCTGCTCCTGAGCACCTGGTCTGCTAAGGCATTTGCAATCTCAGATCAAGGAGGATCAAGATTGGTAGCCATAGATCAATTTCTCCATAAATCTGTCCAAGCTGGCTGGTCTTCCTAGATGACTGCCTTTTCCTTTACTGACTTTAATGCCTCCCCTCCCTCCTCAACTTGTAGTTGGTGTCTCTAGTCTACAGTATTCTGGCCAAAACTAACCCTCATCATGGCCAGGCCTCTTTGCATTTTGGGAAAATTGCTACTCCCTCTCTGTTATATCTCAAGCATATCAACTGGCTCACAATGTATTGTTGAAGGCTTTCGTGGCTGGAATCAACCAGTTGTTGTGGGTTTTCTCCGCTGTGCACCCATGGTCTGGTGGGTTTTGGTCCTAATGCTTTGCCTGCATCTATGGCTGGCATTTTCAGAGGTATGTCACAGTAAGATGTGTTTCTCTCCATGGCAATCAATGCTCGACAAAGGGCACTAAGGTCTACAACACAAGGAGAGGCAGAGGGCCTCAGCACCTCCACAAAGGATTACTGCGACAACGGAGAGCTTAGGCAGTAGCAATAATCTCTGGAGGTTCCTTTTCTTAATGCTGCCATTAAAGTTTGAGGAAGGTTAAATACCTTTTTTTTTTTAAAAAAAAAAGGCTAAACATTACCCAGTTTTGCACTGGCAAACAGTGGCAGGAAGAGGACCTTTCCATGAAAGAAGTCTATGCCAGCAATCCTTGGATGATCCATTTGGACAAAATCCACATCAGGTGGTGGCAGTGGTGTAGCACCAAGGGGACAGGGGTGCAAGCGATGCACCAGGTGGACACCGGTGCAGGGGCGTGGCAAGGGTGCACGCATGCCCCGGGCAAAGTTCCCCTTGCTCTGGCCCTGGGTGGTGGCTACAGTTTTTGTATGAAATGTAGATGAGATACATGTGAAGCTTTTGAGTGAAAAAGCTAATAGGAGTCAACCTAATGCATTTTTCTGCAAACCCAGAGGTTCTCCCGGTAAGAGCAACAAAGCATTAAGATTAAATGTTATTTGGCACTTGGAGGGCACCATTCATGGCTCTTAGATATATAAACTACAGGTGGTGTGTGTGTGTTTGTTGGGATGATGAATTCAAGTCCTTGAAGACTAAAAGAACCCTGAAAGTCAAGGGATAACAGGCTATTCAGGGAGAAATAAAATCAGTGCTAGTTGAACCTCAAATGCATGCTTGAATAAGAACGTTTCCAATTCACGTGTCTCAGCCCAAGCCTAGGGCACAATCCTAAGCAGGTCTACTTTGAAAACCAGTCTCATTACACAGGCTTTACTCCCAGGAAGGTGGTCATCACATTTCAGCTGCAGACTTTCTCAAATGTATCCATTCCACAGCTTGCAGATTTTGCTCCTAACAGAAGCGGACCTCCAGGAAGATGGAACTTTGAGCAAAGCTTCTTTGGCTGAACTAAGAAACGTGAACTGAGAAACCTGGGCAGGTTTCAGAAGGAAATGTTGAATCTTGAAAGTGAGGGCCTAGGCTGCATACAGCTTTCAAGGTCAGAAGGTATTTTGACTGGATATGGAAGCAAATATTGGTAAATGACGCAGAGGTTAGAGGCTAGTGCTGCCAATTCTTGTTGGCTGGTACCTACTGATCTGGCCCAGTTTAGCTTTTTGGACCATTTTTAAAGGCAACCCAATGGAAAGTACATTACACTAACCCAGGGCGTGAGTGGTAGGAGCTCAGCATATCTTCCAGCAGTGGGTACAATTCTGCTGCAACTGGAAAAAGACACATGACTGCTGCCACCACATGAGATTTGGGCAGAAATTCTGGTCCAGGGGTATTCAAATCGGTCCAGGCAAGCCCTTAAAGCTAATGACATCAGAATTGGAAGGGACAGTACAAGGCAGGATTTCTATCAACTAGCCGAAAACATGTGCCGACATCTCCAGTTCTTCCTGCTCCCTCAGCAGAAGGCTAGCAAAGATCTGTAACTCCAGTTTTTGGCTAGTACAACCTTCGAGGTAGCCAATGAAAAACAGATCAAAATAAAACCAGTTCAGCAAAACTGGTATTAATGGCAGGGAACAGTAGGGAAGAGTTGCATCTCAGGGGCAAAACAGCTGCTGGATAGGCTGAAGGTCCTCAGGTTCTATCCCCGGTATCTCCAGTTCAAAAGATCGGCTCACAGGTGGTGAGCGAGACCTCTGTTCGAGACCCAAGAAGCAACTGCCAGTCAAAGCAGGCAACACCGGCCAACGGTTTGGCTCAGCAAAAGACAGCTGCCTGCGATACATTAACCCAACACCAACGGAGGTCAAGTCGAAACTTAAGGTAAACCTCACCACCGAGAGAATCCCAAACATTCTATGTTCCTAAAGAGAACTTTTTCACTCGATAACAAAACGCTGCTGTGGAAGTTCTGAATCAGGGTGGGGTTTTTTTTGCTGTGTTGTGTAATTTTGGCACTTCAGAAGGTCATCATTTGATTGGCTGTTTCAGTACTTGGACATTGAGAAGAACTTCAATCTTGGATATCCTTGAGGCTCACCTGTTACGCCACGTAGCTAGCTCAAAATAGTAGCCAAACTCCCAGTGATAATCTTGGTGCTTAGTCTGACTAGGTTTTTTGCTAATTGAAGGAATGGGGTAATTTCCATCAATGTCCCTTCTCTGTTGCAGACCCTGATTTCCCCTGATGCCAATCTCAAGGGTCCCCTGGCAATAGCACTTCAGGGAGATCAATGGGCCGCATCGGAATAGGGGGAAGGTGGGAAAGTTCTGCTCTGCTGACATAACTGCCAGCTGATAGTGGAAAATATAGACCACATTGAACCCAT
The DNA here is from genome assembly GCF_021028975.2 of Sphaerodactylus townsendi. Taxonomy (NCBI): domain Eukaryota; kingdom Metazoa; phylum Chordata; class Lepidosauria; order Squamata; family Sphaerodactylidae; genus Sphaerodactylus; species Sphaerodactylus townsendi. Next base: position 115,066,239 of record NC_059430.1, read on the forward strand.
AGCCTTGGTCCAAATTTAGGCCAGTCTCATACCCCCTGGTCTAGAATATGGGTGGTGGGAGGAGGAGGAGGAGGAGGAGAAGAAGAAAAAGACAAAGGAGGCGGAGGAGGAATTTGGATTTATATCCCCCCCTTTCTCTTCTGTAAAAAGACTCAAAGGGGCTTATAATCTCCTTTCCCTTCCCCCCCACAACAAACTCCCTGTGAGGTGGGTGGGGCTGAGAGAGCTCCAAAGAGCTGTGACTCGCCCAAGGTCATCCAGCTGGCGTGTGTCGGAATCCACAAGCTAGTCTGGTTCACCAAATAAGCCTCCACAGCTCAAGTGGCAGAGCGGGGAATCCAACCTGGTTCTCCAGATTAGAGAGCACCTGCTCTTAACCACACTGCTGCTCCTTAGTGAGCCTTCTAGGCTGTGGAATCAATTCCTGAGATGAGCGATCCAAAGCATTTTGCATCCATCAAGTGTCAAATACAATGCAAATGCCCGTATGTGTTTACCTTCATTTGCAGTTTATGCAACTGCTTTGATTGGACAGCACTTTGCCAGGGCATGCTGGCCCAATCAGCTGAGTGCTGCCAAGCCCATAGGAAAACCCATCTTCCCTACTTGAAGGTAACAACCAAAACTCATCTGGCTCTTTCAGGCTCAAGCCTGCTTAAGCTGTCCCTTGTCTTGGGCTTCAAACATACCTATAAATGCCCACCACCACAGCATGATCTCGCTCATAGGGCTCCAGAGTCAACTGCTCCTGGGGTTTCATGTTTTCTTGCTGCATTTTCTTCACCTCTGATGCAAAGACGGCCTCGGGCGCTGCTGTCGAATCGACACAGTTAGCCTAGAGGAGGAGGAAGAAAAAAACCATCACATTTTTTTTGGGGGGGGGGGGGACACACGACAACAGGGGAGACAGGGTGCAGCAGTTAATCAAGCGTCCGCTGGGAAAATCCACATTCGAAAGTCTACTCCGTGGTGCCACACCTGAATGACCAGGATAGCGTGATCTCGTCAGATCCCAGAAGCTAAGCAGGGTCAGCCCTGGTCAGCATTTGGATGGGGGACCACCAAGAAATTCCAGGATCGCTATGCAGAGGCAGGCAATGGCAAACTACCTCTGTGTCATCAAGCAGAGAAGTTCCAAGGGGGGGATGGGAGATGAAGAAGCTGATGGCAAAATACTTTCATTTTCCCTAGGTAACCAAGTAGAGGCACCGAGGGCCAGGTGGCATTATCTCAGTCCTCTGACCTTGAGTCCATCCTACATCCCTGTCTTTCGCGCCTTCTATGGTGTGGGATAGGGAGGGGGGGAGGAGGATACGGGACTGATATATTGGGGTTGTTTAGAAATGCCTTATAATGAGGTGGTATGGCGAACTCTTTGGTACTCCAGATGTTATGGGACTATACTTTATCAGTTTTCTTCCAGCACAATACATTGGCCATGCTGGAAGGGGCTGATATGAATTGTAGTCCATAACATCTGGAGTGCCAAAGGTTCGCCACCACTGTTCTAGCAGAACTAGATTTCCCCCTCTAGCCTCTGTAGTCTGCCAATAAAGTCTTCTAAACCTTCAAGTTGCAGAGTCTGATGTAGGTCACAGATCCAGGACTTGACACACTGTTAGTCTCTTGCCTTGAAAACCCAGCCAGAGGTTGCCATGAGTTTTCTGCAACTAGGTGGCACTTACACACATACATGCACACATAAAGTGAGATGAAGCTTACGAACATAAGGAAGAGCCTGCTGGATCAGACCAGAGTCCATCTAATCCAGCATTCTGCTACTCGCAGTGGCCCACCAGAAGCCTTGGGGAACTCACATGCAGCATGTGAAAGGAATGGCCTTCTGCTGCTCCTGAGCACCTGGTCTACTAAGGCATTTGCAATCTCAGATCAAGGAGGATCAGGATTGGTAGCCATAGATCGACCTCTCCTCTATAAATCTGTCCAAGCCCCTTTTAAAGCTATCCAGATTAGTGGCCATCACCACCTCCTGTGGCAGCATATTCCAAACACCAATCACATGTTGAGTGAAGAAATCTTTCATTTTATTAGTCCTAACTCTTGCCAGGGTATCTATAGCCAGTAACACATAGCCAACCTAGACTACCTCACAAGGTTGTCAGTAAGGATAAAATGGGGAAAAGAGCACTGTACCCATGTCTCCAAGTTCTTCAGAGTGACTGCAGGATAAGAATGCGGTACAGAGAGGCTTTGCCAATCAGCCCAGTCAACAACAACAACCTTTATTAGGCATTTAAAATAGGCTCCAGAGCGTTACCAGACATTTGTGAAGTACAAAACAAGAATACATTCAAAACACAGACAGAGAAACTGTATCTAGCATTGGACATTACTTAGAAAGTTCTGTCACTTGTAAAATACATTTTGCTACTTTTTCCAAGAGCACAACATCTGTATTGTTTAACAGAAGCTCCACAACAGAACTGTCAAGAGGCTCTTTCAGATTTGTCTAGGGCCAGCCAAGGAGAGAAATTCCTGATACCCACATATCTCGGACAGTCGAGTATAATGTGAGCAAGAGTCTCCACTTGGTTTTTACAGTGTGGACAAACCCGATTCTGGAGAGGGATTGATAAGTAGCGACCCTTTGTAATGGCAGATGGTAAAATATTGCATCTGGCCCTTGTAAGAATCCATCTCTGTTGGGGTTCAGTCAATAGTTCAAGATATTTGGCTATGAGCCCCTGTTCTGGTACTATTCCGACAGAAAGGGGTGAGCATGATTTATTTGCTTGCCCCAGTCAGCCCAGTCATAAATTCCAGGAGCGCCTGGGTGGGAGTCGGTACATCACTCCCATCCACTGCAACAAGCATGCATTGAGGCAGCATAAACCACAGCCAGGGTCAGATTGCCAAAGCTGCACCAACAAAACGGCAGTAAGATGGCCGCCTCCCAGCTCAAGCTCACACAGCTAGGAAAAATATCTTTAGACCCAGCCTGAGCCATTACCTTGATGGAAATGACAAAGTGTCCCCCATTCTTCAGGAAGTTGTGCGCATTCAGAGCCACGATACGAGACTGGTCGGGCTGAGCCACGTCTGCAAAAATGACGTCCACCATTCCTGTGGAGAAAGGGGTCGTATGAGACATTGGGATTTGTAAGCTACTCTGCCAACTTTCACTGCCCTCCCCAAATTTTTTTTTAAAGATCCAAATTTGCTGGTTGAAGTTCCTGGGTTTTTTTTTTTTGAGGGGGGGGATTCCCTTCTAGTTTTGAAAGAGAAAACAAATTGGTTGGTGTGGGCTTTCTGGGCTTTCTGGTAGATCTTGTTCTTAATGTTTCGCCTGCATCTGTGGCTGGCATCTTCAGAGGTGTATCACAGAGAGAAGTGTGCTAAGCATCTGTGTGCTCTGCATTCAGCGCTAAAGAACCTTGAATTGCAAGGGGATCTGGTTATTACTATTGACTTTGGGGGGTTTAAAGGTATCCTGATAAAATCTTCCAAAAAAGTTTCCTAAGTCCATTAGACCCAAACGTAAATTCTTATTTCTGGTAATTCTAAATTCCTCCTTTCTCCCATCAACTGGGACCTCAAGGCAGTTTACTTATATCTTATTTTTTTCCCCAATTGGAACTGAACATGAACACACAAGGCTGTCTAATAGTGAGTCAGCCCACGGGGCCACCAAGGTCAGTTGGGTCTACTTGGATTGGCAACAGCTCTCCATAGTCTCAGGATGAAGTCTTCAGCATCGCCTGCTACCCAGATCCTTATAACTGGAGATGTCAGAGAAAGAATCTGAATGTCAAGCATTTGACTACTGAGCAGCAGCCTCTTCCCCAGTACAATTTTAAAAAATCAACAGGAACAAGAGAAGGGGGCGAGCACTTTCTGAATACACAGCCAGTTCCCCGTCCAGCTCTTTCCCCCAACTTACAACTCAGTCACAGCCAAACAGGACAGAGTGATACAGTCTTTTTGATACAATCCTTTCCAGCACTGGAAGTATCCAGCAGGACAAATCTGAATCCTATCCTGAGGGACAGAGGAAGACGCAGCCAAGCAGCCCTGGCAGGAAACATTCCCTTCCCGGCTGGAAGCATTTTCCCTCGACCACCAACAGCAACCTGCTTGTCTATACACAAGGCTTACACATCTTCATTAGTTTCTAGGGTGTTTAAGTCATGGTTCTCCTGAGATGTTGTGGATTGCTTCCATATCATCCCCTGCCAGCATCATGCTGGCAGGGGATGATGGGAGCTGTCGTCCCTAACATCTGGAGGGCCACGAGTTTGACACCTGGTCTTTTCCCTAGGTTAGAGAGATGGCACAAAGAAGAGGTTCTGATCTGGGGATGCCGTTGAGCATCATGCAGACACAAGGAGGCTGGCTTATTTGCATAGGTGTCACGACTGCACACATTTACTTATATTTATCACCCACCTTTCTTAACAAGGCTCAAGGCTATAGTTCACAGGAGCTGGAACGCGAAGGCAGCAAAAAAATGTAGATCTCACTCATTTGGGAAAACACGGAACAAAAAATAGCAGCACGACAGGAGCCCCACAGCTTGGATTTCCTTACAAGCAGGGCAGGATCCTGCGTGGAAATCTCAGGGTTTTGCCACAATTACGAGAAAGTGAGATACAGAATAAGATACAGCTAAGAAATAACATGGTATGAAGATGGAGGAAAGGGGGGAAAAGGCTTGAAACGTTCTTCAGGCAGTTCGTTCCAAAGACTGTATTTACAAAAAAATTGCCTCCTGAAAAATTCTATTTTACTGAAAATGGTTATGTGTTACACATTCTGAGAATTGAGAAATGTGGGGGCCTTCCAGACCTCGACAAGGAGCGAAAACAGGGAATACTCAGGTGCAAGCAGTTGTTGATCATACCACACCACTGGGGGGAATTTTTAGGAGGTTTTTCTCAAAAAAAAACCTCTCTGCAGAACTTAACACAATGGTTGTCAAACTTCCAGTTAACATCAAGAGCCAGAAGCGAATTAAAATGAGAGGGAGGAATATTAAGAGACCTGACAGATTTCTAAAAAGAGCTTATATCACAAAAACAACATCTGCTGAGGATATATAAGACCCTGCTTAAATGTGATACAGAAATGGAGTAAGTGACAGTGTGTATGGGGAAATGGATGCAAAACTTTCAAGAAGAGATATCTTTTCAACAATAAGAACTATTATGGTCCTAAACCATCAAACTTACTACTTGCGAAATGTTAAAAGAGAACTGGTACAAAATGTTTTATAGTTAGTATGGGCCACCAAAAGGTATTATAAAGATGAGTAAAAACTTCAATGGTCTTTCTTGGAAATGTCAAGAAGTTGCATTGTTCTTTCATGTGGTGGACTTGTGAAAAATCCATAAGGACTGGGTTGCAAAAATGCAAAAAATATTGAAGATCAAATTTCCATTAGCTGCTAAGGCAATGTTATTGGGTATCCTTCCTGCGAATTTTCCCAAAACCCTTAAAGAACTATGTTTGTGTTTGCTAACAGCAACCAGGTAGAAAGTCATAAGAAGTCTAAACACAGAAATTGGGGAGGAAAAAGTAAGACCGTATGCTACTGTGATGTATACAGACACTTAGGCACCTTCAGGCAGTAGAATGTTGAGAGCCCATAGGGTTAACATGGAACTCCACGTGACTGGCTTGAGAAAACTGCAGTGTTCTTAGCCAGAGCACTGAGAGTTTTGAGGTGAGAACTGAATTGAAAGCCAGAGGGAACGGGTGTTCTGTAAGAACTCTGTTCTGTGGTGGCTGAGGACCAGTTGTAAGTGAGCTAAGCTACTCTAGTTAAATGCCAGGAAGAACAGTTTTAGAGTAGGGAATCTGCCCCAAGGTCCTAGAGAACCACAATGCAGTGACACTAATTAATCAAGCCAGCAGCTCAGTTAATTTATCTGAGGAGAACTTCACCCAAATATGGGATAATGAAGTTCCTGAGGGTGGCTGAGTTTTTAAAGACTGAAAGGATTGGGTTTCCTGGAGGAAAATCTTAAGTTCTTCTCTGAGAAGCATTGGGTGAGAGAGACACTCAAGAAGAAAGATGGTCTTAGAGATAGTGTTTGAGGAATTGTGAAGGTTATAATTACCTAACAATAGGAGTTAAAGGGTTTTTTTAGCACATTAACTAGAGCAAAACAGAAAACTGAACACCTAGTTTGGGGAGAATTTAAGTGACTGTAACTACTTGAAAGAACTACAGATACTGACCCATGTGAACCTTGCATCAACTGTAAAAACATACTGAAACAACTTGTAAAATAGTAACCTCTCAGAAATCAGCTTCTTGTATATAATTTCAATGTTATCCTTTCCAGAAAAAAACTTTCTGATTTATTTCCTGTAAATAAAAAAATTGATTCTTTGTTTAAACTTTACAAGCCTCTGGTGCCAATTTATTATTTTGTTCTGACAGAAAGGAATTATTTTGGTGTCCCTACAGAGCTGCTAATCTTCCTGTCTGGGAAGTGCTCGAGTTGAACAACTAAAGACCATTGTTACTGTTTAATTCAATTTATAAAAGAGGGAAAACACAAAGTGTATACAGAAACTGGTTCTGGAGGGTTTTCCAGGCTGTGTGGCCGTGGTCTGGTGGAAAACCCTCCAGAACCAGTTGAATCCGGCAGTGAAAGCCTTCGACAATACATTGTATACAGAAAGTCTAAATTACCACATTCATGCTACTGCATTGAATTCTGACAAACAAAAGGGTAGCTCAGTCAAAGCATAACTGACAGAACTTTGGAGAAAAAAAATCTCCCCAGGGCACAAGGAAGTGGGGAGGTGCTTCAGGGAACCACTCCATCCCACCCTCCCTCTTGTCATAGCTGCAATGGCTAAACTAACAAATCTTGTAAACAGATAGTCAAAACATGAGTTTGATGGGAAGTGGGAATTGTATTTTTATATGTGGCTGAATCAATTACTTCAAAAAATAAATAAAAATAATGCCAATAGAGATTAAAATTAGATTCAGAGGAACAGGATAAACAGGTCAATATATTATTAATATGTTAGTAGTTAAGGCTATAAGTCACTGCTTAGTTAACATACACTAGAGGATGTTAATTAAATAAATAGCAGAATGTTAGACGAAATACCAAATTTGTATTACTTCTATATTTTATTGAACATTAAGATCCATTTTATTGTTATTTTGTTTATTATACGGTTTGGGTTTTTTATAATTTCCTGTTTGGGTGTGTGTTTATATATGGATAACATTTACGGTAATAAAAATCTCTGCAGCCCAGACCAATTGTCAATCTAGTCCACTGCTCAGTTCTCCACAGTGGCCAGATCAGCAGCCTCGCTAAAACCTACAAACAGATCTCTATGACTAACTTCTGCTTGTGGTCCTCCACCCAACCCCACAGCACCTGGTTTTCCAAAACTAGCTACTTCTGAACATGTCGGTTCTATTTAGCCATCAAGGCTAAAAACTGCCAATGGATCTAAACTCAATAAATCTGTCTAATCGCCTTTCCAAACCAACTGTGGCTAGTTGCTATTGCTACATTTTGCCCCAATAGGTTCTGCAAGTTCACAAAACAGCACAGAAGAAATAACTTACCCAGCAACATGCGGTATTTGTGTGGATGTCAGCAAGCAGATCCTCTAATACCGATCGGGATAATGTTGGTTCGCTTTGCTTGTTGCTATTATCATTGATGAGGTCACGATCTGACAACTGTATGGGAAAACTCCACGGGCATACACCTGAAGGTCCCTCTCCCAAAATTGTAGTACCAGAAATAGAACAAATGCGAGTTGGCGCTGTAAACCACATGGTAGTCTGTGAAAGCCCAGATCAGGAGACAGTAAATCACCATAGTGTCACTGTTAGAGCTGCACTCATGAACTGTAACGGCGGTTTAAAATGTGCCAGGTAAACTCTGCAGTCAGTATTCATCATATGACTACAAGTCACAGGTAGCCTGACTGCAGAGTTTAAAAAATCCACAAGGGGGTGGATACCTCGGGCAAAAGCAGTTGTCTGCAAACGTGAAGGAAGCTCCAGGTTTGCAGAAAAAGCAATCAGAAGTCAAGGATTCTTGAAGGGGGACAGGAGGAATTACACCCCCCACCTTGAAGGTTACTACTACATTAACCAGTAGCTACTGTCAGGAAAAAAAAATGCTTGGGAGCACTTTGAATGGGAGGGGAGAGCACACATTTCTAGCAAGGTTTAAAATAAATGCCACCTTCTTACTCAATTCAGGTTCCTCGAGGCAGCAAACATTAATACACATCCTATAACTCTATTTAACTCCTCAGGTGGTTGGGGCACACAAAGCAGGATCTCTGAAAATACAGACTGCCCTTTAGGTATGCCAACACCACATTGTGTAGGACAGTGGATGGCAAGCTTTTTGTATGAGGACCCCATTAAAACACACAAAAAATCCCCCCCTCCAGCAACAGTAGTCACACCATTAGAGTCCACTGATTCATAAAATACATAACAAAAAGATCAAGATGAGGACCCTTAGAAGCAACTGTGGATTTGTGCAATAACTCCATTCTGCCCAGGTTGAGAACCACTGGTGAAGGGCTTGAAAAGTCAATATCCAGCATCTTGAATTGGGACTAGAAGCAAATTGGGAGCCAGTGTAGATGAAAAACGATTGGAATGAAATGATCCCTATGACTCTCCCAGGATTCTGGCAGCAGTATTCTGTACCAACTGCAAATGGCGCCTGGGGCTGCCCCCCTTACCTTAGCTGGTGGAGGAGGGCAGCGGTGGTCCTGCAGCAGGCTCCCAGTCTGGCTGCTCCTTTAGGAGGAGGGCAGCAGTGGTCTCAGGCAGCCTGGCAGGGCCAGGCCAAGGGACTGCCCGCGACAGGCTCCCAGCCCAGCCTCCGTGGGCTGAAGGAGCAGCCTGGTGGGGCCAGGCTGAGGGGCAGCCTGCGGCAGGCTTCTGTCCCAGCTGCTCCTTCAGGAGTAGCCAGTTTAGGGGCCTGCCGGGTGCCCCCCACAGGATTTAATGGGTGGCGCCCAGGTCAATTGACCCCCGTGTCCCTCTGGCAGATACGCTGCTGACCAACTGTGGCTTCCAGAGTCATCAAGGACAGTCTCATGTTAAGAACCTTGTAGTAATCTATTCTAGACACCACTGTTGTGCAGGCCCAGCTGACAAGATCTTTCCTGTCCAGGAACAGCTGAGGCTGCTCACCAACTATAGCTGGCAAAAGGTGTCACTGACCACCGCTGTTACCCGTTTATTCAACAGGAGGCCCAGATCCAGCGACACCCCCAAAGTATGAACCTACTCCTTTAAGGGGAACACGCCTCATTCAGAACAGGAGACATCCCACTTCCTACATATTCTCCCCATCCGTAGCACCTCAGTTTTTTGGGGATGGAGTTTCAGCTTGTTAGCTTTAAGGGCCATTCAAATTATAATTCCAGTTTTGAGCACCATAGCAATGCCTTACCGGCCCGACTATGTCCGAAACGTGAGAGACTGTCGTTCCCGAGGCCGCTCCCAGGTACAGCACTTTGGCACCAGGTTTGATGTGGATCTGATCGATGCCTCCAAGGATGGCAGCAGCCAGTTTGGAGCGGAAGGGGTTCCAGGCTCGGTATTCCACCTTCACTTCCCCATCCTGAAGAGGCAAAGGATTATCTACGTTACAAGACTTCCACTTTCGGACCTTCCCAGGATTTTAAATGGGACACAGTTTTCTTTGGATTTTGATAAACTTCCTGCTTTCAGGCACTGACTCTTTTGTATCCGATAGGACGGCCCTGTTTGCACTGGCAGCTACCAAGATCAGAGCCGAGGAGGTAAGAACATAAGAACAAGCCTGCTGGATCAGACCAGAGTCCATCTAGTCCAGCTCTCTGCTACTCGCAGTGGCCCACCTTTGGGAGCTCACAGGCAGGATGTGAAAGCAATGGCCTTCTGCGGCTGTTGCTCCCGAGCACCTGGACTGTTAAGGCATTTGCAATCTCATACCAAAGAGGATCAAGATTGGTAGCCATAAATCGACTTCTCCTCCATAAATCTATCCAAGCCCCTTTTAAAGCTATCCAAGTTAGTGGCCATCACCATCTGCTGTGGCAGCATATTCCAAACACCAATCACACGTTGCGTCTCAAAGAAAACAGTGTATTCGGAATAACCCTCTTCTTAGCATGATCTTGCACCCCTAAAAGTGTTTTAACGCTCTGTATTCAACTACTGGAAAGAATTTTAAAGTGATTGTTGATTTTATATTTCTCTGTAACTTATATTTTGAGTTTTTAAATCTATTTTTTATTTTATTCTCTAAATTGCGGTCTAAAGCAGGGGTGTCCAACTCTGGCGCTTCAGATGTTCATGAACCAATTCCCATCAGCCCCTGCTGGCATGGCCAAGGGCCACCCTTTCCTAGAAAACCCTCACCACAATCTTCTGATACTGGCATCCTGATTTTCAGACAATTGTGTCTCAAACAACAGACGCAGGTCTCTCCCCTCAGGTGAACTGGGCCCTATTTCCTGACTACAGAGCATGACATAAAGAAAAAGGCATAGAAGGCCAAAAAGATAACATTTGCGCTCCACATTCCAGCTATTTGCTTCTGAGATGATTGACAGAAAACATATCCAAGGTAGCTTGAAATTAACACAACTCTTCCAACTACTGCTCGAAGAAGACACCTTGTTCTCTCCCCCTCATCTTTTGGCAAGGTGGATAGTGGCCAAAAGGAATCCGAGGGGACAGGTGACAGTGTGGTTCAGAAGGTCCAGAGGAAGGGTGTGAGGCAAAGGTCTCCAACCAATGGTCCTCCAGATGTTCATGGAGTATGATTCCCATCAGCTCTGCCAACTGGCTGTGCCGGCAGGGGCTGATGGGAATTGTAGGTCATGAACCTCTGGAGAGCCACAGGTTGGAGACCCCTGATGTAAGGGACTTGGCACCATAATCCTTGATTGTAATTTTAGTCGGGATCCTGTCCGGAGTGAAAATACCTTTAGGAATCACTAGCTGCTTACAGCTGATATTTATTCATTGGCTAAGCCTTGTAGTTGGCTTCAACGGGGTGCTGGGGTTAGAAAATTGTAGCTGAGCAGGGTGTTGGGGTTTGAAAATCTGAGCCTTTATTGGCTCAAATTTCAAGTCCCCTCCCACTTCCCCAAGAGAATATGCTACTCTGCTGCACAGGAATGTTCATGTCTGATGGAAATACTAACAGAACTGTCAGAATCCATGGAGGCAGTAAGCCGTTGCTTCAAGTTTATAGTTGGTTAGATGCTAAGAAAACTTTTTTGTTTGCCTTGCCTGTGACTGGGTGCTTGTATGTTGTAGCCCTCTGTAAATCAATTAACATAACTTACAGTTTAAACCTTCTCTGGAATTATTGACTAGATATTCCCCAGAACTGATCCCAGAGGGGGAGGTCAACCCCCCCCCCCCCCCCGTTAGTCATACAAAGGGGATTCATTCTCTCTCCTCCTGTGAAGGCATAATTTTCCTGCTCCATGCCTACCCCTGCCCACCTTGTCCGAATCACACACCTCCACAGAAATCCTCTTCTCTCCATACACAGATTCACCCGGTACTAGGTTCCGGGTCACCAGCGCGTCTTCCTTTCCCCGGCAGATGAAGACTCCTGAAGATGTGGGGAAAAAGAGGACCTGGATTATATAGACAGAAGACGTGCTTTGCCTTAGTTTTCCTATGGCGAAAGAGACAATGTCATTCATCTCAACTTTGGTGCAAGGACTTAAGTGTAATTATGCCTTCAGACCAGTGAGCCGCAATTTTCACTGCTCCTTCTCCTCCCCCAAGGCAAAACCCTGCTTCATCTCCACATGCTCTTCTGGTGATCTCCCAGAAACAACATTTCAGGGGGCAGCAGCCTGAGGGGGGAAACATAAAGGTCCAGTTCTGCAAAATCTGCCAAAGTACACCAGTGCTTTGCAGCCGGCAGCCAGGGACAAGTTCACATATGCATGGGAATAATGCTGCAAAAAAAGAAGAAAAAAGAAAAGAAAAAGAGTTTGGATTTATACCCCCCTTTCTCTCCTGTAAGGAGACTCAAAGGGGCTTACAATCTCCTTTTCCTTCTCCCCCACAACTAACACCTTGTGAGGTAGGTGGGGCTGAGAGAGCTCCAAAGAACTGTGACTAGCCCAGGGTCACCCAGCTGGCATGAGCTGGAGTACACAAGCTAATCTAGTTCACCAGATAAGCCTCCACAGATCAAGTGGCAGAAAAGGGAATCAAACCTGGTTCTCCAGATTAGAGTGCACCTGCTCTTGAACCACTATGCCACTGCTGCTCCTGCACAGCTTCAGGGGGAGGACTTCACTTTGGACTGTTCCTGTTTTCAAGGCTTCCTCCAAACAGAGATACCAGTGAAGTCCAGAGGATTTATGTCTGAAATCAGCTCCTGGTTTGAAATGCTGGTAGTCAAGCTTTCTAAATGGAATGGAGAGCTTGGGCCATTTTACTTGAATTTTAAGTCACTTCATGAAGATACTCAAAAGCAGGGAGGCTATCTAAAAAGTAAATATATCAGTGTTCTGCAGAAGCAAGCAGTTCTACAAGCCCTTGTGGGACATCGGGAAGCGACCTTGCAGAAATAATTTTACTGACTGCATTTTAGTGTTTCCCTTAAAGGGAGAAGAATGACAGAACATAATCGAGGCAACTTCCAAGAAAGTTTACACAGCAACTGCACAAGAGGTACAGTGGAGAGAACATCAGACTAAAGAGACTAGGATACATTCCAAGGACATGTAACACAGCAATCTTGCTGTGACCGAGCTGCTCTGGCTCCTATCATATAGCCAATTTAAGGTCCTTTATTTCCCAAAAGGCCCTATGATGTTGCTCTTTTATGAGTTTTAAAACAAAGAAGCCCATTTCTTTTGGATCATCTTTACAGGTTGAATTTATGATGCCTATTTATGACACTCCAGCTAACAAGTGACTTACCTTCATGCCTGTGGGGTTCTACTGTAACCTTTTTGCCACCTCTGAAGCCACCTCGCCCTCCTCGAAAGCCCCCACCTCGCCCACGTCCACCTCCTCCTGCTCCACGTCCTCCTCGAAAGCCACCTCGTCCACCTCCTCGCCCACCTCCTCGAAAGCCCCCTTCTCCTCCTCCAGGAGACCTAAATCCACCTCCTAAAGATGAGGATGAAAATAAGACTCATGAAAGCAAACAGGAGGGGCACATGGCGTGTTCAGAAATAATACCAAACACAGGATTGGAGAGATAGCCCACGAAGACTCACTGCGTGGTTTATATGAACAAGGTCCAGTGCTCTTGAAAGGATACTGCACAGATTGTACCATTTACATACACATGTAATTTACTGTATCATTGGTATGCTACTTAAAGTTATGCCTGAATGTCACCTATAAGGCCTAAACTGTAGAAAGGCCACCCTTTTAAACAAAGCAAATACAGGGTTGCGAGCGCAATGTCTTTTTTCCCTTCTCAATCACCCTGCCAAACAAAAAACATGAACAGCATTTTTAAAAGCTAGGAACCCGTGGGTGTGGGTGACTTTGCCATCAAGTCACCGATGCCTTATGGTAACCCAGTGTGGTTTTCCGGGCAAGAGCCGTGAGGAAGTGGTTTGCTATTGCCTGCCTCCATATGGGGTAAGAGAGTACAGAGAGAACTGTGACTGGCCCAACAACATCCAGCAGGCTTCAAGTGGGGAATTAAACTGGATTCACCTCTCTCCCCACAATGTCCTCTTCTTCTGGCAATCTACCCCTTCTTCTCTTCCTTCTCTCCTTCCCATCCAACAACCAGCCTAATCTGTATCCAACCCACATATATCTGCATTTACGTACTTCATTTATTGCCACCTTCCACTGTAAAGCAGCCTAAAGCGCTCCCTTCTCCTCCATTTTATCCTCCCAGCAACCTTGTGAACTATGTTAGGCTGAGAATGTGTAACTGGCCCAAGATCACCCAGTGAGCTTCCATGTCACTGGGGAGCCTAGTCCAGGGGTCTGCAACCTGCGGCTCTCCAGATGTTCATGGACTACAATTCCCATCAGCCCCTGCCAACAATTGGCCGTGCTGGCAGGGGCTGATGGGATTTGTAGTCCATGAACATCTGGAGAGCCACAGGCTGAAGACCCCTGGACTAGTCAAATGGTAGCAAGTTGCCTGATGGTTACCATCAGTCCCAGGCTCCATGAGTCCTCCCTCAAAAGCCAAAACAGCCCTGGGAAGGGCCTTGTCCCATCTCTCTTGTAAATTTCTTGTTACAGTTATCAGGGAGATCACATTTGCATAAACTTGTAATGCTATTACTGCATACACATAACATCGCATAAGGCAAAGTTTATTCCTATGGTTGCTAAGATTAAGATAAAGTTAAGACCTTTTGATGTAATTCCTACTCATGGATTGGTTTATTATGTTTTTTACAGCTTATGGAAATTAATCTGTTATCATGGCTGCAAGTTTTATACTATAGCCGGCAGTGCAACTTTTAGTGTTCGTTTCTGTTTGTCCGATTACTTTTGTAATTCTGAGTTTGTTGCTTGCTAAGACTTTAAATTAATACAATAAATAAAGATTCACTTCAAAGAGATATTTCCATTTCCACCACAGTAAGCAAATCCAGAGCTATTCTTTTTATTTATATCATTTATAAGCCTACCCTTCACTCTGTCAACTGAAACCAATGAAACACAAGCATGAACATAACAGAGCTTATTTGTTTAAAGTTCCCATATCTATCTATCTTTCTTCTGAACATCTCAGGACCCAAGGCAGGTAACAACAGAAACGCAATTTTATAAAACAAACATTAAAATCTACCTAAAATCATGTTATGTCCCCACTAGCAGGCACTTACTTCACCTCTGCCCATGCTCAAATCACCACCAAAAAATCTCTAGGACAGCTGTGCTATGCCCTTGCTGGAAATCCAGAAGGGAAAGGATACCCTCCCCCTGACTAGAAGGCCGTGCCAGAGGCAGAGGGCAGCCACTAAGAAAGTTTGAGCCTGCTTTGCTGTTGAGCATACCTTAGATAGGAAAACAAAGTTGCCACAGCAGAACATGAAAGGAAAGGCAGTTATTCAAATACAAGCATTGCAGTTGAGGAAAGGGCTTTAAATATAAACAGCAGCACCTTGAGTGGACTCAGATACTTTTTTGCAACCAGTGAAGGGGCCTCGGAATAGCGGCGGCACGATCCCACCAGTTTGCACCACCAGCAGCTTTCACATTAACTTATAAACAAGCCCACCGCCGCAGACTGACTTTTCTCTAGCAGACACCAAACCACATTCTGAGCAAAAGACTTAACAAACGCAATTAAAACACAGGAATGCGAGAAATTTCTTTTTGAATAAAGCGGGGAGAGGAGAGAGAACCGCTTACCACGTCCTCCTCGGAAGCCTCCACGTCCGCCACGATCTCCAAACCCACCACGGCCTCCACGTGGACTAAAACCTACACACGCCGGAATAGGAGAGCAACAGTTAAGGCAAATACGTGTCCGGGCCCGCCCTCCCGGTTCCCACGAGCGCGGACTGGCCCACCCAGACACTTCCACCGACCCCTTTTTCCTCCAACCCACCCCTTACCGGGCCGCATGACTGCAGGACGGGCAAAAAAAGGGCGGATTCAGACCCACGCGCCCAAAACGCCCGGACAGGAAAGCGCTACACGCTCTGCAGAAAACACGCGCAAGAACCTCGGCGGCGCACCGGAAATACGACAGAAAGCATGGGACGGGGTGAAAGAGAGCCGGGAGCGCGCGGAGGTTTGTGGGAAATTGAGTTCTTTCCCACCTCGCGATTGCGCAGATGTCCGGGCTCTGCCCTTCGTTATGGCGTCCTGCGGTTTTTGTCCCTCGTGGCGCGGGGGCTCCGTTGCGCTTTGTTCTTTGTTTAGCTTGGAGCCCGCGGGATTCTTCACGGTTTTCAATGCAAAGCCTCAGTTTTAGGAGCATGAATTATGAAGGGTGGGTTGCCTATGAGTATGTGCGGAATGTTTTTCCTTGTTCGGCCGGTAGCAGCAGCTCTGTCTGTGAGCTGGCTAAATTTTAGCGTAGGCACATGCAGAATAATGCACTTTTCAATCCACTTTCACAATTACTTGAGAGTGGATTTTGCTGTTCTGCTCAGTAAAATCCAGCTGCAAAGTGGATTGAAAGGGCATCATTCTGCATGTGCGGAAGGGGCCTTAGCCTGCCTCACCGGTTGTAGCTGAAACTCAGAACTATGCTCCCTATTGCTTTTTAGGAACCGTTAGGTTTAAAAGAAGAAAAAAATGGATTTATACCCTGCCTTTCTCTCCTGTAAGCAGTGCCAAATTTGTCTGTAGGCTTGGCAGGTTGAAGTTTAGAGCCTCGAAATCTAGCGGGGCTCCAACCAACGTGTGTAATATTTTTGACACTGTCATAAGCCTTTTTTACACATGCTGTCAAAATGCACTGTCGTCTTTATAAACAACCCTTTAGTAATTTTCTGTGCACTTTTCAGAATAAAACTGATAATAAATAAAAATAAGTAATTTGTTTAAAATACACTTTGATCTTCCTCTGTTCATGACGGTGGGGGTTGGGAGGGGCCCTGCAAGTGGAATAGCCTAGGGCAGTGATGGTGAACCTTTTAGAAACCGAGTGCCAGGGGTGGAGCAAGGGGAAACCGCGCTCAGGGCGCCCCCGTCCTGCCCTGGAACGCCCCGAAACACCCCTGCCATGCCTCTGGAACACCCTTGCCGCACCCTTGCAGGTACACGTGCCCAGTGCATCACGCACCCCTCATCCCCTTGATGCTATGCCACTGCCAAGTGCTCAAACTGGGACGACAGCATGTGTGCCCACAAAGAGGGCTCTGCGTGCCCACAAAGAGCCACCTCTGGCACGCATGCTATAGGTTTGCCACCACTGGCCTAGGGCCTCTCCATCTAAATCCACCCCTGCCCGTAAGGTATCTCAAAGTGACTTACAAACACCTTCCTCTCCCTACAGCAGACACCTTGTGAGGTAGGTGGGGCTGAGAGAGTTCTGATGAGCTGTGACTAGCTGAAGGTCACCAAGCATGCTTCATGTGTAGGTACCAGGAAACAAATCCATTTCACCAGAAAAGAGTCTGCCACTCATGAGGAGGAGTGGGGAATCAAACCCGGTTCTCCAAATTAGAGTCCACCTGCTCTTAGCCATGGCACCATGATGGCATTTCCCCCTTTCATAACCTCTCTTTTGTGCTGCCTAGTAGGGACCTACTGCATACATGCAACAAAATCAGTTCCAGACAGGAAAACATGTTAGTCTTTCAGCTGCTACAAGAATCCTGCTTATTTATACAGTAGATAGCAAGTATAACAAGTACTTTGTTGCTATTTTTCTAGCCCCACCCCTTTACTTCCAGTATGCTGCAGCACCTAGATATCAGTCCATTAGCACCAGTGGTGGGATTCAAATAATTTAACAACCAGTTCCGGTGGTGGGATTCAAATAATTTAACAACTGGTTGTTTACAAGCACCATTTTAACAACCGGTTCTGCCGAAGTGGTGCGAACCTGTGAATCCCACCACTGAGTAGCACCTTGTAGATGTAGATCAACAAGGGATTTTGGGGTATAAGCTGATGAGAATTAAAGCTCTCCGCCATAAGTATGCTGATAGTGGTAGAGGTGAGAACTCATTATGGATTTAGCCCCAAGTAGGATCTTGGTAGGGAATCAACCTCATTTTGCTCTATGACTTCTGAGTAAACATGTCTGGGATCATTCTCCACTTCTTCCTATTGCAGGGTATATCCATGGAACATGAATTTGTACACTGAGCAAAATATAAGAATTTGGAACAACAAAAGAAAAGCTGTTGATCTAGCAAAAGAGATTAAAAAACAGTGCAAGGGCTGATGACTGGTTGATTTTCAACCTGGTTGAAAATCGGGTACTGTTGAATGCAGGAAATGTGTCTTCCCTTTAATCCTGATGAGAACATTATGACCGTTCATTGATTTCTATGTTGTCTCTGTGTGCGAGTTAGCTCAGTTGTTCAGAACAATACGTGAGATGCACAATATAGATTCCTTAAGTCTTGATGGATTAATCATGACGGAAGGCATTTTATTTATTTCATACCTCACATTTCCTCCCCCGGCCCAGGAGACCCAAAGCAGCTAACATCATTCTCCCCTCCTCTGTTTTATCTTCACAACAACCCTTTGAGGTGGGTTAGGCTGAGACAAAGTGATTAGCCCAAGGTCGCCAAGTCCATGTCACTGGGATTTCAAAGCTTTGAGATCCTAGGAGGACATTACATTGGCCATTTATGCACTTGCAGTTTGCTTTGCACCAAGTGTTCAGGTTGGATTTTCTGCGGCACGTATATTTTCACGTCTCCCGAACTCACTACGCCTCACATCAGAGAATCTCTACAGTTTCTGAAATCTTGTCTTTTCCTCTCACTTTGCAGGGACAGCAAAGGAAGACAGTATGTGTTTGACTTAGGTTTTTCTTGTTCCTCCCTGCCTTTCCTTGCCCACTGAACAGCAAATCCTCCCACTCTTCAGGGCAGCAACGTAGAGTGATCGGAAGAGCTATCTTTTCAAAAAATTTAATATTGCCAATCTATCACTGGAGCAATAGGCTGTTGAAATCTACATGGAATTTACACTGTCTAGCAAAATAACATTAGACCCAAAATGGCACATCCCCACCGCCCACAAAAAGGCAGTAGAGAGCAACTGCCCCAGTTGGAGGTTCCAGGGCGAGAACAGGTGGGTAAAATGGCAGATCAAATCAGCTGGAGGATCCCGCTTTGCAGGAGGATCCTGTTTAAACAAAACCCAAAAAAAAAGCAGGAAAAACCCACTGCGAAGCTGATGGCCTCGGAGACAGCACTGCATGCATAAAGGGCCACTGATGAGGCGATTATATTGTGCATTTCATTATTCAAATTAAAAAGTAGGCACTTAAGTGCAGTTCTTAGGATTCTGTGGAGATCTGCTCTAGTGCTTTGTATACTCTGCATGTAAATAAGGCAAATGTGATAAAGCACCGCAAGTTGGCGGTGTTCTCACTGAGCTATGGAACTCAGCTCCTGGAACTTTTTATCACTTGGGAAGCAGACTATGCAACACACACACACATAACACGCAGACATACAGCATGGTTTAAAATGGGTAGGCATGTCATTTTATGAATATATGAGTCTTAAATTGTAACAACAATCATACAATGCGTTTTGAGTAGCAGGATCCAAGGTATCACAAAACAGCAAGCTTCTGCATTGCACAGAGCTCTTTATCAAATCAGATATTTCATTTAAAAAGAACATGTGTTTCAGTATATGGCATCGAAGCCCCCGTTTTGCAGTGCAAAGTCTTAAAATGGAATACAAAATCTGTCGTGATCTTGACAGGATTAAGCGGCGTTGGGTCCAAAACAGTTTTAAAAATGCAAAAAAAACCTCCCCCCAAAGAGAGGCAACTCTCCCTTTGAGAATGTGGAAGTTCCCAGTTAATCACGACATCTCAGTAGTAGTTGAAATACATGGGACTCTAGTAATGCAGAGAGCAGAAGATGTGTAACAGCCCAATCCAGTCGGGGGGGGGGGGATGACAGGGGCTGAAGTGACTCATGGAAGTTGCGTGGGGTGTGCCAGTGGATTTGCCCTCCCTGGGGCACTTAACCTGACCAGGGTGGGGGGAAAATCTGGTGGCAGTTGGCCATGGCGGTCCTCCAAGACACCCTGATGCAGCCCTTCTGTGCTGCTGCTAGCCCCACTGGCAGAGCAGGAACTGTTCTGAAGGCATGGCCAGGGGTGGAGCCAACGTTGGCCGGCTTCCACCCAAACATTGCCTCCTGTTATCCTGCAGCCACCCTTTTGGGTGCCATAAGTCCATGTAACCCAATGGAAGGCTTTCTGTCGGAGGGGAGGTTTTATTTTATTTTTTGCCTCCCTGTGCCATTGAAAAGCCCTCTGGAGACGACGTGGCGGCAGTGGCGTCTCCGTCCAGGGTTCTGGATTGGGCTTCCGATGCTGTTCTAACAAACCAGGAGATTAATTTTAGAACTGAAACCAGGCATGCATTGACTTTTACATAAAGCTACAATCTTCAAAAGATAGCATTTGTAGCTCTACAACTTTCTGAAGGAAGCTTAACAATCCTATGTACAACTGCGGAACAAACTGAAGTCCATTTCAGTACTTAATGGTTTTCGCATAACCTCTACAGTTTAATAAACTCCCCTTTGTATGTTCTGTTCTGGCCCAGAATTTGGATTTTTTTTCCCCAAGCAGATGCTCTTATGAATTTTGGGGAGCACATGGCCAAGTTGAGCTCAGTCAGATTCACAAACCGATAGTGGGTTGCTGGAAAAGCAATTTGTAGGTCTTGATAGGTGACTACTGTGATTATGGATCAGAGCCTTACAACATGCCAAAGCCACCACTGGGAGCAACTTTGGTAGAACAGACCAGTGCTCCTTGGAATGAGGAAGATATGCCTGTCCCTCAGAAGATACACAAGTCTGCCTTATAGCACTGCTTCAGCTAGCTCAGTATTGTCTGTTCTGATTGGCTGTGACTCTCTGGATTCATAGGGTGAGAGCACTCTCTCCTTCCTGAGATGTCAGGAATTGGAGTTCTACCACCAAACCTCCGCAAACAAACTTGCCTTTTGCCCAAGTCCACATTGTCTACGCCAGCAGTTCTCAACTAATACCACTAGTGGGATGAAATCTAAGCGAACACGAGGTTTTCTTAACACATCCTAGGAATTTGCTGTCCCTCAATCTCCCTGTACTTCTGCAAATATTATGTCCTGCCCACTCTACATGCCACGGATTATCCACATATGACCTTGGGGGCATGCTAGCAGTAACCACAGGCAACTGGACACTTCTTGTTGCAACCCCCATTTCTTGTATCCACCAAGGTCTTTGAGGTGCTTCTTCCAGCAATCCTACCAGCCAGGGATTATCCATTAAGGACCCAGTGCTGAAATTTACTCCCAGAAGTTATACTTCCATTTTTAATATCCTTAAAACTAAACTGCAAATGATAAAAACAATAACACTGTGTGAGTAAACCGCTGTCATCCTAGGTGTTTCACATTGACCCCAGCTTTCAAGGCAAGCAAGCACAAGCGGTTTGCTGTTGCTTTCCTCTGCAGAGTCTTCCTTGGTGGTCTTCCACCCTGTGTGGCTTTTGGGATCTGACAAGATTGAACTAGGCAACGCTGCCTTCCCTTTCAATAACAGAATGCCTGTTAACATATAAATATCCTTCACAGAAAAACCAGGCTCTTTGTTTCTATCACAGTGGGACCTTGGTTCTTTGGCAGAGTGTTTGGTGGGATGTAAGATACAAGGAGCCCCGTGGCGCAGAGTGGTAAGCTGCAGCACTGCAGCCAAAAGCCCTGCACACGGCCTGAATTCAATCCTGATGGAAGTCAGTTTTAAGAAGAAGAAGAAGAGTTTGGATTTATATCCCCCCTTTCTCTCCTGCAGGAGACTCAAAGGGGCTGACAATCTCCTTGCCCTTCCCCCCTCACAACAAACACCCTGTGCGGTAGGTGGGGCTGAGAGAGCTCCGAGAAGCTGTGACTAGCCCAAGGTCACCCAGCTGGCGTGTGTGGGAGTGCCCAGGCTAATCGGAATTCCCCAGATAAGCCTCCACAGCTCAGGCGGCAGAGCTGGGAATCAAACCCGGTTCCTCCAGATTAGATACACGAGCTCTTAACCTCCTACGCCACTGCTGCTCCTTAAGTAGCCGGCTCAAGACTAACTCAGCCTTCTGTCCATCCAAGGCCAGTAAAACGAGTACCCAGCTTGCTGGTGATAAAGGGTAGACAAGTGGGGAAGGCAATGGCAAACCAGCTTGGAAATATAGTTTGCCAGTGAATGTCATGATGTGACAGGTCAGTTATGACCCAGTGCTTGCACAGGAGTCTACTTTTAACTTTAAGATACTAGAGGCAGAGAACCATTGGGCTAGGGCCTAGGCTGACTGGCAGTTGCTTACCAGTGTCTCAGGCAGAAAGAAACATTTCCCCAACACTTCTTGTCTCTAGGAGCTTTTAAGAGAAGATACCAAGGGCTGACCATGAGAGTACCATCATAAGTAGAGCTACACCCTTCTAAGGCCACTGACTCGAATGGACTTAGATGGGTGTAGAACGGCCCACTTTTTAAAACCGTCTGAAAGATCTGTCTAGCTCAACCTAGCGTTTTGTGCGCAAAGTAGTAATTTTTATTTTTTTAATTGCCTGTGGAAGGAAAAAAAAAAGGTCTACATTTCTTTTTATGTCCGAGACCAATTAGTACATGGTGGTGCATGGGGACTCACTTCTGTAGCAGCGCCCATTCTCACACTTCTGCCCTCCATGGATAATATTCAGTCCGAATGCAAACATGATGTTGGTTTTGCAAGGGAGATCTGTGAGCCACAAATTAGATTCTTGTCTGTTTTGTTCATGAGCTGGGCTCAGG
The DNA here is from genome assembly GCF_021028975.2 of Sphaerodactylus townsendi. Classification (NCBI taxonomy): domain Eukaryota; kingdom Metazoa; phylum Chordata; class Lepidosauria; order Squamata; family Sphaerodactylidae; genus Sphaerodactylus; species Sphaerodactylus townsendi. Next base: position 115,088,657 of record NC_059430.1, read on the forward strand.
TTGTCGAACACAGTGAGTAGATCATCTCCCAGCTTCCTTGCCATACCTGCAGCACGGGATCCACGGTTGATCACATGGTGCTTTCCTTTGGAAGAACGTTTATCCTGGATTTCCTGTCTTGATCCGACATGTCTCTAACAAAAAGGAAGCTGCGTGGCTCAGCACAGTTTGAAGAGCAGGATCTTTTGCCTCATTTTGCAGGCTGCGTGTTCAAGTGGGATGTTAGAGCGCTTCATGGATCCAAAAGCGGAGCAGCTCCTCAGGCGGCTGCACGTGCACGGACATGTCACACTTCTCGGCTTCCTCTCCTCTGTAGTTCAGTATCCCGGCTGGTGATTCTGTTAGTTTCTGTGGAAGGGCAGGGAGAAAAATTCAATAGGAGGAAAGACTAGCAGTGCCATCCTAAGAACACCTCCAGGGAGTTAAGTCCCATCAAGTAGTAGGAATTTGAGTGACCTGCTTAAAAAGGTAAAGTTTCCCCTTCAGTCGTATTCGACCCTGGGGTACCACTGCGAGCAGTGATTTTATAGGCAAGTTGCTTTTGTAGGGTAGTTTGCCATTGTTTTCCCTGGCTATTCTTTACCCCCTAGCTATGAGCTGGGTACTCATTTACCGACCAAGAAATGGATGGATATCTGAGTTGACCATGAGCCAGCTGCCAGGATATCTGACCCACAGGGGGCTCAAACTCCTGACTCTGTGAGTGGCAGTGCAAGCACTTAACCACTACACCACACGGCTCCTAACCTGCTTAGGACTGTTCTAAGAACCTTCCACTGTAATGCACAGGGAACGTAACAAAGGATCACATACTTTTCAGTACAGCATTTGACATCTGTGAAAGAGCACTGCGTTTATTCCTTAATCCTGACAAGAGACCTGTGAGGTAGGTTACTTTGCTGATGGGATGCTGTGAGAATGACTTGGCCAAAAGCAATCCTAAGAGCAGACATTTCAAACTTCCTGATCATTCCAATTTTTGGTGCCAGGCTTTTTATCGAATCAGTTCTTTATTGATTTGATGCATTTTCTCTGGATGCTGTCTCTGAAGACTATGACAAGGGAGGGGATCTTTTAAATCCAAGTGAGCTAAGCAGTTTCTTGCTTATTATTACTACTACTACTATTGGTGTTGTTTTTACAAAGGGGGAAGGAATTACCAAAGTGTCCGGAAGACCCTCATTTGGGCAACAGGAATACTGGCAGATCTGGCAGGTTTTCCAGCCCAGTAAGAAAAGAATAAAAATGACCACCACAAAGGCAACAAAGAAGATTGGGGCAAACATCACCGAAAAGGCTTTGCTGTCTAAAGAAAAAAAGGGGAAAAAAGACAGTAAATTATTAAGGGTGAAAATAGACAAGAAAATAGACAATTAAATGCAAAATTCTATCTTGTATCAACAATGATAAGTCAGCATGCAGTCAGTCGCTATACTTCACTGAATGAATGGATACAAAACCACTCCTTTTAGTAGGTCAGTATGACCACTTTCATTTACTTATGGACTTTTGCAGGCCGCTCCATTTCAATTGGCTATGATTGTGTTGACTGGTGTCTGGGCAAATGCAGCTAACAGTAGACTCACATAATTGTCTCGGCAATCAGCATTTTGCAAAGTTTAGTAAGCAAAGAGGATCAAACTAAGCAAGATGTCGGAACAGTTTGGGCTATTTAAAAGCTGTGTGGCAGAGAATCTATTTTGCATGTAGAAAGTCCTAAATTCAATCCCTGGCATCTCCCGTGGAAAAACATCAGATGGGTGATGCGAATGCCCTCTGCTTAAGACTCAGAAGAGTTACTGCCAGTCTGAAAACACTGGCTTTGATGGAGTCATCAGACCGCTTCCGCACATGCAGAACACAATGCACTTTCAATCCACTTTCACAATTGTTTGCAAGTGGATTTTGCTATTCTGCACAGCTGCAAAGTGCATTGAAAGTGGATTGAAAGTGCATGATTCTGCATGTGCGGAAGGGGCCTCAGCATAAGGCAATTTCATAGGTTCTTGTGAAAGAGAGAGGCAGAGGCCAGGGCTCACTGGCAAAGCTGAATATCTGCTTTGTATGCAGTGGGCTCCATGTTCAACCTCTTGTTAAAAAGGATCAAGGTGGGGAGGAGCAAGGGGGACCTGCGCCCAGGGCACACGCGTGCTCTGCACCCCTGCCGTGGTGCCACCTGCCCCACAATGCCCCCTTCATGACCTGGCCATGCCCCTACCATGACACTGCCCGCCCCCACATTGCATCCCCCACCTGTTGGCGCTACACCACTGGATCAAGGAATCGGTGATATAAAAGACTTCTGCCTGAGACCCTGAAGAACCAATCACAGTAGATATGGTCTCTGTACAAAACAATGACTGTGGCATCAGCTACAGGAGTAGGTAAACTGGATGTGTGTCGAGGTTGTGCCATAAACCACTTTAACAGCAGCAGTCAAAGGTTCACATATGCTCTGTTTTCACTAAATGCGATATCACATCCCTTGCAAGTGGGAAAAGCACCTGGAAGGGCATCTACCGGGTTCTCACCTGCAGCCTTCACGCATTGCACCTGGCTGAAATTGCTGCTGCGGTTGATGGCCTCCACATAGGTTTGTGCTTTGACGCAGTACTCGGACCCCGCTTCCATGGTCTGCAAGTGAATGGTGGTGTTGCTGTCTCTCACAACTTTGTCATACACCTAGTTTCACACAATTGAGGGGAGGGGAAAGGTGCAGAAAAGACCTATGAGAACAATCAAAGGGTTGGCGCACTTTCTGTATGCTGAAAGGATAAAAAGTTTTAGGGCTTTTAAGTTTATTAAATTATGCATGTCATGGACAGGGAGAGAGAGAGAGAACTTTTTTCTCCCTTTCCTGAAATACTAGAATTTGGGGACCCTGGAAGAGGTCAATGAGCAGTAAATTCAGGACAGAGAAAGGGATGGACTTCTTCAAATAATGTTTAATTCATTAGTGGAACTGACGTGCACTCTTGGGCTTTATCACACATGAATTTTTCCCATTTTAAAAAATCAGAATTGGTCAAGCTGTACTTCTGTTAACCTCAATGGGGGTGAATTTCCACCCCAATCGCAGTGTTTTGTGGCAGAGTGCATAAAGAAGTGGCTCTAGAAATGTTCTTCTCAGTACAATATCACTTGCACATTGGCAAATGCCAACCCTGAAGTTCAGCCAGAGGTGGGATCCAACCAGTTCTCACCACTTCTCTACAAGTGGTTACTAATTTTTTCTGAGTGCCGAGAAGGGGTTACTAAAGCAACCTTCCTGCCCAATAGGGACTGGAGGTGCGTGCGTGCAGCGGCGCCACTGTTTGAATCCCACCACCATCGGAACCTGTTATTAAAATTTTTGGATCCCACCACTGAGTTCAGCCACTTAATACTTACAGTTTTCCTAACAGTTTTTCATAAATACAACTTAAAAATTTCTGTTTCATTTTTTTTTAAGTTGGGGAAAAGAATGGCTGAACCGTATGTCACGCCCACAGTTCCTCCATTGGACCAGACCAGACATAAGACTCAAACTCACCTGGTATTCATGGCCCTTCTTCCAGTAGAGTACTAAGAATTCAAAGGCAGGTCCCAGGTACTCGAGTTCTACAAGCAAGTGATGCCCATCAGCCAGGACAGTCAGCATAGGTGGAATGAGGGATGCTGTGAACACCAGAATTAGAAACATATCATCACCACTGCAAAAGTAATAAGACAAATGTTACTGCCCCTCCTGGGTAAGAAGGAGTTCTCTCCTGTGCAAAACCCCAAGGTGCCTTGAAGATTGGCATGGCATAGTGGTTAGAGTGAAGGACTGGGTTCGAATCATCCGCTCTGCCAAGGAAGCTCAGAGGGTGATTTTGGGCCTGTTGCAATCTTTCAGACTAACTTTCCCTCACAAGATAGTTGTGGTAGAAGGCAGGATGGTGCAAAAAACCACTTTGGGTCCCATGCAGGGAGAGAAGTTGGATATAAATAAAAATGAGCTACGTACAAAACAATATAAGATACACAAAAACCCGTGGCACATGGGCGGTGGCTCAAGCAATTTATATTACCTATTAGTTACTTCTAAGTACTTCTAAGTATGCCAAATTGTTGGCTATTAGACTTATCAAACTATTATATCTCCATAACACATATTATATGTATATATCTCTCTCTCCACTTTTCAATCCAATTCATGCAACACAATTTATTACAAGACAATCTTCTCTCAAGTCCATAATCGTGTATTTGTTAAACCAACACTGTCCATAATCTTGTATATATTATTGCATCAATGTCACCCGCTCTGACTGCGGTGAAAGTTCATAACAATTAATGAAAATCCTGGATCGGTGCCTTGAACTACTTATAAATACCGTCCCAATTCAAGGGCAGTCAAACTTCTCATCATTTTCAGTTGTATGTATTTCAATCCACTCCGTTATACTTCCCAAACGCTTCGCGCTGATTACCGCGTTTTCGTCTGCCTTTTTCAAGGGAAGCGTTAATGCACTTGATAAGGAACCCTCAACAGGTGATTCTGTACATAATGTCCAGTTCTTTTCTGTAGGTTTCTGGTATCTTCTGAACTCGGATTGAAATACATACAACAAGTGGGTGAGGTCAGGTGGGACTTCTGCCCAGCAAAGCTTCTGATTGGCCACTGAAGATTGGTCTGGAGGTCTAGACTTTTCAAATGTTGCTTTGGCTGCAGCTGCCACCATAGCATAAGGATCTTCACTGTGCGATTGAAGGTAAGTTGTGGCAGTCATTTCGTGGCTGGCTCCTGCGGCAGCTATTTTGTGGCTACTCTCACCATAGAATAAAATGACCCATAGAATAAAATGGGACTTACTTCTCAGTAGACTGGCTTAGGTTTGCTCCCTCAATCTTGTAAACTGCTCTGAGTCTCACCGAGCAGGAGGAAGGAGTATGAATATTTAAAATAAATAAATTGCCAACTGGGCCTCACACACAGATAGTTTCTGGGCATGATCATAGAAATGCTCTAAGGAAGAATGTGCATGTCTGCTCCCAGGACATTATCCGTTCAATGGTCTGCAATACAAGGCACAGGTCCTATCACCATCCTGTGCTTGTCCTCTCTTTCTTCTGCTCCTGCGTTGTTTTTCTACTAGCAGCTCCTTGGGGCTAAGGTAGGGCAAAACTGGATTCCCCTACCCAAGCCAAACGTTGAGCAATCTTGCACAGACTTGAAATGTTACTAGGCGGCAGAGATACCATTTTGCCCGCAGGCTCCATCTACAGTAATAGCACGAGCAGGAGCTAGGGCTGAGCGGAAAACAGACCAGTTCTAAATTAAATGGGAGACTACCATCTAAAATGCGATTTAAGAGCGCAGGAGGGTGGCAGGAAACCAAGATCGCCAGGAGCACGATGACAATCTGTACCAGTGGGTAGCTGGGGAAACACAACTTTCAAAATATATTTATTTTGCGGTGGTGGAAAGTCCCATCGAGTTGCCGTCAAATTATGGTGACCCCTGTAGGGGTTTGAAGGCGAGATATGAGCAGAGGTGGTTTGTCGGTGCTTGCCTCGGTGTAACGACCCTGGTCTTCCTTGGTGGTCTCCCATCCAAGTACTAACCAGGGCCGACTCAGCTTTTTCTTCCAAGTTCGGGCTGGTCTCAGCCACCCAGGTCTGGGCAGGTCTGAGTTTAATGGAACTCAAAAATTATGTTTTTACATGGGAATGTCCCAAAGATGCACATTCAGGAGTCACCCACACCTCTTCCTAAACCAGGGGTGGGCAATTATTTTTTCCATGGGGCCGCATAAGAAACAGAAAATATTGTGGAGGGCCAGGCCAAAAGGCAGGGGGGCCAGTCAGGGTCATCCGGCGGGCCGGATGTGGCCCTCGGGCCGTATAATGCCCAGGTCTGTCCTAAACGCTAAGGCAGTGTTTCCCAACCTTTTCAACATCGTGGTACCTGCAACCTCGCTCTTCATATCTCAGGGTTCCCTTGAGGTTCGTTTGATTTTTTTTGCATTTTTTAGGGTTTTTTCTGTTTTTGGCCTGTAGGTGGGGGGAGTGGCAAGCAGGGGGAGGGGAGGGAAAGCAGCATTGACAGCCATGTTGTTTGTTGGCCTAAATTGGGCTTGGATTGGGGGGATTTAAAGGGATAGCTCCCTTTAAATCTACACCCCCCCCCCCGCATCCATGGGAAATTTAGGCAAATAAAACAATGTTGTTTTTCAGTGTTGTTTAAAGGGAGCCCATGAGGCTTCCAGCCCCCCCCCTTCAAAATCCATTTTATTCTTGGGGGGGGGGGGCAGGCAATAACATCGTCAAGGTACCCATGGGACGTGCTCATGGTACCCCAGGGTACCACGGAGCCCTGGTTGGGAATCACTGCGCTAAGGGCTCAGACAAGTGAGACAAAAGTCTCTCATCTTGCTCTGCCCATAATCTGCAGGCTCACTGTAACTGAGGACCCTGCAGGGAAAGGAGAGACGCTTAACCCTTCGACTTCCTCTCAGTGTCCCTATTCAAAACAGGGACATTCCCCACTCGATCATTAGCATTCCAAGGAAAAACACATATAGGTGTTTTTAAAGGGCGTGCCTTTTCACCTTTAAAATGCCAACAGCTAAGGAAGGAACCCAATTTAATGTGCAGTTTGGCCCTGTGGTTTTGATGTTTGAACAGAAGTCAACTGAGTTCACCAATTTAATATTCCAACTGAACTCAAGCATTGAAACGGAGGAATGGGGGAGGGGGTGGAAGGAGAGAACTGGCCTGTGAATTGTGTGGAATACATACCCCTGACCTGTATGCATGGTGAAAAAAATGAGTATTAAAGATATCTTTCCATAGTACTATCGTCTTTTGCAACAGCCGCTTGCATTCAAAACCACCACTTTGCTATTCCCAGGACTGTGGTTTTTGAGCAAGCCGTATAAAAAATCATTTCAGGAGAGAAGAAAACTGGTCTCTGTGTTACCCCAGCCAAGCTGCTGGTGTCTCAGATAAGAGGACCACTGGCTCATGTACCCTTAAGAACTGTGCAGAAGAAGAACGTTCAGCTGGTTCAGGTGTTCACAGTCTGCAGACTGGCATGTGACAAATTTGCACCTGCTGGGCTTCCTCTTTCTACACCATCATTAGATGTACAAGAGCCCCATCCTGGAAGTTGACCCTCATAAATATGAGCCACACCTTCCAGGCCTTTGATGGAAGCAGAGCTCAAGGAGGTGCAGCCGCTGGGGAAGTCCTACATGGGATGTGGTGGGACAAGCTGCAGCTGAATTTCTCTATCTGAGAAACAGAGTCCCTTCCCCAGAGGGCCACCAATCTTTCCCTTAATAAGAGCTACTTTTGACTAAGGTAAAATATACTGAGCTACTCTCCTCAACCCCCTACCTGCATATCTCCAAGTTTTTTTTCTGTCTTAGAAACAGAATGTCACCAAAAGTGAAGATAGGGACGAAGCATTGCAAATAAACCTTTATGAAACAAAATGTTTTTCTGAAAAAAGCCTGGAACACATCTTCTCCCAACCTTTTTCTGGGTCTTCTAGGGGACGTGCAAGCTCCTCTGCATCCACAGGTGATTTACCTTCAGTTCACAAGCTACCTGTTGAAGATCCCATCTATCTACCCCCCATCTATTGTGTTTTTAGTCCTCTCTTTCTCTAAGGGGCTCAGTGTAGCCTACATAATTCTCTCCCTGTCTCATTCTATTCTTACAACGATCCAGTGAGGCAGGTTAGGCCAGAGGTGAAGCTACAATGAGCAAGGGGGTGCATGTTGCACCGGGCGCAAGCCCGAGGGTGGTGCAAAAATTCAGGTTTGTGTTTTTTGTATTTAAGTGTTTTTTTCAGTATTTGGCCTGCAAGGGGCGCAGTTTTTATGCTAGCAGCACCAAAATTTCAGGGTATCTTTAGGAGACTCTCCTGATGATACCACCCAGGTTTGGAGAGGTTTGGTTCAGGGAGTCCAAAGATATGGACTCCCAAAGGGGGTGCCCCAACCCCCTTTGTTTCCAATGGGAACTAATAGGAGATGAGAGCTAATAGGAGTCCATAACTTTGGACCCCCTGAACCAAACTTCACCAAACCTGGGTGGTGTCATCAGGAGAGTCTCCTAAAGATACCCTGAAATTTTGGTGCTGCTAGTCTAAAAACTGCACCCCCTGAAGGCCAAAAACTGAAAAAGCACTAAAAATACAAAAAACACAAACGAACGTTGGGGGGGGGGAGCACGCAAAACTCAGATTTTGCTCTGGGCTCCATTTTCCCTAGCAACACCTCTGGGTTAGCTAGGGCCTGTGTGCTTGGCCTAAAGTCACTCAGCAAGCTTCTATGGCAGTGTAGGGGATTTGAACAATGCCTCTCCTATCCTAGTCACCACTGTAAGCACTTCACCATGCTGGCTGTCCTGTGTACATAAGTGAGATACATTCATTTCATTCATGCTTAAAACACTCTATTATTATTGCTTCTCCTTGTGTAGGGCTTAACCACCAGCCCTGAAAACTAGGTCTCATCTGAGTTGACTTGTGACTCAGATAAAGGTTTGGATGCAGTCACTCCCGTCGTAAAGTTGAAAAAGTAGAAACAACTCCCTCAGTGGAAATTCTTCCACATACAAAAAGAACAGGGAGTCTACCCTGCCACAAATCACTTTCAGTAGGGTTAGTCTACAGTAGCAGTACAAAATTCAAGTCCAGGAGCACGTTGTGTGTGTAAAGTTCCATCAAGTCATAGATGACTTATGGCAACCCAATAAGGTTTTCAAGGCAAGAGACTAACAGAGGTGGTTTGCTACTGAAGAGCATATTAGAGATCAAGAAAATGTCCCAGGGTATAAGTTTTTGTAGGTACTTAAATCCTGGAAAATAGTGTTGGTCTCTAAGGTCCTCCTGAACTCACATTTTATTCTGCGAGCATATATCAAGTGCTCCCTAGGAAGCAGATCTTGAGGTATCAGAAAGGCCTGAAACTGTTTACTTTATATTCCATTTTTAATTAGAAATGATTGCAAAGCTAATATCAGATTGGATTTTGGGACTGAATCAGGGTCCTCCTTCCTCAACTAACCTGCTTATTGGATGAAATCCCAGTCTGACTACTGATAAGCAGTTTGAGGAACTGTCCTCATACTTTACCCCTATTGACTGGGGAGATTGAATCCACAAAGTTTTTTTTTTCCCTTGAAGGACACAGGCTTATACTTCTGTGATCCAACAATTTAGGAATGTAGGGAAATGCCTCTGTGGCTATCCTAAAGTTTTTCCAACATTTGGGGGAAATTAAGAAGGTCCATGGCTGTGTTTTCCTTGATTTAATAATCACTGTGAAAGCATAGCCAAAGAGTTAGTGGATTCTCTAATGTGAATTAGTCACTTCTCTAATGTGATAGCGTAATTAACATTGCACTCTCTAACCTTGCATTAGGGAGTCCCATTCTCTAACATGGTATTAGAGAGCCATTTTGATGATTCTCTAATGTGAAATTGTAGCATCACATTTGAGAATCAACAAAATGGCACACTCTAATGTAACGTACAAAAATTATTTTCCATCCTCATTACGACGATGAGAAGGGGAAAATGGAGATTATTTAAACCTCAAATACCAAAATGTTTTGGGTTAACGGCGCAATCCTCAGAGCACCTTCTTGGGAGGATTCCCCACACAATAGCAATCTGAGTAGATCTGCTTAGGATGGAACTTCCAGTGTCTTACTGAATCCGGCAAGCTCACCTGTTCTTCTTTGCTGCCGTTGCAGCTTCTGCTGTCTAAAAGGAAACGTTTGTGGAGTGAGTCCCACAAGGGGCGATCCTCTCCCTGATGTTGTTTAACATCTAGATGTGTCCCTTTCCCAAGCTGCTCTGGAGTTTCAGGCTGGATTGTCACCAGTAAGCTGATGACACGCAGCTATGTGTGTTGAGAGGTGGCCAGCAGGATGCCATCCCAGATATTCTGGCTAGCTGTCTGGAAGCTGTGGTGAAGTAGTTCAACAGAGCCGGCTGACGTTAAATCCAAAAAAGACAGCTACCCTGTGGCTGGGTCGGGGAGACCTGGGAGGAAATGGCCACCTTCCAACTCTTGATGGGGTGCAGTTAACATCACTGCTGATGGACAAGAGCTTGGGTGTGATACTTTATGCCTCCTTATCTATGGAGGCTCAAGTCACACAAGTAATCAAGCTGGTGTTTTACCATCTTTGCCAGGCCAGGTTACGGCCCCCCCTATTTTTCATGCAATGGTCACCTCCAGGTTAGACTGTTGCAACTTACTCTATGCTGGGCTGCCCTTGAGACTGGTCCGGAAACTGTAATTGGTTCAAAAGGCAGCTACACGGAGTCTTACTGGGAATCCATGGCAGCAAATCTGTTCAGTGCTCTGCCAGTTGCATTGGCTACCGAGTCAGGATCAATGTTCTGATTTTAATCTTTAAAGCCCTGAGTAGTCTGGGGCCTTTGTATCTGTGGGACCGCCTCTCCAAACGCACCCACAAGAGAGTACTTTGCTCCATGGCTGACACTTTGTTGGGGGTTCCTGGTCCAAAAAATATCCAGCTGTCCTTGACCAGGGCCAGAGCATTTTCAGGTCTGTCCCTGGCCTATTGGAAGGCTCTGTCAAATGAGACCAAGGCCCTGCAGGACTTTTCACAGCTCCACAGGGTCTGTAAGATGGAGCTATACCACCAGGCCTATGGTTGAGGGCAGCAACAGCATTCCCAACATAGATGACCTCCCTATCCTGCTTCCCTTTCTTCCCTCCTTCCCCATTCTTCCTTCATTTCCCTTAATTCAAGCTGATTTTATGGCGCCATTGGAAAACGGTTAAGGAAGAAGAAGGAAAAGAAGAGAGGAGGAGGAGGAGTTTGGATTTATACCCCCTTTCTCTCCTGAAAGGAGACTCAAGGTGGCTTACAAGCTCCTTTCCTTTCCTCTCCCCACAACAGACACCTTGTGAGGTAGGTGGGGCTGAGAGAGTTCTGAGAGAACTGTGACTAGCCCAAGGTCACCCAGCAGGAATGTAGGAGTGTGGAAACACATCTGGTTCACCAGATAAGTCTCTGCCACTCAGGTGGAGGAGTGGGGAATCAAACCCGGTTCTCCAGATTAGAATCCACCTGCTCTTAACCACTACACCATGCTGTAAGAAATGTCTGTTGTAAGCCGTCTTAAGTCTGTCAAGGGGAAGGGCGGCCTATAAATTGTTATAAATAAATAAATGAAGCTACCACATGTAAAAAGCTCTCCGTAAAAATAAAACTAGCACAGAAAGCAAAGAGAGGGGGTAGAACCTTTTGCCCTGCAGTGCTAATTTTCTACATGCAGGAAAGGTTTTAAAAAATCGAGCAACATCCACAACTGGAACTTTCTGGTTACAGTCTCAAGCAGGGCAATCTATCCTATCACTTCAGGTCTCTGCCACTTCATCGCTGCTGGATATGTGAATCAGAGAAGAGCGGAGAGTGAACAAAGTACTTACTGGTGACACGATTGAAAAGCCCGTTGAGAGTGGCCCAGCGGGAAACTTCCGTCCCCTGAGCTGCGCGGACCCGTAGATTGTACGGCACAGTGGCCGAGATGTCTTCTGTGATGTCACACTTGGTGGCGCTGATGCCAGTGCACTCTGCAATGGGGATCCAGCTGTCGTTTGCGTAGTCCCTCTCATATTCTCTGAGGGATACAAGATAGAATGTTGAGACGAAGGCCTCCCCCCCATAGGTTTTTGTTTTCAGTAACAGTTTGAACCGGGGTCTGCTCAATAGAGGCCCCTTCCTCACATGCAGAATAATGCGCTTTCAATCCACTTTTAATGCACTTTGCAGCCGTGCAGAATAGCACAATCCACTTGCAAACAATTGTGAAAGTGGATTGAAAGTGCATTATTCTGCATGTGTGGAAGGGGCCCCAGGGTGTCTCTCCAGGAACAAAAGTTTGCTGTCGAAACACCATTCTGTAAAAGAGACTTTCCCCCACAGCACATGGACTACCTCGGTCCCAGGACCGACTGGCAGCTGAGGCACAAATATAATGAACATTGTAATGGATAACTGGGTGCCCTTTAACAGGCTCCTTGCCCAACTTAAGGTGAAACCTGTGCCCACTTAGGTGAGTGTTGCTTCCTTAGTTTTCCTTCCTTGGTGGAAAGTGCCATCAAGTTGCGGCTGACAACCCACTAAGATTTTCAAAGAAAGAGGCATTGCCTGCATCTGCGTAGCAACCCAGGACTTCCTTGGGAGACTCCCATCCAACCGTGGCTGATCCTGCTTGGCTTCCAAGATTGGTTGAGATTGGGCCACCTTTCCTTCGTAACGCCATTAGGTATTTTTAGGGCATTTTGACCTTTACCTATTCCTGCGCAATGCAAAACACTCGCTGTGTGTTCTGGTAGCAAATATTTGCCCCAAATTTACACAAGATAATCCTAGCAACACCTATGAAATGTATGTTGCAACAGGAACGAAGAGCTGTAGGGCACATGAACCTGGCAGCCGATGAGCTTCTCTCCCGCCTTCTCACATGGACTAGTTTATTGTCATGCCAATGATCTACGACCATGTGTTCCAACTTGCACTGAATTTGCAAGAAGTTCGGCAAGAATTTGCAAGAAGTTCGGCCGTTTTTGCACCCCAGATGGACTTATCTCAGATGCACCAGCCCACGCGCCAGCTGCAATCCTTGCCACACCTTCTTTTCTCGTTTCCTCGCTCTTGTGTTGAAGGGGTTCGGCCTCTGGACTCTTGTGATTGTTGCCACCATATTGCAGAACGGACTACCAGAGGTAGCGAGGAAAACGCCCCCTTTAATGTCCCTTTGCAAGGCCCACCAGGGCTCAAAACACAAGAGGAGGGCAATTCATCTCACTCCGCTGCGTGCAAATTCTAGACGTGCAAGCCTCAGTTTGCCTTCAGGGGCTAGGCAGGGAAGGGAAAGAGTTTTAACCTTTCAATCCCCACCAAGTTTTACTATTTGCAATTGACTTCCTTGCTCTACTATTAGCATTTTAAAGGAAAACATATGCATTTTCCCCCCTTTAAAGCGCAAACAGAAGAGCAGAGAGGGCCATCTAAGGAACTGATTGGAGGTTGAAGTCCCTTTCCCTTTTCTGCATGGCATACATACGTACAAAGAAATCTCAGACGCCCAGACCTAGATGGCCCAGACTGGTCCAAACTTGGAAGCTAAGCGGGGTCTGCCCTGGTTATTATTTGGATGGCAGTTGGTGGAAGACCACGGTTGCTTTGAGGAGGCAGGTAATGGCAAACCACCCCTGGACATCTCTTGCCCTGAAAACCAGCTGCAACTTGAGGGCACTTTCCTCTCCCATCACCAAATGGAGAGATGTCCCTTAAAAGCTCAATTGTTTATCTGTCCAATCCAGACGCATGCCATGCACTAATAACTCAACAGAAAAGTGCTTTTTACATTGCAAATACGTGCTGGATAAGCTGCACGAAAGGTTGAATGCCACGCAGTAGCTTTGAATTTGAACTATTTTTGCTCAAACCATCAAAGGTTCCCTGCAGCTTGCTTGTTACGCCTGAGTTTTGTTTTACGTCTTTGAGCCCTAAGACTATCCTTTTTCAGCAGGTTCTCTTCAAGGGTATTTGTTTTTCATGCAACTAAGAACTTAATTTTTGTTTTTTCTTCTTTTGCAAGCAATCAACCTGTCGCAATTTAACTGCCTTTTGGGGCGTTTGAGAAGATTTCTATCATAATGTTTATGCTTTAATTGTGTTGCACGTCCTTGTGGGCATGTTGGTACACCTCCTTGCGCTAAACAGAAACAGGGATGGTTTTACATATACAAAAGCAAATATCTCCATGCAGAGTTTTAAAAGACCTGGCGTTGGTTGTAATTCTACTTCACAGAATTTGCAGTGGGACACTTAATCTGCTCCCACTCCCCTTACTAGGGCTTCCTTAAAATTAGCGAGCATTCAAAATAGGAGTAAAACTTTATGGGAAAAGTTACCCTTGAAACTCAACGGAGTATGTGACAGCTTCTCCGGATACTGTTAGCCGACTCCATACCAAAAAATGCTTCATGTTTGTGGACAGAATTGTGATATTCTGAGGGGCCGGCAGTGCTGCACCTTTGTGAAGAAATCGGCCGATGATGCACAAGGAGAAAAAGACAGAAATTAAAACTTTGACTTGCTATGGAGGAGTCTATGGGCCTTTCCCCACTTACCTTAAGCCCCGCGCTACTCTCCTCAAGTAGCGCGGGGTCCCTTGGCACTCCCCACGACAGGGGCGGCGACAGCGCGCGGCATCCCTGGCGCTCTTGTAAACGATGCCTTTTGATAACCCCGCGCAGAGCGCGGGGTCGCGCGCCAGGGATGCTGCGTGCTGAGAGCAGCGCACGGCATAGGGGGGATCGTGGAGAGTGGGGAAACGCCCTATGTTAGTTTAGCCACCTTGTCTAAGAAGGGTGTAGCAATCTCCTTCCTTAGGTTTTCAAGGAAAGATCGGGCAGGTATCTTTCAAATATGCCAAATTCCTTACCAAATTTCAGCCAGAAATTCTACTTTTGGAATCAATTCTAGTTTTCAAAAAAGGTGACTAGGTGAAAAGTTCCCAGAGCAACAGAACAAGGCAGCACGAATAAAACCACTACATATTTGCAATAATTGCGGGTCTGTTGCAGCAAAATTACACAAAATGTATTTCAGGATAAACTTTCATGAGGCAGAGCTTGCTTCTTCAGATGCAGGAAACGGAAAACTGTTGGACATGATACAGTCAGGGATGGTGGTAGGGAGCTGTTACAAGAAGAGGTCAGGGTAAAAACAAGGCATGGGACACTCCTACAGCAAAGTAGAATATACACAAAGTTTAAGCCAAGATTTAACGTGATGGTGGAACAAATTGGAGTCTGGATCTACAGGATGATAACACCTGTACGTTAGGAACCCCACAACCCCAGGGAAGTCTGCTGGGGTGGGCTTTTCATTCTCTTGAATTTGTTAATGTGCTTCACTTTGGGCCATGATGCATGGAATGCTTACCTTGGGGCTCTTCACTGCTCAGTGGGCTTGTAATGGGGTCTCCTCACATTTCTGTTTGCATGCAAGGAGGCACTCACTCCTGGCTGTGCAGTTTTTCCCCCCAGCAAACTCTCCCAGATGTGCTTCTCCTGGTTCTCTTAACTCCACCCACCAACTCAGCTTTAAAGGGCCAGATCTCATTACACCTGGTAATGCCAAGATTGCTGGCTTTGTAAAAGCTTCTAAATCACTGCGATATCAATATTTCTGTTCTTGAAGTTATATCGATATTGTGGCTCCTTTCCAGAAATAATCCCCCCCAATGAAAGAAGCAAAGCAATTCCCTGAACCACACGCTGACACACACACACACACACACACACACACACACACACACACACACACACACACACACACACACACTCTTCCTGCTGCTGGCATGAGCTCACATCAGTTTCATTGAACTATCCCCTTTGGATGGGGCTGTGAGGCTGAGAGAGAGAGAGAAGCTTGCCTAATTTCACCACAGTCTATCCTAAGAACATTTTCTTGGGAGTAAGCCCGCTGTGTAGACTTGAGTAGGATTCAGAGTAGACCTGCTGCTGTACTGCTAAAGAGCTCCGAGCAGAGCTGAGATTTGACCTGGTGACCTCCCAGATCACTCTCTAGTCATTCTGCCATAACAGCTATCCAAGAGCCCAGGCAAGATTCCTGGAGCCTGCTCTACCAGTCACTGGGATGCTGTGGTTGCATCAGTAACTAAGACACAGGAAAGGCAAAATGGAGTCCTTGAGCAGTCTGTGCCACTTCCCTGCTGTCCTTTACTTCCTCCTTGCATTGGTCTTTCTTCCTGCTAGGAATATGCAGGAGCTTGTCATGGCCAGTGTACCTTCTCATGAGAAGCCCTGGACAACAACCCACAACAATCGCACAGAAATCTCTCTGTCATGATCAAGGAGATGCACCAACCAGGACACAGCAGTGACTGGAGGGGACTCTCTGGGGCCTGGCCCTTTTAGGGACATTCCAGGTCCCACTTCCATTAAAGTTCATGTTTCATAGGAAAAAAATCTCGTCCATTTATGGGGACACAGGAAAATATATGCTGGTTATCTTCTATTAAATCAAGCCACGTCAAGGAAAAAGTAGCCTCAACATGGTACCCAGAAGGATTTATTAGGAACTAAGTAAGAAATAAAACTGAAATAAGAAATAAATAAAAGGCTTTATTAAGAAATAAGTAAGAAATAAAACTGTGAATGCATTTTGAGTTTTTAAAAAATTATGATTTCTTCCTGGGATGTTGTATAATGATAGAACATGGATATGGGCATTTAAAAATTAATAATATTAAAGAATTAATCATTCTTAACCTCAATTGAAGTTTAAACACAATGGAAAAAGTTTTTTTAAAAGCCAGTGTCTCAGGAAGATGCACAACACCATGAACTGTTGGGGTCAGCAATCCCTCAAATTGGCTACAGCCAGGTATTGGATCACTTCAAAAGTAGGTGTGTCTATGTTCTACATTTTATCCCTCCCTTTTGCCAAGCAATTCAAGGGGGCACAAATGGTTCTCCCTTCCAGATAGATTAGGATGAATCAATGACTATTTTAAAGGTACCCAGGACAGTCTCAGGGTCCCTCAGCCCTAGCGTGATGCTCTAACCACTACACCCATTCTAGTCTGAAAGAGTGCGCAGCTGCAGCTGCCTTTAACCAATAATACCCCCCACCCGTTTGCCTTATCCCAACTGAGCAACATTACCAATGAGCATAAAAAAATGCAAATCTGATCCACACATACAGCAGAATGCTGTTGTACAACCTATACATGATGCCACGGATTGTACCATTTCAAACTGTGAGTGAAGGATGCTTTTAAAAGATATTTTAGCGTTCACCTACTTTGTGGGTAGGAACCATTGCAAGGAAAACAAAAATAACCTTGAAACAACGAGCATATCCCAGAAGGCGCTTCCAGCTCAGCCTGCTCCTTGTTCTGCTAGGAAAACGTGGTGAGGTTTTTATTTGACATACCAAATTATTACCTCCCCCCTTGAATGAAGTGGTACGGCCCATTCTCCCCCCTCTGGGCACCTCTCATTTCTGTCTCATTCTGTGCAAGTGTGGACTGGTGCTTAGCCATAGAATGACAAGAATGAGAGAGGACGAAAAGTCATGCAACTTAGTAAAGTTCTCCATTGTAAGTAAGGCTATCTGCATCCTTAACTGAAAATTCAATAAGTATCCAGAAATCCAGGGCAGCATAGTAGAGCATTGGATTCAGGTCTGGAAGAATCTTCACACTGTCATGGACACTTATCGGATGACTTTGAGCCAACTACTCTCTTTTAGCCTAACCTTTCTCACAGGGGGATCATGAAGATAAAACAGAGGATAGGAGGTCAGCTGAGTTCCTTGGGAGGAAGGCAGGAATTTAAAAGTACTAAACAAAAAATCAAATAAATAAAGTTCAATATGCAAAGGGAATCCAGAAGTGAGTTAGGTTGCTATCCGCCCAGAACTGCCAAACAATCTAACACTGGAAGACTACATGTCGTCTTACAAAGCACCTGATGAATGTTTTGTAATTCAGAGTGAATTGAAGGAGGCTGGAAAGCAGGAGTCTCCAAACCTCCTGCGCTTTGACACTCTCCATGCGAATTTTTTCACTTAATAAATGAATGTTTTCTTGCTCATTTCCGGTGCACCGTTGACACACTTTCCCTCGGGAAACATGATAAATACATTTCCTGGGCACCCAGACTGTAAAACGTACACCAGTTTTTAAAACTCTAATCCTACATACAATGACTTGCGATTAAGCCCCACTGAAATCAGAAACTTGGGGCAGACATTTGTGTAAGTGAATAAAGAACTTATAGCTACATTGCAAATGTCTGAACTGATGATGCAGCACTTTGTTCCTCCTAGGTTTCAGATGACAGGGACAGTGAGGGACGTTGAACCTTTCTACTCTGCTCATCTCTCTCCCATTAAAACTTCCCCTCCACCACTGTCTACTCTGAAAAGCATCTCCCTGCTGCTTCCACTTGGACAGGTTAGTCTATCTCACAGAGTTGTTGTGAAAGTAAATAGGAAGAGGGAAGGCAGGCCAAACTCCTTGCTGGGAAGATGGATTAAAATATATATTAAATAAATAAGATTCAGGGGCATTTCAGGGTCTGGAGCAGGAGGAGAAAAGTCTTGTTCCACAGGCAGAATTCTTTGAACCATGGAAATACTGGATACTATTTAAATTTCCCAGGCGAATTAGCAGCCCAGGTAGGGATGATAGCCTTTAAGTGGGATCTGGGGATCAGATATCAGTTCCCCTGGAGAAAATGGATGTTTTGCAGGGTGGATTCTTTTTCCTTGTAACCCACTAAGGTTCCTCCTCCCTCCCCCCAAAAAAATCTCCAGAAATTTCCAAAACTGGATCTGGCACCCCTACCTCCCCTTCCCATTCCCTGCCGGTAGCCAAGGGGGACTTGACAGTCCTAAACCCTTTAACAATCCCAAATTGAAAAACCTTGTTTTGTTTGGTTGCTTTTGATTAATCTCATCTAAATGTTTACTTACATAGATACCGTGTTTCCCCGAAAATAAGACAGGGTCTTATATTAATTTTTGCTCCAAAAGATGCATTAGGGCTTATTTTCAGGGAATGTCTTAATTTTTTCCATGATTTTGCACCCCCCCATGTGACTAGATCAGCTGTGCTGGG
Organism: Sphaerodactylus townsendi; assembly: GCF_021028975.2. Taxonomy (NCBI): domain Eukaryota; kingdom Metazoa; phylum Chordata; class Lepidosauria; order Squamata; family Sphaerodactylidae; genus Sphaerodactylus; species Sphaerodactylus townsendi. The sequence continues at coordinate 115,107,345 of NC_059430.1, forward strand.
GAATCTGTAACTAAGGGCTTATTTTTGGGGTAGGTCTTATTTTTGGGGAAACAGGGTAGTCATCCCCTGGTTTTATCCCCCAATGAGGCCCCCAAAGCAGCTTCTTATAACACTTTCCTCTCCTTCATTTTATCTTTACAACAAACCTGTAAGGTAGATTAAGTTGAGAAAGAATGTCTGGCCCAACCATCTAGTGAGCTTCCATAGCAGAGTATGAACTGAACCTGTGTCTTCTACATCCTAGTCCAGCACGCTATCCATTATACACATGTACAGTTCATGCAGCAGTTAAATCCTTCATATTACTCTACAGGACTGGGAAAAAAAATTCTAAGCACTCTTAAAACCTATGCTTAACCTTTTCCCTTGCTATTCCGAAATACAATTGCACAATTCTAGGCACGTACCTGAGACCAAAAGTGGCACCAGGGAACCGAGGAGAAAAGAACAGAAGCAAGTGGCCATTTCCTTGACGATTAGACTGCTTGCCCTTACGTAGCTAGATTTGGCATTTTCTTCTCCGGGTCCAGGAGCGGATCAAGCCACCTCATGCTCTGAGCGGCGCAGCAACACGGCTGTTCAGCTGCGGAGCACCTTTGCTAGTGTGCTGTGGAGCCTGAACTGTTCCCATAGCCAACAGAACGTGGCTCACTGCTCCATCCTACCTGCTGTTGCGTTGCTCAGGAGGGTGTGGCCACAGGTAATTTAGGTTTGGGCAATTTGCATTCTGATATTTTTCCTACAGGTTATGCAATTGACCTGATGAAAAAAAGACGGTGGAAATGTAAGCCAAGCAATGGTGCAATCAACAACTTGGCGATCTGCTGACAGTGTACTCTGAAGATTTACCTCCTCCTAATTCTGTGGAAGCCAATGGGTTTGGTGCAGTGTAGCTCTGTTTAGGATTGCACTGTGAGTTGTGGCAAATCGGATAACTCCAGATCCTGGCGTGGAAGTTCTTGTCTGAGAACTAACAATCCTGCCCATCAATACATATTTTGAAACACTTCATACAAAATCGTGATAACAACAAAACTCTAGGGTTGACACACACATATCCCTGAACTAAATAAGACTTTTCTACACACCACAGTCATTATCCTCCATAAATTACTGTTTATTCATATCACTGTGTGAAAACTGTAGGGAGGGGGTATAGCTGGTTGATCCATTGACCTGTAAAAGATGCCCTTCCAAAGGCAATCAGAATGACCAAGGAGTTGTAGCAACTTCCCTTCCTTAGATAGAGCAAAAATCACTTTGTTTCTGCGAATTTGGGTGTGTAATCTGCCTTGAGTCTCAATGAGAAAGGCGGATTGTATAAAGTAAATAAAGAAACGCTAGATCCCTTTTTACTCTTTATAGACTGCTATTTATCATTTCTGAAATACAAATATTTCATTAGGAAGTTTTGATTTTCTTCAGTGGCAGCTGAAAGCGGCAATATGAATGTAGGGTGGTGACGAAAGGCAGTTAAACCGGCGCCCAACGCTCCGAATTGCGTCGCCTGTCAATCACTGCGCTTATCGCCTGACGCAGGCGCGTAGCAAACTCCGGAACTCCGGAAAGGAGCGCTGCCTCGCGAAGAGCGCCTGTGCCAGCGACGGCGCCTGCGCAACAGCTGGAAAATGAAGGTGGCGGTGACTGGTTGCTGCCATGGCGCGCTGGATAAGATGTACGAGACGCTCGCGCTGATGGAGCAGCGCCACGGGCACGCGCTGCCGGACCTGCTCCTCTGCACCGGGGACTTCCAAGCCGTCCGCGACTCGGCCGATCTGCAGTGTATGGCCGTGCCCCCCAAATACCGGCAGATGGGAGGCTTCGCACAGTGAGTGGTCTGGAGTTTCCTTTGAGTTGGGATTCCTCCCGGGGGTGTACTTGGCTTGCCAGGACGGAGCGTGGTTACGTAAGGCAAAGGATATCTCTAAGCATGAGCAGAGTGCAAGCAGACACAGGAGGGAGTGAGGTCCGATTCCCTCCTCTACCGTTTGACCACATGTCTTGGATTAGGAAATGTAAGGATGTCTCTGAGCATGTGCAGAGTGCAAGGTGGCTAACAGCAGACACAGGAGGGAGTGAGGTCCTGTTCCCTTCTCCCATTTGATCACATGTCTTGGGTTAGGAAATGTAAATATTGGTGGTTTCTAGGATGACCAGCTGAAGAATTATTGTAAAAAAAAAAGAATTATTGTAAAAATAAAAGCCCCTTAGAACCACAAAGGCTAATAGATTTATTGGAGTAGAAAGTATTACGAGGCTACTTTGTGAATTATTCTGTGTGCAGGCTCAACAACAAAGAATATTGTGGAGTATTTATTGAGATGTTTATTATTTCTTGTATGTCCAGTGGTTTCAAACAGCCTGCCTCCATTTAATCCTCACAGTATCCCCTGGGCTATAGGACTCACTTGGGCAGTGGTTCCCTGGTCTTTTCAACAGAAACAAGCTTGTCCAAAACAGCAGCTTTTTATTTACAAGAGGAGCAGCGTTGAACAACCATCAGTTTTAGCTAGCATGCAAGAACTGGGACCTGAAACCAAGAGCTCCCCCCAATAGGGCCAAACTAAATCACACAGATAATAGGGGAGGAACAGACTGATCCATTACACACAGATAGGCACAGTAAATATACCACTATCCTCCCATTGACAGCCCTGTGAGGCTGGCCAGGTTGAGGGAGAGTGACTGGCCCAAGGTCTTCCATGGTCAAGTGGAGATTAAAACCTGGGTTTTCCAGTTGGTCATCTAACATGCTAACCATGATGCTATGGGTGTGCACTCAATATGTGATGCAGACGCATGCCCTGGCTGAAAAGGTCAGCTTGTGATGTTTCTATACCAAACTTGTTTGAGTACAGGAGGCACACAGTGACCACTTGCCACAGGAGCCACTGGTAATCATGCAAACTCACGTTTGGTGATCTTCATTGCACAGATCCCTAGAATCAGGATTTAAGTCTTCATTGATGATTGCCTCTTTGAAAATGTGTGGAAGGATTGCAGAAAGGAGATCTGTGACACATATGCATGTGAACAACCCACTTCACTCCAGGGAGGCAGCCAGGTTTACATGGCTAGGCCTACGCCTATACAATGGAACCTCGGTTTTCGTTGGTAATCTGTCCGAAAAGAATCGATGAAAACTGAAACCGATGAAAACCGAGGCAAACTTTTCCATAGGAATCAATGTAAATCCAATTAATCGTTCTAGGCATTCCAAAAAAAATACCAAAAAGACATTTTTTTTGTGAATAAACATAGTGTTTAATGCTGAAAACAGTAAGAAACAATAACACTAGGACCAGCTTCAGAGCCAGTGGACCAATGTCGTATCAGAAAGCTGTCCAAAGAGGTCTGTTTCTGACACCTCTTTAAGATTTGTCTGAAATGGGGCAAGACAGTGTCATTAAACAAGTGGCAGACACGGCCTGCAACAGCTTTGTCCAGGTGATTTTTCTCCACAAACCCCTGCACCTTACTGCAAATCGATGAAAACCGAGGTAAACTTATCAATGAAAACTGAAACCAATGAAAACCGAAAACAATGAAAACCGAGGTTCCACTGTATACTATTGTCCTCATAAAGTGTAAGTCCATACATTTCCTTCCCCCTGCCTATCAACTCCCAGTGCACTTTACAGAAACACTTCCCCTCCCCTGGATTGCATTGTTTGAATTTGCTGACCCATCCTTTGCTGCTTGGCTTTTGGGATGCTTTCCACTTTTTAAGTCCATGTGATGCATGCTTATGGGTATTTTTCCAGTCTCCCTTGCTGACATAAGATTTCCAAAACCTTCATGTTAGATAGACCTGAAGGGAACTATTTTAAATGTCCACTCTGCACGGAATGTGCTAGGTGACTTTGAACCAGTCATTTTCTCTCAGCCTAATCTACTTTGTGAGGTTCTACTTCACAGGGTTGTTGTGTGTCTGTGGGGGGGTATAAGCATATATACCTCACTTGTCCCCTTGGAGGAAAAGTGGATCACAAACTTCCTAATAAATGCATCTTCCTCCATGCCTCCAGCTGTTGTTTCTTTTGAGAGACATTTAAGAACATAAGAACATAAGAACAAGCCAGCTGGATCAGACCAGAGTCCATCTAGTCCAGCTCTCTGCTACTCGCAGTGGCCCACCAGGTGCCTTTGGGAGCTCACATGTAGGATGTGAACGCAATGGCCTTCTGCGGCTGTTGCTCCTGAGCACCTGGACTGTTGAGGCATTTGCAATCTCAGATCAAAGAGGATCAAGATTGGTAGTCATAAATCGACTTCTCCTTCATAAATCTGTCCATTTGGGTTTATTCTGAGCAGGAAATGAGAAGAAGCTCAAAGATGTTGGTTGTGGTGGGTTTTCCGGGCTGTGTGGCCGTGGTCTGGTAGATCTTGTTCAAGACCATGGCCACACAGCCCAGAAAAACCACCACAACCAGTTGAATCTGGCCGTGAAAGCTTTTGACAATACACTCAAATATGTTGTTTCTTTCTCACCTTTGCCTAAGGCCCTTGGGCTTTTGATTGTGTTCTCCTAGGTACTATTCTGGAGAGAAGAAGGCTCCGGTCTTGACCATCTTTATTGGGGGAAACCACGAAGCCTCCAACCATTTGCAAGAACTCCCATATGGCGGATGGGTCGCACCAAATATCTACTACCTTGGTATTAAATTGGGTTTCCTATTCTGATGGCTGGTGTTGTCTGCTTCCTGACTTAGGTGGCCCAGGCTAGCCTGATCTTCTCAGATCTCAGAAGCTAAGCAGGGTCAGCCCTGATGAGTATTTGGGTGGAACCAATGGCATGGAAGTCCGGGGTCCAGCTAACGGCAAGCCATCTCTGAACACCTCTTGGCTTGAAAACCCCACAAGGTCGCCACAAGTGGGCTGTGACTTGATGGCATTGTGCATCCCCAGTGTCTGCTCTCACTGACAGCGGAGGGGTCATTCACATTGTCTGCTTCCTGATGTTTCGAACTGGAGATGCTGAGATTGAACCTGGGATCTTTGGCCTCCAAAGCAAGGTGTTCTGTTGCTGAGCCACAGCGCCTCCTAATGGCTAAACCCATCAACTTCCTTGATGAAGTGGAAGGAAGCCGTGTTGCAAGGAGTGGGATGCTGCGATTGAAAAGTGAAATAAAAATCAGTGTAGCAGGGAATAATTGCCAATACTACCTACTGACATCTTTTCCGGCATCCGCCAAACATTTTTAGAAAGTGGGCAGGACTAGGCGGGGCTTTTTGGCCAACACGGCTTCTGATCCGCCCCCAGAGATTGGATTGGCTGTGCAGAGTTTTAAAAATGTTGCTTTGGCAGCAGCTGCCACCGCAGCACCCGGATCTTCAGTGTGTGACAGGAGATAAGTTGCGGAAGCCATTTTGTGGCTGGTTCTGCCTCCTGCGGCAGCCATTTTGGCCCCTGTTCTGTGAATGTGCCTGCCACACACACCAAAGGTGCCTCCAGGCCCCAAAATGTTGTGGACCCATGGTTTCAAGGACCTGTGTGTAATAGTTCATGCTGTGAAGCACCTGGTCCATGTGTGGTGTTCCACCTTGGCTCTGACTGACCTTTGGCAGGATGCCTGTGGGGTGGTCAACTTGGGGTCCTTCACATGGTGTGCCTGTTACCCTCCAATCAGGATGTGTAGAAAATGTTGACTTTTATAACATTGACTGAAACACTTTACAGAACCAAAATCACGTCAACAGGGAAGTCTGCTGATTGCCCCTTCCATTTTCCCCAGATGCCATCTGATTCAGTCTTAAAGGGGCAGTGGCATATAAACAACCAAATATGAAACTTACGTCCATTGTTACTTCTGTCACATGCACACAGTGTGGCAGTAGCGGAGTGAGCTTCAACGCGTGCCATGCTTTATCAATGGCTTCGTAACGTCCACATTTTTGTGGCTCCCATCTAGTTGCACAAATGGATCCTTCTGGTAGACTATATACATGCCTGAATTTATGCCTTCCTGTGCCCAACTCCCTTTCCCTTCATGAGACCGGGCCTGCTGCCTTAATTGAACCCAGGGCCAACCTGTGTGAGCACACCTGTTCCCTGCAAAACTGCCCTGTCTAACACTGCAGGGGATCCCCTGTATCCGGAGAGGTTACTCCTCTGAGTTCAGAACGAGAGGTCAAGTCACTAGTGGCTCTTTTTGGGCACTGTTTGTGAATGTGCCTGCCACACATCAGAATTCCAGAGGTGCACTGTTTATTGGGCACTGTTTTTTCTGCTCAAAGGTGACTCTTTTGGGACACTGTGGACTTGAATACAGGATGTCTGAAAGACCCAAAAGTAGCAAATGATTTCTGGGGATGGCAGAGGTGGGGGCCCAAGACAAAGGCATGGTTGGGCAGAGCATATATTGGTAGCTTTTACAGACATCGTTGTCTTGCTTTCATTGAATAATGTAACCTTTTATCTTTTCAGGATATGCTGGAGTAGTAAGATACCGCGGGGTACGAATCGGTGGGATCTCTGGCATTTTCAAATCTCATGACTACAAAAGAGGTATTTCTGCAGACTGCTGTTAAAATCCGGATTTCTTTATTAGCTGAGGTGCATACAGGTGGATTGCTAGTCTCGTCTCTTGTAGGTGATCCTGTTTCCTGGTAGGTAGTGTGTAGCATTCCCAGGTATGCCACACTCTCCTGGCATTCCCAGGTATGGCTCCCACCTGGTGGAATGGGTGGCCTGAGGAGGTCAGGAAGATGCCCACACTTTTGTTGTTCCTCAGAATGTGTAAAACGGAAATGGTCAGAAAGGCTTTTTCATCACAGGAACCAGACTATTTATTGCAATGCTTGTTGTATATTATTTTATGTTTGTGCACTGTGTAATTCTTGTAATCTATGTATCGTCGAAGGCTTTCACGGCTGGATTCAACTGGCTGTTGTGGGTTTTCCAAGCTGTGTGGCCGTGGGAGATCTTGTTCCTAACGTTTCACCTGCATCTGTGGCTGGCATCTTCAGAGGTGTATCACAGAGAGAAGTCTGTTACACATTGTGTCCAGTGAGAAGGGAATGTTTTAGTGGGGTAAGGTCTACATTGGAACTACAAAACGCAGCATTCAGACTCATATTAAGGAGCATGGAAGACACTGTCAGCTTAACCATCCTGAAAAATCTGCAGTCGCAGAACATGCTCTAAACAAAACTGGACATAACATTCTATTTGAAAATATCAAAATTCCGGACAACTTGGAAGGTTACTATGTCAGACTACACAGGGAGGCAATTGAAATTCATAAACACCAAGAAAACTTCAACAAGAAGGAAGAGACTTTGAGAATTAACAAAACTTGGCTACCAGTAATTAAAAACACCAGAATCAAAGGCCAAGGGCATGCTGGGTTCATGGACAATGGACTCCACCTTACTGATTTGTTCCCCATCTTGGGACAGGGACAATATATACCCCATTAAACATTCCCTTCTCGCTGGACACAGTGTGTAACACTTCCCTCTGTAATACACTTCTGAAGATGTCAACCACAGATACAGGCGAAACTTTAGGAACAAGATCCACCAGACCACGGCCACACACCCTGGAAAACCCACCACAACCAACTTACCGATTGGTTCCCCACCCTGGGACATGGACAATATATACTAAAACTTTCCCTTCTTGCTGAACACAGTGTGTAACAGACTTCCCTCTGTGATACACCTCAGAAGATGCCAGCCACAGATGCAGGCGGAATGTTAGGAACAAGATCTACCAGATCACGTCTTGTAATCTAGCTTTATAAATTGCTGTTTTTGAATTTTTTACGATATGTTTTTTTAAAAGTGCATTGTTTTCTGATGATGTCATCTGCCTTGAGTCTTAGTGAGGCAGTTGGATTATAAATAAAGCAAATAAAAAATAATCATAGCACAGATTTGGTCCTTGTAACTAACATTTTGTTGCCCATTTCAGGCCACTTTGAGTGTCCCCCTTACAACCAGAATACCCTGAGAAGTGTCTACCATGTGAGAAATATCGAAGTTTTCAAGCTCAAGCAGGTTAGCATAAATTCTGGCTTCAGTTCCAAGGCCGTCTTGAAGGATGTTCAGTGGGGTAGCAACATGCCAGCAGGGACTGATGGGAGTTGTAGTCCATGAAAATCTGAAGCTCCAGAGTTGGACACCCCCGGATTAAGTATTTGTACGTAGAAAAGAAACTCACACAAATCTTATTCAACTACTTCTGACCAGCTAGCACTGTCTCCTACTCCACCCTCCAATTGCCCTCCTGGAACATATTATCAGTAAAAGATTCAAAGCCTTGTCTAACACCTTGCTACCAAATTGAACTCCAGCTGTCTGATTCGATTTTTAAAAATTCTTTGGTGATTTGCATCCTTTGAGCCGGCGCGGTGTAGTGAATGAACAGAAACCTTTAATGGCATTCAGATAGCAACAATGATACATACTTTTAAAAAATAGAAATTTGTAAAAAAAACAAAAACCCATACAACAAAATAGGGATCTATATTTAAAAAATCCTCTAAAACACAGGTGTCAAACTTGCGCCCCTCCAGTTGTTATGGACTACAGTTCCCATCATCCCCTGCCAGCATCATGCTGGCAGGGGATGATGGGAACCGTAGTCCATAACATTTGGAGGGCCGCGAGTTTGACACCTATGCTCTAAAATGATGATTTAAAAACTGAATAAAATGTTTCAAAAATTACATTAAGAGCACCATGCAATTGCAATACAGAGGAACCTGGCAGTCAACTCTTAAGACTTCTCTTGAGCTATTGTCCAAAAGGAAGAGTGTTTTCTGTTGGTCTGTGAGAATGTTGTTGTTGATCAACAGAGGAGCCAGGAACTTCCTCCTAACTGCGTTATATAAAGGACAATTGTGGGGGATATGACGAACTGACTTCACAAATCATGTTACAAACGCAAAGCCTTTCATGACATGGCATTTTCATCTCCCGGTGTAGTGGTGAAGAGAGGTGGACTCTAAACAGGAGAACTGGATTTGGTTCCCCACTCCTCGTCCTGAAATCTGCTGGGTGGCCTTGGGCCAGTCACAGTGCTTTCATAATTCTCTCAGCCCATACAGAAATGGGCAGTGGAAAACCATTTCTGAGCTTCGCTTCTCTTGGAAATTCTACCACTGGGGTTGTCAAACATGCAGCCCAGGGGGCAGATAATGGCCCCTTGAGCGGACTTACCAGGCTGTGAGGCAGCTGAGGCAACCCCTTCCCCTTGCAACCGATCTGTCCTTGTGAGCCTGCTGCAGGCTCGCCAGTCCACGCACCCACCCTACCCCACTCCCAATCAGGTCTGGCAAGCCCAATGCAGTCTCACCAACTGAGGCAAACCTTGCCCCCCCACGCCCCACACTACTGATCTGAGCAGGCAAGCCTGTTGTGGGCTTGGCAGCCAAGGCAACCCCCCCTTCCCCCAAGTCCTCGTCTGCCAAGTCATGTTTGTGTCATATCCGGCCCTTGTAACAAATGAGTTTGACGCTCCTGCCCTGCAGGGTTGCCAAAAGTCAGCTGTGACTTGTCAGAGCGCACAAACACACACCCTGCCTTGCTTTGTTGCTGTATGCAATTTAGAACCAAGCAGCGAAGACAGCGTAGCAGGTGAGAAGTCCCTGTTGCAAATGTTATATTCCTACTTTTTAAAAAAATGATATTTTCTACAAAGCGAAGAAAGGATCGGTGACCATTCTGGAAGTAAATAGCAGAGTTGTTTGCCTAAGCTTGCTGGGGAGCTGATTGCAAAAAATAGGTGCAACTGCTGAAAAGACCCCGTTTCTCTCAGTCACGCATCTGACTTGGTGGTAGGAGAGAGCTGCCAAGAAACTCTGTTTTTTAATCTTGGACTCTTAGGTTTTATCTTATTTGTTTATTTAAAAGAAAAAATGATTAATGTAACTTTTAAAAAAGACCTAGTGGATAATTGATATTGTCACTAGAGAAAGCAGACTTCAAAAACTGTCACATAGAATTCTTATGTAACTGCCAAGACTCATAGGTTAAACTTTGCTTCACCTTTTACATGACTTTTAAAATTAAAAATTGAATTACCCCATATGTCCCTACACGACCCTACATGGGTCGTGGCCTCCACTCGGCTGGCCTCCACTCGGGCCAAGGCCTTTACGGCTCTGGCCCCAGCCTGGTGGAACACTCTTACTCCAGCTGTCTGGGCCCTGCGGGATCTTGGTGAGTTCCACAGGGCCTGTAACACTGAGTTGTTCCACCGGGCTTTTGAAGGGGCTGGCCGCTGATGTGCGCCCCTCTTGTTTTCCATCTGGGTCCCTTTCACACCATGGGGCCCATCATTCCCCCCTCTTGGGAAGGTTTTATAAGGTTTTTAATGTTGGATGCCACCACTTGTATTGTACACTGTATTTTAATGGGTTTAATTTATGGTTAATGGAGCTTATATTATTTATAATTTGTATTTGTTCTGTCCTCCACTTGTTTCTTGGTTATATCTTACATTGTTCACCGCCCAGAGCCCTTCAGGGGAGTGGCGGTATATAAAATTAATAATAAATAAATAAATAAAATAATTGGATTTCTAGGCCACCCTTTTCCTGGTGGGCTCAGGGCAGCTTACAACAACGACCATAAAATCCACATAATTCCTACAAAAATACATCCAGTGGCCCCTTAACCAATTCCTGAAATAAGAGCGGAAGGGTGGAGGGGCAGGAGGGAATGCCGTTGCTGCCCTCTGCAGAATAGCTCTGTCTTACAAGCACTGCAGAACTGTGACCAATCTCACAGGGCCAGGGTCTTATTTGACAGAACATTACACCAGGCTGGAGCCGGAGGTGAAAATACCCTAGCCCTGGTTGAGAACAGCCTTTCGGACCAGGAATCACCAATAAGTTGTTTTCAGTGGAGCAAAATGCTCCCTTGGGGATATATCTGGAGAGGTGGTCTCACGGGTATGAAGGTCCCAAACAGCTCAAGGTGTAAAGGTTAGTACCAAAACCTTGAACCTGACTTGGTACTCAACTGGAAGCCACTGCAGCTGGCAGAACACCGGATAAATTTGCTCATGCCATGACGTTCCTGAAGGGACATGCTGGTAGCAGCTACTGCATCTCATTCATGTTTTGCTTTCTTTTGGGGGTGAGCAGCTGAAGCAGCCCATGGATATCTTCATGTCCCACGACTGGCCCAGAGGCATATATCATTACGGGAACAAGAACTTGCTACTGAAGAAGAAATCTTTTTTCCAACAAGAAGTGGAAGACAACACCTTGGGAAGCCCAGCCGCGTCGGAACTTCTGCAGCACTTGAAGCCCACGTACTGGTTCGCTGCACACCTTCACGTCAAGTTCGCAGCCATAATGCAGCACGAGGTAAGGAAGCAGGGAGAACGTGGCTGCGTATATGTCCGGATTCGCATGCGTTTATGATGAAGGTTCCGCAAGGGGGGTTGGTGGAGAACAATTCTTTCCTATTTTTAAAGAATAAACAGAGTCTCTTCTTAGAATCCCTTGCAGCAGGTAAAATATATGCTTTTTGTGAGATTTTGGGACAGCCTTGTTTCAGCTGCCAGGCCCATATATTTCCTTGAGAACGAAGCTGAAATCTTCATTGATGGCCATAGTTCAGTCATAACTTACAACATGAAGATTTTGCAAAATCCAGTTGTTGCTTGGTAAGTTGGGAGACGTCGCATCAAGAGCAAACAAGATGTACTGGAAAAGATAATAAGGCCAAGAAAAGTCGGAAGCAGTAGGAAACGAGAAAGACTCAACATGAGGTGGATTGACTCAGTTAAGGACATCATGACCTTCAGTTTAGAAGGCTTGAACACAGGATGATTTGGGGCTCATACATTTGTGTGTGTGTGTACATGAAGTGCTGTCAAGTTGCAGCTGACATGGCAACTCAGTAGGGTTTTCAAGGCAAGAGACTTTACAGAGGTGGTTTTTTTTCCATTGCCTTCCTCTTCATAACGATAGTAATAATGCTTGGCGGTCTCCCATCTAAATATTCACCTGGGACGACCCTGCTTAACTTCTGAAATCTGATGTGTTTGGGCTAGACTGGGCCTTCATTGGCTCCTTCTGCACATGCAGAATAATGCACTTTCAATCCACTTTCAATGCACTTTGAAGTTGGATTTCACTGTGCGGAATAGCAAAATCCACTTGCAAACAATTGTGAAAGTGGATTATTTTGTGCATTATTTTGTTCATGTGCGGAAGGGACCTAAGACAGGGCCATTAATTCATAGGGTTCCCATAATTCAAAAGCAACTGAACTGCATATAACACACATACCAGATGGAATCCTTCTGCTGTGGGCTAGATTTTTACCTCCCCTCCCCAAAGAAATGACAAAAGAATGTACATAAAGGTGTAATTATTACATCTGTTCCAACTTCTCTGACCTTTTTGCAAGAAGGGGGGTTGTGAGGAATGAATATACATTGTCCTGTGTTGTTGCTTCCAAGTGGTGTCTCTTCTCTGTTTTATGCTAATGGCCACATGTGCATATTACACATCCTTACTCCTGCTTTCTAGGCCAATGACAGCGAGCAGGAGCCCAAAACGACAAAATTTCTGGCCCTGGATAAATGCTTGCCTCATCGAGACTTCCTTCAGGTAAGACTATCTAGAATGTTCTGTCCCTTCACCTAATACTGGCATGGTTGACCTTCCTTATGATCAGGCAAGCAGTGAAAATGGGCAGACAGGTTCACACTTTGTTACGGACTCCTCATGTATATGAAAAAATACAACTTCTTAAATGAACTGAAAGGAAATTGGGGGGGTGGGGGAATCAGACCAAGCTCCAGAGCAGCTTGATGAGGCCTGAATTTGTTCTGTAAGGCCCAAAATATTTAGAGGAGCTCAGAGTGTCTGTTAAATTGGCCTGCCTGAAGCCCCTGAGACTTGACAGAATCTTGGAAGAGATTTTTTTGAAGGGTGACCTTCAAGTTATTCCTCCTCCTTGTGATGCCTGGCAGATCCTCAGCTTGTTCTGATACGCATTGTCAGGCCTGAGAGAGATAGGATTGTTTTTAAAATGGCTGCCGTCTGAAGAGTGTATTGGTCTGTTTTGTGAGGAGATAGCTCACTGTTTTTGAAACTGAAGAGCAGGGTCTTCCTTTGATGGGAATAAGGAATTATTCACCGGTCTTTGTCATTGTCCTTTCTTAAAGTGGGTATTAAAAACCCAACAGGGCAAATGGATTTTTGGGCAGCGTGGAGGGCGTTGTTTGTTGGGAAAGTTGGCACAGTGGGGGAAAGAGATGATTCCTCTACTCTAGTACTAAGCCCTAACCCAAATTGGAGCCTTCAAAACTGTAAGACCTGGTGAAACACACTCCCCAATGATATTTGGGCCTTGTGGGATCTATCTCAGTTCCATAGGACTTGTAAAGCAGACCTGTAAAGTTCCGCTGGACCTTCTCTTTTGGGCCAGCCGGGCACCCCTTTTGATATCGTTTCTTGATCACGCCTGGGGTATGATGCACATGCCTGCTCCTTTGTACTGTTAGGTTTTTGAGCCATCTTGAAATTGTAATTTAACTGGTTTTATACAGGTTTTGGTATTTAAATTTGTTTTTATATTTTTATTTTGTGATTTTGTGCTGTTTTTATTATGTATTCTATGTAAAACCGCCCTGAGTCCTTCGGGAGAGTGGGCGGGGTATAAGTGTAATAAAGAAAGAAATAAAGAAATGAAAAGCTTTAACCAGCTGCCATGTATTGTCTTTCCAGTTCCTGATATGCAGAGCAATTCAGTGCATTTCACCCTTGCAAGTCAGTTGACTTCAATGGGCTTAGAAGGATGTGCTGCATATTACTGTTAATCCACCATATCAGAACAAAAGGGAGGTGCAATAGAAGGCACAAACAGAAACCACCTTGCCCCAGTCGGCTATCAGTACTCCGTACTGAATAACTCAAAATAAACTTTGCTGTCCACTCCAAGTGCCTACAAAACTCTCATTTACTCCTCATAAACATAAGGTACTCCTCTTCACATTCATATGCACAACAATTGGGAAACACACAATCCTCAGACAGTTCTCACGACTTAACAGTCTAATTAAACCAAGATGCAAGTCACGTCTTGACAATCTTATAGAAATTCTAATCTCAAAGGGGTAAGAGTGCCAAGCTGAGCAGTCCAGCAGACTGGTCTGTCCCTCGTTTCTGACCAGACCTCATAATCTTCATGGATCCGTGAAATTGAGATTCTGAATGGTGGAACATAATCATTGGGAAACTCACCTTATTAGGTCTTTCCCTGGAGGAGTGGGTGATGAGGAACCCCCAAGAAATATACAGTCTAATAGACTACTTGATCAGAAATATACAGCCTAATAGACTACTTGATCAGAAACAGCAATATTTAATCAGCCATGCAACAACATCATGCTCCCCATTGCACCTTGGTATCAACCCTGATGCGGGCAAGATAGCCAATTATCGATTACAAATTCTAGATCCCAAACAGCGCTGGGTTCTGACTAGAGCCAGATACAACGTCTTCTCCCCTGCCCTTTTACAAGGCCGGATTGGGAAGCTGCTGCTATTGGATCGAGCAGGGGTCTGCAACCAGATGTTCTCTCCAGATGTTCACGGACTACACTTCCCATCAGCCCCTGCCAGCATGGCCATGAACATCTGGAGAGCCACAGGTTGCAGACCCCTGGGATAGAGTATGCCCATGTTGTCCTTGGTGGAAACATTGGAGCATATTCTATGTCACTGCCCGAGATATAACCCACTGAGGGAAACCCTATTATTATCAATTATGGGTAAAGCGTCTCCCAAAGTGTGCATGGTAAAACTACTTAATAGTAATGATCCTCTGATCTTAGGGAAAACAGCCAACTACTTGTTGCAGGTCATGTCGTTCAGAGAAATTTAATATTACATGTTACCCTTTTCTCTTGTTGTAATAATATTTTGTATAAATATGCCTAATAAAGGTTTTTGAATTTGAAAATTGAGCTCTTTCTGCTCCTATGTGCACGAGTTGGCCCTTATCAGTATACTTATTCCAATTTCCTTCAGGACAGCCATTTCAATACTTTTCTCTCAGGACTAATGTGAATTTGAGTATGATATTCAAGAGGAGTATCTCATGTTTATGAGGAGTAAATCAGAGTTTTGTAGGCACCCTGAGGTATACAGCAAAGTTTCGTTTGAGTTGGGGTGTTGTGTGGTTTCTGGGCTGTATGGCTTCCCACGGAGATTGGAAAAACCACAGATCAGGAAAGCACACCTATTCTTTTGAGTTATTCAGTACTAAGTACTGATAGCCAACTAGAGCAACGTGGTTTATGTTTGTGCGTTGCAGTGTAACACTTTGTGGCCTGGCTTTCAATACAGAGTCTCTTGATCCTTCCAGAAGGAAAGGAGAGAAAAAGGCAAAGCATTGAGAGAAGCAAACTGAGGCCCTTTCCGCACGGGCCATTTACAGTGGCTCAGGGATGGCAAAAACGCCATCCCTGGGCAGCTGTTCACACAGGAGGCGCTGCTGGATCGCAGCAGCGCCGTCCTGGCCTCCCAGGAGCGGCGTGAAGCCGCTCCTAATAACCTCACTCATTTAGCGAGGTTATTCTAAAACCAGCCCGTCTTCCCATCCGGTGGCGAGTCGCGGTGCCGCACCGCTGGGAGAAACGGCACTTTCCCGCATCCCCCCCACTCACCTGTGGTCCTCCAAGCGTGCTCTGGAGGCTGTTCCGGACCACGCCCACACTGCCCTCCAAAGCACTCCATGGAGTGGAGGAGGGGCGGTGTGTGGCGAGATCCCTGACTACCTCCAGAAGCTGACTGGAAGGAGCGAGGTGAGTGAGAGAAACAGAAGAAGCTGACTCCGTCGCTGAAGCCACCTCTTCTGCACTGGCTTCTGCGGGGCTGCTCGCACGCTCCCGTGCAAATGGCCCCCATCCCTCCACCGGCATAATTTCCTATGTCTTCCTGCTGAAAGAGGGCAGAGATGGGGCTTCCTAACTACTGGTGGGTGTTTTTTTTAAGATTGTAGAGATCAAGCATGACCCCAGCGCCTCGGACTCCCTGGAGTACGACCCAGAATGGCTTGGTGTTCTCAAAGCAACTAACAACCTCGTCAACGTGTCTCCAAACTCTTGGAATATGCCTGAAAACAACGGACTGCATGCCAAGTAAGTAGAATGGAGGGCATTTTCAAGGGGCTCAAGGTCTAGAGTTCTTATACTGTCAGAAGAAAATGTTAGTATGGAAAGTTGAGGTTCAGCAGTCAAGTAAATGGTATGCTTCCACATTAGAATGTAGTCCTGAACGAATATGAGAATTATCATTAATTTTTTATGCTCTGCCTTTGTCAAAACTGCTATTTTGTGCATTGTTGAACATGGTGCTTTGTTACAAGGGCATTGATAGTTCATTGAGTGCCTATCACCAATACTTGCCTTTTGCAGGGGATTAGGGCTAGATAGGCACTGGGATCCAGGTGGAGCATTCTATAATAGAGAAGGTCCGGCATGTTGATTTCTGTGGTGGAGGAATATACAACTCTACTACCAGTAACGTCTTTTTCTGAGGCTGACTATACCTGTAAACATTTGCTTGGTTAACATTCCAACATTCAGCTCAACATTCAGCCCTTGTGAATTGGCCCAAAATCTTCGCTTCTCAAATAATAAAACCAAGGCCTAGAGTCCGCTTCTAGAATAGACTTCCATGCATCTATAAGGTTTGTCTGTCCACTGTTTCTTCTTAAAGCACTCTGGTAGAGTAGATGGCAGAGGTAACCTTGGGAAGGTGGTACGCTATGTTTGGGATAGTTCGTAATCGTTTCTCTGGGAGATGGGCATCCAAAGTCTAGCGGAACAGCACTGCTTCCATCTGCTTTAGAATGTTCCTGTGTCTCTTCTGTGGGTCCTTTCCTACTGTTGCCAACCTACACACTTGGGAATTTTGTACTGGAGAGAAAAATACATTAATATGTGCTTAACTACTCATTCCCTTAGACCCGTGGTGGCTAACCTACAGCACTCCAGATGTAGCCACCCGTGGTGGCTAACCTACAGCACTCCAATTGGCCATGCTGGCAGGGGCTGATGGGAATTGTAGTCCATGAACATGTGGAGCGCCATAGGTTTGCCACCACTGCCTTAGACTCTCTTGGTTCATCTCTTCATTTCCACCCGCTAAGACAGTGTGTTATGGGATATTTCTGTCTCCCTTGCAATCCATCTTTCCGACAGAAGAGGAGTTTGGATTTATACCCCATCTTTCTCTCCTGTAAGGAGACTCAAGGTGGCTTACAAGCTCCTTTCCCTTCCTCTCCCCACAACAGACACCTTGTGAGGTAGGTGGGGCTGAGAGAGTTCAGAGAGGACTGTGACTAGCCCAAGGTCACCCAGCAGGAATGTGTAGGAGTGCAGAAACACATCTGGTTCACCAGATAAGCCTCTGCCACTCAGGTGGAGGAGTGGGCAATCAAACCCGATTCTCCAGATTAGAATCCGACTGCTCTTAACCACTACAGCACACTGGCTCTCTCAGAGTGGTTAATGAAGTTTAAAGAATATGTCTGTGGCTTTGGGAGTTGGTGAGGAAAAACAAATTGAAGGTCTGCTTTTTTTTAGTGTGACTTGCAGTGGGGAGTCTGGTTGCTGGTAAGGATGAAGAGCTAATCCATACTTTCTCTCAATAATTTTGGGAGAAGGGACAGCTAGGGTAGTCTAAGAGATGTTTGTGAGAGGGCAGGGTCAAGACAAGGCCAGGAAGCAGAGCCACGGTGACCAGACACAATGGCTGGTGATCTCGCTGGGTTACATTTGGTGGATCCCCTGTTCCTTTTTGCCTACCCAGCAGCCACTGCACTAAGGCAGCGATGGCGAACCTTTTCGAGACCGAGTGCCCAAATTGCAACCCATAACCCACTTATTTATCGCAAAGTGCCCACACGGCAATTTAACCTGAATACTGAGGTTTTAGTTTAGAAAAAACAGTTAGCTCCGAGGCGCATGTTACTCAGGAGTAAGCTTGGTGAAGCAACCGTGCAACTCTTCGAGTGGGTGAATCACGACTCTTGGAGGGTTTCCTCAGAAGCAAGCCTCATTGCCAGCAACCGAACTTACTCCCAGGTAAAGGATCATGCCCAGGCCAGCCTAGGTGTGTGTGTGTGATTCCCCCCCCCCCCCCCCGATGAACGCTGTGCACGTGTGCCCACAGAAAGGGCTCTGAGTGCCACCTCTGGCACCCGTGCCATAGGTTCGTCACTGCTGCACTAAAGGAAGACCTGCTGGAAAAAGAAAATGCAAGCAGTAATAAGCACCACTGGGACTAGTTGTAATGAGAGATCCCCTCCCTCCTCATGTGGAAGGAGCTGTACTAAACCATTTTCAAGGCTTTGCCTGTGCAATATTGATCAGCAGCAGAGTTCTCCAGGATTTACCTTATTAGAGGAGACTTACTATCTTTAACTCTTATAACACAAAAGAGTAGAGAATAAGGTTTGGCTCTCTGAGGCCAGAAAACTACCCAGAAGTCCTGTTTAACTGGGGTGCTGTGTGGTTTCCAGGTTGTATGGCCGTGTTCTAGCAGCATTCTCTACTGACGTTTCGCTTGCATCTGTGGCTGGCATCTTCAGAGGATCTGATGCCAGCCACAGATACTGGCAACGATCAGGAGAAAATGCTGCTAAACTAAACCATGACTCCCTAAAATCCCCACAACACCAATCCGGCCGTGAAAGCCTTCGACAATACAGTCCTGTTTAAGCTTTTATCTTCTATTGAGAAAAGAAAATATTATTTTTATTGAGAAATGAAAACACGTATAGGAATTGCAAAATTAACCCCCCAATTAACTGAGAAGAAAACTGGTTAAATTATTAGAGTTCCTAGCGTTGTTTAATCCTATTATTGCAAGTAATAGTTTTAAAAAACAAATCAGGTTTAAGCTTTTTTCCCTCCCTGTTTTTAGGATTATCAGAAAAGCTCAGGTTACTAAAAAAAAATCACCTAGAGATCTCACCTGTTCTGAGACTTTTAGCCAGAGAAATCTGATCTGGCTATCACAGGAGTGCATATTTACAGAGGAAAAAAAATCAGTCTTATCTTTCTCTAAATCACGTGGCTATATCTAGATATCCAGTTGGTTATCACTAAATATGAGCAACACAAGTGCAGATATGCTAAATCAGCAGGTGCATACAAGATATATATGTCTGGTATTTGCAGAAAAGACCACTCTCAACTCTTCCCCTTTATTAAAAAGCAAGTAATCTAACTTTTTTTCTGCAACGGTTCCAAATAATTATCCAAGATGAGGGTAGATCTAAGCATCAGAGTTCATTTACAGTTAAGAAGTGCACAAACTCTTGGTTAGCTTGCAAACTCAGCAAGACAAGGGGAGTGATACCATAGCTACCACTGCACAATAGCTAGTCTTTAAAAAATAGACATAAGAAGAAGAGGAGTTTGGATTTATACCCCACCTTTCTGTCCTGTAAGGAGACTCAAGGTGGCTTACAAACTCCTTTCTCTTCCTCTCCCCACAACAGACACTTTGTGAAGTAGGTGGGGCTGAGAGAGTTCAGAGAGGACTGTGACTAGCCCAAGGTCACCCAGCAGGAATGTGTAGGAGTGCAGAAACACATCTGGTTAACCAGATAAGCCTCTGCCACTCAGGTGGAGGAGTGGGGGATCAAATCCAGTTCTCCAGATTAGAATCCACCTGCTCTTAACCACTACACCACGCTGGGTCAAACGAGCAAGCTGTGTTGCCTAACTTTGAGTCACCTGCTTTCTGATTTCTTGCAGATGGGATTACAGTGTTACAGAAGAAGACATCAAGGCAGTGCTGGAAGAAGCCAACAACGACCTTCGGATTCCCCAGAACTTCAGTGCCGCAAGCTCTAATGGCAACAAATCGCAGCAGCGTGCGACACTGGTTCATAGAATCAATCCCCAGACTACAGAGTTCTGTGCCCGGTTTGGTCTGAATGACATCAACAGCAGAGTCCAGCAATTGAGAGAGGAGATATTGGTGCAGAGAGGGGAGGAGGAGGAGGAAGAGGAGGAGGAGGTAGACAGTACTGGCGAGGCCAGTGACTATAATACGGACGTGTCTGGGTTGACTACCTCTGTCAACCCTGACGAGATAATACTGGATGAAGAAGTCAGTGGTGAGGAAGAGCCAGACGACAACTTAGACCAGCAGTCTGACGCCACTTCCGCGGGTTCTGACCTCAGGAGACTGCCGAGCAGCATGAACGTATCGTCGGATGATGGCCTGGACAGTGCGGGCGCTGACCTGGCGCAGCTGAGTCGCGAACCCCAGGAGGGAGAGGAAGACTCCCCCAGCAAGCTCCTGAAGCGGACGGGCATCGAAGGCGAAGAAGAAAAGGGCGGCAAGAAGAAAATTAAAAGACGGAACCAGGCTATTTATGCATCACAGGATGAAGATGAGGTGGAATGAAGAGGCCCCATCTGTGCGACCTCAAAAGGCTTTTCTTGGACTGAGATATGTATCTGGCTTGGTGGAAGTTGTGGCAATACTAGATTGTTTTTTTGATGGTTTTTAATGGTGTCCACGAGTCCTATTTTTTTTTACAAACAAAACAGAACCTTTATAATATCGCAGAAACTTTATGGGAATAAATATCGGTGTGGTCGGTTACTTTTTTTTTTACCTAATCCATTACTTTTTTACAGGGACTTGCCAGTCTAAATGAGAGTCTTTTAAAAATGCTAGTATGTTTGAAGAAGGAGGTTCTTAGCGTTGATGGGAGTATAATGGATCAACCCACTTTACTTTTTGGGGCATTTTTTACAGCAATAGCATTCCTAGGTCTGAATCATTCAACTGGTTCGCTTTGCCTTCGCGGATTTCAAGAGGTCCGGATTTCTCAGGGAAGTCCCTCTTCAGTGCAGTGTAAAGGCGAAGAGCAGTTGACTGGGTTTGATTCCCCAATCCTCCACACGAGTGGCGGATTCTAATCTGGTGGATTCGTTTTCCCACTCCTGCACATGCAGCCTTTTGGGCGACCTTTGGCTCTCTTAGTACCACCTTCCTCACAAGGTGGGGAGAGGAAGGGAAGGAATTTGAGACTCCTTACGGTTGCGAAAAATGGGATTTAAATCCAAACTCTTCCTCTTCGTCTCTTCCAGTGGTGAAAGGTGGTATATTTGTATTGGCTGTAGGACCTCATAGGTTGTCTCACATGGGACATTCAAGCTGCTTCCATGGTGGGAGGGTGACTTTGAAGAGATATTTGCCACATACAATTGGCCTATGGGTGACTTCAGCATGTCAGAACTGGGGATTTGGGATACACTTAATACTATAATTTTCCATGATGATCTCTGTGTAAATCCTATAAAGAAACAAAAACAAAGCACGGTGTATGGACTTTCATACTGTCTGAAGGGTAAAGGATTATGTGTTGTAATACTAGTTGGATTTCAGCCTGGTGCTCCCCGGACAGCATAGTATGTGTCACATTGTTTCTTGGGGCCCACCTGCTCCTTTCCTAAATTTCCTCTTTCCCAAAGCAAAGAGAAGATCCTGGCTTTTCTCTACCTCCAGAGCAGAGCTTTGGAAAACTCACAGAGGCAATACTTTTGGGTCTGCAGCGAGTGCTGCTCAGAAAGTCCTGCCACCAGCACAGGAGGATATTGGCTTTGGAACGTCCCAACATTTTATAACTGCTGCTCCTTTGTGATGGTGCCCGTTAGTCCATAGTGCTCATAGAGTTACCAAGGTTAGAGACAGCATCGTACATGCTGTTAAGTGTGAAGTATAGTGACAAAGTGGAGACAGAGAAGAGAAGAAACTAGAGGGAAGAAGAAACTATGGTGTATGCACTAGAATTGGTATAGAGAGCACTGATTTCCTATAAACTTCATGTAACTCAATCAGCTGAGCATGTCTGCCAAGATCGAACTCTGTAGTTCCCCAAAAGTCAGGGCAGTCTAACAGACTGTTCTGACTAATGGCAGAAGCGAGTTGTTTTTCCTTCCTGAGAAGGGTAGCTCCATGTTTGGAGTGGTTAAGAGTACATTGCACTAGGATCTAGGGAGGACCAAGTTCAAATTCCCACTGAACCATGAATCTTGTTGGATAACCTTGGTTCCGTTGCCTTATCTCAATTCAATCTTTCCAGACCTGGGGTCAGCCTTAAGGCAACAATAGGGAAGCTGCTACATTGTAAACACATGACATTAAAGTCACATGACAGGAAGACGTGGTACTCTGCCTCTGTGTGAACAAGAGTCCTCTCTACCACTGAATGAACTCACCTTTCTGTCCTCCTTTCCACATGCTTAAAGACCAAATAAAATGCCTGTGACAAACTGCTAAACGTTGATATGCCTCAAGAGGGCCCCCTAGAGCATCTGGAGCATCTGAGGGTTTACAGTGGGAATAATCCAGTCATTCCCATTGCCCATGGTGGGGGCGTCTTTCCAAACGTAATCCTTTTTAGACAAAAGAAAGCAGTGTGGATGGGACCAATTGTTGTCATAGAAGCTCAGAGTCCATAACAGGTACCTGGTGGGAGGGGCTGTGATTTGAGTAATTTTCTGATTGGTAACATTAGTCTCTGATATCAGGGATGGGGCTCTACACTGTTCGGTTAAATTAACTAGTCATCCTTAGAGCGTGGTTTAGGTCAGATTCTATTGTCCATACATATCTCGTGTGTGTGTGTGTGTGTAAGGTTTTTTCTTGATGCATTATGTTTATTCAATTTATATCCCTCCCCCCAAAGGGCTCAAGGCAGCACACAACAATAGTATAAGTAACAATATCAATATCAGCAATATCAATACTAGCAAACATCCATAAGCATCACAATATACAAGAAAAAATTCATAAGACATGGGCAATAAAGTCAGCAAAAGAACAAGTCACAAGATCGTACATTACAAAGTCAGTATCGTACATTACGAAGGATGTGGATCTGGTGACCACCAGAGGCTGAGTGAAAGTTAACACGCCCCCCTCCATCCTGCTCTCTTGTTACTGAAAGGAATTCTACACTTGGTTTGTGGAATCTAGGTAAATGGTAACTAATTAAGTTAAACCGACATTACTGCTTTTTATTTGAAAGTCTGTGTGCTGGGACACTGTGAGCTCTTGTATTTTTTGTTTTATCTTCTTTTTCTACCCCCTTTTAGCTCAAACTCCTTTTTCTTTTCCCCCCTCTTTGTTCTACAATAAACTTTATAAAGATATTTTTAGGAGTTTGTTTAGCACCATATAGTTCTCTGCGATATTTCTCTTGATTTCTTCCCCACGGGCTGGACTGTATGGATGCTACCTGGTTTTCTTAAGGTATTCCCTAGGGTTGACACTGTTATTTTGTTAGTGATGTAGTACTATGCCCTGATCTGGGTAGCTGACGTCAGAAGCTTATCAGATGTCAGAAGCTAAGCAAAGTCAAACCTGGTTAGTATTTGGATGGGAGACAGTCGAGATCAAGGCCTGTGATGAAGAGGCAGACAACAGCAAATAATCCATGAACATCTCTTGTTTTGAAAATGTTACAGAATGACTGCAAGTCATCTGTGACTTGACTGCACTTTCCACCACTGCTATGCTAGATAGGAGAAACTCTACTTAGCAGGTCAGTCTAGATGTTCTCAGGAGGTCCTCTTAAGTGGTGGCTTCAGCTAAAACACCCCAACCCTACCACTTCCAGCATGATGTCTTGCCTTCTATGTGTGCACAGTAGCAGCAAGTTGTCTGAATAGGGTCTTGCAAATCAACCAGTAGGGCCTTGTTCTACGTCAGAGGTCTGCAACCTGCGGCTCTCCAGATGTTCATGGACTACAATTCCCATCAGCCCCTGCCAGCATGCCCAATTGGCCATGCTGGCAGGGGCTGATGGGATTTGCTCAATCCATGGTAGCTAACTGGAAAGCACGCAGATACAAAACCTCCCCATTCTCATCAGTCAATTGCAGCTATTAGTCATTGATAGACCTATTTCCCCTGAATTAGTTTGATGCCCTTTTGAAGTTCACCGAACAAATGGCCCAAACTGCATTCTTTCACAGTGAATTCAGCAAGGTAATTTCATTTCAGATGAAGTACTTTGTTCTGTTCTCTTTTAACTTGTTTAGAGTGCAGAGATTTGGGGAAAAAGTGTCCATTTCTGGGAAGTTTGCTCCCCCCCCCCCAGATGTTTGTTGCATCCCAAGCATTTTGCAGATTCTGTGTTGGTTCCGGGGGGGGGGGGGGGGTCTGATCCAAGTGCCAAGCCAGAAGGATGGTTCATAGATGATGGGATTTAGTAGGTTTGCACCATGTATTGCACATACTTGTGGTGTCCTTGGTATGTGAATGCCGTATCCTTCACTTCTTTTTCTCCCTTTGGATGACAGATGCCCAGGGAATTGCATTAGATTCTGGGTCCCTACAATGCATCTGTTGCATTTCATATATACTGAATGAGTACAGATGCAAACACATGTATGCAATCTTGCACAGTGTGTGAATGGACCCCCCATGTTTCTGGTTTAGTTGACATCACGTAGATTGGTATTTGATGCCATGATACCTAAAGCCAAACACCAGTAGAGGGCATCCTTTGCATAGATAGAGCATCAACTTCCTTCACATTTCTTTTCTCCCAGCATAAATATGTAGATGCAGAATGTTGGCTGCTGCGTTCATTCTATGGAATCAGAAAGACATTCCAAGTAACCCTGGCTGTTGTGGGCTTTCTGGCTTGCGTAACCATGGTCTGGTTGGTTTTGCTCCTAATGTTTTGCCTGCATCTATGGCTGGCATCTTCAGAGGCACATCATGGTGAGATGTTTTTCTCCAATCAATCAATTACATGCTGCATTCAGGCTGTCAGTCTTAAACCAGTACTGGAGTCTTCATTCCAACCAATAAGTTCATGCAGACATTAGTTTGTTGTGTTGTCTTATTCAAATCCACTGCATGAAATCCGTCCATCTATGATGGTAAGAATCCAGTCCCATAGAAACGCTTTGCGCGTATCCAGTGTTTTTCAAAATCTTCTTCAGTATCAAACTTACGTGCCATCGATAGTGCAAATATTTCATAAGTTGTCAATGGGTAATCTGAAAATAAGACATGCGTCACAGCTACAATCCCTTAAATACAGAAATTTACAACCTTTTCAATATAATAAGAGAAAAACAGAAAATAAGAAATGTTTCTACTACATAGATTTCTCAGCTCAGCTCTAGCATCGTTCCAGGTTGGTTTTGTATCAGACCTGGGATCCAGCGTTGCTTTCTGGTAGTTGTTTTTAAAAGGCTGATTATGCAATGTAACTCTTTGAGGATGTGATGGAGAAACGTAAAACCAGAGCATCTTGGTAACTAATAAGTGCCAACCTCATTAGAGAAGGCTTTGTCCAGCTACCCCTTCATTAAGGGCTGGCAAATAATAGAACCGGCATCCTGCCCTGGGCTAGGCCCATCAGGGGGTTAAAAGTAGCTTGGGAAAGAAAAGGTTTAGTTCTGCAGAGTTCACCACAGACTGGGGACATCAGATCAGCAACGTTACCTGATTTCTCTCCCTCCTCAGCTGCTTCAGAAGCTCCATATTGACGGAAAGGAGTTTCTCTCTTTGTAACAGGTAAGTCCCTCTTCTTCTCACCCACTATCTGACCCTTTTAAAGCCTAGGAATCTGGGGGTTGAAACCAGTACCAGAGCCAGCATGGTGTAGTTAAGAGCTCTAGTCTGGAGAACTGGGTTTGATTCTCCACTCCTCCACAGGAGCGACCAAGTCTTATCTGGTGAGCCAGATTTGTTTCCTTATTCCTTCGTACCTGCTGGGTGACCTTGGGCTAGTCACAGTTCTTCGGAACTCTCTCAGCCCCACTTACCTCACAATAAAGTGTCTGTTGTGGGGAGAGGAAGGCAACGGAGTTTGTAATCCCCTTTGAGTCTCCTTACATGACAGAAAGGGAGAGATATAAATCCAAACTCTTCTTCTTCTTCAATCTTCTGAATTCAAAGCAGAGACTCTGCCACTGAACTATGACCCCTCCCCATGATATAGGATAGCCTGTTGGTTAGTTTGCATGCCTCTTCAACTAATCTGGGTCTTATAACTCTCTTCAGCTAATTTCATGTAGGTAGCCATCTTGTTCCACTGTAGAATGCCAAGATTTGAGTCCAGTAGCACCTTAAATATCACCAGATTTCCACAATATAGGCAGTCGAGAGTCAGATATGACGAATGGTGCTTTGACTCTCGAAAATCTATGCCCTTGAAATCTAGTTGGTCTTTAACATGCTACTGAACTTGAGTTTTGCTCTTTTGCTAAGTTACACCTCAAAGGAGAATTAAAGACTTCCTCCAGCGTGGTATTACTTTGATACAGAAAATAGGGTTGCCAAATACTCCTTGGCCATTGGTGAGGGCAAGGGGCAGGGAGTTTCCAGCTCCATGTTAGGAAAGTCCTGAAGATTGGGAGATGGAGCATGTGGAGAACAGGGAACTCAGTGGGGTGCAATGCCAGACAGTCTACCCTCCAAAGCATCCATTTTCTCCAGGGGAATTGATCTCTGTCATCCGGAGAGAAACTGATTCTGGGAGATCCCCATGTTCTCCCTAGGAGAAAGAGTTCCTCTGATGGAGAAATGTTTTTTGTGGAGAGAAGTCTATTACTGTTGGGGACATGGTGGAAGGGAGCACGAAGACCTAGCTTAGCTGAAAGGAGCCATGAAATCAAACCTTGGCTGCAAATTGTTGCTTGGTTATCTTGGGGTGCACAACATCATGTACTTTGGACTGAATGGCAAAGAGATAAACACTTATGTTCCATTGTGATTTGCAAACTGAGAAGTTTTTTGTCTTGAATCATCTCGCCCACCTCTCTCTCTCTCTCTCTCTCTCTCTCTCTCTCTCTCTCTCTCACACACACACACACACACACACACACACACACACACACACACACACACACACACACACACACACACACACACACACAGATGGACTTTGGCAACCCAGCTTTCTTCATCCCGGACACATCTTCTTAAATTATTTGAAGGATATCTGACAAAAAATAATGAATGCAATGCTTTTGGACACACTAGAGTTGACCTCCTCCAGGTGGTGGCTGAATCTCTTCCAGAATTTCAGCTGGTCTTCAGCACAGCTTCATGTTCAGCTGTTCCCTTGGAGAACTGATTTGGAGGATGCACTCTATGATATTACACACCACTGAGTTCTCTGCCTTCCCTACGCTGTACCTCAAAATCTCCAGGAATTTTCCAACCTAGAGCTGGCAACCCTAGGACACACTGGAGTGCCATACAGAAGTCCACATCTTATTCAGCAAGCAAGGTGTTCAATCTAGGTTTTGCTGGTCTAAACCCAGTCCTCTGCCTCCCACACCCCACTAGCACTTAGACACGAGAAGCAAAATCCTGCTGAAGATCTTCCTTTTTTTCTTTTTCAAGGGACCAAACGCCACCTGACACAAGCCATCGTGATGACAGCCTTGATCCTTCATGTTTTTATTCTGCTTTTGGTTTCCTGTTTGGGTAAGAGTTTCTGTGATAAGTGGATGAAAGTGAATGCACAGAACCCAATTTTCTTCTATGGTCGGAAGTCCCCAACTTTGTTGACCTTGTGGGCAGTGCTGGAGCTTTGAGAACAGTCAGAGAGTGGTGGGACAAAATGGCTGCCATATGGGCAATCACAAAATGGGTGTCAGGACAGCTCAGTTTAATCAGAAAAAAATTGAGAGGATCCAAGCCTCCTCCCAAAATAAAAAATTCAGCTGTTTCCAAACAAGTTTCCTTATAGTCCCTAAGAGGATGCGTCTTGGGTTCTTCTTACTCCAATGACATGGATAATAGTTAGGTTTGACTCTGTAGAAAGACATGCTTTGGGGAAGAAAAAGTGGACATAAAGAAACATATTGGTGTATACCACAGGTGTCAAACTCGCGGCCCTCCAGATGTTATGGACTACAGTTCCCATCATCCCCTGCCAGCATGGGAACTGTAGTCCATAACATCTGGAGGGCCGCGAGTTTGACACCTGTGGTATATACCATGAATCCAGGAGGCACTGGGTTGGGTTTCACTGCTCTAGAATCATGGGAGATTTTACTTTATTTCCTGTGGGGCCAACCAAAATAAAGACTGGGAGTTCTATGTGACTGGAACTCCCAGTCCCCCCCTCTCCCCCTTTAGAAATGGTGTGCATTCTCTGGTTCAGGTTACTACCATGGTGCAATTAAAACAGAAATTTAAGGCACCTCCCCTGTGCTGTTTTTCTGATTTGCAATAGTCTTAGCAAGCCTATATTTCCCCTGTCAAGGAAACCTAATGATATGGTAATTGCAAGAAAATAAGTCTGATGTTTTAATTTGTTTATCAGGCAACAGATTTTCAGCAGGACCCATTACTGAGGCTTTTTAATTATGTACCTAATAAGAATTCTTCACCTCCCCAAAATTCATATCTGAATTGGGCAACCAGTTACTAATTTGCATGTATTCGAACTTTTTACTTCCTCTGATTTGCTTTTGCATGTACTAGGGTGGGGGCAACAACCTCCACAGGGTGATGAAACCTGATCATGAGGGTGCCTGATGAACCATCACATTAGGCTTCCTCTGGAGCACCGGGTTTGATTGCCCACCCCTCCTCATGACTCTTACCCATTCCTCCACATGAAACCTGCTGGGCGACCTTGGGCTAGTCACAGTTCTGTCAGAGCTCTCTCAGCCCCACCTACGTCACAGGTTGTCTGGTGGTGGTGGTGGTAGGTGGAGAAAGAGACTGTAGGCTGCTTTGAGGCTCCTTATGGTAGTGAAGAGGCAGTTTATAAAATCAGTTCTTCTTCTTCTTCTTCTTCTTCTTCTTCTTCTTCTTCTTCTTCTTCTTCTTCTTCTTCTTCTTCTTCTTCTTCTTCTTCTTCTTCTTCTTCTTCTTCTTCTTCTTCTTCTTCTTCTTCTTCTTCTTCTTCTTCTTCTTCTTCTTCTTCTTCTACGCAGTGGCGTAGGAGGTTAAGAGCTCGTGTATCTAATCTGGAGGAACCGGGTTTGATTCCCAGTTCTGCTGCCTGAGCTGTGGAGGCTTATCTGGGGAATTCAGATTAGCCTGTGCACTCCCACACTGCGCCGTAGCTGGGTCAGAGGCCTTGGGCTAGTCACAGCTTTTGAGACTCTCACAGCCCACCACCTCACAGGGTTGTTTGTTTGTGAGGGGAAGAGGGGAAAAGGAGATTCATAAGCCCCTTTGGAGTCTCTCCCTGCAGGAGAGGGGATATAAATCAAACTCTTCTCTCTCTCCTCTCCTCCTCTCCTCCTCCTCCTCCTCCTCCTCCTCCTCCTCCTCCTCCTCCTCCTCCTCCTCCTCCTCCTCCTCCTCCTCCTCCTCCAAGTTCTCCAGGCATTGCTAGGAGAGCTTTTCCATTATGGCAAACACCAGAGATTCTAGGCGAAACTGGTCCTCAAATTCTCTCGTCCACAGCCCTCACCCCCAAATCTCAAGAAATTTCCCAAGCTGTATGGGCAGTAGGAGGAGAAGGTGATGAAGGTGTGCGGATGCCAGCAGGCTGACGTCAAGCTTGAGCCTATTTGCGCTGCTGTTTAAATCATTAGTGCCTTTCCTTGTTTCCCTATAAAACAAGCGCCTCAAGGTCTTTTCCAGTGCTAAAAAGGCTCCACCCCATAGGACTCCTCTTGAGTAACAGCCTACGCGGGGGCTGACCTTTGTGCACACGGTGAGCAGAAAAAAGCCAGACGCTTGAAGCGACTAGAGTCAGGATGAGTGTGTTGGGAGTAGGCCTCAGCAGACCCAGGCTCAAATCTCTATTCGGCCTTGAAGCTCAGTTACTGATGTAGGACCAGTCACTTGAGCATTCGTGAAGCTGCCTTTGACCAAGTCAGACCACTGGTTGATTAAAGTCAGGGTTTAACCTTGCCCAGTCCCCCTGCTTTTTACACCCCTCATTTCATATGGCTTTTCTCCAAGCAAGTCTTATGATCCCTAACACAGCCTTCTTGGTGGTTAAAATGGACCACCTTTCCCCCTTTTCACTGAAAGAGAAGCTGGGTAGATCCAACCCTATGACTCCCTTCCATTAAGTTTGATCCTGTGACACACATCCACCAAGCCTTCTTCCAACAGGAAAAGACTTCCTTCCACAACAAAAAAAGGACCCATAATAGGAAGACTTTCTCCACCAGAAAAGTCATTTTCCACTGGAAGAAAGTCCTTTTTTTTCCTTGGAGGACTTACTAGAAGAGTATTCTAAGATCCAATTAGTGACAGGAAGTCATGAACCTCAACCTCATAGAACTAAAATACATCTAAGAGTTTGATTGCGATCTCTGAGCTGGATTCACCAATGTCTGAATAGGAGAGAGGCATTTGCCAAGAGGATGCTGTTTGATTCATCAGCATGATCAATCACATAAACCTCTCCATAAAAGTAAGGTTCTTTAAAAAAGAGAAAAAATCAAACAAAACGCCATAAAATTTCAAAGCAGAGCAAACCAGACTATTAGAATGCATCTCACAGAAACTCAGGAACGGTGATCCTAAAGCTTCACAGTTCAGTTATAAGCAGAATTAAACCCTTCTAAATACATTGAAATCAGTTGGCTTAGAAGGGTGTGATATGAACATATAGTTTATAATGTTTTAAGCCATATATTTAATCATATAAAGTATATTAGAGGTAATTTATAAAAGATCAGTAAGATGCTGTTAGTTAAGCAAAGAACTGTAATTTTATTAGTAGAGAGGCTTTGCTTGGAAGAAGGGGGGGAGATTTCTGCACTTTTCAGTAAAGTCTGATACACATGCTGTGGAATTTGGGTACGGCCTCTCACCAGAAAGATAAAGCGTACAGAAAAACACAGATAAGGGTGAAGTGCTATAGCAACCAAGATCTCTGAACGGGGCGAGATGACATAGAGAATACACGCCCAAAGCAAAGCGAGCCCTGGAGAGGAGTGGAAATTCAAATGGCAATGTGTACGTATTCCAAATCTAGCCAATGGTTAAAAGACAAGGAGGGATGTTTGTAAGAGGGTATAAATTATGTTACACAAGCAACAGCCCCTTTGAACCTCCTCCCTGTTGCTAACAGAGGAGAGTTCCCTCTTCTGCGCAGAATTGAAACAATAAATCTCTGAACACTGAAGAAGCTTGTGGATGGTTATTTTAGTAACCGGACAGAGCTGTTGCTCTGAGGACAGGGCCTTGCCCTGTGCCTGTCAGGTGTCACTCTGCTTTTAGGATGCCACAGAAAACCCCATAAAACAACAATGGGAGCCCAGCTCTGTACTGAAACCTGTAAAAACAGCTGATATAAAACTGGGGCATAATTAGGGGAGAAAATCAAATCATAAAGCTAGAGAAAATTAATCACTGACATGTTTCTCCTCATGACTGTTTTTTTTTTAAAAAGTATTTGCCAAGGATGGCACACCACCGAAGGGACACCCCTGCGTTGCTCACTCTCAGCCGTGGCAAGTGGCTGTCTACAAATTCTTCTCTTTCTATTGCGGAGCCATGCTCGTAGATCGGAGCTGGGTACTCACGGCAGCTCACTGCAATAATGGGTAGGTGGGCACCGGGAGGAATGAAATGTGGGCATGTGGTTGCTCTGTGGTAGGCAGGGATGGCAAAGATTATTTATTTAAAGGGTTTTATATGCTGTCTTTTACCCAGGGTTGGGTTCACAAAGTTGGTGGGCGATAAAAGAATTAAAAAGCAATTTTAAGAAATATATAGCATAAGAAAAATGTAAAGCAAAATAGATGCACCGTTAAAACACATAGACAGAAAGAAAGATCAGTGAAGGATCAACAGATGGAACAGACAAGTCTTCAACTGATGGGGAAGACATTGACAGAGGGACAGTTGGGGAAGATATTGACAGTTGGATCGCCCTGGGCAAGGATTTCCATAATTTTGGTGCCATGACTGAGAAGACTCAGACTGCTAGCCATCTTTCGTCAGATGACGGGGGGCCCTGAACCCCGACCCTTCAGGATGGCTGAGGCGGTTGGATAGATTCAGATAGTTCAGATGTTCTGAAATATTACTGATTTTGTTTTTTAAAAATAGTTTAGAATCCGTGAGTAACACAAGCAAATAAAGTGAACATCCGTTGGGTTGCCAGCATCAAAATAGGGCTTGGAATTCTCCTGAAATTATGGTTGATCTCCAGAATTACAGAGATCAGTTCTTCAGGTGGAAATGGAGGGTAGAAATGGGAAGTCCTAGAACAGTGGTGGTGAACCTTTGGCACTCCAGATGTTATGGACTACATTTCCCATCAGCCCCTGCCAGCATGGCCAATTGGCGGTGCTGGCAGGGGCTGATGAAACCAGCAATCCCTTACACTTGGAGTCCGATATGATCGCTCCCTGCGGTCCTAGAATGACACCATACCCCCTTAGAGTTCCTTCCTCCTGCAAACCTCCTCCAAGAATTTCTCAAAACTAGCAGTTCATTGTATGTTTGTTGCTTAAAATATAATTGTTGTTTTAAATTATTTTTATTCTTTAATATACTCATCTTTAAATTATACAACTGCCTGCTCATTCAAGAGTTTTCATCCAGGACTATCCATGGGCCACTCCCCACTCACCATAAGCCGCGGGGTCACCTCTTTAAAAGACACCAGGAGGATGGACGTTCCCCACGTCACCAGCGCCCACTGCGCAGCTGCCCTTAATTTGCCGCTCTCCCACCTCCTTGTCGCGCGGCAAATTAGGTCCTCTGAAAAGAGCAACATTTTCAAAACCCCCGCAGGTGCATTGCTTGGGGATGGGGAATTCTCGGCTGTTCTGCGCGGCTGGGACTTCCTCGGCCAGCGCGGCTACCGGCCAATCAGGAAACAGGCACCGACATGTTTGTTTAGGGAGGGTGTCCCCGTCAGAAAGTGCTCGGAGGTTGAGGCGTGTGTGCACAACAAGGCGTGCCAACATTATGTTTTGCTCTTTTTTTGCTCCGAGAGCTCCCACTTTGTTTTGCAGCTTGGCAAAGTGCCGCTGAGCACAAGGGTTGTCGGCGGTGCAAACCCGGAAACCAATATTTACTTTCATTTTTCTGCCTGAGCAATTTGCAACAGGCAGTGACGTCCAGCATGTGTAGACGTCTCAAAACAATCTCGCGTTCAGCTTATCCAAATAAGACACTTTTCAGGTCAGCCAATCAAAATGGAGCCCCACCTTCGACTGGCTGCAACTCCCACGATAATAAATGATGCACATGCGTGTAATCAGAACGCTCGATTGCCTCTTTGACTCTTGATGTGGAACCCCACGCTATTTCCTGAATGGAAAATGAGTGGGGAACAAATGTCTCCGTTGTCAAAAGCCATGGAGGCTTTTCTACAAGGGGTCGCTGCGGGGTTGCACTCAGACGAGGTAAGTGGGGAGTGGCCCCTGGTAATAGATGGGTAATTGATCCCAGTTTCCCAGGTAATTGATCTCATTCTCTGGCCGTTTCTACACAAACCACCTAAAAGTTTCTAAAACATCCCCCCCCCACCTTTATAACGATATACGTCTGCATTCACTCCCTTGAAATGATTTATGGCTGACGTTAAATGACCCCCCCCCCTCCCCCGAGTGCAGAGAAGCATGGGAAATATAATTAATAGATCGCACAGCAACTGAAGATGTTTTCAAAACGTTTCAACTGGAGAATCGTTTTTAAGGGGGATCCATTTCAAATGTTTTGAAGCTGCAAATAAAACGTTTTGGGGGTAAAAAGAATACAGAACTCCGTGGAGGAAGGGTTTTATTTCCTGCATCAAAACAGTTTTTAAAGGTTTGTGCGGAAAGGGCCTCTGTCTCCAGCTAGTTCTTCCCACTAAAGTAGAGATTATCTACTAAGGGTAACACATCTGGAGTTGATAAACTATGTCTGCTGATATCTTAAGTGGAGTGGAACACAAGGTCTGAAATCATAGCTTTCATGAGATTTTGCATGAGACTTGACCTGATTTTTGCAGAACAAAAGAGTAGATGCGCACTGTAAATTTTCTAGGCAGCTTTCAAAAAAGGAAAATTCAAAGGTGAAACTCAACCAAATGTCCTTTTTAATTTTACTTGTAGAGTGAGAAACAAAGGGGGAAATGCTCAGTCTCAAAACCAAAACAAAACTAGCGGAATGGTGCCAAAAATCTCCAGGGAATAAAAATATCCTCATTCTGCTCCCAGCTTCTTGATCAGAGTTACCAATAATCCTCAGCCGAGGATAAATTGCCACCTGTGTCGGTTCCTTTTCAGCGCTGTCCGTATCCGGCTTGGAGAAGAAAACCTGGATCGTTTTGATGGAACGGAACAATATAGGCATGTGATAAAAACCATTGTCCACCCTGGATACAATCGCACAACCCACAGCAATGATCTAATGCTGCTGAAACTGATGATCCCAGCGAGACTAAACTGCTATGTACAGCCGTTGAGGCTGGCCTCCCAGAGGGCAAAGCCTGGGGATATGTGTGTGGTATCAGGATGGGGTGCTACTATCAATGCTCGAGGTATGTACACCAGGTTGGTCATAGCTGGCTTGTCCTACCTTGACCCATCCAAATGAATTCTCAGCGGAGATAAAAGGATCCTCTTTTCCCCAACTCGGACAGACACTGGGGGAAAAAGCCATAAAGATAAAGAGAGTTGGTCAAGTTTTACTGCGCATTAAAAAGAAAAGGGGGGAGAGGAGCAACCACTGGATTAAGAAAAAAATACAGTAGCTCCTCTGAGCGCGGAAGACATATGGGCAAATCCACATTTCTTTTTCTTGGGCCCAGGATTTCACCCACGGACGAAACCTGGACCGCAGCAGGGGGCCCTGCTATCTTAGACCATCTCATTTCTGCAGCCCGGAACTGGGCCAAGCCTTTTCTCGGAAGGAAACCCCACAGAGCCAGCTTGCCTTAGCGTCAGTCTGCTCACAGCTCTCCAAAAAGGGACATATAGATCCTAAAAGGAGTCTGGGTTAGGATCGCAGCTAGGACGACAGTAGGATTTTTGAGTAATGCCTTGGGGTTGAGGGACAGCTTGAAACCCCTTGGAAGGACCCTTCTAAGCCCACTCTTAACATAATATCTGGAGAACATGGAGGAGGAGGAACAATGTACACTCAAGTCCCTTGGAGTAAGGGCAAAAATTTACTAAATCAGTAAATAATTCTAGATCTATTCCTGTTTGTGTATTATCTGTACATATCTTTAAGCATATTCTCAAACGGGAGAGATTGTGCAAAGTCTGCCAAATAAGGCCATAGTTTTTAAGAGAGTAATTCTCTGCACTAGTAAGTCAGCAATTAAGTTTATTTGTTTGGATCATGTGATAACAAAACTGTAGGTTTTGCCAAAGCCTTTTCCGCATGGGCCAATCAACCTGGGATAACTATGGTTAAAAACCATTTTGGGGGGAAACTTTGCACGGATCCCACCTCTAAACCGAGTCTGCCCCATGTTATTTCCCCCAAAATGAGGTATTCAAGAATTGCACTATCCACAATTCTTTTTTAAAGTGCCAGGTTGCAGCCGCTTTCGCGTGAACGGCTGGGCAGGGAGGGTCTTTTTTCGGCCGCGCGTTCCTTTTAAAAAAATGTCTCAGTGCCTATCTGCATAGCCACACAGGCGCAAAGGGTCGTGACGTCAGACAGCACGGCTGTGGGGGTTCACTTGTGCATGCCTGCATAGCTGTGCATCAGTGAGAGGTAAATAAATGAAAAATAATACATGCCTCCATGTGAAAGTGTGCGCCCTGGCCAATTCACTTGCTGATCGCGGGACGGCCAGCTATGCGAATGGCCTGGGGTCACGCCAGATTAATTTATCCCAGTTGC
Organism: Sphaerodactylus townsendi; assembly: GCF_021028975.2. Classification (NCBI taxonomy): domain Eukaryota; kingdom Metazoa; phylum Chordata; class Lepidosauria; order Squamata; family Sphaerodactylidae; genus Sphaerodactylus; species Sphaerodactylus townsendi. The sequence continues at coordinate 115,143,107 of NC_059430.1, forward strand.
AACCCACTTTACATTTGCTGTGCGGAAAGGGCCCAAGAGAGCACAAAACAAGACACATCCATAAAATAGCTCATTTTTCTTTTTGCTGACTTGACCCATGCTTGGTCTATATTCGCACATAAGGCTTGTAAAAAGTGGCGCAGTGGTGTAGGAGGATAAGAGCTCATGTATCTAATCTGGAGGAACCGGGTTTGATTCCCAGCTCTGCCGCCTGAGCTGTGGAGGCTTACCTGGGGAATTCAGATTAGCCTGTACACTCCCACACACGCCAGCTGGGTGACCTTGGGCTAGTCACAGCTTCTCGGAGCTCTCTCAGCCCCACCCACCTCACCGGGTGTTTGTTGTGAGGGGGGAAGGGCAAGGAGATTGTAAGCCCCTTTGAGTCTCCTGCAGGAGAGAAAGGGGGATATAAATCCAAACTCTTCTTCTTCTTCTAAAAGACCTGGGACATGTTTTCACCAGCATGATGGGTCGGGTTAGAAACTTCTCTTTTTGCCCTGGCTTTAGGACTGCTCAGTATATTTGACTATTGGCAGTTTTGTTTAAAACTCCCAGTTCTATATCCACTATTTTTCCTGTGCCTTTAAATAAAAGTGGTTTAAGTGGTGTTCAGTTTTTGAATGGAGCATCTATAGCGATATAAATACTGGACTCTTTAAGGTGAAAAAGATTACACCTACTAGGTGCACCTATGCTTTCTTTGCAGAGGAAATTGGGGACAGAAACATGTATAACCACAACAAGGATTTTTTTGAGATTCCGCTCTGAACTTTTATTTCAGATAATATTCCCTTGGTCCTTTACTGTGCAAAAGTCAAGATAATCTCTCGCAAGGAATGTGAGGGTGAATACCCTGGAAGACTAAACAGGAAAATGGTATGTGCTGCCTCCTTGGAGGGAGGAACAGACTCCTGTGAGGTAAGGTCAATTTTTAGGATCATAATCATCTCGATAGAATCATTAAGACAAGCTCGCTGTGTCGAATTGTGACCAGGGAAGCTCACAAAATGAGTGTGACAGATAACATATGTTGAAATGTGTTGCAGTGGTTAAGGGCAATGGACTCTAATCTGGAGAACTGGGTTTGATCTCCCACTCCTCCACATGAGCAGCAGACTCTAATCTGGTGAAGTAGATTTGTTTTCCCACTCCTACTCATGAAGCCTTCTAGATGACCCTGGGCTAGTCACAGTTCTCTCAGAATTCTCTCAGTCCCACCTACCTCACAAGGTGTCTGTTGTGGGGAAAGGAAGGGAAGGAGTTTATAAGCCGGTTTGAGACTCCTTACAGTTGAGAAAAGTGGGGTATAAATCCAAACTCTTCATTTACTTCTCTTTCTTCACCCCAAACCTTGCAGAGTTTGTGTCCTCTCAGAATAGACAGATGGACGTGAGGTAGATTTATGGATCATTGTTTGTTGTTCAGTAGTCCTGTAAAGTCCTGCCAACATTTAGATGTTGCTGAAGGCCAAACTATACATTACAGTTTTTAATGTGGTCTCTTGGTTCCCACAAATTACTTTGACAGATAGTCACACGTAAGCTGCAAAGAGAATTACGTCACAAGCATGCAGGGCTTCAATTTGGATCAGGACTGCGGTATTGGTGGAAAAGACTTCCAGCCTCCTCCCATGCGGTTTTGTGTATGTGTGTGAGGTGCTGTCAAGTCACTTTGACTTATTTTGACCCTATGAATTAATGATCTCAAAGCGTCCTGTAGCTAACAGGCTTGCTCAGGTTTTGAGAACTGAAGGCTCTGACTTCCTTGATTGAGTCAACCCATCTGATGTTGGGCCTTCCTTTTTTCCTACCATCTTCAATTTTTCCTAGGCTTATAGTCTTTTCCAGTGAATCTTATCTTCTCATAATGTAACCAAAATACTCCCTCAGTTTAGCCATTCCAGCTTGTATGGAGAATTCAGGCTTGATTTGTACTAGATCAGTGGTGGCGAACCCATGGCACGGGTGCCAGAGGTGGCACTCAGAGCCCTCTCTGTGGGCACGCACAAACAGAGTTCGTCATGTGGGGGGTGAAATGCCCCCCCTAGGCTGGCCTGGGCCGCTGGGCTCGATTATTAGCATTAAACCTAAGACCTAGTTTTGGGGAGGCAGTGTAGGCAACCCTGTTAAGTGCTGTTAAACCCCACTGATTTTCATTCAAAGAACTAAAGCATGATCCTATACCTGGGAATAAGCTTGGTTGTTGGCAATGGGGCTTGCTTCTGAGTAAACCCTCCTAGGGTCATGATTCACCCGTTCAAAGAGTTGCATAGTTGCTTCAAAGCAAAGCCAACAACTACCGTCAAGCTTATTCCCGAGTAACACACGCTTCGGAGCCAACCGGTTTTTCTAAACTAAAACCTCAGTATTCAGGCTAAATTTCCGTGTTGGCACTTTGCAATAAATAAGTGGGTTTTCTGTTGCAATTTGGGCACTCTGTCTCGAAAAGGTTCGCCATCACTGAACTAGATGCTGTTTTGCTAACCCCAAATGGCCCTGCAGGTGGTATTGCCCTTTTTGAGAGGGTTGTACTTGTAGTCAATCTGTATTGGGGTCTCATGCACTTGATCAGCAAGTTTTGTTGAACTTTGTGGGTGACTGCATCATGGGTGGGGGAGGGGGCAAGCACAACCTGTTAAAAATCAAGACATTTGCTTTGACCCTAACTGTAAGATTTACAAACTTGTGGAAACAGAATCGCAAGCACTCCATTCTTGTTACTATATCATTAAGCCAGGTTTAGCAACTATTTACACCTCTTGCCAAGCTATTAACACTCCATTAACACCCCGTAAAGCCAGGAATAAGATAAATAGCAGTGAGTACGCCCTGAAGCACCTGGCACTGATAGTTGGCTCTCTTTTGGGGAAAGTAGAGCAGCTGCATTCTTTAGCTGAGTCATAAAATTTCCCATTATGTTCTATGGGACTCTGGTCATTTGCCAGGTATGTTTTCCATCTGTGGTTCTCTCTGATACTTTTTGGATTGAGGTTTAGTGATGCCATTAAAACTCAAATGGCTGCAGTCCATCTCATGTGATCTTAAGTAGGCTGTTACTAAAGTTTATAGAGATGTTGCTCCATTTAAAACATTTGCGTTCAAATCAAATTACTGGATTGAGAACCTGCAGCATTCAGTATGGCTGGGTTGTAGCCTGGAGTTTAAGCCAAAGGAACCTGAATTCTAGGCTGAGGCACCCACATTCCTGGATAATGCAAAGCTGATTCAGTTGCCTAATAGAGTTGATTTATCTACTCTTTTTAAATGTTCAAGTCAAAGGGACATGCCATCTCCAGTGGGTTGTCATGTTGATCTCATTTTATGAATGTTTCGCTACAGATGGCAATTTCTTACAGCCTGTGTGATATGGACCCTCGTTCCCCATTTATCTGTGATTCTCATGGCTAGTATAATTGATGCATTCAAGATTTAAATCCCCCCCTTTTTTTAAACACACACAGAAATGATTACAATGAGCAGGTGAGGGGGAACGGAGTGATCTCAGAAAATGGCACCGAGGAGGAATTTCAGGGAAGCAGAGAAGCGTGTGGGAAACATAGTCAATAGATCGTGCAGCAATTGAAGATGTTTTCAAAATGTTTCAATCAGAGAGTCGTTAGATGAATAAACAACTTTTGGCCTGAGAGAAGCCATAACAGTTTACCCTAGTAGACCAGTGGAAGTATTGTTGTACATGTTCTCTCATGATCTATTTGTTAGAAAAGCAAGTTAACCTTTCAAAAGATCTATGATCTATTCTTTAGCAAAGCAGGGTAGTCCTTCAAAAGACTTGGTGCAATTTTAAGAGTTAAGGACCGCAGTCCTACATACATAGGGGAATAAGTGCGGTGGCATCCTTTCTGACTTCGTTCCCGAAGTCAGATGCATTGGGTTGGGTTGAGTGTCTATTTGTGACTGATCCTGAATTAACAGAGGTCTTTTCTTGTTTGTCAATATAGGGAGACTCCGGGGGACCCCTTGTCTGCAACGGCAGGCTCCAGGGTGTGGTGTCTTGGGGAGACGTCCCCTGTATTACCAGCACCAAACCTGGGGTCTACATGGACATTTCCATGTACGTAGACTGGATCAAGAAGACCATATGTGAGAACTGATATCACAGAGAAACACGACTGTGTTTTTCTTCTAATGCGGAAATCCTAAAATAAACTGTGATGAGTGAACCAACATGACTTTCAAGTCCCCTCCCCTATCGACTCTGGTCCATTGCTTTCCTTTCTCTTGTTGTGGCTTAGGATGTCAAATTCAGGATATTGAGACCCAGGTTCAAATCCCCGCTCTGCTTGAAGTCTGCTGGTTGTCCTGAGCACCAGCGTGGCATGGTGGTCAAGAGTAGTTGGACTCTAATCTGGAGAACTGGGTTTGATTCCCCACTCCTCCATTCCCCACTTATCCGGTGAATCAGGTTTGTTTCCCCACTCCTACATTCTTGCTGGGTGACCTTGGGCTGGTCACAGTTCATTCAGAACTCTCTCAGCCTCACCTACCTCACAAGGTGTCTGTTGTGGGGAGAGGACAGGAAAGAAGTTTGCAAGCCACCTTGTGTCTCCCTATAGGAGAGAAAGACGGGGTGTAAATCCAAACTCCTTCTCCTCCTTTCAGCCTTACCCACCTCACAGAATTATTGCATGAGTATAGCAGAAGACTGGAGACTTGTATTTGTTACTCTGGCGAAATCCCCATGGTCAATTAATTGCATGATACTCACGTGACATATGGAGGTTTCAGCAAGAACTCCCCACTGCCTGATCGACAAACAAAGATTCATCCCAGTTCTGGTGCTCATTCTCCCCCTTATCACATGTTTTTAAAGAACCTGCATTGAAATGCACCTTTTTAAAAAACATGTGTCCAATCCAGATCGGTGAGGAGGATCGGGGTTTAAATCTACATTTGTTTTTCCTGCCATAGGGAGTGACGCGGATCCTTCCACCCAATCAGAGCATGGTGGGCTGTGCGCGATGCGCGTGCAACCCCCCCTTTTTTGTTTTGCATTGGTGGAGGCTACATGGGCACGAGGAGCAGAATCTGTTTAAACGTGGGCACGAGGAGCAGAAATTGTTGAAACATGGGCATGAGGAGCAGAACAGTGAACGTGCACACGTACGACACCGGAACAGGGAGATTATGTGTATGCGCCTACGTGCTTACGAAACCACATATTTTCGAGCCAATTTTTTAAAAAAGTTCCCGCCTCAACACAGCATGACAGTCAATCAGGATAGACCTGCCGAGCCAATCGCATGTTCATGGGGAGAGTAACATTGTTTGAATCTGTGATAGACATTGATGTCTTCACTAGAAACATGCTTCAGTGGGGAGGGTGAAACCTCGATGAAAAGGTGCCGTTTCTTTTGAAACCTGGTTGTATCTAGATTTAATTTCTCAGTGGGGATTCCGCCTCTGAGCTCCTTGAAGGAAGGATGGGATCAAAATGGGGCAAACAGATATTGTAGCCTTTCCCCACTGACAGAGTTGAACTGGTTTCTACCTAGGTTTGCCTCAGTGAATCCCCACTGCCACCTAGCTCAACATTGTTTTGTCTCAGTTCCCCCCCCCCTCAGAACTGCGACATCCTTGTCGCAGTTATGAACTACACTTTTCTGCCGGAACAAGGTCGATACCGCTTCGAAGCTTCGAAGTGAGGAAGCATCGAAACGACATTTCATCTGTTCAACCAATCACAAGCCGCTTTTGTGGCATGCGCAGAACGGGAGAGTCATGGCGAGCAGAAAGCGCATGTAACTGTAAACTGTAAAAACTGTAAAAAAAGAGAACGCTCCTGTTTCACGCCGTAAATCAAGCGCCAATCACAATCGAGGAGCGAAACAGGTACCAAGATGATCCCGCCCACTTAGCTCGGTTCCAGGGGGCCAACTCAGTTGCTGTGGGGACAGCCTGGAATCGCCCTCCATTGAAGGGAACCGAGTCGACCTTAGCTCCCTTCTGTAGTGGGGAAAGCCCCAAAGTAGGCTTTCCCTTCCTTGGCCATACCTCCTGCACATTTTTGTTTTGCCACAAAAGGAGCATTACAGATAGCTCTGAAGGAATATTAAGTACGTATGTGTCTATCTGTCTATGGGATAGGGGTGTGGAGCAAGCCTTTTCCTTCCCAGCCTCAATTTTTTTTATATATATGACCCTCTGTCTGTATGCTTCTCTAGAGTAATGTGTGATGTCTTTCTCATTCTCTTTTTTTGTGCTGGGACATGTAAAGGTTGAAGGTATATATCCATAAAATTGCTTTATACAGAATCAAACCCTTGGTGCATTGTCTATTCAGACAGGCAGTGGCTCTAAAGTTAAGGTCTTCCACATCACATCCTACCTGATCTTTTTTTACGGGAGATAGTTGGGATTGAATCTGGGACCTTCAGCATGTCAAGCAGATGTTCTATCCCTGAGTCAAGTTTCTGCCTCAAGGAAGCAGAGGCGTAGCTCCAAGGGGACGGAGGGGACGCACTGGGGGCGTGCCCCTGTGGGGGTGTGGTGAGGGCATTCCAGGGGCGGGGCGTGGGTGGGGCGGGGGCAGAGGATGCAACTGTGCATCGGGCACTTTCCCCCTTGCTACGCCTCTGCAAGGTAGGAAGGTGGTGTGAGCTTTTCTTTATGGAAGGCTCTTATAACCTGCAACCTCACCATGTACCTGACAACACTGAACGCTAGCACTAGGCTGCTCAAGTGAATTCAGGGAAAGGAAAGAAGATCCCATTTAAGATACACAGCCAGAAGATAGATCGAGTCGATTTCCCATGTTTTATTTGTTACACCTTTACGTTCATGGAGGCTTCATAGGCGCCTTATTGTCCGCTGAATCCAGCCCACATAGTTGCAGGCCCTGGTGTAGATACCGGGCTTCCCAGGCTGGCCGCATTCCTCTGGACCCCAAGACACAATGCCCTGAATCTCTTCATCACAGATGAGGGGCGCTCCTGAGTCACCCTGCAGAGGCAAAATAAAGAACCCTTTCCTCAAGTCTTAACTAGTTCATATGTTCTTATCGGCCTAGGTCATGTGACTGTTGTATGACCAACTGGTATCCAACCCTTTGGGAGGACCCATTGAAAATTGAAAACCATTTATGTAAAGGGTTTGGGGACTTATAACAACGTGAGTGGTCGTAGAATCAAATCCTTTCTCTGCCCTCAAATTCCCTGGTTGAGTCTCTCACACTCTCAGGATAAACTATTACCCGGAGTTGTGGTGAGGATAAAATAGGAGAAGACAAGCTGTATGACCCCCCCACCCCCCGGAGCAGTTTAACAACGCACTTGGTATATAACGGTTTGCAGCATTTTCACAAAAATATACTTCTCAGGGTTCTTCCGGTGGGGCCTTGATAGTGGTAGATTTCAAACCGTTTGTAGCACTTGCTAGTCAAAGACAAAGGGTGTACATACCCTCACAGGAGTTTAACATCTTTGCGTAAGTCAATCAAGAACACTTCTTAGATTCAGTCATGCAAATACAGTGAGACCCCTCTAAGGGCCGAATCATATGACACATGACAACATCCTCTATGTGGTGAGAAAGTTTCTCCATTCATAGCCAAGAAGTTTAGTGACCATCTGTGATGGATGGGCAAAAGCCTTGCCTTTTTCTCTCAAAACCCTTTTATTCATGGTTGGTAGGTGTGCAGCAGCTAAGAGCCAATCAGGACCCATGGAGTGCTGGACGAGCCTGGTTTTGGGGAGGGGGGCAGACAGTGAAAATAAAAAAGCAGCTGAACTTCTGCTTGAGTCATCCAGGATACGGTCCTCCAAGACTGGAGGAATCCTTTCTCAGGAAACGTGCAGTCACAGAGGAGAAAGTGGCTATGCTTTTAGTGAATACCTCAAAGATGAAACCATACCTACCTCAGAGCCAAGTTTCAAGGGAAAGCTGACTAAAGAGTCAGAATTTCTAGAAAGAACTCACATTTATTTTACGGGATTCTGAAAATTGTGAAAAGGCCAAAAAGTCAACTCAAGAATAAAAGCTTGGCTATATTTTATCCCAGGAATTGTTAAGCTGAAATGTTATAAATGAATGAGCCCAGCAAATGCTGTGTGTTGAAACAGTTTCTTTCTCTGTAATTAATATCCTTATTCCCTTATCCAAGAAAGTCTAAAATAGTAACTTCCCCCCTTTTTCTCCAGTGCCTCATTTGAAACAATTGTACTTAGAAGGCACTTGAGATCAGTCTGTTAGGTAGAGCCTGGGCTACAGACCACGCTATTCAGACTTTAAATCATACTACCTGTATTCAAGCATCATTTAAAACCCCAATCTTCACACATTTACATAGAACAAAAGGGGTGGTAGATTGTATATTAAAAGCAAAAAATATATATCAAGCAGGGAAGCTGGAAGATCCCCACCACAAGTCTAACTTCCACGTTTGTGATAATGGAGCCTTGGATAGGAGCAGAGGTGGGATCCAGCAGGTTCTCACAGGTTCCCGAGAATAGGTTACTAATTATTTGTGTATTCCAAGAGGGGGTTACTAATTGGTGATTTTGCCATGTGATTTTTGCCTTAGTTAAGCCCCTCCTCTCAGCAGTAGCACGCAGAACTTGAAGCAGTCTAGCAGGAGGTGCACTGCCGTGTGTGGCAGCCTGCGCCTGCGTGCATTCGTTTCCTGCCCAAGGACCGGCACAGTGGCTGCATCCTTGCCACAGCCCCGCCCAGGAATGCCACGCCCCCGGAATGCCCGCCCATGCCCCTGTTGCGCCCCGCCCAGCCCCATTGGTGCTACGCCACAGTTTGAATCCCACCACCATGGGAACCTGTTACTAAAATTTTTGGATCCCACCACTGGATAGGAGGGAAAGTACCAGGGGAGAGGGAGGGGGCAAGCTGCAGGTAGGGGGAGGAGGGGAATTTTGAATGGCTCAGGGACAAGCTAAGCTGAGTGGCCCTCAGTGTCCTTGGCTTAATGTGAACGGGGCAGAAGTGTGGCAGCCCGGGTGGAGCCACTGGCAAGGGATGTGGCAGCGGCGCCGTGGCCAGTGGGTAGTGTGGTGGGGGCATTCCAGGGCAGGGCAGGGTGGGTGTCACCACAGCAGGGACACAGGTTGTGTGCATGCCCCAGGCGCAGTTTCCCCTTGTTCTGTCCCTGGTGGCCCCTCTGGTGCCATGAGCCAGTGCTGCCAAGACCATTCAACTCAGGGGTCCCCAGTCTTCTTAAGCCTGAAGTCACCTTTGGAATTCTGGCACACTGCAGTGGGTGCAGGCACAAAATGGCTGCCACAGGACATGAAGCCAGCCACAAAATGGCTGCCATGACTTACCTTCAGTCACTCCGTGAAGATCCTTGGCTGTGGTGGCAGTTGGTGTCAAAGCAAAACATTTTAAAAATCTGCACCATCAATGATATCTCCAATGACCAATCAGAAACTTTCACAGGCAAAAGCCCACTTGGCTCTGCCCACTTTCTAAAAACATTTTTTGGGTTCCAGGGAAGGTGTCAGTGGGCATCATGGTGCCCATGGGCATTGAGGACTCCTGGCTTAGACCCTGCCAGCCGCAATTATGAAGAGCATCAGCACAAGCAATGCTTCCGGGAGGCAGGTGTGATAGGAGGTGACTGGTGAGCTGACGTGGATCCCTGTTGCTGTTGAACAGTCTGAGCTGTATGACAACTTGCATCACTTGGGGTGGGGAATTGCTGGGGTTTGGCTCATGTCTGTACAGAACAGTGGCCGACCAGGAAGATTCCCAGTAAGGAAAATGGCCAGTCCTGGCCCTAGCTGCAGGCGATTGGTTCAGTGTCCCTAATCTGTAGGCTTTTAAATGGCAGCTTGCTACTTCAATGGGATTTGGGGGTAGTTTTGTGTTGAAAAACATGGAATCTTGGGTGAAATGGGTTTGTGCTGACTGACTGGCTTTTCTGCAAGGGTAAAGGGGCCATGAGTTAGCTGCTCCAGCATCAAATTGATCAGGGTTCACAGCTGGTCCGCGCAAAGGGCAGGAAGTTGAGAGTTAAGCACCGAGTACATCTGTAGGTGTGTGTCTTTGCATTATGCTTAAACGTTTCTGAGCGCAGATGTTTTGCAAAATGGATCATACAACAGCACCCTTTAAAAAAAGGCACAAACATGGCTTTTCAAACCCACCAGCAGAAAGAAACGTGTGTAACAAAACGAGTCTTAAAAAAAAATGAGCATCAGGTTAAGGTAGGTAAAAGTGGCAATGCAGTTTGTCTCCTTTCTTACCTGACAAGAGTCGACATTTCCTTCCCTCTCACCCGCACACAGCATGTTGCTCGTGATGGCATCCGGGTAGATTCTCTCACACTTCCACTGAGGGACAATGTGTAGATAAGCACACTGCAGCGCTTCAGGAATGGTTTCTGTGGATACAACAGTCGCTGTGAGTTTTCTTTAAAACCCTGAAGGATTTCTCCTGAGATGCATTTAGACACAACAAATAAACACACAAGACTAGAGATGCAACAAATAAACACATAAGACTAGAGATATTGTGGACAGGACTCGGCGACTCTAGCCAAAGGGGTGTCCTATTTTGTTTTCAAGCATGCTATGGCAAAATCTCAGGTAGAGGAAGAAGAAGAATAAGAGTTTGGATTTATATCCCCCCTTTCTCTCCTGCAGGAGACTCAAAGGGGCTTACAATCTCCTTGCCCTTCCCCCCTTACAACAAACACCCTGTGAGGTAGGTGTAAAGGATTCAATGGTGTTGATGAGAGGGGCAGCATACAGCCTTGACTACATTCACAGCCAGGCGATAGGCCAGCTTTCTCGGCGGAGACCTTATCTCTCGCGAGGGAGATGAGACCTCCCGTTCTCATGGGAATCGGGAGGGGATGGGATGGACAGAGTTATAACCGCATGTTTCTAGTAGGAGGCTTATTCCTGCCACTGCGTGTAGACTTTCTAAGATGTCTGAATCAGCGGTCTTTTACACCAAAAGAGCCTTTTATTTCTGCTTCTATGTAGATTCCTTACATTGTGGCGGGAAAGCGTAATTCATCTATATTTCCTAGTGCAGTGGACCTCTGGTGCCTGCGGCATGGGAGAGGTTGAATGTTTCTGGGGAAGGTGCGGTAGCCCCAAAGAATCCGACCTTTCCCTTCTGGATCTGGAGGAACGGCGGAGAGCGGGTCGCTGGTGACTCTTTCCGATCCCTACATTATCAGCCTGGTCTTCCTTTACTCCGTTGGGCGAGGGGCGTGAAGGCGACCATGAGGGACTTACGCATGAGTTGTTTGGGGCTGTCTATGGATCGGCCTGTGGATGGACCTCTCTACCGGTTCCGACATGGATTACAAACCTGGGATGCAACCTGTCACGGAGGCGGGCCTGACCACCTTTCATGCGACAGCAGGAGTCCATTGAGCGATTCCTGGACTTCCGTATTTTGGTGATGCTCCCAAGAACCACCGTGGCACAGCACTGGGGCCGATCGAGAAGCCACCGGTGACACTGGGACTATACCAGGGATTGGGAGGGGTATCGGTACGTCTTCGATCCGGGACCCCCCTGATCGGACCAGCGGCACCTGAGATGCCCGTGGGTACCGGTGGGCATGATGCCTGGCGATCAGGCGGCGAGGAGTCAGAAAGCCTGCACTCCCAGCGGATCTGTTCCCTCTCCCATCGAGCTGGGATGAGGATGGGCGACTGCGAGATGCCCAAGAAGCATGGGCCCGTGAAGGCGCCAACTATGGGAAGAGGCGAGCAGCTGCAGCAAGCGTGAAAACCTGCAGAAGACCGGGGAGGCAGCTTGGCGCCAAAGAAGTCCAACTTCAGGTGGACCGTGCCAAAGAGGCGGCTCAAGCGGCAATATCGCCAGAAGTCTATCAGTCCATGATAAATTCCTGGAACTATATTAAGGCAGACACAGCGTCAACGAAAGTGTTCAGGCCTTCGCGTTACACAAAGTGAACTTACTGCAGCTGTTCAGCGGGACGAACTGGCCTAGGAGTGGAGCGGAGAAAGCAGCTTTGCATCGCACCAGGATGCATTGATGACTGCTTAGGAGAGGCTGGCTGCCTTGGAGAGGGAACTGAAGAAGCAACAGACCAGGACAGCCCAAGTTGGAGTCTGGCTGTCACAGGTACAGCCCGGCCAGGCGGCGCTGCTGGGTCAACCACCTTCAAGAGTTGCGAGCTCCCACGAACACCAGCGGCACGGCGTTGATACCTCCACGATTCCAGCCCCGGCGCAGCAGCTGCCTCAACCCGGCTTCAACCTGCGCAGCAGCCCCTGCGGTGCCGCCAAAGAGACACGTGGAGAGGGGTTACTACAGGCCTCAATACCTGCCGTTTGATGGGACCGGCTTCCAAACTTCCCTACTTCATCTTACCTTCGATGCCCACATGGAGGACTATGATTAGTTATACCGGTCTGGCGAAAAATCGGGACATCGGCTCCAGTCCTGGATGGGGCAGCAGCCGACTGGTTTGTGACTCTTGCGAACCTGCAAGATGAAGATTCGCCCGGTACCCGCATTCCTCCAAGCCGAGGGGCTGGCTTCAAGATCCAGATGCGGAGGTAAGGCTATCCGCCACCCACATCAAAACTATTCAACAAGGCAACGCTCGTTGCAGAATTTGCCCGTGAATTCGTCGTGGCTGCTTTCGCCTCCCTCTGAGGTGAAGCACCAATGAAATCGAGGAATACTTCTCGGATGCTGTCGACTGACGAAGCTGCATTGAAAGCGGTGTTTTAATTGGTCCCCGCTATTGCTGATTGGATTGCATTGGGATCCAAGTGGCGTCGGCAGATGCGGCTCGTGCGAGGTGCATGCGCCAACTGACCTCAAATTACCAAGCCAAGCCCAGCAGCTACGGGGCCACCTCCGGCCGTCGCCGACTGGGATTGTGTCTTTACTGCGGAGGTCGGTCATCTAACGCCAACTGCCGAAAAGCAAATAACCACTCCGACGTAGCGCACCCCATCTGCCAAGCCACCCGCGCAAATCGGGCCGCTGGCAATTTCGTCTAAAACGATCATCGGGCGACCGAGGAGGAGGGAAGCAGCTGTTGCCTTTTCTTCAGCCCAATGGACATGGGTTCGACTCCGAGCGTTTACTCAAGGAGGGCTCCGTTTCGATACCTGTACGACCGGAGGCCCACCGACTATTATTGATGGCCTGGGCGATACGAAATTGGCGCCATCCTGGACTCCTTTAATCATAGCGGCACAATATTTAGTCTCTTGGGTGGGGGTATTCCTCTGGAATTTATAATCAATGGGTTTATTCGAAAATATTGGCCTTAGCCCCTTATTTCACCGTGCTTTCCACGGCGCCTTTCGCTGGAAAACCTGGGGGGGGGGGAGGGTCTTCTTTAAGGGAGGCAGGAGTGTAAAGAAGGATTCGAATATGGTGTTGATGAGAGGGCAGCAGCCTGAAAGCCTTGACTACATTCCACAGCCGGGCGATGGGCCAGCTTCTCCAGCGTGAGAACCATCTCTCTGAGGAGATAGAGACCTCCCGTTCTCATGGGAATCGGGAGGGATGGGATGGACAGAGTTATAACCTGTGTTTCTGGCGGAGAGCTTATTCCTGCCCTCGTGTACTTGAGCTTTTTCTAAGATGTCTGAATAAGCGGTCTTTTACACCAAAAAAAAGAGCCTTTATTTCTGCTTCTATGGAATTCCCTTACAGTAGGTGTAAAGGATTCAATGGTGTTGATGGGGGAGGGGACGGCAGCCTGGCCTATTTGTTCCCCAGCCCGAGGCGTGGGCCAGCTTCTCGGTGAGACCTTATCTCACGAGGAGATGAGACCTCCACGTTCTCATAGGAATGCGGGGAGGGATGGGATGGACAGAGTTATAACCTGTGTTTCTGGCGGGAGAGCTATTCCTGCCTCGTGTACTTAGGCTTTTCTAAGATGTCTGGATAAACGGTCTTTTACACCAAAGAGCCTTTTATTTCTGCTTCTATGGAATTCCTTACATTGTGGCAGGAAGCGTGAATTCATCTATATTCCTAGTGCAGTGGACCTCTGGTGCCCTCGGCATGGAGAGGTTGGATGTTTCTGGGGAAGTGCGGTAGCCCCAAAGAGAGCTCCGACCTTTCCTTCTGCCTGAATCTGGAGGAACGGCCGGGAGAGAGCGGGTCTGCGCTGGTGACTCTTTCGATCGTATCAGCCGCGAGTCTTCCGCTGCCTCCCGTTGGAGCGAGGGCCGGTGAAACGACCATAGGGACTTACATGAAGTTGTTTGGGCTGTCTATGGATGTCGGCGCCTGTGGATTATCTACCGTTTTCGGTATGGATTACAAACCTCGGATACAGCCGCAGCAGGAGGAGGCGGGCGCGGCCACCTTTCATGGCCCAGCCCAGGAGTCCATTGAGCGATTCCTGGACTGCATTATTTTGGTGATGCTCCCAAGAACCGCAGTAGCACACTGGGGCCCGTCGAAGACCACGGTGACACTGGGACTATACCAGAGTTGGGAGGGGTATCGTGCCGTCTTCGATCGGACCCCCCTGATCCCCGGACCAGCCCGGGCACAGAGATGCCCGATGGAGCCACCGGTGGGGCGCGGTAGCAGTCCGGTGAATGGGAGAAAAACCTGCACTCCCAGCGGATCTGTTCCCTCTCCCGCTCCGAAGAGCTGGGATGAGGAAGTGGGCCCGACTCGCGAGATGCCCAGAAGCATGGGCCGTGAGCGCCAACTATGGGAAGAGCGGGAACAGCTGCAGCAAAGGCGTGAAACCTGCAGAGGCCGGGAGCAGCGAAGCGCCGAAGTCCAACTTCCGGGTGGACCGTGCCAAAGAGGCGGCTCCAATGACAATATCGCCGAATCTATCAGTCGCTGATAAAGTCCTGGAACACTCCAAACTGAACTTACAAGCGTCAACGCGAAAGTGTTCGAAAGACGCTAGCATTACAAAGTGAACTTACCGCAGCTGTTCAGCGGGACGAACTGGCTAAATTGGAGCCGGGAAAGCAACTGCATCGCACCAGGATGCATTGACTGCCAAGGAGAGAGCTGGCTGCCTTGGAGAGGGAACTGAAGAAGCAACAGACCAGGACGAGCCCAAGTTTAGGTCTCACGGCTGTCACAGGTACAGCCGAGCGCCAGGCTGGCAGCTGCCGTCCAACCACCTTCAAGGACCGGCTCCCACCCGGAACACCAGCGGCGTTGATACCTCCACGATTCCAGCCCAAAACGCGGCAGCTGCCTCCAACCCATCAACCTGCGCGCAACGCGGCCTGGCGGTGCCAAAGTGGAGAGGGTTACTACAGGCTCAATACCTGCCCGTTTCGATGGGACCGCTTCCAAACTTCCTGCACTTCATCGCACAGCTGCGATGCCCACGCCAGGACTATGATGGTTATACGGTCTGGCCGAAAAAAATACGGGACAGCCGGCTCCAGTCCTGGATGGGGCAGCAGCCGACGCTGGTTTGTATTTCTTTTGAACCTGCAAGATGAAGATTCGCGCGGTACCGCATTCACGCCAAAGCCTTGAGGGCGCTTCCAAGATCAGGTGCGGAAAATGAAGCTATCCGCACCATCAGGCTATTCAACAGGCAACGGCTCGTTTGCAAAATTTGCCCGTGAATTTACGTCGCGGCGCCAGCTCCCTCCTGAGTAGCCTGGCGCATGAAATCACGAATACTTCTCGGATGCTGTCGGCGGCAAGCTGCGTGAAAGCGGTGTTTTTTAATTCGGGTCCCAGCACTATTGCTGATTGGATTGCATTGGGATCCCAAGTGGCGTCTCGGCAGATGCGGCTTCGTGCAGGCCATGCATGGCCGACTCGTCCGCAAGCCAAGCCCAGCCCTTCACCGAGAGACCCACCTCGGTAAAGCAGAGCTGGGGATTATTAATATTTTACTCGCCGGTCGGTCATCTAGCGCCAACTTCTGCGAAAAAACAGAAGCCAACCCTCGGCCAGCGCACCCCATCTGCCAGCCACCGCAAATCAGGGCCGCCCCAGCGGGCTCGTCCGCAGTCATCGACCGGAGGAGGGAAACAGCTGTTTTCGCTATTAATGGACATGGGTTGACCGGTAGCGTTTACCGGGAGGCTCCCGGTTTCGATGCCTGTACGACCAGCGGAGAAGGCCCGACTATTATTGATGGCCACAAGCATTACGAAATTGGCGCCATCCTGGACTCTCGCTTTAATCATAGCGCTTACAATATTTAGTCTCTTGGGTAGGGTATTCCTCTGGGTATAATCAATGGGTTTATTCGAAACCGTGGCGTACGCCCTTATTTCTACTTTCCACAGCGCCTTTCCGCTGAAACCTGGGGGGAGGGTCTTCTTTAAGGAGGCAGGTGCCGGGATTCAATGAGTGTTGATATGAGGGCAGCCTTGTATACGGCTACATTCCCCAGCCGAGGCGATGGAGCCCAGCTTCTCGGTAGGGAGCCTTATCTCGCGAGGGAGATGAGACCTCCGTTCTCATAGAATCGGGAGGGATGGGATGGACAGAGTTATAACCTGTTTCGGGGAGAGCTTATTCCTGCCACTGCGTGTACTTGAGCTTTCTAAGATGTCTGAATAAACGGTCTTTTACACCAAAGAGCCTTTTATTTCTGCTTCTATGGAATTCCTTACAGTAGGTGGGGCTGAGAGAGCTCCGAGAAGCTGTGACTAGCCCAAGGTCACCCAGCTGGCGTGTGTGGGAGTGTACAGGCTAATCTGAATTCCCCAGATAAGCCTCCACAGCTCAGGCGGCAGAGTGGAGAATCAAACTCGGTCCTTCCAGATTAGATACACGAGCTCTTAACCTCCTACGCCACTGCTGCTCAGAGGGAAGGCAGAGGTGAGGCCTTCCCCCCCCCAAATGATTTTCCTGACTTGAAACAGCCCCAGGGAGCCAAAATTTGCCCTGTCAGAACATCCACACAGGTCCCCATATCAGTGAAAGGAAGGGTTCCTTTCAGCAGTATAGTTTTCTACAGGGCTGTAGCCAGTCTTTGTCACTAGATGGGGGTGTCATATTTCCAATTGGGGCTTTTAATAAATGAATGCAGTGGGGAATCTGTGTTTTCCTTAGGACAGACAGGAATAGAATCTTCTCACAAAGCCCAAACCTCTTGGCGATATTATTCTCGTGCCCATGGATTGCTAACCTCAGTTAAATAAGCACAGTGGTTTTTAATGTTTACTAGCAAGCAAACCACTCCTTTTAATAAATATTTTCTATAATGTTATCTCTTTTGAACATTCTACCTTATTCAAAGTCATAGTAGCTAAAGTTCATCACCCCAACACTCAGAATTCTGGGAAATTTGTTGATTTACTGTATAATTTTTTAACCTCACCTCAATAGGGACTTGAAGGAGTTTAAAAATATCACTCCCTATTTTATCTTCACAGCAATGACCCTGTGGAGTAGGTTGGGCTGAGAAAAAGTAACTAGCCCAAGGTCACCCAGTGAACTTCCATGGCAGAGTGGGGATTAGAACCCACGACTCTCAGATCCTAGTCTGACCCTCTAGGCTGCCCCTGTGGCTCTGTCAACTTGCACTGCAAAAGCCACAACTGGATCCAGGCAGCAAGACCAAAACTGGGGAGGCTCACCTGTCTTCTCCTTCCACACTGCTGCAAAATGGCGGTGGTGCAAAACAAGTCAACTGGTGAGCTGGTAGAAATTATTGTTGCCACGAAAGGATCTGGCTAAGCCAGCCTTGCAGTGCTGGCACAGCTGTGGTGGGTAGGCTGTTTGCTCCTACCTTCACTGCCCCTTCAGGAACATTCCTGGCAAGTCACAAGTCCACCTCTGCTCTAAATCTGGGGAATCTTAAGGGGCAAAACTGGCAGCAGGAGTTTGCAGTTTTTACTTCGCAGTGCCTGCCCCCCAATGCTATCTTGCTGCCTTGGCTCCAGTTCAGGGTCCCAGCAGAACACCTAACCTTCCTTACAGTGAGATGGAAGATGCTAGGTCATTATTCGATTGCATTCTTGCCCTGGCATGTAATTGGAGAGTCGTGCATCCTCTGCCTAGGGGTGGAATGGTAATCCCAATGGGCTGATCACCTGGGGGCTACCCCTCCACTCAGGTCACCCAAACCTGGAGGCTACCCTGGTCAAAAGAGAGAAATGGGTGTGAGTCAGAGGTGTGGCATGGGGCAGGCCAGCCTGCCCTCGCCCTGCCCAGCTGCCCAGCTTGGCCAAGCACCTTCTCCTCAGGGCTGGCCAGGAACATACTCCCTCTTTTGGGGGGGGGGGTCCAAGGTGGGCTGGGGGTAGAGCCCTTTCCAGGGCATTTCTCGCCTCCAATCTACCTCTGCAGAATTTGTTATTTCATTAGCTGCAGCTATGCACAAGGTGAGAGTTGCATTCCTAGATCCAGTACTGGAAGATGTGATATTGAGCCCATCTTCCAAAGCTGCCATTTCCTCCAGGGGAACCAAACCCTGTTCTTTGGAGATCAGTTGTAATTCCAGGAGAACATCGAGCCTCACTTGGAGATTAGACCCCTATTTGCTTATTTGTTTTATTTATTTATTTTCTTAAACTTTTATACTGCCCCATCCCCGAAGGACTCTGGGCGGTGTACAACACAAGGGAAAACAATATAAAATAACTACAACATTTAAAAGCAGCGATAACCGTAAAAAACTATTTCTAATAAATATATAATAAGTCTCAATAAGATAAATGGCGTTCGACAGTCTATTATTAAAATTCCCTCCCCTCCCCCGAAAGGGAGGAGTGGCATCCAGTATTCTAGTTTTAAAATTCCATCCCCCTCCAAAAGGGAGGAATGGCGAGTCTCATTGGATGACAGTTGGCCCAGATGTCAAGGGCCAAAGAAGGGGGGGGCACCATCAGTGGCCGGTTCCTCCAAAGGCCCGGCGGAACAGCTCCATCTTGCAGGCCCTGCGGAACTCACCAAGGTCCCGCAGGGCCCGGACAGCTGGAGGGAGAGCGTTCCACCAGGCCGGGGCCAGCCGCATTGCCGAGGGGCCAGGGACCACCAGTAGATTGGCCTCAACTGATCGAAGAGGCCGTACAGGGACATATGGGGTGATGCGGTCTCGAAGATACGATGGTCCCAGACCGCTTAGCAAACCACCTCACTTCTCATGGTGTGTGAGCTGCAATCTGGTGAAGCCCCGAAGAGATTCCCCCGTCCCCCCACCCCACATTGCTAAGGTTCCTTCCCCTTTCCACCACAGCATGTAAGGAAAACTCTACTGGTGAACACCACACTTGGAGCAAAGTCCCTGGGTGAATTTGTAAAACTGGTGTAAGCAGTTTCTTCCCACCCGTGGCCAAGAATCTGGGAATGCAACTCCCGGCTGGTGTACAGCTGTTGCCACTGAAAAAAACAAGTGTCTCACAAGGATACACAATTTTCCAGTCTCACAGCCGCCAGGATCTGTGTGTACGCTAATAGTCTCGACCAGCATCTTTCATTACACTGTGCGCACTTCTTTAGACCTTGCATGGAAGCCAACCACACTGCAATTGGCAGAGAATAAACTCGGCGAGAATAAGCTCTGAAGCAGCTATGTATTGTCGAAGGCTTTCACGGCCGGATTCAACTGGTTCTGGTGGGTTTTCCGGGCTGTGTGGCCGTAGTCTGGTGGATTTTGTTCCTAATGTTTCACCTGCATTTGTGGCTGGCATCTTCAGAGGTGTATCACAGAGGTGTATCACAGAGAAAAGTCTGTTTCCTAAGCAACCATTCACACAGTGTGAAACAGACTTTTCTCTGTGATACACCTCTGAAGATGCCAGCCACAGATGCAGGCGAAACGTTAGGAACAAAATCCACCAGACCACGGCCACATAGCCCGGAAAACCCACCAGAATCGTCTGAAGCAGCTAGTTTAGAGGTGGGATCCAACCAGTTCTCACTTCTAGAGAAGTGGTTACTAATTTTTTCTGAGTGCCGAGAAGGGGTTACTAAAGCAACCTCCCTGCCCAATAGGGACTGGAGGTGCGTGTGTGCGCCGCCGCCACTGTTTGAATCCCACCACCATCGGAACCTGTTATTAAAATTTTTGGATCCCACCACTGAGCTAGTTGTTTTTTTTTACAGAGGGAAACTTTCCAAATGAGGGAGCCCTTCTTGGGATGAGCTTGGGAAGCTCTGTCTTGGGATACCCCTCTCCTATATATCCTTGAAAACAAATTAATAAAAGGTATTAGTGCCGCACGTTCAGGGCTGGTGACTGTTCCCCAGCCTGTCACAAGACACTGTGTCCCCGGAGCAGCACATTGATTGGCCACGCTGAGGGGCTGGACTCTGTCATTGATGTCCACCACTGAGGATAGCTTGATCAACATAATGTCATTGTTCTTGCTTTCAGGGTTATAGTTTGGGTGCACCACCAACTTTATTGCTCTTCTCTGCTGTTCGGAACGGTCTGTGACTGTCATGTTGGTTAATCCCAGGCGGATGTAAGTGGTGCTGAAGGAGAAACAAGAAGGGGTTAGTCTGGAAATGTATAAGAAAGAAAATGCTGAAGGTGAACTTTCCGGCAGTCTCATTTTTCCCACTTGTAAGTTCCTGTTTTTTTAAGGGGGGGGGGGCTTCTGTACCACACGTGTTTTACTCCCTCTAGTGGTTGATCCAATATCATATCTGTTTACGTCCAGCAAACCTCCCTGCAGATTAAAAGGGCAGGTTTTTATTCTGGACATAAGCGAGTGTAATACTGAATTGACCACTAGAGGAAGCCAAACGCTGGAGGAACAGGACCCCGCCCCCCGAGAAATTTACAAGCAAGGAAAATGAGAATGCAGAAAAGCCCAGTATCTAGATGATCTCTCCTCCCATATATGCTTTTATCTCAAACCCAACTCATTGGGAATGCTTTGAGACACACCCTGGATGGGTCACAAGACCCAGTACAGCCATCATTTTAAAATCTACTTTTTGAAAGGATTTGCTGCCCATGTTCATGTATAGAACAGGAACATTCAAAGGTAGTTTATCCTGAATCAGACCATTGTTTCCTCTGTATTCCAGTAATCCTGTAAAGTCATCAGCTAGCAGAGATTCTTTAATCAGAGAGGACAGGGATGGAACCTGCAGCCATTGGGAAGCAACATATGGGCTAGACTGCCACGGAACCAGTACTAGAAGTGCCAGTTGTCAGCATATCTCGGAGCTGCAGTCTTAGTTCAAGTGTTGTGTTCCCTTTGTGAAAGGATGGGAGGAAGCGTAACATCGCCAGCTTCCAGGTAACACCTGGAGAGCTGGAATTTCAGTTGATCTCCAGATAATAGAGGTCTGTTCCCCTGGGGAAAATGGTTGCTTAGGAAACCGGACCCCATGGCATTTTACTCACTGAGATCCCTCCCTTCCCAACTCCTTTCCCTAGGCTCCATCCCCAAATCAGCAGGAATTTATCTACACAGAGATGGCAACCATAGGGGAGTCTAGGCTTATCTTTACCTTGCATTACAACTGTAAACTCTGCTTTGTGCTTCCCCAGACACCTTTATAAGGGCATACCCTGGCATTTTGCAGTGTGCTGCAGTGAGCACCCACTGTTTGTTCAACAGAGATCCACTACAAAAGAACCGGTTCCGATCGTAAAGGGCCACGTGCCAAGGCTGGGAGTGTTCGGTGCAGGTGCTCCCGCCAACCACTCGTGACTCAGGCTGTGCAGCTGCTGGAATGCAAAAACAAGACAGAAAGGTGACTATACGATCAAATGTCCCAAGCCAGGCGTACATTCAAATGATGAAGGGTGCAAGGGTTTGCGATGGCAGAATTGGATTTATACCCTGCTTTTCTCTACCATAAGGAGTCTCAAAGTGGGAGGCAGACAAAATGCTGGCTCAATTAGCAGTGGGACCACCTGCGCCAACAGAAGTTTTCAAATAGTTTCCAAGGCAGTGTCTTGTAGCTGTAAATGTGTCTTTTGTGTGTATCTCACCAGTTTTCACTAGCTGTTCACTGATTACAGTTATCGCTGGGGTTAGGGGCGCGGTGCCCTCTGTAATCTGGAAATCCATGTTAAAAATTTGGCCCTCCCTTTGTATCAGAAAAGAAGCCTGAATTTTGTCTCTTTATTTTATTTTTTAAAGAAGAAATCATGTATATTTATGGTAACAAAAGATAAAACATGTTGCTATGATACAATACTATACGTGTATGTTATGCGTTTCTGAGTTTCTAATCTTTTTGTGTTGTCTGTGGCTCCCGCAAAACTCCCCCCAAATTCCAATTTAATTTCTTATGCCGACCCACGATATATCAAAACTGTGATAGGGAAAGTCACGATGGGGAAGGGATAACTGAACGTGATAGGCAGCCTTTTTCTGAATATTTCACAAATACCATTTAGGGAGCCCAGACCTGCATGGCTCAGGTTGGACCAATTTTATCATTTTTTCAGAAGCTAAGCAGAGTTGACCTAATTACTATTTGGATGGGACACCACCAAGGAAGATGGGGTTGCTATGCAGAGGCAGACAACAGCAAGCCACTTCTGTTCATTTCTTGCCTTGAAAACTCTACAGGGTCACTATGAGTCTGCTGCCATTGGATGGCACTGTAAACACAGTGATCTCTGGTTCTGCTCCCACACCCACACCCAGTTGCACATGCACAGACCATAGCTATGAATTTCATGAAGAGTGGGGAGAGTTACCCCTATGATTCCCCCCTACCACCACCACCACAGTTGTTCATTATGTTCATTAAGCCCTTTCCATGTTTTCAGGACTTTAGGGTTGCCAACTCCAATGACCAGAAAAATGCCCACATGGAAAAATGCCCATGAAAATTGGCCAATCCATCCATCCATCCGTCCGTCCGTCCGTCCGTCCGTCCGTCCGTCCGTCCGTCCGTCTATCTATCTATTGGATTTGGTATACCACCCCTAAGGGCTTGTATAACCACAGCGAGGATTGCCTTTCCACACACTGAGGTCAAAGGGGGCCATCTTGTCCAGTTTAAGCTGCTGATCTTTCCATGGGAGAAAACATCCAAGCTGTGTACTTCTGAATAATTGAATGAAGACTGAACAAAACTGAAAAGAGAAGTCCAAGCATTGCTGCCGATAGCCTGACAGAAAGCAGAGGATCTTTCTAAAAGGTATGGATTGATGAAAAAAGATAAAATTATACAGATGAACTGATGTGTCTAAATAAAAAGGACTCCCAGTGAAAAAGACACTAGAGTGTCTTTAATGCTAAAAAGACTCCAGATCTTATCCCTCTCCCAGCTGGCGAGCTGCCAAAGCAAAGATCAGAAAAGAAATGATACATCAGTAGCCAGAAAGGGTGGAGAAAGGGAAGAGTGTAAAAAGCTGGACGATTTAAGTTAATTGTGAAAGCAGTGACAACTAGAGGATGGAAATGGCATCTACATGTAAAAGTTCGATTATAGAAGTCACTGAAATGGCAACTAGCTTGAAAATTATAACTGCCAGTCTGCAGAGTCTTAAGGAAGAAGTGGACTCAATGAAAGACAGTATTAATAAGAACATACCTACAATGATGTCAGATCTCATAAAAGAAATTAAAGAAATGAAGGTTGGTTTTCAAAAGGTGGAACAATGGGAAGAAAATATGCAGAAGACTAAAGAAGCTACAAATGTTTAAAAAATGTTGTTAAGGATGGGTTATGTACAACCTGAAGCTAAGGCTCTTTCTGCACGGGCAAAGTACAGTGGCCCAGGGACGACAAAAACGCCGTCCCTGGGCTGCTGCATCACAACAGCGGTGTCCTGCCCACTCCTGAGCAGCATGAAGCCTCCACTTTAAACCTCGCACAACGAGCAAGGTTTTTGCAAAGCAGCATCTTCCCGTCGGCGCGGTGCGAATCGCACCACTGGAAAGACGCCACTTTCCCCATTGCCTCCACTGCGCGGGCGGGTCCTTGCAGCCCTCCAGAGTGACACTGGACATGAAGGTCAGTGAAGGGGGCTGACCAAGAGGCGGCTCTGTGCGGAGCTGCCTCTCTGGCTGGGAGGGGAAGTGGGGGCCGCTCACACGCTAGCGTGCGAATGATCCCTGAGCCTCCACCAGCATAAATTATGCCGGTGGAGGTTTGTTTCCGCGTGTGCGGAAAGGGGCTTAGAGATAAGGCTTTGTTAGCTTTTGTTTGCTGTAGTTCATTAGTCTCTGCTCTCCCCTCTCTCACTATGTGTATTTTTTCAGAAGTAAATAACTGTTGTTTTAATTACTAGGGTTAGGTAATTGTTTTAGGGTTAGGTGGTCCTTTGTTGCGGACACTGGCTTTTTTGCTTATATTATGTTGTTTGTATTATTCTTTTCACTTATATATTTTATAATTTCTATTGTTTTAATTATATTTTTTCCATGTGGGCATTTTTCTGTGTGGGCATTCATGACTGTGGGCTTTTTTGTGGGCATTTTTCCTGTGAGCTTTTTTCATGGAACTGCCAGCTTCAGGTTGGGAAAATCCTGGACTTTTGGGGTGAAGTCTGGTCGAGGTCTTCAGCAGGGTGAAATATAACATAGTGCACCCTCAAAAGTAGCCATTTTCTGTAACGGAACTGATCTCTGTCATCTGCAGTTCAGTTGTACTTCTGAGAGATCTCCAGGAGCTTGGCAACTCTAGTTGCATCTAACACCCTTTTGAAAATTTCACTATCTAGATATGAGAGGGAATTGCTTGGTGATTCAATATCGAGATTCTTGGAGCCAGTGGACTGGATCCTTTCACTCATTCAAGTGGACTTCCATTCATCATCTTAGCAAGGTGATATACCTTTGAGATTCAAGCCACAGTGATGGAGAATACTCATCATATTTGAAAGCCAAATTATGCTACTCATTTGTACCCCTCTTACCTGCAGAAATCAAGAGTAGCAGCAGCACCACCTCCCCCACAGGTGTCATTTCAACATATGAAACTGAGGAGAGCCTGTCAGGAGTTGTTCTGTGAGGAGAGATGGAGAGTCAGGGAGATGTAAGTGACCAGCATTACAGAATCTGAGTTCAAATCCCTGTTTTGCCATGAAGCTCAAGGTCAGACTGCATGTATAGAAACTCTGTTATAAGATCTCCTGAGTTTATTCTTAAAGATTCCAAGCAGATAATGGAGTGGGAAGTCCCAAAATTGGATTGAGATTATAGTAGTGGGGAAGTGTGGTGTAGGGGGTCATAGCTTTGGATAATAACTGGGGAGATTTAGCAATGTAGCAGTAGCAATGGCACCTCTGCGTGGAGATTTTCTCTCTGCTTTCCCCCTATGGCCCACCATTTCCCTTTACTTCTGGTGGGCTTTTTAAAATCAGTAGTAGATATATTCATAATCACTGCAGCATCCTCCAGGCTATATCATATAGGGAGGGAATCTCCCCCTCATGTCAGTTATGCAAGTTCAGTTGTCCTTGGAAGAATAAATGACCCCCACACGGTTCATCTGATTGTAGATATCAGTTCCCCAATGGCTGCTTTGGAGAGTAAACTCTGTGCTATTGTACCTGGCAGAGATCTTGCCCTCCCCAGGCTCCATTCCCAAATCCACAGGGGTTTTCTAATGTGGATCTGGCAACCCTATACCCTGACCCACCACTGGTAGCCAGGGGGGTCTGGAAACCCTACTGGTGTGTCATGTGTACAAATGTTTGCAGCAAATCACCATTCTTCAATGGCCTCCTGCTCCCCCTGATGGTGCTGTCCATTCTTCCTGTGGTTCTGAATCCCCTCCCCTCCCACTTCTCTCCTTTCTTGTTTCTCTGAGTGATATTTTGGATGACCATCAAATGTGTGGCTCAAACCCTGTCTTTTTTGGAAATCACATTTGGGGGCTGTCATTGTCCCCAAACCACTTTTTACGATCATATTTCCCCTGCAAATTAGTTTCTTTGGTTTTGCAAGGAATTGCAGTCATTAATGTCCTCATTGTGTGCATTTTTTCATCCTCACGAGAGCCAGCTCTCCTCTGTGTTACTGAATTTAAGAATGAAAGGTACTGCCAAAGATAAACCCTCTAACATAGAATTCGCAAAAGACACAATTTATTTAAACACTGAAGAGCCTGCCTTTCTCCCCAGCAACTAGCAAGAACATGTCTTACTGTGCTTTAAAATTTTTATATCCCAATGAAACAAATAAGACTAACACAGTATCAAAACATAACCTACACCATAACACCAGAGAAGCTCAATTAAAGCTAGAGCAGCAGCACGCAGCAAGAATAAGAACAGGGTATTCTAAAACTCAGACAAATAAGGCAGTCTCAGTCTGGTGCTTGAAAGACAGCACTGGCCCATACCTCAAAAATATCTCTATTTCATAGATAGGCACCAGCATAAAGAAGCTTCTGTCTCTGCTGGTAGTCGAGAGTCTAACTTTTGTAGGCAAGCATTCCTGAGCACTGAAGGAGTGCAAGTTAAGGAATAGGCAGATTTATATGGGAAAAAAATACCCTTAGGATAACATACTCCTGAACCATTTAGAGCTCATGATATAAAGAATGAATAATTTCTGTACCAAGATATTAATTGAAAACTAGTTTGGCAATTAAAAATGGCTCTTTACCATTTATACTCAGGTTATTTGATAGTTCATTGCCAATAAGTATAATTAGAACAAACTGGGATAAGATACGGACTGCAGTTATGTATTACATAGACCACATACTCAATATATCTATTTTATTTTATTTTATTTGTACCCGCCCCTCTTCCAATACAAGACAGGCTCAGGGTGTTCTACAACATGCAAGTAATTCTATGTCAAACATTATACATTCACAATTAAAATATTTATATTAGCCAAAGTAAATGCAGTCCAGACAAGAGAACCGAGTGAACATTTGGGGGAAAATCTGTTTCCTGATTGTCTATGCAAACGTATGTCTGGGGTCACAGAGACTTTAGAGTACCTGATGCTTTTTGAGGTAAAGTGGATTGGCCTAAGAACTTTCTGGATCATTCAAATACTATCCAAATATAGACTTCTTCTAGAGTCTTCAGTGGTTTCTTTCTTGCTGACAGACTGATCCAGAGACAATTTGTTTGGTTGTGAAATACCTGACAATTGTGATTGCTTTGAAAGGTGTTTAATTGTTTGTTCGACCCCACGTATACGTAATATAAATTGCTGTTTTAGTGACTGTGATTAATTGTATTGAATTTTCTAATTAATTGTTATCATTTTATAACTATTTAATTGTATTATGGATAATTATCGTTCAAACTCTTAAGACCTTTAGTCAAATCAATAAAGGAAGAAATAAAAAATATCATTAAAAGTGACTAAAACAGATAGCCATTAAAACATACACATCTATTTCATTATCTTTTGATGTCCCCAATAATTGTATTCAAATATAGTTGGAGGAGGGCTAAAAATTCTCAACATGGTTAAATCTGTGGATGATAAAATTCTGAGACTGGAGCCCTGACCAGTCAAGACAGATTTTACAAATCTGAAAAAAAGCTTGAGATCTACAGAAAAATCTGAAATTAATTTTTTAAAAAAGAAACTCAATGTAATAAAGCGGCACCTGCAACTTTAAGAAATGAATGCCCTCTGTAGTCACCATTGGGGTAGTTGCTTGGCAACAACCAAAATGGTACTGCTAATCTTCAAGCCTTGGTTTCTGTCAGTAAAAAGCAGGTGGGAGGGCCCTTTTCAGGGCTGTTTTAGCCTTTGAAGGAAGACTCATTGGGGTCATGGCTGGCAGCAGCCACCAAACAACTTCACATTGTGCAGTCTGCATGACTCACCCAGGATGGTTGCTACTAGCTATGGTTCAGTAGCAGACACCTGACAAAAGCCAATCTCGTTTAGTAGTTAAAGCTTCAGGCCAGGATTTGTGAAACCCAAGTTCAAATTGCCACTGCAATGGAAGCTCACTATGTGACTTTGGATCTACCTCACAGCATCGTTGTGACTTTAGACTTACCTCACAGTGTTGTGAGGATACAATGTGGGAGGGGCAAATGAAGTAAACTACATTGGGTCCCCATTGTGGAGAAATTCAGGCTATAAATAAGGTAAATAAATAATAACTATAGCTGAAGAAAGATTGGTTGGTGGGTGAGTAGAAAAGAAGCAATAAATGGCAATAAAAAGACAGAAAGAGGGGAGGGGGGATACAAGGGAATGTGAGGTGCATCTGCAAGTCCTTGTAGTTTCCCTACTGTGGAAGTACATGTAGCCTGTAATTGACCCTGTGTGGCTGGGTTGAAGACAGGGGCAGATAAAAGTAGGTTAACTGGTGAGTGGGAAGGAAAGAAGGAAGCAGGAAAGGCTATGGGGGCTTTAAAGAAAGGGTAAGAGAAAATAGTATAGGAAGAGGAATGAGATGCCCCCTGCACGACCTTGCAGGTCCCCCACTTATAACAACAAACTTCATATTTATTTAATTCAGGCATACCCCATCTTTTTCCTCAATGGAGCCAAAGCACCTTACATGATCCTCCTTTCCTCCATTTGACCCTCACAGCAGCCATGGGAGGTAGGTTGGGTTGAGAGAGTACGGCTGACCCAACGTTGCCCAGTGAGCTTCCAGGGTGCAAATGGGGATTCAAATCTGGGTCTATCTGACACTCTTAACCACTACACCACACTGGCTCTCACCCTTCTGCCCTCACAAGGTCCACCAAGGAATCTAAGAAATTAAAACATAAACAATACATACATTGATGGACACAAAGATTGGGGGAAAAGACTGATTTCTGTAGGGAAACTCTCCACATTTGATATAATTATAAGATCAGTATCTTTGCCTTCCAGCAAAATGAGACTTTCAAAGGCTTATTCCGCACACACAGAATAATGCACTTTCAAACTGCTTTCAGTGCCCTTTGAAGCTGTGTGGAATGGCAAAATCCATTTGCAAACAGTTGTGAAAGTGGTTTGAAAACGCATTATTTTGCGTGTGCGGAAGGGGCCAAAGCCTTTTGGCATTTTGCAATCAGGGACATTATTAACAAGGGAGGGCAGTCCTTCCTTATATCTCAGACGTACTTTTGATTGTACTTCAAAATAATCTATATCTCTGGTTACGTATTAGGAAATATAGCTGTAACCACACCAGATTTTCTTAAAATGGAATGGTGGGATTTGTAGATTTTTTTGAGCAATTTTACATAGATCCCTCATCTTGATGTGATTTTTGTTTACTAATATCCTTTTGCGCTCACCCGTAACACTGAAACCTGAACTGGCACCTTACAAACGGGGACATTTTGTTTCAAAAGACCAGCTCTGTAGCAACTTCATGTGCAATGAACTCAGAAGGATGACATTTACGAGCAGCGATGAAGCAGTTCTACATACCTTGGATGCTGATGGATATTTTGGATGGTGATCTGACGCTTTCTTGGAAGTCTCTACCTTAATGAGGGTGAGGATTCCCCAATGCGTTCATCACCACATTGGCATAGCTTTTGGTAATCCAGCAAACTCTTTGAGGTGCCAATTCATGGAAGTCCCAACATGGGTCTCTCCTCTTATTGCTGTACGCTTCCCACCTGACCAGCACCCTTCCCACCTGACCAGCACTGCTCTCAACAACCTCTCCCTTTGCCAGCTCCATGCATTTATAGGGTGCTGTCTTAATTTCTAGGCACTCCTGTTAATGAAGAGGTGTCAGCCTTTAATTATTATTACAAGGGGTTTTTGTCTCATTGTTGGATAAGGGCGCAAATTGAGCAACGATAGCTGCTGCGGGCCTCAGAATGAGAGAGTAATCTTGACAGTCCCTCACCCCCCAGCTGATGGTTGCTGTTTGGCACTTTTTTTTTTGGACATACAGAGCTGGAAGAAATTTTCTGCCAAACAAGGAATTTCACAAGTCATTTATGCAAACAAGTGTTACATAACATCAGAGGCGTAGCAATGGGGGAAAGTGCCCAGTGCACTGGTGCATACTCCAGCCCTGCCATGCCCCACCACGTCCCCACAGGGGCACACGCCTGGTGCATCATGCAACCCCCATTCCCCTTGGAGCTACGCCTCTGCATACCCTTTAACATTTTAGATGCTTGTTACACCCCTAATCTTATACTACAGAATTGCTTTGAAAGTCCAACTTCCCCTCTTCATTATGACATGTTTGTGAAGATGCTCTACCACTTGTCATATTTGTTTCAACAGCAGTTTTCCTATCTTCTATTGGATTTAATAGCCAAGGGAATGATGGTTCTTTTTGGTTTGAAATGGAAAATTTAATTGTCCTACAATGTTATCATGTATGCCAGACATATTTCAGCTGCTGCAGTATGTCAAATAGAAGGTGTGGGATAACATTACGGATATTTTTAGTCTAATCTCAAGGTTACTAAGACACAGCTTAAATCAGTAATTGTCCACATTGGAGGAATGCAGGGAGGTCAGCTAGCACTGCCTTGAATACTGTCCTGACATGCCTCTCAAAAACAAAGGGTGATATCTCAAGGTTAAAACTGATGATCTTGAGAACTGAGCAGGGTGAAGAATTTGTGAGGCAGAGGTTTCCCAGAGGAGATTGAGTAGAATAATCCTGAGGTTTTTCAGTTTCCCAAACTCCCAATGTAAGATCTAATGACTGAAATACTGCATAGACTCTGTCCCTTCTGACAAACTATGAGAGAGCCAAATGTCAGATTTTTACTGCCCATACTAAAGATCTAACAAGAAGTTAAAGGGAAGCTTCAAACTGAAATATAAGAACCAACCTGTACGAAGCTCTTAGGAAATCTCTCAGGAGATCTATAGGAAGCAAGTCTCTCTCAAACTCTAAAGCAGGGATCCCCGATCTTTTTGAGCCTGCAGATCCCTTTGGAATTCTGACACAGGGGCTGGGTGCAACAACAAAATGGCTACTTCAGGAGGTGAAGCCAACCACAAAATGTCAGGGAATGACTTTATACATAACTCTAATAGTAACTCTTCAATATTTATGACAGAACACGATGCCTTTTAATTTACACAGCCAATCAGAAGCCCTGTTGGGCAAAAGCCCCACCAAGCCCCACCTGCTTTCTAAAAGCACTTGGCTGGAACCAGGAAAGGTTTTGGTGGGCACCATGGTTTCTAAGAGACCCTGCTTTAAAGTACATTGAAACACTGGCTAGATGTGTGCCTATTTTTGCTCAGCCACTTGATCACTACAGCTAAGGTCCAGTGTATTGTGTGTGAAGCCCTGGACATCCAAGAAGCAGAAGAAGAGTTTGAATTTTTACCCCGCTTTTCTCCACCATAAGGAGTTTCAAAATGGCTAACAAACTCTTTCCCTCCCTCTCCCCACAACAGACACCGTGTGAGGTAATTGGGACTGAGGGAGCTCTGATAGAGCTGTGACTAGCCCACAGTCTCCCAGCAGGCTTCCTGTGGGAGAGTGGGGAACCAAACCTGGTTCTCCAGATTAGTGTCTACCACTCTTAACCACTATACTACAGCTCTGATCTGCCATATTTTCATTGCTGTTTCCGATACTCCACTAAGATTGCCAACCTTCAAGAAGCCTGAAAATCTTCCAGAATTACAAAGGATCTCCAGATGACAGAGATCAGTTCCCTTGGGGAAAATGGCTGCTTTGGACGGTGGCTCTAAGGCAGGGGTAGGGAACCTGCGGCTCTCCAGATGTTCAGGAACTACAATTCCCATCAGCCTGGGGTGGGGGGGGGGGGGGGTGGGGGGGGGGGGGGGTGGGGGGGGGGGGGGGTGGGGGGGGGGGGGGGTGGGGGGGGGGGGGGGTGGGGGGGGGGGGGGGTGGGGGGGGGGGGGGGTGGGGGGGGGGGGGGGTGGGGGGGGGGGGGGGTGGGGGGGGGGGGGGGTGGGGGGGGGGGGGGGTGGGGGGGGGGGGGGGTGGGGGGGGGGGGGGGTGGGGGGGGGGGGGGGTGGGGGGGGGGGGGGGTGGGGGGGGGGGGGGGTGGGGGGGGGGGGGGGTGGGGGGGGGGGGGGGTGGGGGGGGGGGGGGGTGGGGGGGGGGGGGGGTGGGGGGGGGGGGGGGTGGGGGGGGGGGGGGGTGGGGGGGGGGGGGGGTGGGGGGGGGGGGGGGTGGGGGGGGGGGGGGGTGGGGGGGGGGGGGGGTGGGGGGGGGGGGGGGTGGGGGGGGGGGGGGGTGGGGGGGGGGGGGGGTGGGGGGGGGGGGGGGTGGGGGGGGGGGGGGGTGGGGGGGGGGGGGGGTGGGGGGGGGGGGGGGTGGGGGGGGGGGGGGGTGGGGGGGGGGGGGGGTGGGGGGGGGGGGGGGTGGGGGGGGGGGGGGGTGGGGGGGGGGGGGGGTGGGGGGGGGGGGGGGTGGGGGGGGGGGGGGGTGGGGGGGGGGGGGGGTGGGGGGGGGGGGGGGTGGGGGGGGGGGGGGGTGGGGGGGGGGGGGGGTGGGGGGGGGGGGGGGTGGGGGGGGGGGGGGGTGGGGGGGGGGGGGGGTGGGGGGGGGGGGGGGTGGGGGGGGGGGGGGGTGGGGGGGGGGGGGGGTGGGGGGGGGGGGGGGTGGGGGGGGGGGGGGGTGGGGGGGGGGGGGGGTGGGGGGGGGGGGGGGTGGGGGGGGGGGGGGGTGGGGGGGGGGGGGGGTGGGGGGGGGGGGGGGTGGGGGGGGGGGGGGGTGGGGGGGGGGGGGGGTGGGGGGGGGGGGGGGTGGGGGGGGGGGGGGGTGGGGGGGGGGGGGGGTGGGGGGGGGGGGGGGTGGGGGGGGGGGGGGGTGGGGGGGGGGGGGGGTGGGGGGGGGGGGGGGTGGGGGGGGGGGGGGGTGGGGGGGGGGGGGGGTGGGGGGGGGGGGGGGTGGGGGGGGGGGGGGGTGGGGGGGGGGGGGGGTGGGGGGGGGGGGGGGTGGGGGGGGGGGGGGGTGGGGGGGGGGGGGGGTGGGGGGGGGGGGGGGTGGGGGGGGGGGGGGGTGGGGGGGGGGGGGGGTGGGGGGGGGGGGGGGTGGGGGGGGGGGGGGGTGGGGGGGGGGGGGGGTGGGGGGGGGGGGGGGTGGGGGGGGGGGGGGGTGGGGGGGGGGGGGGGTGGGGGGGGGGGGGGGTGGGGGGGGGGGGGGGTGGGGGGGGGGGGGGGTGGGGGGGGGGGGGGGTGGGGGGGGGGGGGGGTGGGGGGGGGGGGGGGTGGGGGGGGGGGGGGGTGGGGGGGGGGGGGGGTGGGGGGGGGGGGGGGTGGGGGGGGGGGGGGGTGGGGGGGGGGGGGGGTGGGGGGGGGGGGGGGTGGGGGGGGGGGGGGGTGGGGGGGGGGGGGGGTGGGGGGGGGGGGGGGTGGGGGGGGGGGGGGGTGGGGGGGGGGGGGGGTGGGGGGGGGGGGGGGTGGGGGGGGGGGGGGGTGGGGGGGGGGGGGGGTGGGGGGGGGGGGGGGTGGGGGGGGGGGGGGGTGGGGGGGGGGGGGGGTGGGGGGGGGGGGGGGTGGGGGGGGGGGGGGGTGGGGGGGGGGGGGGGTGGGGGGGGGGGGGGGTGGGGGGGGGGGGGGGTGGGGGGGGGGGGGGGTGGGGGGGGGGGGGGGTGGGGGGGGGGGGGGGTGGGGGGGGGGGGGGGTGGGGGGGGGGGGGGGTGGGGGGGGGGGGGGGTGGGGGGGGGGGGGGGTGGGGGGGGGGGGGGGTGGGGGGGGGGGGGGGTGGGGGGGGGGGGGGGTGGGGGGGGGGGGGGGTGGGGGGGGGGGGGGGTGGGGGGGGGGGGGGGTGGGGGGGGGGGGGGGTGGGGGGGGGGGGGGGTGGGGGGGGGGGGGGGTGGGGGGGGGGGGGGGTGGGGGGGGGGGGGGGTGGGGGGGGGGGGGGGTGGGGGGGGGGGGGGGTGGGGGGGGGGGGGGGTGGGGGGGGGGGGGGGTGGGGGGGGGGGGGGGTGGGGGGGGGGGGGGGTGGGGGGGGGGGGGGGTGGGGGGGGGGGGGGGTGGGGGGGGGGGGGGGTGGGGGGGGGGGGGGGTGGGGGGGGGGGGGGGTGGGGGGGGGGGGGGGTGGGGGGGGGGGGGGGTGGGGGGGGGGGGGGGTGGGGGGGGGGGGGGGTGGGGGGGGGGGGGGGTGGGGGGGGGGGGGGGTGGGGGGGGGGGGGGGTGGGGGGGGGGGGGGGTGGGGGGGGGGGGGGGTGGGGGGGGGGGGGGGTGGGGGGGGGGGGGGGTGGGGGGGGGGGGGGGTGGGGGGGGGGGGGGGTGGGGGGGGGGGGGGGTGGGGGGGGGGGGGGGTGGGGGGGGGGGGGGGTGGGGGGGGGGGGGGGTGGGGGGGGGGGGGGGTGGGGGGGGGGGGGGGTGGGGGGGGGGGGGGGTGGGGGGGGGGGGGGGTGGGGGGGGGGGGGGGTGGGGGGGGGGGGGGGTGGGGGGGGGGGGGGGTGGGGGGGGGGGGGGGTGGGGGGGGGGGGGGGTGGGGGGGGGGGGGGGTGGGGGGGGGGGGGGGTGGGGGGGGGGGGGGGTGGGGGGGGGGGGGGGTGGGGGGGGGGGGGGGTGGGGGGGGGGGGGGGTGGGGGGGGGGGGGGGTGGGGGGGGGGGGGGGTGGGGGGGGGGGGGGGTGGGGGGGGGGGGGGGTGGGGGGGGGGGGGGGTGGGGGGGGGGGGGGGTGGGGGGGGGGGGGGGTGGGGGGGGGGGGGGGTGGGGGGGGGGGGGGGTGGGGGGGGGGGGGGGTGGGGGGGGGGGGGGGTGGGGGGGGGGGGGGGTGGGGGGGGGGGGGGGTGGGGGGGGGGGGGGGTGGGGGGGGGGGGGGGTGGGGGGGGGGGGGGGTGGGGGGGGGGGGGGGTGGGGGGGGGGGGGGGTGGGGGGGGGGGGGGGTGGGGGGGGGGGGGGGTGGGGGGGGGGGGGGGTGGGGGGGGGGGGGGGTGGGGGGGGGGGGGGGTGGGGGGGGGGGGGGGTGGGGGGGGGGGGGGGTGGGGGGGGGGGGGGGTGGGGGGGGGGGGGGGTGGGGGGGGGGGGGGGTGGGGGGGGGGGGGGGTGGGGGGGGGGGGGGGTGGGGGGGGGGGGGGGTGGGGGGGGGGGGGGGTGGGGGGGGGGGGGGGTGGGGGGGGGGGGGGGTGGGGGGGGGGGGGGGTGGGGGGGGGGGGGGGTGGGGGGGGGGGGGGGTGGGGGGGGGGGGGGGTGGGGGGGGGGGGGGGTGGGGGGGGGGGGGGGTGGGGGGGGGGGGGGGTGGGGGGGGGGGGGGGTGGGGGGGGGGGGGGGTGGGGGGGGGGGGGGGTGGGGGGGGGGGGGGGTGGGGGGGGGGGGGGGTGGGGGGGGGGGGGGGTGGGGGGGGGGGGGGGTGGGGGGGGGGGGGGGTGGGGGGGGGGGGGGGTGGGGGGGGGGGGGGGTGGGGGGGGGGGGGGGTGGGGGGGGGGGGGGGTGGGGGGGGGGGGGGGTGGGGGGGGGGGGGGGTGGGGGGGGGGGGGGGTGGGGGGGGGGGGGGGTGGGGGGGGGGGGGGGTGGGGGGGGGGGGGGGTGGGGGGGGGGGGGGGTGGGGGGGGGGGGGGGTGGGGGGGGGGGGGGGTGGGGGGGGGGGGGGGTGGGGGGGGGGGGGGGTGGGGGGGGGGGGGGGTGGGGGGGGGGGGGGGTGGGGGGGGGGGGGGGTGGGGGGGGGGGGGGGTGGGGGGGGGGGGGGGTGGGGGGGGGGGGGGGTGGGGGGGGGGGGGGGTGGGGGGGGGGGGGGGTGGGGGGGGGGGGGGGTGGGGGGGGGGGGGGGTGGGGGGGGGGGGGGGTGGGGGGGGGGGGGGGTGGGGGGGGGGGGGGGTGGGGGGGGGGGGGGGTGGGGGGGGGGGGGGGTGGGGGGGGGGGGGGGTGGGGGGGGGGGGGGGTGGGGGGGGGGGGGGGTGGGGGGGGGGGGGGGTGGGGGGGGGGGGGGGTGGGGGGGGGGGGGGGTGGGGGGGGGGGGGGGTGGGGGGGGGGGGGGGTGGGGGGGGGGGGGGGTGGGGGGGGGGGGGGGTGGGGGGGGGGGGGGGTGGGGGGGGGGGGGGGTGGGGGGGGGGGGGGGTGGGGGGGGGGGGGGGTGGGGGGGGGGGGGGGTGGGGGGGGGGGGGGGTGGGGGGGGGGGGGGGTGGGGGGGGGGGGGGGTGGGGGGGGGGGGGGGTGGGGGGGGGGGGGGGTGGGGGGGGGGGGGGGTGGGGGGGGGGGGGGGTGGGGGGGGGGGGGGGTGGGGGGGGGGGGGGGTGGGGGGGGGGGGGGGTGGGGGGGGGGGGGGGTGGGGGGGGGGGGGGGTGGGGGGGGGGGGGGGTGGGGGGGGGGGGGGGTGGGGGGGGGGGGGGGTGGGGGGGGGGGGGGGTGGGGGGGGGGGGGGGTGGGGGGGGGGGGGGGTGGGGGGGGGGGGGGGTGGGGGGGGGGGGGGGTGGGGGGGGGGGGGGGTGGGGGGGGGGGGGGGTGGGGGGGGGGGGGGGTGGGGGGGGGGGGGGGTGGGGGGGGGGGGGGGTGGGGGGGGGGGGGGGTGGGGGGGGGGGGGGGTGGGGGGGGGGGGGGGTGGGGGGGGGGGGGGGTGGGGGGGGGGGGGGGTGGGGGGGGGGGGGGGTGGGGGGGGGGGGGGGTGGGGGGGGGGGGGGGTGGGGGGGGGGGGGGGTGGGGGGGGGGGGGGGTGGGGGGGGGGGGGGGTGGGGGGGGGGGGGGGTGGGGGGGGGGGGGGGTGGGGGGGGGGGGGGGTGGGGGGGGGGGGGGGTGGGGGGGGGGGGGGGTGGGGGGGGGGGGGGGTGGGGGGGGGGGGGGGTGGGGGGGGGGGGGGGTGGGGGGGGGGGGGGGTGGGGGGGGGGGGGGGTGGGGGGGGGGGGGGGTGGGGGGGGGGGGGGGTGGGGGGGGGGGGGGGTGGGGGGGGGGGGGGGTGGGGGGGGGGGGGGGTGGGGGGGGGGGGGGGTGGGGGGGGGGGGGGGTGGGGGGGGGGGGGGGTGGGGGGGGGGGGGGGTGGGGGGGGGGGGGGGTGGGGGGGGGGGGGGGTGGGGGGGGGGGGGGGTGGGGGGGGGGGGGGGTGGGGGGGGGGGGGGGTGGGGGGGGGGGGGGGTGGGGGGGGGGGGGGGTGGGGGGGGGGGGGGGTGGGGGGGGGGGGGGGTGGGGGGGGGGGGGGGTGGGGGGGGGGGGGGGTGGGGGGGGGGGGGGGTGGGGGGGGGGGGGGGTGGGGGGGGGGGGGGGTGGGGGGGGGGGGGGGTGGGGGGGGGGGGGGGTGGGGGGGGGGGGGGGTGGGGGGGGGGGGGGGTGGGGGGGGGGGGGGGTGGGGGGGGGGGGGGGTGGGGGGGGGGGGGGGTGGGGGGGGGGGGGGGTGGGGGGGGGGGGGGGTGGGGGGGGGGGGGGGTGGGGGGGGGGGGGGGTGGGGGGGGGGGGGGGTGGGGGGGGGGGGGGGTGGGGGGGGGGGGGGGTGGGGGGGGGGGGGGGTGGGGGGGGGGGGGGGTGGGGGGGGGGGGGGGTGGGGGGGGGGGGGGGTGGGGGGGGGGGGGGGTGGGGGGGGGGGGGGGTGGGGGGGGGGGGGGGTGGGGGGGGGGGGGGGTGGGGGGGGGGGGGGGTGGGGGGGGGGGGGGGTGGGGGGGGGGGGGGGTGGGGGGGGGGGGGGGTGGGGGGGGGGGGGGGTGGGGGGGGGGGGGGGTGGGGGGGGGGGGGGGTGGGGGGGGGGGGGGGTGGGGGGGGGGGGGGGTGGGGGGGGGGGGGGGTGGGGGGGGGGGGGGGTGGGGGGGGGGGGGGGTGGGGGGGGGGGGGGGTGGGGGGGGGGGGGGGTGGGGGGGGGGGGGGGTGGGGGGGGGGGGGGGTGGGGGGGGGGGGGGGTGGGGGGGGGGGGGGGTGGGGGGGGGGGGGGGTGGGGGGGGGGGGGGGTGGGGGGGGGGGGGGGTGGGGGGGGGGGGGGGTGGGGGGGGGGGGGGGTGGGGGGGGGGGGGGGTGGGGGGGGGGGGGGGTGGGGGGGGGGGGGGGTGGGGGGGGGGGGGGGTGGGGGGGGGGGGGGGTGGGGGGGGGGGGGGGTGGGGGGGGGGGGGGGTGGGGGGGGGGGGGGGTGGGGGGGGGGGGGGGTGGGGGGGGGGGGGGGTGGGGGGGGGGGGGGGTGGGGGGGGGGGGGGGTGGGGGGGGGGGGGGGTGGGGGGGGGGGGGGGTGGGGGGGGGGGGGGGTGGGGGGGGGGGGGGGTGGGGGGGGGGGGGGGTGGGGGGGGGGGGGGGTGGGGGGGGGGGGGGGTGGGGGGGGGGGGGGGTGGGGGGGGGGGGGGGTGGGGGGGGGGGGGGGTGGGGGGGGGGGGGGGTGGGGGGGGGGGGGGGTGGGGGGGGGGGGGGGTGGGGGGGGGGGGGGGTGGGGGGGGGGGGGGGTGGGGGGGGGGGGGGGTGGGGGGGGGGGGGGGTGGGGGGGGGGGGGGGTGGGGGGGGGGGGGGGTGGGGGGGGGGGGGGGTGGGGGGGGGGGGGGGTGGGGGGGGGGGGGGGTGGGGGGGGGGGGGGGTGGGGGGGGGGGGGGGTGGGGGGGGGGGGGGGTGGGGGGGGGGGGGGGTGGGGGGGGGGGGGGGTGGGGGGGGGGGGGGGTGGGGGGGGGGGGGGGTGGGGGGGGGGGGGGGTGGGGGGGGGGGGGGGTGGGGGGGGGGGGGGGTGGGGGGGGGGGGGGGTGGGGGGGGGGGGGGGTGGGGGGGGGGGGGGGTGGGGGGGGGGGGGGGTGGGGGGGGGGGGGGGTGGGGGGGGGGGGGGGTGGGGGGGGGGGGGGGTGGGGGGGGGGGGGGGTGGGGGGGGGGGGGGGTGGGGGGGGGGGGGGGTGGGGGGGGGGGGGGGTGGGGGGGGGGGGGGGTGGGGGGGGGGGGGGGTGGGGGGGGGGGGGGGTGGGGGGGGGGGGGGGTGGGGGGGGGGGGGGGTGGGGGGGGGGGGGGGTGGGGGGGGGGGGGGGTGGGGGGGGGGGGGGGTGGGGGGGGGGGGGGGTGGGGGGGGGGGGGGGTGGGGGGGGGGGGGGGTGGGGGGGGGGGGGGGTGGGGGGGGGGGGGGGTGGGGGGGGGGGGGGGTGGGGGGGGGGGGGGGTGGGGGGGGGGGGGGGTGGGGGGGGGGGGGGGTGGGGGGGGGGGGGGGTGGGGGGGGGGGGGGGTGGGGGGGGGGGGGGGTGGGGGGGGGGGGGGGTGGGGGGGGGGGGGGGTGGGGGGGGGGGGGGGTGGGGGGGGGGGGGGGTGGGGGGGGGGGGGGGTGGGGGGGGGGGGGGGTGGGGGGGGGGGGGGGTGGGGGGGGGGGGGGGTGGGGGGGGGGGGGGGTGGGGGGGGGGGGGGGTGGGGGGGGGGGGGGGTGGGGGGGGGGGGGGGTGGGGGGGGGGGGGGGTGGGGGGGGGGGGGGGTGGGGGGGGGGGGGGGTGGGGGGGGGGGGGGGTGGGGGGGGGGGGGGGTGGGGGGGGGGGGGGGTGGGGGGGGGGGGGGGTGGGGGGGGGGGGGGGTGGGGGGGGGGGGGGGTGGGGGGGGGGGGGGGTGGGGGGGGGGGGGGGTGGGGGGGGGGGGGGGTGGGGGGGGGGGGGGGTGGGGGGGGGGGGGGGTGGGGGGGGGGGGGGGTGGGGGGGGGGGGGGGTGGGGGGGGGGGGGGGTGGGGGGGGGGGGGGGTGGGGGGGGGGGGGGGTGGGGGGGGGGGGGGGTGGGGGGGGGGGGGGGTGGGGGGGGGGGGGGGTGGGGGGGGGGGGGGGTGGGGGGGGGGGGGGGTGGGGGGGGGGGGGGGTGGGGGGGGGGGGGGGTGGGGGGGGGGGGGGGTGGGGGGGGGGGGGGGTGGGGGGGGGGGGGGGTGGGGGGGGGGGGGGGTGGGGGGGGGGGGGGGTGGGGGGGGGGGGGGGTGGGGGGGGGGGGGGGTGGGGGGGGGGGGGGGTGGGGGGGGGGGGGGGTGGGGGGGGGGGGGGGTGGGGGGGGGGGGGGGTGGGGGGGGGGGGGGGTGGGGGGGGGGGGGGGTGGGGGGGGGGGGGGGTGGGGGGGGGGGGGGGTGGGGGGGGGGGGGGGTGGGGGGGGGGGGGGGTGGGGGGGGGGGGGGGTGGGGGGGGGGGGGGGTGGGGGGGGGGGGGGGTGGGGGGGGGGGGGGGTGGGGGGGGGGGGGGGTGGGGGGGGGGGGGGGTGGGGGGGGGGGGGGGTGGGGGGGGGGGGGGGTGGGGGGGGGGGGGGGTGGGGGGGGGGGGGGGTGGGGGGGGGGGGGGGTGGGGGGGGGGGGGGGTGGGGGGGGGGGGGGGTGGGGGGGGGGGGGGGTGGGGGGGGGGGGGGGTGGGGGGGGGGGGGGGTGGGGGGGGGGGGGGGTGGGGGGGGGGGGGGGTGGGGGGGGGGGGGGGTGGGGGGGGGGGGGGGTGGGGGGGGGGGGGGGTGGGGGGGGGGGGGGGTGGGGGGGGGGGGGGGTGGGGGGGGGGGGGGGTGGGGGGGGGGGGGGGTGGGGGGGGGGGGGGGTGGGGGGGGGGGGGGGTGGGGGGGGGGGGGGGTGGGGGGGGGGGGGGGTGGGGGGGGGGGGGGGTGGGGGGGGGGGGGGGTGGGGGGGGGGGGGGGTGGGGGGGGGGGGGGGTGGGGGGGGGGGGGGGTGGGGGGGGGGGGGGGTGGGGGGGGGGGGGGGTGGGGGGGGGGGGGGGTGGGGGGGGGGGGGGGTGGGGGGGGGGGGGGGTGGGGGGGGGGGGGGGTGGGGGGGGGGGGGGGTGGGGGGGGGGGGGGGTGGGGGGGGGGGGGGGTGGGGGGGGGGGGGGGTGGGGGGGGGGGGGGGTGGGGGGGGGGGGGGGTGGGGGGGGGGGGGGGTGGGGGGGGGGGGGGGTGGGGGGGGGGGGGGGTGGGGGGGGGGGGGGGTGGGGGGGGGGGGGGGTGGGGGGGGGGGGGGGTGGGGGGGGGGGGGGGTGGGGGGGGGGGGGGGTGGGGGGGGGGGGGGGTGGGGGGGGGGGGGGGTGGGGGGGGGGGGGGGTGGGGGGGGGGGGGGGTGGGGGGGGGGGGGGGTGGGGGGGGGGGGGGGTGGGGGGGGGGGGGGGTGGGGGGGGGGGGGGGTGGGGGGGGGGGGGGGTGGGGGGGGGGGGGGGTGGGGGGGGGGGGGGGTGGGGGGGGGGGGGGGTGGGGGGGGGGGGGGGTGGGGGGGGGGGGGGGTGGGGGGGGGGGGGGGTGGGGGGGGGGGGGGGTGGGGGGGGGGGGGGGTGGGGGGGGGGGGGGGTGGGGGGGGGGGGGGGTGGGGGGGGGGGGGGGTGGGGGGGGGGGGGGGTGGGGGGGGGGGGGGGTGGGGGGGGGGGGGGGTGGGGGGGGGGGGGGGTGGGGGGGGGGGGGGGTGGGGGGGGGGGGGGGTGGGGGGGGGGGGGGGTGGGGGGGGGGGGGGGTGGGGGGGGGGGGGGGTGGGGGGGGGGGGGGGTGGGGGGGGGGGGGGGTGGGGGGGGGGGGGGGTGGGGGGGGGGGGGGGTGGGGGGGGGGGGGGGTGGGGGGGGGGGGGGGTGGGGGGGGGGGGGGGTGGGGGGGGGGGGGGGTGGGGGGGGGGGGGGGTGGGGGGGGGGGGGGGTGGGGGGGGGGGGGGGTGGGGGGGGGGGGGGGTGGGGGGGGGGGGGGGTGGGGGGGGGGGGGGGTGGGGGGGGGGGGGGGTGGGGGGGGGGGGGGGTGGGGGGGGGGGGGGGTGGGGGGGGGGGGGGGTGGGGGGGGGGGGGGGTGGGGGGGGGGGGGGGTGGGGGGGGGGGGGGGTGGGGGGGGGGGGGGGTGGGGGGGGGGGGGGGTGGGGGGGGGGGGGGGTGGGGGGGGGGGGGGGTGGGGGGGGGGGGGGGTGGGGGGGGGGGGGGGTGGGGGGGGGGGGGGGTGGGGGGGGGGGGGGGTGGGGGGGGGGGGGGGTGGGGGGGGGGGGGGGTGGGGGGGGGGGGGGGTGGGGGGGGGGGGGGGTGGGGGGGGGGGGGGGTGGGGGGGGGGGGGGGTGGGGGGGGGGGGGGGTGGGGGGGGGGGGGGGTGGGGGGGGGGGGGGGTGGGGGGGGGGGGGGGTGGGGGGGGGGGGGGGTGGGGGGGGGGGGGGGTGGGGGGGGGGGGGGGTGGGGGGGGGGGGGGGTGGGGGGGGGGGGGGGTGGGGGGGGGGGGGGGTGGGGGGGGGGGGGGGTGGGGGGGGGGGGGGGTGGGGGGGGGGGGGGGTGGGGGGGGGGGGGGGTGGGGGGGGGGGGGGGTGGGGGGGGGGGGGGGTGGGGGGGGGGGGGGGTGGGGGGGGGGGGGGGTGGGGGGGGGGGGGGGTGGGGGGGGGGGGGGGTGGGGGGGGGGGGGGGTGGGGGGGGGGGGGGGTGGGGGGGGGGGGGGGTGGGGGGGGGGGGGGGTGGGGGGGGGGGGGGGTGGGGGGGGGGGGGGGTGGGGGGGGGGGGGGGTGGGGGGGGGGGGGGGTGGGGGGGGGGGGGGGTGGGGGGGGGGGGGGGTGGGGGGGGGGGGGGGTGGGGGGGGGGGGGGGTGGGGGGGGGGGGGGGTGGGGGGGGGGGGGGGTGGGGGGGGGGGGGGGTGGGGGGGGGGGGGGGTGGGGGGGGGGGGGGGTGGGGGGGGGGGGGGGTGGGGGGGGGGGGGGGTGGGGGGGGGGGGGGGTGGGGGGGGGGGGGGGTGGGGGGGGGGGGGGGTGGGGGGGGGGGGGGGTGGGGGGGGGGGGGGGTGGGGGGGGGGGGGGGTGGGGGGGGGGGGGGGTGGGGGGGGGGGGGGGTGGGGGGGGGGGGGGGTGGGGGGGGGGGGGGGTGGGGGGGGGGGGGGGTGGGGGGGGGGGGGGGTGGGGGGGGGGGGGGGTGGGGGGGGGGGGGGGTGGGGGGGGGGGGGGGTGGGGGGGGGGGGGGGTGGGGGGGGGGGGGGGTGGGGGGGGGGGGGGGTGGGGGGGGGGGGGGGTGGGGGGGGGGGGGGGTGGGGGGGGGGGGGGGTGGGGGGGGGGGGGGGTGGGGGGGGGGGGGGGTGGGGGGGGGGGG
Organism: Sphaerodactylus townsendi; assembly: GCF_021028975.2. NCBI lineage: Eukaryota > Metazoa > Chordata > Lepidosauria > Squamata > Sphaerodactylidae > Sphaerodactylus > Sphaerodactylus townsendi. The sequence goes on from NC_059430.1 coordinate 115,185,643, forward strand.
GGGTGGGGGGGGGGGGGGGTGGGGGGGGGGGGGGGTGGGGGGGGGGGGGGGTGGGGGGGGGGGGGGGTGGGGGGGGGGGGGGGTGGGGGGGGGGGGGGGTGGGGGGGGGGGGGGGTGGGGGGGGGGGGGGGTGGGGGGGGGGGGGGGTGGGGGGGGGGGGGGGTGGGGGGGGGGGGGGGTGGGGGGGGGGGGGGGTGGGGGGGGGGGGGGGTGGGGGGGGGGGGGGGTGGGGGGGGGGGGGGGTGGGGGGGGGGGGGGGTGGGGGGGGGGGGGGGTGGGGGGGGGGGGGGGTGGGGGGGGGGGGGGGTGGGGGGGGGGGGGGGTGGGGGGGGGGGGGGGTGGGGGGGGGGGGGGGTGGGGGGGGGGGGGGGTGGGGGGGGGGGGGGGTGGGGGGGGGGGGGGGTGGGGGGGGGGGGGGGTGGGGGGGGGGGGGGGTGGGGGGGGGGGGGGGTGGGGGGGGGGGGGGGTGGGGGGGGGGGGGGGTGGGGGGGGGGGGGGGTGGGGGGGGGGGGGGGTGGGGGGGGGGGGGGGTGGGGGGGGGGGGGGGTGGGGGGGGGGGGGGGTGGGGGGGGGGGGGGGTGGGGGGGGGGGGGGGTGGGGGGGGGGGGGGGTGGGGGGGGGGGGGGGTGGGGGGGGGGGGGGGTGGGGGGGGGGGGGGGTGGGGGGGGGGGGGGGTGGGGGGGGGGGGGGGTGGGGGGGGGGGGGGGTGGGGGGGGGGGGGGGTGGGGGGGGGGGGGGGTGGGGGGGGGGGGGGGTGGGGGGGGGGGGGGGTGGGGGGGGGGGGGGGTGGGGGGGGGGGGGGGTGGGGGGGGGGGGGGGTGGGGGGGGGGGGGGGTGGGGGGGGGGGGGGGTGGGGGGGGGGGGGGGTGGGGGGGGGGGGGGGTGGGGGGGGGGGGGGGTGGGGGGGGGGGGGGGTGGGGGGGGGGGGGGGTGGGGGGGGGGGGGGGTGGGGGGGGGGGGGGGTGGGGGGGGGGGGGGGTGGGGGGGGGGGGGGGTGGGGGGGGGGGGGGGTGGGGGGGGGGGGGGGTGGGGGGGGGGGGGGGTGGGGGGGGGGGGGGGTGGGGGGGGGGGGGGGTGGGGGGGGGGGGGGGTGGGGGGGGGGGGGGGTGGGGGGGGGGGGGGGTGGGGGGGGGGGGGGGTGGGGGGGGGGGGGGGTGGGGGGGGGGGGGGGTGGGGGGGGGGGGGGGTGGGGGGGGGGGGGGGTGGGGGGGGGGGGGGGTGGGGGGGGGGGGGGGTGGGGGGGGGGGGGGGTGGGGGGGGGGGGGGGTGGGGGGGGGGGGGGGTGGGGGGGGGGGGGGGTGGGGGGGGGGGGGGGTGGGGGGGGGGGGGGGTGGGGGGGGGGGGGGGTGGGGGGGGGGGGGGGTGGGGGGGGGGGGGGGTGGGGGGGGGGGGGGGTGGGGGGGGGGGGGGGTGGGGGGGGGGGGGGGTGGGGGGGGGGGGGGGTGGGGGGGGGGGGGGGTGGGGGGGGGGGGGGGTGGGGGGGGGGGGGGGTGGGGGGGGGGGGGGGTGGGGGGGGGGGGGGGTGGGGGGGGGGGGGGGTGGGGGGGGGGGGGGGTGGGGGGGGGGGGGGGTGGGGGGGGGGGGGGGTGGGGGGGGGGGGGGGTGGGGGGGGGGGGGGGTGGGGGGGGGGGGGGGTGGGGGGGGGGGGGGGTGGGGGGGGGGGGGGGTGGGGGGGGGGGGGGGTGGGGGGGGGGGGGGGTGGGGGGGGGGGGGGGTGGGGGGGGGGGGGGGTGGGGGGGGGGGGGGGTGGGGGGGGGGGGGGGTGGGGGGGGGGGGGGGTGGGGGGGGGGGGGGGTGGGGGGGGGGGGGGGTGGGGGGGGGGGGGGGTGGGGGGGGGGGGGGGTGGGGGGGGGGGGGGGTGGGGGGGGGGGGGGGTGGGGGGGGGGGGGGGTGGGGGGGGGGGGGGGTGGGGGGGGGGGGGGGTGGGGGGGGGGGGGGGTGGGGGGGGGGGGGGGTGGGGGGGGGGGGGGGTGGGGGGGGGGGGGGGTGGGGGGGGGGGGGGGTGGGGGGGGGGGGGGGTGGGGGGGGGGGGGGGTGGGGGGGGGGGGGGGTGGGGGGGGGGGGGGGTGGGGGGGGGGGGGGGTGGGGGGGGGGGGGGGTGGGGGGGGGGGGGGGTGGGGGGGGGGGGGGGTGGGGGGGGGGGGGGGTGGGGGGGGGGGGGGGTGGGGGGGGGGGGGGGTGGGGGGGGGGGGGGGTGGGGGGGGGGGGGGGTGGGGGGGGGGGGGGGTGGGGGGGGGGGGGGGTGGGGGGGGGGGGGGGTGGGGGGGGGGGGGGGTGGGGGGGGGGGGGGGTGGGGGGGGGGGGGGGTGGGGGGGGGGGGGGGTGGGGGGGGGGGGGGGTGGGGGGGGGGGGGGGTGGGGGGGGGGGGGGGTGGGGGGGGGGGGGGGTGGGGGGGGGGGGGGGTGGGGGGGGGGGGGGGTGGGGGGGGGGGGGGGTGGGGGGGGGGGGGGGTGGGGGGGGGGGGGGGTGGGGGGGGGGGGGGGTGGGGGGGGGGGGGGGTGGGGGGGGGGGGGGGTGGGGGGGGGGGGGGGTGGGGGGGGGGGGGGGTGGGGGGGGGGGGGGGTGGGGGGGGGGGGGGGTGGGGGGGGGGGGGGGTGGGGGGGGGGGGGGGTGGGGGGGGGGGGGGGTGGGGGGGGGGGGGGGTGGGGGGGGGGGGGGGTGGGGGGGGGGGGGGGTGGGGGGGGGGGGGGGTGGGGGGGGGGGGGGGTGGGGGGGGGGGGGGGTGGGGGGGGGGGGGGGTGGGGGGGGGGGGGGGTGGGGGGGGGGGGGGGTGGGGGGGGGGGGGGGTGGGGGGGGGGGGGGGTGGGGGGGGGGGGGGGTGGGGGGGGGGGGGGGTGGGGGGGGGGGGGGGTGGGGGGGGGGGGGGGTGGGGGGGGGGGGGGGTGGGGGGGGGGGGGGGTGGGGGGGGGGGGGGGTGGGGGGGGGGGGGGGTGGGGGGGGGGGGGGGTGGGGGGGGGGGGGGGTGGGGGGGGGGGGGGGTGGGGGGGGGGGGGGGTGGGGGGGGGGGGGGGTGGGGGGGGGGGGGGGTGGGGGGGGGGGGGGGTGGGGGGGGGGGGGGGTGGGGGGGGGGGGGGGTGGGGGGGGGGGGGGGTGGGGGGGGGGGGGGGTGGGGGGGGGGGGGGGTGGGGGGGGGGGGGGGTGGGGGGGGGGGGGGGTGGGGGGGGGGGGGGGTGGGGGGGGGGGGGGGTGGGGGGGGGGGGGGGTGGGGGGGGGGGGGGGTGGGGGGGGGGGGGGGTGGGGGGGGGGGGGGGTGGGGGGGGGGGGGGGTGGGGGGGGGGGGGGGTGGGGGGGGGGGGGGGTGGGGGGGGGGGGGGGTGGGGGGGGGGGGGGGTGGGGGGGGGGGGGGGTGGGGGGGGGGGGGGGTGGGGGGGGGGGGGGGTGGGGGGGGGGGGGGGTGGGGGGGGGGGGGGGTGGGGGGGGGGGGGGGTGGGGGGGGGGGGGGGTGGGGGGGGGGGGGGGTGGGGGGGGGGGGGGGTGGGGGGGGGGGGGGGTGGGGGGGGGGGGGGGTGGGGGGGGGGGGGGGTGGGGGGGGGGGGGGGTGGGGGGGGGGGGGGGTGGGGGGGGGGGGGGGTGGGGGGGGGGGGGGGTGGGGGGGGGGGGGGGTGGGGGGGGGGGGGGGTGGGGGGGGGGGGGGGTGGGGGGGGGGGGGGGTGGGGGGGGGGGGGGGTGGGGGGGGGGGGGGGTGGGGGGGGGGGGGGGTGGGGGGGGGGGGGGGTGGGGGGGGGGGGGGGTGGGGGGGGGGGGGGGTGGGGGGGGGGGGGGGTGGGGGGGGGGGGGGGTGGGGGGGGGGGGGGGTGGGGGGGGGGGGGGGTGGGGGGGGGGGGGGGTGGGGGGGGGGGGGGGTGGGGGGGGGGGGGGGTGGGGGGGGGGGGGGGTGGGGGGGGGGGGGGGTGGGGGGGGGGGGGGGTGGGGGGGGGGGGGGGTGGGGGGGGGGGGGGGTGGGGGGGGGGGGGGGTGGGGGGGGGGGGGGGTGGGGGGGGGGGGGGGTGGGGGGGGGGGGGGGTGGGGGGGGGGGGGGGTGGGGGGGGGGGGGGGTGGGGGGGGGGGGGGGTGGGGGGGGGGGGGGGTGGGGGGGGGGGGGGGTGGGGGGGGGGGGGGGTGGGGGGGGGGGGGGGTGGGGGGGGGGGGGGGTGGGGGGGGGGGGGGGTGGGGGGGGGGGGGGGTGGGGGGGGGGGGGGGTGGGGGGGGGGGGGGGTGGGGGGGGGGGGGGGTGGGGGGGGGGGGGGGTGGGGGGGGGGGGGGGTGGGGGGGGGGGGGGGTGGGGGGGGGGGGGGGTGGGGGGGGGGGGGGGTGGGGGGGGGGGGGGGTGGGGGGGGGGGGGGGTGGGGGGGGGGGGGGGTGGGGGGGGGGGGGGGTGGGGGGGGGGGGGGGTGGGGGGGGGGGGGGGTGGGGGGGGGGGGGGGTGGGGGGGGGGGGGGGTGGGGGGGGGGGGGGGTGGGGGGGGGGGGGGGTGGGGGGGGGGGGGGGTGGGGGGGGGGGGGGGTGGGGGGGGGGGGGGGTGGGGGGGGGGGGGGGTGGGGGGGGGGGGGGGTGGGGGGGGGGGGGGGTGGGGGGGGGGGGGGGTGGGGGGGGGGGGGGGTGGGGGGGGGGGGGGGTGGGGGGGGGGGGGGGTGGGGGGGGGGGGGGGTGGGGGGGGGGGGGGGTGGGGGGGGGGGGGGGTGGGGGGGGGGGGGGGTGGGGGGGGGGGGGGGTGGGGGGGGGGGGGGGTGGGGGGGGGGGGGGGTGGGGGGGGGGGGGGGTGGGGGGGGGGGGGGGTGGGGGGGGGGGGGGGTGGGGGGGGGGGGGGGTGGGGGGGGGGGGGGGTGGGGGGGGGGGGGGGTGGGGGGGGGGGGGGGTGGGGGGGGGGGGGGGTGGGGGGGGGGGGGGGTGGGGGGGGGGGGGGGTGGGGGGGGGGGGGGGTGGGGGGGGGGGGGGGTGGGGGGGGGGGGGGGTGGGGGGGGGGGGGGGTGGGGGGGGGGGGGGGTGGGGGGGGGGGGGGGTGGGGGGGGGGGGGGGTGGGGGGGGGGGGGGGTGGGGGGGGGGGGGGGTGGGGGGGGGGGGGGGTGGGGGGGGGGGGGGGTGGGGGGGGGGGGGGGTGGGGGGGGGGGGGGGTGGGGGGGGGGGGGGGTGGGGGGGGGGGGGGGTGGGGGGGGGGGGGGGTGGGGGGGGGGGGGGGTGGGGGGGGGGGGGGGTGGGGGGGGGGGGGGGTGGGGGGGGGGGGGGGTGGGGGGGGGGGGGGGTGGGGGGGGGGGGGGGTGGGGGGGGGGGGGGGTGGGGGGGGGGGGGGGTGGGGGGGGGGGGGGGTGGGGGGGGGGGGGGGTGGGGGGGGGGGGGGGTGGGGGGGGGGGGGGGTGGGGGGGGGGGGGGGTGGGGGGGGGGGGGGGTGGGGGGGGGGGGGGGTGGGGGGGGGGGGGGGTGGGGGGGGGGGGGGGTGGGGGGGGGGGGGGGTGGGGGGGGGGGGGGGTGGGGGGGGGGGGGGGTGGGGGGGGGGGGGGGTGGGGGGGGGGGGGGGTGGGGGGGGGGGGGGGTGGGGGGGGGGGGGGGTGGGGGGGGGGGGGGGTGGGGGGGGGGGGGGGTGGGGGGGGGGGGGGGTGGGGGGGGGGGGGGGTGGGGGGGGGGGGGGGTGGGGGGGGGGGGGGGTGGGGGGGGGGGGGGGTGGGGGGGGGGGGGGGTGGGGGGGGGGGGGGGTGGGGGGGGGGGGGGGTGGGGGGGGGGGGGGGTGGGGGGGGGGGGGGGTGGGGGGGGGGGGGGGTGGGGGGGGGGGGGGGTGGGGGGGGGGGGGGGTGGGGGGGGGGGGGGGTGGGGGGGGGGGGGGGTGGGGGGGGGGGGGGGTGGGGGGGGGGGGGGGTGGGGGGGGGGGGGGGTGGGGGGGGGGGGGGGTGGGGGGGGGGGGGGGTGGGGGGGGGGGGGGGTGGGGGGGGGGGGGGGTGGGGGGGGGGGGGGGTGGGGGGGGGGGGGGGTGGGGGGGGGGGGGGGTGGGGGGGGGGGGGGGTGGGGGGGGGGGGGGGTGGGGGGGGGGGGGGGTGGGGGGGGGGGGGGGTGGGGGGGGGGGGGGGTGGGGGGGGGGGGGGGTGGGGGGGGGGGGGGGTGGGGGGGGGGGGGGGTGGGGGGGGGGGGGGGTGGGGGGGGGGGGGGGTGGGGGGGGGGGGGGGTGGGGGGGGGGGGGGGTGGGGGGGGGGGGGGGTGGGGGGGGGGGGGGGTGGGGGGGGGGGGGGGTGGGGGGGGGGGGGGGTGGGGGGGGGGGGGGGTGGGGGGGGGGGGGGGTGGGGGGGGGGGGGGGTGGGGGGGGGGGGGGGTGGGGGGGGGGGGGGGTGGGGGGGGGGGGGGGTGGGGGGGGGGGGGGGTGGGGGGGGGGGGGGGTGGGGGGGGGGGGGGGTGGGGGGGGGGGGGGGTGGGGGGGGGGGGGGGTGGGGGGGGGGGGGGGTGGGGGGGGGGGGGGGTGGGGGGGGGGGGGGGTGGGGGGGGGGGGGGGTGGGGGGGGGGGGGGGTGGGGGGGGGGGGGGGTGGGGGGGGGGGGGGGTGGGGGGGGGGGGGGGTGGGGGGGGGGGGGGGTGGGGGGGGGGGGGGGTGGGGGGGGGGGGGGGTGGGGGGGGGGGGGGGTGGGGGGGGGGGGGGGTGGGGGGGGGGGGGGGTGGGGGGGGGGGGGGGTGGGGGGGGGGGGGGGTGGGGGGGGGGGGGGGTGGGGGGGGGGGGGGGTGGGGGGGGGGGGGGGTGGGGGGGGGGGGGGGTGGGGGGGGGGGGGGGTGGGGGGGGGGGGGGGTGGGGGGGGGGGGGGGTGGGGGGGGGGGGGGGTGGGGGGGGGGGGGGGTGGGGGGGGGGGGGGGTGGGGGGGGGGGGGGGTGGGGGGGGGGGGGGGTGGGGGGGGGGGGGGGTGGGGGGGGGGGGGGGTGGGGGGGGGGGGGGGTGGGGGGGGGGGGGGGTGGGGGGGGGGGGGGGTGGGGGGGGGGGGGGGTGGGGGGGGGGGGGGGTGGGGGGGGGGGGGGGTGGGGGGGGGGGGGGGTGGGGGGGGGGGGGGGTGGGGGGGGGGGGGGGTGGGGGGGGGGGGGGGTGGGGGGGGGGGGGGGTGGGGGGGGGGGGGGGTGGGGGGGGGGGGGGGTGGGGGGGGGGGGGGGTGGGGGGGGGGGGGGGTGGGGGGGGGGGGGGGTGGGGGGGGGGGGGGGTGGGGGGGGGGGGGGGTGGGGGGGGGGGGGGGTGGGGGGGGGGGGGGGTGGGGGGGGGGGGGGGTGGGGGGGGGGGGGGGTGGGGGGGGGGGGGGGTGGGGGGGGGGGGGGGTGGGGGGGGGGGGGGGTGGGGGGGGGGGGGGGTGGGGGGGGGGGGGGGTGGGGGGGGGGGGGGGTGGGGGGGGGGGGGGGTGGGGGGGGGGGGGGGTGGGGGGGGGGGGGGGTGGGGGGGGGGGGGGGTGGGGGGGGGGGGGGGTGGGGGGGGGGGGGGGTGGGGGGGGGGGGGGGTGGGGGGGGGGGGGGGTGGGGGGGGGGGGGGGTGGGGGGGGGGGGGGGTGGGGGGGGGGGGGGGTGGGGGGGGGGGGGGGTGGGGGGGGGGGGGGGTGGGGGGGGGGGGGGGTGGGGGGGGGGGGGGGTGGGGGGGGGGGGGGGTGGGGGGGGGGGGGGGTGGGGGGGGGGGGGGGTGGGGGGGGGGGGGGGTGGGGGGGGGGGGGGGTGGGGGGGGGGGGGGGTGGGGGGGGGGGGGGGTGGGGGGGGGGGGGGGTGGGGGGGGGGGGGGGTGGGGGGGGGGGGGGGTGGGGGGGGGGGGGGGTGGGGGGGGGGGGGGGTGGGGGGGGGGGGGGGTGGGGGGGGGGGGGGGTGGGGGGGGGGGGGGGTGGGGGGGGGGGGGGGTGGGGGGGGGGGGGGGTGGGGGGGGGGGGGGGTGGGGGGGGGGGGGGGTGGGGGGGGGGGGGGGTGGGGGGGGGGGGGGGTGGGGGGGGGGGGGGGTGGGGGGGGGGGGGGGTGGGGGGGGGGGGGGGTGGGGGGGGGGGGGGGTGGGGGGGGGGGGGGGTGGGGGGGGGGGGGGGTGGGGGGGGGGGGGGGTGGGGGGGGGGGGGGGTGGGGGGGGGGGGGGGTGGGGGGGGGGGGGGGTGGGGGGGGGGGGGGGTGGGGGGGGGGGGGGGTGGGGGGGGGGGGGGGTGGGGGGGGGGGGGGGTGGGGGGGGGGGGGGGTGGGGGGGGGGGGGGGTGGGGGGGGGGGGGGGTGGGGGGGGGGGGGGGTGGGGGGGGGGGGGGGTGGGGGGGGGGGGGGGTGGGGGGGGGGGGGGGTGGGGGGGGGGGGGGGTGGGGGGGGGGGGGGGTGGGGGGGGGGGGGGGTGGGGGGGGGGGGGGGTGGGGGGGGGGGGGGGTGGGGGGGGGGGGGGGTGGGGGGGGGGGGGGGTGGGGGGGGGGGGGGGTGGGGGGGGGGGGGGGTGGGGGGGGGGGGGGGTGGGGGGGGGGGGGGGTGGGGGGGGGGGGGGGTGGGGGGGGGGGGGGGTGGGGGGGGGGGGGGGTGGGGGGGGGGGGGGGTGGGGGGGGGGGGGGGTGGGGGGGGGGGGGGGTGGGGGGGGGGGGGGGTGGGGGGGGGGGGGGGTGGGGGGGGGGGGGGGTGGGGGGGGGGGGGGGTGGGGGGGGGGGGGGGTGGGGGGGGGGGGGGGTGGGGGGGGGGGGGGGTGGGGGGGGGGGGGGGTGGGGGGGGGGGGGGGTGGGGGGGGGGGGGGGTGGGGGGGGGGGGGGGTGGGGGGGGGGGGGGGTGGGGGGGGGGGGGGGTGGGGGGGGGGGGGGGTGGGGGGGGGGGGGGGTGGGGGGGGGGGGGGGTGGGGGGGGGGGGGGGTGGGGGGGGGGGGGGGTGGGGGGGGGGGGGGGTGGGGGGGGGGGGGGGTGGGGGGGGGGGGGGGTGGGGGGGGGGGGGGGTGGGGGGGGGGGGGGGTGGGGGGGGGGGGGGGTGGGGGGGGGGGGGGGTGGGGGGGGGGGGGGGTGGGGGGGGGGGGGGGTGGGGGGGGGGGGGGGTGGGGGGGGGGGGGGGTGGGGGGGGGGGGGGGTGGGGGGGGGGGGGGGTGGGGGGGGGGGGGGGTGGGGGGGGGGGGGGGTGGGGGGGGGGGGGGGTGGGGGGGGGGGGGGGTGGGGGGGGGGGGGGGTGGGGGGGGGGGGGGGTGGGGGGGGGGGGGGGTGGGGGGGGGGGGGGGTGGGGGGGGGGGGGGGTGGGGGGGGGGGGGGGTGGGGGGGGGGGGGGGTGGGGGGGGGGGGGGGTGGGGGGGGGGGGGGGTGGGGGGGGGGGGGGGTGGGGGGGGGGGGGGGTGGGGGGGGGGGGGGGTGGGGGGGGGGGGGGGTGGGGGGGGGGGGGGGTGGGGGGGGGGGGGGGTGGGGGGGGGGGGGGGTGGGGGGGGGGGGGGGTGGGGGGGGGGGGGGGTGGGGGGGGGGGGGGGTGGGGGGGGGGGGGGGTGGGGGGGGGGGGGGGTGGGGGGGGGGGGGGGTGGGGGGGGGGGGGGGTGGGGGGGGGGGGGGGTGGGGGGGGGGGGGGGTGGGGGGGGGGGGGGGTGGGGGGGGGGGGGGGTGGGGGGGGGGGGGGGTGGGGGGGGGGGGGGGTGGGGGGGGGGGGGGGTGGGGGGGGGGGGGGGTGGGGGGGGGGGGGGGTGGGGGGGGGGGGGGGTGGGGGGGGGGGGGGGTGGGGGGGGGGGGGGGTGGGGGGGGGGGGGGGTGGGGGGGGGGGGGGGTGGGGGGGGGGGGGGGTGGGGGGGGGGGGGGGTGGGGGGGGGGGGGGGTGGGGGGGGGGGGGGGTGGGGGGGGGGGGGGGTGGGGGGGGGGGGGGGTGGGGGGGGGGGGGGGTGGGGGGGGGGGGGGGTGGGGGGGGGGGGGGGTGGGGGGGGGGGGGGGTGGGGGGGGGGGGGGGTGGGGGGGGGGGGGGGTGGGGGGGGGGGGGGGTGGGGGGGGGGGGGGGTGGGGGGGGGGGGGGGTGGGGGGGGGGGGGGGTGGGGGGGGGGGGGGGTGGGGGGGGGGGGGGGTGGGGGGGGGGGGGGGTGGGGGGGGGGGGGGGTGGGGGGGGGGGGGGGTGGGGGGGGGGGGGGGTGGGGGGGGGGGGGGGTGGGGGGGGGGGGGGGTGGGGGGGGGGGGGGGTGGGGGGGGGGGGGGGTGGGGGGGGGGGGGGGTGGGGGGGGGGGGGGGTGGGGGGGGGGGGGGGTGGGGGGGGGGGGGGGTGGGGGGGGGGGGGGGTGGGGGGGGGGGGGGGTGGGGGGGGGGGGGGGTGGGGGGGGGGGGGGGTGGGGGGGGGGGGGGGTGGGGGGGGGGGGGGGTGGGGGGGGGGGGGGGTGGGGGGGGGGGGGGGTGGGGGGGGGGGGGGGTGGGGGGGGGGGGGGGTGGGGGGGGGGGGGGGTGGGGGGGGGGGGGGGTGGGGGGGGGGGGGGGTGGGGGGGGGGGGGGGTGGGGGGGGGGGGGGGTGGGGGGGGGGGGGGGTGGGGGGGGGGGGGGGTGGGGGGGGGGGGGGGTGGGGGGGGGGGGGGGTGGGGGGGGGGGGGGGTGGGGGGGGGGGGGGGTGGGGGGGGGGGGGGGTGGGGGGGGGGGGGGGTGGGGGGGGGGGGGGGTGGGGGGGGGGGGGGGTGGGGGGGGGGGGGGGTGGGGGGGGGGGGGGGTGGGGGGGGGGGGGGGTGGGGGGGGGGGGGGGTGGGGGGGGGGGGGGGTGGGGGGGGGGGGGGGTGGGGGGGGGGGGGGGTGGGGGGGGGGGGGGGTGGGGGGGGGGGGGGGTGGGGGGGGGGGGGGGTGGGGGGGGGGGGGGGTGGGGGGGGGGGGGGGTGGGGGGGGGGGGGGGTGGGGGGGGGGGGGGGTGGGGGGGGGGGGGGGTGGGGGGGGGGGGGGGTGGGGGGGGGGGGGGGTGGGGGGGGGGGGGGGTGGGGGGGGGGGGGGGTGGGGGGGGGGGGGGGTGGGGGGGGGGGGGGGTGGGGGGGGGGGGGGGTGGGGGGGGGGGGGGGTGGGGGGGGGGGGGGGTGGGGGGGGGGGGGGGTGGGGGGGGGGGGGGGTGGGGGGGGGGGGGGGTGGGGGGGGGGGGGGGTGGGGGGGGGGGGGGGTGGGGGGGGGGGGGGGTGGGGGGGGGGGGGGGTGGGGGGGGGGGGGGGTGGGGGGGGGGGGGGGTGGGGGGGGGGGGGGGTGGGGGGGGGGGGGGGTGGGGGGGGGGGGGGGTGGGGGGGGGGGGGGGTGGGGGGGGGGGGGGGTGGGGGGGGGGGGGGGTGGGGGGGGGGGGGGGTGGGGGGGGGGGGGGGTGGGGGGGGGGGGGGGTGGGGGGGGGGGGGGGTGGGGGGGGGGGGGGGTGGGGGGGGGGGGGGGTGGGGGGGGGGGGGGGTGGGGGGGGGGGGGGGTGGGGGGGGGGGGGGGTGGGGGGGGGGGGGGGTGGGGGGGGGGGGGGGTGGGGGGGGGGGGGGGTGGGGGGGGGGGGGGGTGGGGGGGGGGGGGGGTGGGGGGGGGGGGGGGTGGGGGGGGGGGGGGGTGGGGGGGGGGGGGGGTGGGGGGGGGGGGGGGTGGGGGGGGGGGGGGGTGGGGGGGGGGGGGGGTGGGGGGGGGGGGGGGTGGGGGGGGGGGGGGGTGGGGGGGGGGGGGGGTGGGGGGGGGGGGGGGTGGGGGGGGGGGGGGGTGGGGGGGGGGGGGGGTGGGGGGGGGGGGGGGTGGGGGGGGGGGGGGGTGGGGGGGGGGGGGGGTGGGGGGGGGGGGGGGTGGGGGGGGGGGGGGGTGGGGGGGGGGGGGGGTGGGGGGGGGGGGGGGTGGGGGGGGGGGGGGGTGGGGGGGGGGGGGGGTGGGGGGGGGGGGGGGTGGGGGGGGGGGGGGGTGGGGGGGGGGGGGGGTGGGGGGGGGGGGGGGTGGGGGGGGGGGGGGGTGGGGGGGGGGGGGGGTGGGGGGGGGGGGGGGTGGGGGGGGGGGGGGGTGGGGGGGGGGGGGGGTGGGGGGGGGGGGGGGTGGGGGGGGGGGGGGGTGGGGGGGGGGGGGGGTGGGGGGGGGGGGGGGTGGGGGGGGGGGGGGGTGGGGGGGGGGGGGGGTGGGGGGGGGGGGGGGTGGGGGGGGGGGGGGGTGGGGGGGGGGGGGGGTGGGGGGGGGGGGGGGTGGGGGGGGGGGGGGGTGGGGGGGGGGGGGGGTGGGGGGGGGGGGGGGTGGGGGGGGGGGGGGGTGGGGGGGGGGGGGGGTGGGGGGGGGGGGGGGTGGGGGGGGGGGGGGGTGGGGGGGGGGGGGGGTGGGGGGGGGGGGGGGTGGGGGGGGGGGGGGGTGGGGGGGGGGGGGGGTGGGGGGGGGGGGGGGTGGGGGGGGGGGGGGGTGGGGGGGGGGGGGGGTGGGGGGGGGGGGGGGTGGGGGGGGGGGGGGGTGGGGGGGGGGGGGGGTGGGGGGGGGGGGGGGTGGGGGGGGGGGGGGGTGGGGGGGGGGGGGGGTGGGGGGGGGGGGGGGTGGGGGGGGGGGGGGGTGGGGGGGGGGGGGGGTGGGGGGGGGGGGGGGTGGGGGGGGGGGGGGGTGGGGGGGGGGGGGGGTGGGGGGGGGGGGGGGTGGGGGGGGGGGGGGGTGGGGGGGGGGGGGGGTGGGGGGGGGGGGGGGTGGGGGGGGGGGGGGGTGGGGGGGGGGGGGGGTGGGGGGGGGGGGGGGTGGGGGGGGGGGGGGGTGGGGGGGGGGGGGGGTGGGGGGGGGGGGGGGTGGGGGGGGGGGGGGGTGGGGGGGGGGGGGGGTGGGGGGGGGGGGGGGTGGGGGGGGGGGGGGGTGGGGGGGGGGGGGGGTGGGGGGGGGGGGGGGTGGGGGGGGGGGGGGGTGGGGGGGGGGGGGGGTGGGGGGGGGGGGGGGTGGGGGGGGGGGGGGGTGGGGGGGGGGGGGGGTGGGGGGGGGGGGGGGTGGGGGGGGGGGGGGGTGGGGGGGGGGGGGGGTGGGGGGGGGGGGGGGTGGGGGGGGGGGGGGGTGGGGGGGGGGGGGGGTGGGGGGGGGGGGGGGTGGGGGGGGGGGGGGGTGGGGGGGGGGGGGGGTGGGGGGGGGGGGGGGTGGGGGGGGGGGGGGGTGGGGGGGGGGGGGGGTGGGGGGGGGGGGGGGTGGGGGGGGGGGGGGGTGGGGGGGGGGGGGGGTGGGGGGGGGGGGGGGTGGGGGGGGGGGGGGGTGGGGGGGGGGGGGGGTGGGGGGGGGGGGGGGTGGGGGGGGGGGGGGGTGGGGGGGGGGGGGGGTGGGGGGGGGGGGGGGTGGGGGGGGGGGGGGGTGGGGGGGGGGGGGGGTGGGGGGGGGGGGGGGTGGGGGGGGGGGGGGGTGGGGGGGGGGGGGGGTGGGGGGGGGGGGGGGTGGGGGGGGGGGGGGGTGGGGGGGGGGGGGGGTGGGGGGGGGGGGGGGTGGGGGGGGGGGGGGGTGGGGGGGGGGGGGGGTGGGGGGGGGGGGGGGTGGGGGGGGGGGGGGGTGGGGGGGGGGGGGGGTGGGGGGGGGGGGGGGTGGGGGGGGGGGGGGGTGGGGGGGGGGGGGGGTGGGGGGGGGGGGGGGTGGGGGGGGGGGGGGGTGGGGGGGGGGGGGGGTGGGGGGGGGGGGGGGTGGGGGGGGGGGGGGGTGGGGGGGGGGGGGGGTGGGGGGGGGGGGGGGTGGGGGGGGGGGGGGGTGGGGGGGGGGGGGGGTGGGGGGGGGGGGGGGTGGGGGGGGGGGGGGGTGGGGGGGGGGGGGGGTGGGGGGGGGGGGGGGTGGGGGGGGGGGGGGGTGGGGGGGGGGGGGGGTGGGGGGGGGGGGGGGTGGGGGGGGGGGGGGGTGGGGGGGGGGGGGGGTGGGGGGGGGGGGGGGTGGGGGGGGGGGGGGGTGGGGGGGGGGGGGGGTGGGGGGGGGGGGGGGTGGGGGGGGGGGGGGGTGGGGGGGGGGGGGGGTGGGGGGGGGGGGGGGTGGGGGGGGGGGGGGGTGGGGGGGGGGGGGGGTGGGGGGGGGGGGGGGTGGGGGGGGGGGGGGGTGGGGGGGGGGGGGGGTGGGGGGGGGGGGGGGTGGGGGGGGGGGGGGGTGGGGGGGGGGGGGGGTGGGGGGGGGGGGGGGTGGGGGGGGGGGGGGGTGGGGGGGGGGGGGGGTGGGGGGGGGGGGGGGTGGGGGGGGGGGGGGGTGGGGGGGGGGGGGGGTGGGGGGGGGGGGGGGTGGGGGGGGGGGGGGGTGGGGGGGGGGGGGGGTGGGGGGGGGGGGGGGTGGGGGGGGGGGGGGGTGGGGGGGGGGGGGGGTGGGGGGGGGGGGGGGTGGGGGGGGGGGGGGGTGGGGGGGGGGGGGGGTGGGGGGGGGGGGGGGTGGGGGGGGGGGGGGGTGGGGGGGGGGGGGGGTGGGGGGGGGGGGGGGTGGGGGGGGGGGGGGGTGGGGGGGGGGGGGGGTGGGGGGGGGGGGGGGTGGGGGGGGGGGGGGGTGGGGGGGGGGGGGGGTGGGGGGGGGGGGGGGTGGGGGGGGGGGGGGGTGGGGGGGGGGGGGGGTGGGGGGGGGGGGGGGTGGGGGGGGGGGGGGGTGGGGGGGGGGGGGGGTGGGGGGGGGGGGGGGTGGGGGGGGGGGGGGGTGGGGGGGGGGGGGGGTGGGGGGGGGGGGGGGTGGGGGGGGGGGGGGGTGGGGGGGGGGGGGGGTGGGGGGGGGGGGGGGTGGGGGGGGGGGGGGGTGGGGGGGGGGGGGGGTGGGGGGGGGGGGGGGTGGGGGGGGGGGGGGGTGGGGGGGGGGGGGGGTGGGGGGGGGGGGGGGTGGGGGGGGGGGGGGGTGGGGGGGGGGGGGGGTGGGGGGGGGGGGGGGTGGGGGGGGGGGGGGGTGGGGGGGGGGGGGGGTGGGGGGGGGGGGGGGTGGGGGGGGGGGGGGGTGGGGGGGGGGGGGGGTGGGGGGGGGGGGGGGTGGGGGGGGGGGGGGGTGGGGGGGGGGGGGGGTGGGGGGGGGGGGGGGTGGGGGGGGGGGGGGGTGGGGGGGGGGGGGGGTGGGGGGGGGGGGGGGTGGGGGGGGGGGGGGGTGGGGGGGGGGGGGGGTGGGGGGGGGGGGGGGTGGGGGGGGGGGGGGGTGGGGGGGGGGGGGGGTGGGGGGGGGGGGGGGTGGGGGGGGGGGGGGGTGGGGGGGGGGGGGGGTGGGGGGGGGGGGGGGTGGGGGGGGGGGGGGGTGGGGGGGGGGGGGGGTGGGGGGGGGGGGGGGTGGGGGGGGGGGGGGGTGGGGGGGGGGGGGGGTGGGGGGGGGGGGGGGTGGGGGGGGGGGGGGGTGGGGGGGGGGGGGGGTGGGGGGGGGGGGGGGTGGGGGGGGGGGGGGGTGGGGGGGGGGGGGGGTGGGGGGGGGGGGGGGTGGGGGGGGGGGGGGGTGGGGGGGGGGGGGGGTGGGGGGGGGGGGGGGTGGGGGGGGGGGGGGGTGGGGGGGGGGGGGGGTGGGGGGGGGGGGGGGTGGGGGGGGGGGGGGGTGGGGGGGGGGGGGGGTGGGGGGGGGGGGGGGTGGGGGGGGGGGGGGGTGGGGGGGGGGGGGGGTGGGGGGGGGGGGGGGTGGGGGGGGGGGGGGGTGGGGGGGGGGGGGGGTGGGGGGGGGGGGGGGTGGGGGGGGGGGGGGGTGGGGGGGGGGGGGGGTGGGGGGGGGGGGGGGTGGGGGGGGGGGGGGGTGGGGGGGGGGGGGGGTGGGGGGGGGGGGGGGTGGGGGGGGGGGGGGGTGGGGGGGGGGGGGGGTGGGGGGGGGGGGGGGTGGGGGGGGGGGGGGGTGGGGGGGGGGGGGGGTGGGGGGGGGGGGGGGTGGGGGGGGGGGGGGGTGGGGGGGGGGGGGGGTGGGGGGGGGGGGGGGTGGGGGGGGGGGGGGGTGGGGGGGGGGGGGGGTGGGGGGGGGGGGGGGTGGGGGGGGGGGGGGGTGGGGGGGGGGGGGGGTGGGGGGGGGGGGGGGTGGGGGGGGGGGGGGGTGGGGGGGGGGGGGGGTGGGGGGGGGGGGGGGTGGGGGGGGGGGGGGGTGGGGGGGGGGGGGGGTGGGGGGGGGGGGGGGTGGGGGGGGGGGGGGGTGGGGGGGGGGGGGGGTGGGGGGGGGGGGGGGTGGGGGGGGGGGGGGGTGGGGGGGGGGGGGGGTGGGGGGGGGGGGGGGTGGGGGGGGGGGGGGGTGGGGGGGGGGGGGGGTGGGGGGGGGGGGGGGTGGGGGGGGGGGGGGGTGGGGGGGGGGGGGGGTGGGGGGGGGGGGGGGTGGGGGGGGGGGGGGGTGGGGGGGGGGGGGGGTGGGGGGGGGGGGGGGTGGGGGGGGGGGGGGGTGGGGGGGGGGGGGGGTGGGGGGGGGGGGGGGTGGGGGGGGGGGGGGGTGGGGGGGGGGGGGGGTGGGGGGGGGGGGGGGTGGGGGGGGGGGGGGGTGGGGGGGGGGGGGGGTGGGGGGGGGGGGGGGTGGGGGGGGGGGGGGGTGGGGGGGGGGGGGGGTGGGGGGGGGGGGGGGTGGGGGGGGGGGGGGGTGGGGGGGGGGGGGGGTGGGGGGGGGGGGGGGTGGGGGGGGGGGGGGGTGGGGGGGGGGGGGGGTGGGGGGGGGGGGGGGTGGGGGGGGGGGGGGGTGGGGGGGGGGGGGGGTGGGGGGGGGGGGGGGTGGGGGGGGGGGGGGGTGGGGGGGGGGGGGGGTGGGGGGGGGGGGGGGTGGGGGGGGGGGGGGGTGGGGGGGGGGGGGGGTGGGGGGGGGGGGGGGTGGGGGGGGGGGGGGGTGGGGGGGGGGGGGGGTGGGGGGGGGGGGGGGTGGGGGGGGGGGGGGGTGGGGGGGGGGGGGGGTGGGGGGGGGGGGGGGTGGGGGGGGGGGGGGGTGGGGGGGGGGGGGGGTGGGGGGGGGGGGGGGTGGGGGGGGGGGGGGGTGGGGGGGGGGGGGGGTGGGGGGGGGGGGGGGTGGGGGGGGGGGGGGGTGGGGGGGGGGGGGGGTGGGGGGGGGGGGGGGTGGGGGGGGGGGGGGGTGGGGGGGGGGGGGGGTGGGGGGGGGGGGGGGTGGGGGGGGGGGGGGGTGGGGGGGGGGGGGGGTGGGGGGGGGGGGGGGTGGGGGGGGGGGGGGGTGGGGGGGGGGGGGGGTGGGGGGGGGGGGGGGTGGGGGGGGGGGGGGGTGGGGGGGGGGGGGGGTGGGGGGGGGGGGGGGTGGGGGGGGGGGGGGGTGGGGGGGGGGGGGGGTGGGGGGGGGGGGGGGTGGGGGGGGGGGGGGGTGGGGGGGGGGGGGGGTGGGGGGGGGGGGGGGTGGGGGGGGGGGGGGGTGGGGGGGGGGGGGGGTGGGGGGGGGGGGGGGTGGGGGGGGGGGGGGGTGGGGGGGGGGGGGGGTGGGGGGGGGGGGGGGTGGGGGGGGGGGGGGGTGGGGGGGGGGGGGGGTGGGGGGGGGGGGGGGTGGGGGGGGGGGGGGGTGGGGGGGGGGGGGGGTGGGGGGGGGGGGGGGTGGGGGGGGGGGGGGGTGGGGGGGGGGGGGGGTGGGGGGGGGGGGGGGTGGGGGGGGGGGGGGGTGGGGGGGGGGGGGGGTGGGGGGGGGGGGGGGTGGGGGGGGGGGGGGGTGGGGGGGGGGGGGGGTGGGGGGGGGGGGGGGTGGGGGGGGGGGGGGGTGGGGGGGGGGGGGGGTGGGGGGGGGGGGGGGTGGGGGGGGGGGGGGGTGGGGGGGGGGGGGGGTGGGGGGGGGGGGGGGTGGGGGGGGGGGGGGGTGGGGGGGGGGGGGGGTGGGGGGGGGGGGGGGTGGGGGGGGGGGGGGGTGGGGGGGGGGGGGGGTGGGGGGGGGGGGGGGTGGGGGGGGGGGGGGGTGGGGGGGGGGGGGGGTGGGGGGGGGGGGGGGTGGGGGGGGGGGGGGGTGGGGGGGGGGGGGGGTGGGGGGGGGGGGGGGTGGGGGGGGGGGGGGGTGGGGGGGGGGGGGGGTGGGGGGGGGGGGGGGTGGGGGGGGGGGGGGGTGGGGGGGGGGGGGGGTGGGGGGGGGGGGGGGTGGGGGGGGGGGGGGGTGGGGGGGGGGGGGGGTGGGGGGGGGGGGGGGTGGGGGGGGGGGGGGGTGGGGGGGGGGGGGGGTGGGGGGGGGGGGGGGTGGGGGGGGGGGGGGGTGGGGGGGGGGGGGGGTGGGGGGGGGGGGGGGTGGGGGGGGGGGGGGGTGGGGGGGGGGGGGGGTGGGGGGGGGGGGGGGTGGGGGGGGGGGGGGGTGGGGGGGGGGGGGGGTGGGGGGGGGGGGGGGTGGGGGGGGGGGGGGGTGGGGGGGGGGGGGGGTGGGGGGGGGGGGGGGTGGGGGGGGGGGGGGGTGGGGGGGGGGGGGGGTGGGGGGGGGGGGGGGTGGGGGGGGGGGGGGGTGGGGGGGGGGGGGGGTGGGGGGGGGGGGGGGTGGGGGGGGGGGGGGGTGGGGGGGGGGGGGGGTGGGGGGGGGGGGGGGTGGGGGGGGGGGGGGGTGGGGGGGGGGGGGGGTGGGGGGGGGGGGGGGTGGGGGGGGGGGGGGGTGGGGGGGGGGGGGGGTGGGGGGGGGGGGGGGTGGGGGGGGGGGGGGGTGGGGGGGGGGGGGGGTGGGGGGGGGGGGGGGTGGGGGGGGGGGGGGGTGGGGGGGGGGGGGGGTGGGGGGGGGGGGGGGTGGGGGGGGGGGGGGGTGGGGGGGGGGGGGGGTGGGGGGGGGGGGGGGTGGGGGGGGGGGGGGGTGGGGGGGGGGGGGGGTGGGGGGGGGGGGGGGTGGGGGGGGGGGGGGGTGGGGGGGGGGGGGGGTGGGGGGGGGGGGGGGTGGGGGGGGGGGGGGGTGGGGGGGGGGGGGGGTGGGGGGGGGGGGGGGTGGGGGGGGGGGGGGGTGGGGGGGGGGGGGGGTGGGGGGGGGGGGGGGTGGGGGGGGGGGGGGGTGGGGGGGGGGGGGGGTGGGGGGGGGGGGGGGTGGGGGGGGGGGGGGGTGGGGGGGGGGGGGGGTGGGGGGGGGGGGGGGTGGGGGGGGGGGGGGGTGGGGGGGGGGGGGGGTGGGGGGGGGGGGGGGTGGGGGGGGGGGGGGGTGGGGGGGGGGGGGGGTGGGGGGGGGGGGGGGTGGGGGGGGGGGGGGGTGGGGGGGGGGGGGGGTGGGGGGGGGGGGGGGTGGGGGGGGGGGGGGGTGGGGGGGGGGGGGGGTGGGGGGGGGGGGGGGTGGGGGGGGGGGGGGGTGGGGGGGGGGGGGGGTGGGGGGGGGGGGGGGTGGGGGGGGGGGGGGGTGGGGGGGGGGGGGGGTGGGGGGGGGGGGGGGTGGGGGGGGGGGGGGGTGGGGGGGGGGGGGGGTGGGGGGGGGGGGGGGTGGGGGGGGGGGGGGGTGGGGGGGGGGGGGGGTGGGGGGGGGGGGGGGTGGGGGGGGGGGGGGGTGGGGGGGGGGGGGGGTGGGGGGGGGGGGGGGTGGGGGGGGGGGGGGGTGGGGGGGGGGGGGGGTGGGGGGGGGGGGGGGTGGGGGGGGGGGGGGGTGGGGGGGGGGGGGGGTGGGGGGGGGGGGGGGTGGGGGGGGGGGGGGGTGGGGGGGGGGGGGGGTGGGGGGGGGGGGGGGTGGGGGGGGGGGGGGGTGGGGGGGGGGGGGGGTGGGGGGGGGGGGGGGTGGGGGGGGGGGGGGGTGGGGGGGGGGGGGGGTGGGGGGGGGGGGGGGTGGGGGGGGGGGGGGGTGGGGGGGGGGGGGGGTGGGGGGGGGGGGGGGTGGGGGGGGGGGGGGGTGGGGGGGGGGGGGGGTGGGGGGGGGGGGGGGTGGGGGGGGGGGGGGGTGGGGGGGGGGGGGGGTGGGGGGGGGGGGGGGTGGGGGGGGGGGGGGGTGGGGGGGGGGGGGGGTGGGGGGGGGGGGGGGTGGGGGGGGGGGGGGGTGGGGGGGGGGGGGGGTGGGGGGGGGGGGGGGTGGGGGGGGGGGGGGGTGGGGGGGGGGGGGGGTGGGGGGGGGGGGGGGTGGGGGGGGGGGGGGGTGGGGGGGGGGGGGGGTGGGGGGGGGGGGGGGTGGGGGGGGGGGGGGGTGGGGGGGGGGGGGGGTGGGGGGGGGGGGGGGTGGGGGGGGGGGGGGGTGGGGGGGGGGGGGGGTGGGGGGGGGGGGGGGTGGGGGGGGGGGGGGGTGGGGGGGGGGGGGGGTGGGGGGGGGGGGGGGTGGGGGGGGGGGGGGGTGGGGGGGGGGGGGGGTGGGGGGGGGGGGGGGTGGGGGGGGGGGGGGGTGGGGGGGGGGGGGGGTGGGGGGGGGGGGGGGTGGGGGGGGGGGGGGGTGGGGGGGGGGGGGGGTGGGGGGGGGGGGGGGTGGGGGGGGGGGGGGGTGGGGGGGGGGGGGGGTGGGGGGGGGGGGGGGTGGGGGGGGGGGGGGGTGGGGGGGGGGGGGGGTGGGGGGGGGGGGGGGTGGGGGGGGGGGGGGGTGGGGGGGGGGGGGGGTGGGGGGGGGGGGGGGTGGGGGGGGGGGGGGGTGGGGGGGGGGGGGGGTGGGGGGGGGGGGGGGTGGGGGGGGGGGGGGGTGGGGGGGGGGGGGGGTGGGGGGGGGGGGGGGTGGGGGGGGGGGGGGGTGGGGGGGGGGGGGGGTGGGGGGGGGGGGGGGTGGGGGGGGGGGGGGGTGGGGGGGGGGGGGGGTGGGGGGGGGGGGGGGTGGGGGGGGGGGGGGGTGGGGGGGGGGGGGGGTGGGGGGGGGGGGGGGTGGGGGGGGGGGGGGGTGGGGGGGGGGGGGGGTGGGGGGGGGGGGGGGTGGGGGGGGGGGGGGGTGGGGGGGGGGGGGGGTGGGGGGGGGGGGGGGTGGGGGGGGGGGGGGGTGGGGGGGGGGGGGGGTGGGGGGGGGGGGGGGTGGGGGGGGGGGGGGGTGGGGGGGGGGGGGGGTGGGGGGGGGGGGGGGTGGGGGGGGGGGGGGGTGGGGGGGGGGGGGGGTGGGGGGGGGGGGGGGTGGGGGGGGGGGGGGGTGGGGGGGGGGGGGGGTGGGGGGGGGGGGGGGTGGGGGGGGGGGGGGGTGGGGGGGGGGGGGGGTGGGGGGGGGGGGGGGTGGGGGGGGGGGGGGGTGGGGGGGGGGGGGGGTGGGGGGGGGGGGGGGTGGGGGGGGGGGGGGGTGGGGGGGGGGGGGGGTGGGGGGGGGGGGGGGTGGGGGGGGGGGGGGGTGGGGGGGGGGGGGGGTGGGGGGGGGGGGGGGTGGGGGGGGGGGGGGGTGGGGGGGGGGGGGGGTGGGGGGGGGGGGGGGTGGGGGGGGGGGGGGGTGGGGGGGGGGGGGGGTGGGGGGGGGGGGGGGTGGGGGGGGGGGGGGGTGGGGGGGGGGGGGGGTGGGGGGGGGGGGGGGTGGGGGGGGGGGGGGGTGGGGGGGGGGGGGGGTGGGGGGGGGGGGGGGTGGGGGGGGGGGGGGGTGGGGGGGGGGGGGGGTGGGGGGGGGGGGGGGTGGGGGGGGGGGGGGGTGGGGGGGGGGGGGGGTGGGGGGGGGGGGGGGTGGGGGGGGGGGGGGGTGGGGGGGGGGGGGGGTGGGGGGGGGGGGGGGTGGGGGGGGGGGGGGGTGGGGGGGGGGGGGGGTGGGGGGGGGGGGGGGTGGGGGGGGGGGGGGGTGGGGGGGGGGGGGGGTGGGGGGGGGGGGGGGTGGGGGGGGGGGGGGGTGGGGGGGGGGGGGGGTGGGGGGGGGGGGGGGTGGGGGGGGGGGGGGGTGGGGGGGGGGGGGGGTGGGGGGGGGGGGGGGTGGGGGGGGGGGGGGGTGGGGGGGGGGGGGGGTGGGGGGGGGGGGGGGTGGGGGGGGGGGGGGGTGGGGGGGGGGGGGGGTGGGGGGGGGGGGGGGTGGGGGGGGGGGGGGGTGGGGGGGGGGGGGGGTGGGGGGGGGGGGGGGTGGGGGGGGGGGGGGGTGGGGGGGGGGGGGGGTGGGGGGGGGGGGGGGTGGGGGGGGGGGGGGGTGGGGGGGGGGGGGGGTGGGGGGGGGGGGGGGTGGGGGGGGGGGGGGGTGGGGGGGGGGGGGGGTGGGGGGGGGGGGGGGTGGGGGGGGGGGGGGGTGGGGGGGGGGGGGGGTGGGGGGGGGGGGGGGTGGGGGGGGGGGGGGGTGGGGGGGGGGGGGGGTGGGGGGGGGGGGGGGTGGGGGGGGGGGGGGGTGGGGGGGGGGGGGGGTGGGGGGGGGGGGGGGTGGGGGGGGGGGGGGGTGGGGGGGGGGGGGGGTGGGGGGGGGGGGGGGTGGGGGGGGGGGGGGGTGGGGGGGGGGGGGGGTGGGGGGGGGGGGGGGTGGGGGGGGGGGGGGGTGGGGGGGGGGGGGGGTGGGGGGGGGGGGGGGTGGGGGGGGGGGGGGGTGGGGGGGGGGGGGGGTGGGGGGGGGGGGGGGTGGGGGGGGGGGGGGGTGGGGGGGGGGGGGGGTGGGGGGGGGGGGGGGTGGGGGGGGGGGGGGGTGGGGGGGGGGGGGGGTGGGGGGGGGGGGGGGTGGGGGGGGGGGGGGGTGGGGGGGGGGGGGGGTGGGGGGGGGGGGGGGTGGGGGGGGGGGGGGGTGGGGGGGGGGGGGGGTGGGGGGGGGGGGGGGTGGGGGGGGGGGGGGGTGGGGGGGGGGGGGGGTGGGGGGGGGGGGGGGTGGGGGGGGGGGGGGGTGGGGGGGGGGGGGGGTGGGGGGGGGGGGGGGTGGGGGGGGGGGGGGGTGGGGGGGGGGGGGGGTGGGGGGGGGGGGGGGTGGGGGGGGGGGGGGGTGGGGGGGGGGGGGGGTGGGGGGGGGGGGGGGTGGGGGGGGGGGGGGGTGGGGGGGGGGGGGGGTGGGGGGGGGGGGGGGTGGGGGGGGGGGGGGGTGGGGGGGGGGGGGGGTGGGGGGGGGGGGGGGTGGGGGGGGGGGGGGGTGGGGGGGGGGGGGGGTGGGGGGGGGGGGGGGTGGGGGGGGGGGGGGGTGGGGGGGGGGGGGGGTGGGGGGGGGGGGGGGTGGGGGGGGGGGGGGGTGGGGGGGGGGGGGGGTGGGGGGGGGGGGGGGTGGGGGGGGGGGGGGGTGGGGGGGGGGGGGGGTGGGGGGGGGGGGGGGTGGGGGGGGGGGGGGGTGGGGGGGGGGGGGGGTGGGGGGGGGGGGGGGTGGGGGGGGGGGGGGGTGGGGGGGGGGGGGGGTGGGGGGGGGGGGGGGTGGGGGGGGGGGGGGGTGGGGGGGGGGGGGGGTGGGGGGGGGGGGGGGTGGGGGGGGGGGGGGGTGGGGGGGGGGGGGGGTGGGGGGGGGGGGGGGTGGGGGGGGGGGGGGGTGGGGGGGGGGGGGGGTGGGGGGGGGGGGGGGTGGGGGGGGGGGGGGGTGGGGGGGGGGGGGGGTGGGGGGGGGGGGGGGTGGGGGGGGGGGGGGGTGGGGGGGGGGGGGGGTGGGGGGGGGGGGGGGTGGGGGGGGGGGGGGGTGGGGGGGGGGGGGGGTGGGGGGGGGGGGGGGTGGGGGGGGGGGGGGGTGGGGGGGGGGGGGGGTGGGGGGGGGGGGGGGTGGGGGGGGGGGGGGGTGGGGGGGGGGGGGGGTGGGGGGGGGGGGGGGTGGGGGGGGGGGGGGGTGGGGGGGGGGGGGGGTGGGGGGGGGGGGGGGTGGGGGGGGGGGGGGGTGGGGGGGGGGGGGGGTGGGGGGGGGGGGGGGTGGGGGGGGGGGGGGGTGGGGGGGGGGGGGGGTGGGGGGGGGGGGGGGTGGGGGGGGGGGGGGGTGGGGGGGGGGGGGGGTGGGGGGGGGGGGGGGTGGGGGGGGGGGGGGGTGGGGGGGGGGGGGGGTGGGGGGGGGGGGGGGTGGGGGGGGGGGGGGGTGGGGGGGGGGGGGGGTGGGGGGGGGGGGGGGTGGGGGGGGGGGGGGGTGGGGGGGGGGGGGGGTGGGGGGGGGGGGGGGTGGGGGGGGGGGGGGGTGGGGGGGGGGGGGGGTGGGGGGGGGGGGGGGTGGGGGGGGGGGGGGGTGGGGGGGGGGGGGGGTGGGGGGGGGGGGGGGTGGGGGGGGGGGGGGGTGGGGGGGGGGGGGGGTGGGGGGGGGGGGGGGTGGGGGGGGGGGGGGGTGGGGGGGGGGGGGGGTGGGGGGGGGGGGGGGTGGGGGGGGGGGGGGGTGGGGGGGGGGGGGGGTGGGGGGGGGGGGGGGTGGGGGGGGGGGGGGGTGGGGGGGGGGGGGGGTGGGGGGGGGGGGGGGTGGGGGGGGGGGGGGGTGGGGGGGGGGGGGGGTGGGGGGGGGGGGGGGTGGGGGGGGGGGGGGGTGGGGGGGGGGGGGGGTGGGGGGGGGGGGGGGTGGGGGGGGGGGGGGGTGGGGGGGGGGGGGGGTGGGGGGGGGGGGGGGTGGGGGGGGGGGGGGGTGGGGGGGGGGGGGGGTGGGGGGGGGGGGGGGTGGGGGGGGGGGGGGGTGGGGGGGGGGGGGGGTGGGGGGGGGGGGGGGTGGGGGGGGGGGGGGGTGGGGGGGGGGGGGGGTGGGGGGGGGGGGGGGTGGGGGGGGGGGGGGGTGGGGGGGGGGGGGGGTGGGGGGGGGGGGGGGTGGGGGGGGGGGGGGGTGGGGGGGGGGGGGGGTGGGGGGGGGGGGGGGTGGGGGGGGGGGGGGGTGGGGGGGGGGGGGGGTGGGGGGGGGGGGGGGTGGGGGGGGGGGGGGGTGGGGGGGGGGGGGGGTGGGGGGGGGGGGGGGTGGGGGGGGGGGGGGGTGGGGGGGGGGGGGGGTGGGGGGGGGGGGGGGTGGGGGGGGGGGGGGGTGGGGGGGGGGGGGGGTGGGGGGGGGGGGGGGTGGGGGGGGGGGGGGGTGGGGGGGGGGGGGGGTGGGGGGGGGGGGGGGTGGGGGGGGGGGGGGGTGGGGGGGGGGGGGGGTGGGGGGGGGGGGGGGTGGGGGGGGGGGGGGGTGGGGGGGGGGGGGGGTGGGGGGGGGGGGGGGTGGGGGGGGGGGGGGGTGGGGGGGGGGGGGGGTGGGGGGGGGGGGGGGTGGGGGGGGGGGGGGGTGGGGGGGGGGGGGGGTGGGGGGGGGGGGGGGTGGGGGGGGGGGGGGGTGGGGGGGGGGGGGGGTGGGGGGGGGGGGGGGTGGGGGGGGGGGGGGGTGGGGGGGGGGGGGGGTGGGGGGGGGGGGGGGTGGGGGGGGGGGGGGGTGGGGGGGGGGGGGGGTGGGGGGGGGGGGGGGTGGGGGGGGGGGGGGGTGGGGGGGGGGGGGGGTGGGGGGGGGGGGGGGTGGGGGGGGGGGGGGGTGGGGGGGGGGGGGGGTGGGGGGGGGGGGGGGTGGGGGGGGGGGGGGGTGGGGGGGGGGGGGGGTGGGGGGGGGGGGGGGTGGGGGGGGGGGGGGGTGGGGGGGGGGGGGGGTGGGGGGGGGGGGGGGTGGGGGGGGGGGGGGGTGGGGGGGGGGGGGGGTGGGGGGGGGGGGGGGTGGGGGGGGGGGGGGGTGGGGGGGGGGGGGGGTGGGGGGGGGGGGGGGTGGGGGGGGGGGGGGGTGGGGGGGGGGGGGGGTGGGGGGGGGGGGGGGTGGGGGGGGGGGGGGGTGGGGGGGGGGGGGGGTGGGGGGGGGGGGGGGTGGGGGGGGGGGGGGGTGGGGGGGGGGGGGGGTGGGGGGGGGGGGGGGTGGGGGGGGGGGGGGGTGGGGGGGGGGGGGGGTGGGGGGGGGGGGGGGTGGGGGGGGGGGGGGGTGGGGGGGGGGGGGGGTGGGGGGGGGGGGGGGTGGGGGGGGGGGGGGGTGGGGGGGGGGGGGGGTGGGGGGGGGGGGGGGTGGGGGGGGGGGGGGGTGGGGGGGGGGGGGGGTGGGGGGGGGGGGGGGTGGGGGGGGGGGGGGGTGGGGGGGGGGGGGGGTGGGGGGGGGGGGGGGTGGGGGGGGGGGGGGGTGGGGGGGGGGGGGGGTGGGGGGGGGGGGGGGTGGGGGGGGGGGGGGGTGGGGGGGGGGGGGGGTGGGGGGGGGGGGGGGTGGGGGGGGGGGGGGGTGGGGGGGGGGGGGGGTGGGGGGGGGGGGGGGTGGGGGGGGGGGGGGGTGGGGGGGGGGGGGGGTGGGGGGGGGGGGGGGTGGGGGGGGGGGGGGGTGGGGGGGGGGGGGGGTGGGGGGGGGGGGGGGTGGGGGGGGGGGGGGGTGGGGGGGGGGGGGGGTGGGGGGGGGGGGGGGTGGGGGGGGGGGGGGGTGGGGGGGGGGGGGGGTGGGGGGGGGGGGGGGTGGGGGGGGGGGGGGGTGGGGGGGGGGGGGGGTGGGGGGGGGGGGGGGTGGGGGGGGGGGGGGGTGGGGGGGGGGGGGGGTGGGGGGGGGGGGGGGTGGGGGGGGGGGGGGGTGGGGGGGGGGGGGGGTGGGGGGGGGGGGGGGTGGGGGGGGGGGGGGGTGGGGGGGGGGGGGGGTGGGGGGGGGGGGGGGTGGGGGGGGGGGGGGGTGGGGGGGGGGGGGGGTGGGGGGGGGGGGGGGTGGGGGGGGGGGGGGGTGGGGGGGGGGGGGGGTGGGGGGGGGGGGGGGTGGGGGGGGGGGGGGGTGGGGGGGGGGGGGGGTGGGGGGGGGGGGGGGTGGGGGGGGGGGGGGGTGGGGGGGGGGGGGGGTGGGGGGGGGGGGGGGTGGGGGGGGGGGGGGGTGGGGGGGGGGGGGGGTGGGGGGGGGGGGGGGTGGGGGGGGGGGGGGGTGGGGGGGGGGGGGGGTGGGGGGGGGGGGGGGTGGGGGGGGGGGGGGGTGGGGGGGGGGGGGGGTGGGGGGGGGGGGGGGTGGGGGGGGGGGGGGGTGGGGGGGGGGGGGGGTGGGGGGGGGGGGGGGTGGGGGGGGGGGGGGGTGGGGGGGGGGGGGGGTGGGGGGGGGGGGGGGTGGGGGGGGGGGGGGGTGGGGGGGGGGGGGGGTGGGGGGGGGGGGGGGTGGGGGGGGGGGGGGGTGGGGGGGGGGGGGGGTGGGGGGGGGGGGGGGTGGGGGGGGGGGGGGGTGGGGGGGGGGGGGGGTGGGGGGGGGGGGGGGTGGGGGGGGGGGGGGGTGGGGGGGGGGGGGGGTGGGGGGGGGGGGGGGTGGGGGGGGGGGGGGGTGGGGGGGGGGGGGGGTGGGGGGGGGGGGGGGTGGGGGGGGGGGGGGGTGGGGGGGGGGGGGGGTGGGGGGGGGGGGGGGTGGGGGGGGGGGGGGGTGGGGGGGGGGGGGGGTGGGGGGGGGGGGGGGTGGGGGGGGGGGGGGGTGGGGGGGGGGGGGGGTGGGGGGGGGGGGGGGTGGGGGGGGGGGGGGGTGGGGGGGGGGGGGGGTGGGGGGGGGGGGGGGTGGGGGGGGGGGGGGGTGGGGGGGGGGGGGGGTGGGGGGGGGGGGGGGTGGGGGGGGGGGGGGGTGGGGGGGGGGGGGGGTGGGGGGGGGGGGGGGTGGGGGGGGGGGGGGGTGGGGGGGGGGGGGGGTGGGGGGGGGGGGGGGTGGGGGGGGGGGGGGGTGGGGGGGGGGGGGGGTGGGGGGGGGGGGGGGTGGGGGGGGGGGGGGGTGGGGGGGGGGGGGGGTGGGGGGGGGGGGGGGTGGGGGGGGGGGGGGGTGGGGGGGGGGGGGGGTGGGGGGGGGGGGGGGTGGGGGGGGGGGGGGGTGGGGGGGGGGGGGGGTGGGGGGGGGGGGGGGTGGGGGGGGGGGGGGGTGGGGGGGGGGGGGGGTGGGGGGGGGGGGGGGTGGGGGGGGGGGGGGGTGGGGGGGGGGGGGGGTGGGGGGGGGGGGGGGTGGGGGGGGGGGGGGGTGGGGGGGGGGGGGGGTGGGGGGGGGGGGGGGTGGGGGGGGGGGGGGGTGGGGGGGGGGGGGGGTGGGGGGGGGGGGGGGTGGGGGGGGGGGGGGGTGGGGGGGGGGGGGGGTGGGGGGGGGGGGGGGTGGGGGGGGGGGGGGGTGGGGGGGGGGGGGGGTGGGGGGGGGGGGGGGTGGGGGGGGGGGGGGGTGGGGGGGGGGGGGGGTGGGGGGGGGGGGGGGTGGGGGGGGGGGGGGGTGGGGGGGGGGGGGGGTGGGGGGGGGGGGGGGTGGGGGGGGGGGGGGGTGGGGGGGGGGGGGGGTGGGGGGGGGGGGGGGTGGGGGGGGGGGGGGGTGGGGGGGGGGGGGGGTGGGGGGGGGGGGGGGTGGGGGGGGGGGGGGGTGGGGGGGGGGGGGGGTGGGGGGGGGGGGGGGTGGGGGGGGGGGGGGGTGGGGGGGGGGGGGGGTGGGGGGGGGGGGGGGTGGGGGGGGGGGGGGGTGGGGGGGGGGGGGGGTGGGGGGGGGGGGGGGTGGGGGGGGGGGGGGGTGGGGGGGGGGGGGGGTGGGGGGGGGGGGGGGTGGGGGGGGGGGGGGGTGGGGGGGGGGGGGGGTGGGGGGGGGGGGGGGTGGGGGGGGGGGGGGGTGGGGGGGGGGGGGGGTGGGGGGGGGGGGGGGTGGGGGGGGGGGGGGGTGGGGGGGGGGGGGGGTGGGGGGGGGGGGGGGTGGGGGGGGGGGGGGGTGGGGGGGGGGGGGGGTGGGGGGGGGGGGGGGTGGGGGGGGGGGGGGGTGGGGGGGGGGGGGGGTGGGGGGGGGGGGGGGTGGGGGGGGGGGGGGGTGGGGGGGGGGGGGGGTGGGGGGGGGGGGGGGTGGGGGGGGGGGGGGGTGGGGGGGGGGGGGGGTGGGGGGGGGGGGGGGTGGGGGGGGGGGGGGGTGGGGGGGGGGGGGGGTGGGGGGGGGGGGGGGTGGGGGGGGGGGGGGGTGGGGGGGGGGGGGGGTGGGGGGGGGGGGGGGTGGGGGGGGGGGGGGGTGGGGGGGGGGGGGGGTGGGGGGGGGGGGGGGTGGGGGGGGGGGGGGGTGGGGGGGGGGGGGGGTGGGGGGGGGGGGGGGTGGGGGGGGGGGGGGGTGGGGGGGGGGGGGGGTGGGGGGGGGGGGGGGTGGGGGGGGGGGGGGGTGGGGGGGGGGGGGGGTGGGGGGGGGGGGGGGTGGGGGGGGGGGGGGGTGGGGGGGGGGGGGGGTGGGGGGGGGGGGGGGTGGGGGGGGGGGGGGGTGGGGGGGGGGGGGGGTGGGGGGGGGGGGGGGTGGGGGGGGGGGGGGGTGGGGGGGGGGGGGGGTGGGGGGGGGGGGGGGTGGGGGGGGGGGGGGGTGGGGGGGGGGGGGGGTGGGGGGGGGGGGGGGTGGGGGGGGGGGGGGGTGGGGGGGGGGGGGGGTGGGGGGGGGGGGGGGTGGGGGGGGGGGGGGGTGGGGGGGGGGGGGGGTGGGGGGGGGGGGGGTTGGGGGGGGGGGGGGGTGGGGGGGGGGGGGGGTGTGGGGGGGGCGCGGGGGGGGGGGGGGGGGGGGGGGGGGGGGGGCGGGGGGGGGGGGGGGGGGGGGGGGGGGGGGGCCGGGGGGGGGGGGGGGTTGGGGGGGGGGAGGGGACCTGGGGGGGGGGGGGTTTGGGGGGGGGGGCTTCTTCTTCTTCTTCTTCTTCTTCTTCTTCTTCTTCTTCTTCTTCTTCTTCTTCTTCTTCTTCTTCTTCTTCTTCTTCTTCTTCTTCTTCTTCTTCTTCTTGGTAAAAGTGCTTGCGAAAACAACAGAGGAAAAGTTAGAGCTTTCCAGAGCTAAATGGGTCAAAAACCCTGCAGCATTCTAACAATAAAATGGAGCATCTGGTGGCAGGAAACTCTGTAAAAGACATGTGCAGAAAAGTCCAGGATTAAGCACCTTCACGCAAAATCACCGACACGCAAAATCACCCTGGCAACTTTTTCTTTCTTAAAGGTTGAGGTTTTTGCTTATTTATTATTTAAAACATTTTCAGGCAACCAATCCCCCCAATGTAGGATCCCCAAAGCAGTGAACAATAGAAACCCGAAAACCAGCTTTAAACCATCTGTAGATAATTATGTAAAACAATTGAAAACCATTAAAACAAAACACATGGATGCACGAACAGGAAGGAGGGTCAACAGGAATCAATAAGGAAGTGCCATGGTACACAAAAATATAGTTTGCACAAAAGACAGTTTTGCTATTGACACTCTTCTCATGGTGAACTCCAAGACTGAAATGAGCACAATGATTTACAATCGTTATCGAGAACTCACAGACCATGAATCTCCATTCATCTATAAAATGCAAATTCAGACTCATCCAGTCTCAATTTGCTCTGGGCTGAGTGAAGAAGGTACAAGGGCTTTTTAACCCTTTAAAAGCACATCTCCTCCTCTCCCCTTTAAATTGCTGATCACAAAGTGGGAAGTACAGTTTCAGTGAGCAAAACTGAATTAAGGTTGAAGGGCTAAACTGCTTCCCTATATCACCCCTGAGGTAAATTGAGACTGTGCAAACCAGCAATTTGCCTATTACTGATACAAAGAAATATGCAGTTGCTGTCCAAGGGTGGATGTCTTTTGTGCGAAGCCCTTTACCAATAATACACACTACTCAGTGGTGGGATCCAAACATTTTAGTAGCAGGTTCCCATAGTGGTGGGATTCAAACTGTGACGTAGTGCCAATGGGGCGGGGCACGATGGGGGCGTGGCCAAGCATTCCCGGGGTGGGGCATTCCTGGGTGGGGCTGTGGCAAAGACACAGCTGCTGCGCCGGTCCTTGGGCGGGAAACGGATGCACGCAGGCGCAGGCTGCCACGCACGCCGGTGCACCTCCTGCTAGACTGCTTCAAGTTCTGTGCGCTACTGCTGAGAGGAGGGGCGTAACTAAGGCAAAAATCACGTGGCAAAATCACCAATTAGTAACCCCCTCTCGGCACACACAAATAATTAGTAACCTACTCTCGGGAACCTGTGAGAACCTGCTGGATCCCACCTCTGACACTACTCCATTGCTGGGGTAATAAATTGGCCATGGCCATTTTATTGAGCAGAAGCGTGAGGCTAAGCATGGGTCTGGATCTGGTCATGTGGGCAACGTGCTAAAGCTCCACAGGGCGGGTGCCCCATCCTGAGCTTCGTTCTACTGCAAGGCTCTGCCCCTTCAGCCCGGCACAAAGGAGGCCGAGCCCCTTTAAAGTCTCGGTTCGCCCCTCCTTTCTTCCGGTGACGCTAGCCCTTTCCAAGCGTGGCTCCCCTTCCCCTTCCGTCCTTACTGGGGCGGCATCAGCTGGTTTCGCTTCTCCCCACCCCGAGCAGCAACCGCGTCTCATGGTAACTCACAGACGTCTTTATCAGAGCCATTTGGACACTGGCTTTCTGGGATTTTCAGAGCTTCGTTTGGGAGTCTAAATTGACAGTTTCAGCAGCACTATTGAACCTGTCTTAATTTCTGCCTGGCAACTGCATACTTCTCCAGCAGGGCAGACGGTGAAGCAGATGTGGTAGTTTCCAGGTTCCTCTTCATTTATTTACCCTGGGATAAGGGTAGCATATCCACTCTTAGTGCCAGTAGGTTCTGAGTCATAGCAGGCTGGGTGTTTCAAACCTTACTCATTGGTGAAGATTTGGGTCCATCATGGCACTGAATGGCTGGTGAGCATTGTTCCTTCCTACGCAAAAATGAGCTTGTAGATTGGGGGAGGATGCAATGTTGCAAGTTGGCAGTTGCTGCCGGGTGTTGCAAGAGAGCTGCACAAAAGCCCTCTTCAGAGATCCTATAATGATAGGGCGGCAGACACTGTGGGTCAAATTCTAACCCAACTGCACCCAGAAGAGTCATTTGGGTTACAGAGGCCTGCCTGCAGGCAGGAAGCAAGTCAGCACCATCGTCACATGCACAGTCCCAGCCCCGAAGGTGATGTGTTTCAGTCAGATATCACTGTTGGCATCATCGCTGCTGGTATCTGACTAATGAAAGAGTGCAGACGTAATCTTTATAGTGGCGTTGCTCCACATTTCCCACTGCCTGATAACTGAACAAACACGAAACCGCCATACGCTGAATCAGAGCGCCAGTCTGCCAAGTGAAGTATTGCCTGCTCTGATTGGCAGCGTCTCTGCAGGGTCTCCAGAAGAGATGATTCACATCACCTCCTACCTGATCCTGGAAATGCCAGTGATTGAACTTGGAACCTTCTGCATGCAAAAGTCATGCTCTGCCACGGAGCCACCGCCTTTCCCTTAATGAGAACACAGGAAATGGTCTCCTACTGAATCAGACTCTTGGTCCACCATGGTCAGCATTGTTTACTCTGATTGGCAGCAACTCTCCAGAGTTTCAGGACTAGGGACCTTTTTCCACTCTCGAGGATCCCCCCTATGCAGCGTGCTGCTCTCAGCACGCAGCATTCCCCTTGAGTGCTTCGCCTGGGCGTCCCCACTAAATTCCCAGCTCTGTGCTTGGTGTCATCACGAAAGGCACCATTATACACCATCGGGATGCCATGCGCTGAGGGGCAGCGTTGGGGCGGCTGCGCTGTTGCTGCCCCTATCGTGGGGAGTGCCCCGGGACCCCGCACTACTTGAGGAGAGTAGCGTGGGGCTTAAGGTAAGTGGGGAAAGGCCCTTGGTCTTTTGAGTTACCTGCTTGCTGCCTGGTCCTTTGACTGGTGATCGTACAATAACAAGCAAAGTGTGAAACAATGGCAAGTTCACAAATAACGTGTTCACACTAAGAATATCTGAATGGTATGAACAAATCTGAATTTTATATTAATATAAATAGTCAAGTACATAAATGAAATCCATGAGTACAAATCATTAAGACAACGTGACTCGGGCTATCTGCCAAACTTTGTAAGTAGTTTTATCAGTTCGGGGAGGGCGGTATACAAATACAATAAATAAATAAATAAATAAATAAATAAATAAATAAATAAATAAATAAAAGGAAAAAAATATAAAGCAAATAATTCACAATCTTCTGCTCATCCATCAAATCTTATTGCATCATAAGAAATGTGTCTACTTAAACAATGTAGTATAAAGTCTTTTGGGGGGTACTTGGCCCTTAAAGAAGTGGCAGGCAGAAATTCTTGAATCCAAACTTATTGGCAATCAAGTTCTTTGTATAAGCACAAGCACTCAGTATTCATATAACAAATCTTATTGCATTATAAGAAATGTATTTACTTAAACAATCTATATATATAAAAATCTAACAGTGTGTTTGTCCCTGATGGTCTCCCTCAGAAGCTGCTGGACGGATCGCCCCCAAATTTTCACAGGACGTCCCTCCCTCTTGCGGGCAGGTAATCGGACCTTCAATTCACCGAAAGTCCATACCTGAGCCAGGTAAAACGTCTTTTTCCTGGCGCACCAGGCCATGAAGCTGTTTGTGTTCAACTGTCACCCTTAGAATGTTCGTGCAGCCTGTCTGTGGCCTGAGGGCTTGGTATTCCCTTAGAATGTTCACGCAGATGGGCAGAGATGAGCAGTGAAAACAGTAAATAGGTAATACTGTTAGGTAATACAAGTGGAAGTGAAACACATACACATTTTGCTGTGTGAGATGTCAGGTGGGGTTCCCCACCCTCACACGCAGGTAACTTTCACTCTCTGTGCCTCACCCACTGCTACCACACAATACACATCCAGCTCATCCTCGCACACCTCACTCTGCCCTCCCTCACATCCAACCACCACTTACCCACTTCCTCACCCATACTCGCCACAGCTCTCTTTTACTAAAAGCAAGCTGGAGTTTGCCTTTTTCTTCTAAGAAAATCTGCGGGGTGGGGGCGAACCAACACTACCGGCTCCACTTCTTTTGCACGTGGCCCTTTTAAGAACCCAGAGAGCTGGCCTTGATCTGAGCGCCTCACCACCCTGCCTCTGCTGCCTGACTGGGATAGCCTCCTTGCCCCAGTTCTGCCTTACCCAAGCCATGACTGTGCATGGCAACCAGCCTCATGGACAGTGGGATTCGCACTCTGGACAGTTCCGCTGTGGAATGGAAAGGGTTACCTTATACTAAAAAAACAAGACAGCACCATATAACGATGTGCATTGAAAAGGGAAAGAGGGATTCCATTTGACCACCCCAAAAGGCTATACTGTGGATCATTGGACCTGCATGGACATCTGTGTGGGTTGCAGACTATGATGAGAAGGACAATTGCCACAGCAAAGTGTGGCCGGGCCCGCTAGTATAGTATAAAGTCTTTTGGGGGGTACCTAGCCCTTCCTAAAGGAAACATGAGATTATAAAATAATTCTGGCTGTACTATTCCACCACCATCTACAAAGTACTGTAAGCATACCAGAAGTTACCAGAAGCATACCAATTTGATTAGTTGTAAGGCTGTTAAAATCAGCTCTTGAAAACTATTTCCCTCCCCAGCACCCGCCCCAGGCTCCTTTTCTGTCATTTATTGCACTTCCTGCTTAAGATGTTTATAACTGTGCCAATGTTTCCTCCCTCTCATCTGTCACCTGCCCATCAAATCAATTTCTAATAAATCAAATGTTTGTATCTTTTAGCTAGCAGTGTGCTGCTCAGTTGGGGGCTGCCCCACCGAACGCTAAATTCTTAGTTAGTATTTGAGAAGCATGTATGCAACTTACCAGCAACCTATTTTGTCCAATGAGCCAACTAACTACTTTTGGGGGTGCTTGTGATCTGAAGGCAAATAAGAGAAGAGGGCCAAGGGAAAAGGTCAAATCACACCCCCTTGGGGGTGTTTCCTCCTCTTTCTACCTCAACTGATTTACTTCCTTATTTGGTGATCTACTTCCTTTTGTTTTTTTATTGTAAAGGGAACCATTATGGCTGATAAATACAGCAGCAAACAGTCTCTGTTCCAAACACTATTGCTATTAGTTTATGGCCAGCAAACATGATTTCTGAGTACCTGTTATCTTACAAACGTCTTATGCATATAGATTTTATCTACCACATTACAAATCTGTATGCCAGAACATTTATCAAGCATAAAAGCTATGCTTTTGGCGGGGGGGGGGGGGGGAGATTGGGAAAGATTCTAAAAATCTACCACAATGCATTAAAAAGAACAAGGCCATTCTTTATAGAATTGTTTTAGTGCCATTTGCAGCATTTGCTGTATATCCTTATTTTTATAAGAACATTGATAGCAAACCTGTGCTCTCCCCCCCCCCCCCACCAAACCTTTCAAGAAGTTTATGAAGTACCATATCTCACTCCTGTTTGCAAGGGCTTTGAGCTTCTCCAGGTAGTGAGAATTTAAGGGATGCCATTAAAGTGGGACTCTCCTTTGGTGAGTGGAACATTAGAAACCTAACGGTGACTTGGTAACAACCTGGGCCCTTGGAAAATGTACATCTCAGATCCTAGAGGACCGTTTCTCAAGTGTAGGTGTTTTAAACACAAATCAAAATTCCCAGATGATATCACTTATGCATTCTGCTTGGTGTTGACCCTGGAAAGCTGGATGATCTTTCAACCAAAGCAACAAGAACCATGTCAATTGGATTACAAATTTCCCGGCATTGCTGGTGGGATGAGATTGCACAATCAGCATCCTCAAAACTTGGCAGCAAGAGCTTTCAACAAGGTGTAGGGAAAACTATTCCATCATGGAATACAAAGAAACCAGATTGCAAGGTAATGGTAAAACAAATCTAATAATACTCCTTTGACACACACCCTGTCCTTATCAGCATAGCTCTCTATTGTTATCTTTGGAATGCACTAAACACTGTCCCATTGTAGGAGGACCAGATTCCAGAAAAGTAGGCTTGTCTGTCCCTGCTAAGAAAAATAAATGAAGATCTGGAACAGATCCTTTCTTGGTCCCTCAACTATGGTGGCCCACAGGTGTATGATGACACTGTAAAATCAATCACTGCTTAGCAGGGAAGGTGGCAATAGTTAAAGAGGAATTTGAAGCTATACTATGCATAAATTTGTATTTAAAATAAATCTTCCACTAACAGAATGAGGGGTGCAGTTTCTGGCCATTTCTCTTTCCTGCTTTGCTCCTCCTGCAATTCTTGAGGGGCCCCTGTCCCGCAGAAATTGCATTTTGGAGAGATCAGTGGCTTGCTAGAGGAGAGATGCAGAAAAGTCCTATTCCATGGATGGAAATGCCTTCTGTTAGGGGAAAACCTGGACCCAATCCATCTTCTTTTGTGGATTCAAAATTGGAACCCACTAGGCATGGGGCCTGTTCTGCAGTCAACTCAACCCTTGGCTCTTGTCCATCATGGCCCTCTAGGCTCTCTCAGGCCCCTTCTGCACATGCAGAATAATGCACTTTCCATCCACTTTTGATGCACTTGGAAGCTGGATTTTACTGTGCGGAATGGAAAAATCCACTTGCAAACAATTGTGAAAGTGGATTGAAAGTGCATTATTCTGCATGTGCGGAAGGGGTCTTAGTTTTGCTGCAGTAGACCAACAGGATTATCTCACTGAGATTTTACTACATTACACCGGAGTGAAGAGTATGAGAGAAAAGATGGGAAAGAGGGAGAATCTAAATGATCCATGAGGCACCCCACCAAACACTGCTGATTCCAAGCTTTGGGGGACCCTAAGCATACAATGCCCAGGCATCATTCTGCCCATCACCAGGTTCACTTCATACTTTCGTTTCTACCCATCCATTTGCATGTCCCTCTACTAATCTGTGCACTTTTCCTGCTTGCAAACTCACAGCTTCCTGCATCGCAGTCAAGCCCTTTCCCCCAACAGCACAGGCAAAAGTGGGCAGCTGGTAGCGGTTTCCAGGAATGCTGCCATTTTGCACCACCCACGTGTGCTACTACTTCCCCAACAGTGTTGGGAAGTTGGGAGTATGGGTGGTGGAGCCCTTGCAAGTGAGTACTCTGGGAAAGGCACACAGACAGGTGGCAGGAACGCTACATGGATGGGGAGTCAACAACAGTGGGCCCTTCCAGACGTCCTGGGCCCCAGGTAGCTGTCTCACCTCAAGGAATGCTGACTGCTGTTGCTGGCCCTGCCACCAAATGTAAATGCTTCTGGGATTTCATTCCCACCCACCCCCGCTTCGCAATTGCTTGTCTGGTTCCTCTGAAGAAACAAGAGTTGCGTATCTGCAGCGCAGACGTTCCTCCAAGCAATCGCATTCAAACCATTTTTCTCATCATCGATCCTCTGGGCAGTTTTCGTGGGTGCAGCATTTTGTTCACAATTATTCATTGGTGACATTTAATAAAACCATTTAACAGTCTAACTTGCTGGTAACCAAGCTCTCTCAGACAGTCTGGGGTGTAATGGCATATAATTGCCACCACAATTAACTGGAGACATATAAATGGCCTCAAAAATCTGGCTCTGCATGTTCCAGGGTGATGACCGCACCCTTGAGAATGGGTCCTGTCAACACGGAGGCTTCCCAAAAGAAAACATGTGGTCATGTGGCAATCTATGGAAACTCTCAGTAATATGTCCTGATCTATGAAGACAGCGGCATGATAATATATGCATTCTCATGCTCTGTGTGCAGAGGTGGGATCCAGCAGGTTCTCACCAGTTCCCGAGAGTGGGTTACTAATTATTTGTGTGTGCCGAGAGGGGGTTACTAATTCCATTAGGTCCAAAAATCATAAAGTCCTGTTGTTTCCTATGTGGCTGGTTAGCGAAGGTAGAAAACGGGATAATTCTCCCTGTTGGGCTGTTTTAAAAACATGTTTTAGAAATATGGTAAAGTTCCTTGTTTAAGGAAAGTACCCTTCCTTTGATTTCTAGAAACAAAATTAAGTATTTGAAAGTATTAAGTATTTGACAGGCAGTCAATTAGAGGAGAAGTAGTTGTTTCTGTTGGCAGTAGACGATAGGACTTGCTATGATGAGTTTAAATTATGGACAGAAAGATACCAGCTGGAAATTAGGAACTTTTTTTTTACAGTAACAGAGAAATTATTAATGCCCCGCCCCCGGAATGCCCTGTCACGCCCCCATCGTGCCCAGCCCAGCCCCATTGGTGCTACGCCACTGTTTGAATCCCACCACCATGGGAACCTGCTACTAAAATTTTTGGATCCCACCACTGTCTGTGTGAAAGAAATGGGAGAAGGAATGCTTGGGGTCAGAAAGACCTATCAGCTACAGACTGGGTAACTGTTATCTGTATGGGTGATGGGATACCATGTGCCAATGGCAAGCTCACATGGCCTCTCCTGCTTGCTGTGGAGTAAAGTCACAGTTCAGATTTCTACATTAAGCAGGAGAGGAATTGCAGGAGCCGTAGTGATGTTCACAGACCAACAGTCTGACACTGTATAAGGCATATAATACTGCCTTATACTGAATCAGACTGTATTTCCACTGAGAAATGTTTTTCAGATTGGTATCAGCTCTCCTGTAGAGGTCTTCCTCATCACCCCTGACCTGATCCTTTTAACTGAAGATGCCAAGGATTGAACGTGTGCCCAATGCAGATGCTTTGTTGTGAAGTCATGGCCGTAAGACTGCCAACCTTTCTGGCAGGTCTTTGCATTTCCTCTCTCTTTCCCAACCTTGAAGACTTTTCTCCCGATCACTCACATACATTCCCTTGCTTCTCCAGTTCTTCAGCTACTGAAATAATACTTGCCTGAGCTGACACCCACCCTAGTACATTACCACATCGTCTACATTGATTTGGAGAGACGTCCTTCCTTAGCTCATCTTTTGCTTGTGCTCAGTTTAAGCCCAGTCAGGGAAGAGGTGGAAGGGTGGATGGAATGTGGCCCCTTGTTTCCTAAGATATCACAAAGAAAGCCATTGTATGTGGGAGTGTGTTAA
Organism: Sphaerodactylus townsendi; assembly: GCF_021028975.2. Lineage (NCBI taxonomy): Eukaryota > Metazoa > Chordata > Lepidosauria > Squamata > Sphaerodactylidae > Sphaerodactylus > Sphaerodactylus townsendi. The sequence continues at coordinate 115,223,746 of NC_059430.1, forward strand.
GAGCACACCTTGTTCCCAAAGAATAGCTTCACTTGCACAAGAATGACAGGTTTTCTGGGAGAAGGTCAAGAGAAGGTTAGCTTCCACTATCAAGGCCTGGAAATGGGGGATCCAGGCAGAAGCTTGGAACAGAGATCAATGAATTGTGGATGACCTTGGTAGCCAACGATTATTTTCTACTAGCCACTTGAAAATCATGGTACTGATGAGTAATGAAAAAAAGAAAAGAAACCATGGCACTGATGAGCAATAATAAATGAGAAGACACCGTGGCACTGATGCACAATGACAAAAGAAGAACTATCATGGTGTTGATGAGCAATGACAAAAGAAAGATTATGATGTTGATGAGTGATAAAAACAAAGAAAACCAATGGAACTGATGAGCAATAAAAAAGAAGAATCATGGTGCTAGTGAGCAATGAAAAGAAGAAGAAAAATTGTGATTCCTCCTCCCTTGTCCACAGAACTGCTACCACTGGCTCCCTTGCCTACAGTGTTGCTGCCTTACAGTTTGAGAGGCTGCTGAGGAGAGGCAATGATGGCAGGATTGGAGATAGCAGTTCTGTGCAAGCTCAGAGAGATTCATGGGGTGGGAGAAGGTTAATCACTCCTCCATTTTGACTAAGTTTTAGATTTTTCTACAAACCTAGGGAGGACAACCAAGTATGTGGGGAAATCTTCTGTTAACAGTCAGCTTTCTTAAACAGGAAATAAGTATTATTATTATTATTATACACATAACAACACAGCACAAGTGACCCAGGATCTGAATTCATTTATGAACATCGAGTCCTGACCCAGGAGAATGTGTGCAGTCTTGTGAAGGATTTTTTTATTCTGGCCTTGATCGTATTCGTTCTAATGGTCTGCTCTTGAGCGGCTAAAATCAGTGATGAAGTTTCCTTTTTCAGAGTTCCAGTTGTTAACTTCAGCCAGGTCTTTTCGTTGTCCACCTTGTACCTGATCTTCTCCAGAAATTGGCAGTGAATTGTTTTGTTGTGCCAGCTTGCAGCAGAGGCGTAGCAAGGGGGGAAAGCGCCCGGTCCTCTGCCCTGCCCCACCACACCTCCGCCACACCCCCGCCACGCCCCCACAGGGGCGTGTGCCCAGTGCGTCACGCTACCCCTTCCCCTTGGAGCTATGCCTCTGGCTTGCAGTCCTCGTTTTAATCACACCTTTTCTGTATTCCTGTTTGATACTTTGGGCTTTCAGTAAATGCCTGTTGTTCACAGCAATCAATGTCTGTTCTTGACTTTCATTCACATAATCAGCCAGCGCATGTTTCTCCTCTTCCACTGTTTGCTTTACTTGAAGTAACGCTCTGCCACCAGATCTCTGGGGAAGATATAGTCTATTACAGTGGTGGCGAACCTATGGCACTCCAGATGTTCATGGACTACAATTCCCATCAGCCCTTGCCAGCATGGCCAATTGGAGCTGATGGGAATTGTAGTTCGTGAACATCTGGAGTGCCATAGGTTTGCCACCACGGGTCTATTAGTATCACTACGTGGGTGTAAGCCATGATGTACTGTCATAAGCTTCTGAGTTTTTCTATCCAATGCATTCAAATCAGCCTGTATCCAGTTTATGATTCTGGGGGTGTACCTGATGACAGGTATGGCCCAGGTATTGATGGCCTTGATGGTATTCCCACCATTTAATTTGGATTTTGACATTTTCCTGATCCTCTGGGTGTATTCTCTGCTGACCACAGACTTCACTTGGCCATGTTTGATGTTATCCAGTTGCTGCAAAATCCCCAAGTATTTATAGGCTTCCTTTCGGTTGCACTTGATTAGTTGACCATCAGGCATTTCTATGTCATCACTCTCAGTGATCTTGCCCCTCTTTTTCACCACAGTGGCACACTTTGTCTGTGCTGAATATTTGGACTGTGTTCACTAGTGACTGGATTTCTGTGTCTGATTTCCTGTCAAGCTTCAAATCATCCCTGTTTGTTGATCAATTGCAAGGGCAAATTGGATGGATTGGATTATTTATCGATCTATCAATATGGCTATTTTTTAAAAAAATCTAAAGATATGCAGGACTTGGGAGATCATAGGCAATAGAAATGATACAGCAGGGCAAGAAGCGGGAAGTAGTTGGCAACAGGGAGGAGGGCAAGAGTGAAGCATACAAAGCAGCATGAGGGAGCGGCGGGTGGGGGGTAAGACTAGGCGGGCTGGCTGTGGGTGGAGGGAAGAGGTCTGGAGCAAAGCTGTGCCCACTGGCAAATCTGTCCTGCTTTGGAAGCGAATTGTGCTATAAGTGGATTTGCTTGCTGTGGAGAGAGTGGGAAATTAAAGCGGGGCACGAGGAAATATGTCTGTACAAGAAATCTTGACATGGTGGACATTCGCCTCAACCATGCAGCAAACACTTTTTGCGTAATCAGTCATAGAGTTCCTGAGGATTCCTTGAGATACTTGATGTTGCTTCCATGTCCCCCAATCTGCCACCAGTTAGCAGACATAGCACCTGTTATTCTGGGAGAATTCTAGCTCCTGCATGCAGGTTGGTAACCCCAATTTACCCGGCATCTCATTTCTGCTCTCTGAGCCACCTAGGATTGAATCCACAGCACCGTCAGTGACACCATAGAGTTGCTACTTGTCAAGGATGCTGACACATTTCTAAGCTGCTGTTATTCCAGTCAAGGAGGAATTTACACAGCAGCCACCAAACTACATGACCTTGCAACAGCCTCTTTGCTAAAGAGGATTCCCAAAGATGCCCTGCCCAAAGGTGCCTGCATGGTTGCTATGTCTGCTTTTGGCTTTGGGTCCCTGCCTGCCTCATCTTTATCAAGAGAGCACAGTCGTCAGCAAAACCACCACCACCACCCAGTCCACGCAGTGCTTTGGCCTAATGGTGGCATCTGAACTCAGCCTGAGCCCTTTGCAATAGCCTTTGTGCTTTGTTTGTATAATAGACCAGCCCATGATGCCAATTGGAGGTGTTACAAAAGGGGCCAGCTGCTCACCCTTCATAATTGTCACCCAGGGAGTTACTCTGGGAAGATGGCTAAACCGCACCCAAGGAGTCATTAAATCTTGTGATGCTGCTACTGATCTGCTCTCACCTTTCCGAGTCACGTGGCCTCCGTCACGCAGACGGGCTTTGTGCTTACCAGAAGAAGTAGCATAGAACGCCACATTTTATAAGAAAAAGTTCTGCGGACAGCTAATTCTAGCGGTGGAAAGAGGTTTAGGTTCACAATGAACCCAGTGGTGATAGATCAAGGTTTTTAAAATCCGTATCCACCCCAGTCACGTAGAAAGACAGGATGGGATTTTGATTTCAACGCCAACTGGGGTATGCAGACAAGGAGCGCGGAACACGCCCACCAGAATTATGCGACTGGCTGCCAAGTTGTTTTATTGATGCTTTTATCCTGCTTGTCAGCTCCTGTGCTACATTTTTTGCAGTGCTATCCTATCAGCAGAGTTAGGCCACGCTACGACCACTCACAGGCTCCAAAAGGCTGCAGACCCCTGATGTAGTATTTGCTCGTAAATCTATGGTTAAACTTTTGCGGAATGACATCACTTCCAAGTCACGTATGCTTTGCAAGGGAGTTCAGAGGAGCCAATCTTTTATTATTGATTGGATTTTATAAATAAATATATAGTTCATATTTCATTCATTATATTTTTATAGCCTGCACTGAATACTGCTAATCATGAAAACGAATTCAGCAAACATAGGTAGCCATATGAAAACTTATATCTATTTTGGCAATAGGGATGCAGACCTCCCTTCTGATGGTCTTTCAATGCCTTTTATAAAGAACTAGCCAGGAGCCAATGACACTTGGGGGGCGGTACCCATATTGCCCCTTCTCTGGTCACCCCTTACCATTCAGCTTGCTCACTAGCAGCACCACCACCTGCCTAGCTCATGTAGAGGCATGAAGGCAGAGGTGGGATCCAGCAGGTTCTCACAGGTTCCCGAGAGTAGGTTACTAATTATTTGTGTGTGCTGAGAGGGGGTTACTAATTGGTGATTTTGCCACGTGATTTTTGCCTTAGTTAGGCCCCTCCTCTCAGCAGTAGCGCGCAGAACTTGAAGCAATCAAGCAGGAGGTGCACCGACGTGTGTTGCAGCCTGTGACTGCGTGCATTCGTTTCCCACCCAAGGACCGGCGCAGCAGCTGCGTCCTTGCCACAGCCCTGCCCAGGAATGCCCCGCCCCAGAATGCTCAGCCATGCCCCTGTCATGCCCCACCCAGCCCCATTGGCTCTACGCCACAGTTTGAATCCCACCACCATGGGAACCTGTTACTAAAAATTTTGGATCCCACCACTGCATGAAGGCTCTCTTGTTTCCTACCCACTGGCTTCCGTTCTCCTCTCTGCAGCTCTGGTGTCACCTGCCTGGCTCAGGTGATAGATCATTTTTCTTTTATTCCTTCCAAACAATGGCCGATGTCTCATGACATTATTAAGAGCAATGGACTAATTTGGGGAAATGGGTTTGTTTGGTTTGTTTCCCCACTCCTCAACATGGAACCTGCAGGTCTCTCAGAACTCACTCAATCCCATCTACTGCACAAGGTGTCTATTGTGGGGAAAGTGAAGGTGATTGTAACCCACTTTGAGATTCTTAAAAGATAGGGGAAATGGGATTTAAAAAAAACAACTCTTCTTCAATTTAAACCCCCCCCCCCATTTTTGTGCAATCCCTGGGATTAATACAGGTTGATTCAAAGATCCCCCTGTTATGTACCTAACCCCAGCATGTGGATTTAACAGTCCTCACAACAAAGTCCCCTTTTGGAATTAGACTTAGGATAACTCCAATATTGGTACTTGGTACTTCCTTCTAGTAGTATTTGTTTATGCACTTTTAATTGAATTATTTTATAATTTTCACTGCATTCTTAATTTCTCAAATGTTTTAATGTTTTTATGTCTGTTGCCTTGTGGACCCTAATTGTTGGAAAGGTGGCATAAAAATGTTTTAAACGATAGCAAATAACAAAAACAAAACTGGCAAAGCTAGGCTACCTGCAGACAAGGAATGGGTCTCTATGAATGTGGGAGGATATTTGTAAGTTAACAAAGAGTTTACCAGATTGGATGTAACTTGGAGATTTCTGTGTAGATGAAATACATTTCCTGCCCCCTGGTGGCAAACCCCATTATCCATGTGGCAGCCTTCTGCCACAGAGAACTTAAAACTTCAGTCACTGAATAAGGATTTTGTAGGTGGTGGTGGAGAGTGACATCCAGTTACGCCAACTCATAGCAACCCGTAAGGTTTTCGAGGGAAGAGACAAACTATTTCTGCCTCTGTGTGTCAACAAGGTGCTTGTTCAGAGGTGGGATCCAGCAGGTTCTCACAGGTTCCCGAGAGTAGGTTACTAATTATTTGTGTGTGCCGAGAGGGGGTTACTAATTGGTGATTTTGCCACATGATTTTTGCCTTAATTACGCCCCTCCTCTCAGCAGTAGCGCGCAGAACTTGAAGCAGTCTAGCAGGAGGTGCACCGGCGTGCGTGGCAGCCTGCGCCTGCGTGCATTCATTTCCCGCCCAAGGACCGGCGCAGCGGCTGCGTCCTTGCCACAGCCCCGCCCAGGAATGCCCCACCCCAGGAATGCCTGGCCACGCCCCCACCGTGCTCCGCCCAGCCCCATTGGCGCTACGCCACAGTTTGAATCTCACCACCATGGGAACCTGTTACTAAAATTTTTGGATCCCACCACTGTTAGCTTGTTCATTAGGTTGAAGATGGGATCAAAAAACAAAATCCATAGTTCAAAATAAACTTCCCCAAGCATTTGGCACGGGCAGTTCTGTATGTCGGGGACCCTCGGCGTTCAAGCACTTTTCCACGTGAAAGTGAGCTGAAGTGAATAAGCTTCCAGCTTTCCACTCCCACTTCTACAGAACTGAAGGGCAGAAATAAATCCCGAAAATAGCTCTAACAGTGCACACTAATAAAATGCTATCTGCCGCTAACTGTGAAAATTGTCCTGTTCACATCTGCAAGAGAATGAAGTAAAAGTGAGATGGTGGAATGTACTGATTGTTCCAGAGGGCAAGTGAGAGATTCTAGCTTTCATATTAAAAAAATTCCGGGAAGCTTTTTTTAAAATAAAAGCACAATGGAAGAAAGTTTCTACCATAGATAGACAGGTAGGTAGATAAACATTTTCCCCATGTTCATGGCATTTTCAAACTAAAAACAAGGTTCTTCCATTCTCTCACAATTGCTGGGAGTCGGGAGCAATAGGCCAGCTGTACGTCAAATGAATCAGGCTATTTTATTAACATTCTGGTTTTTTGTGAGGTTTGTATGAACATCATGTAGACAAGAAAACCAATCTAATTAGGACTAAATGGAATGTGATTTTGGTAGTTGTGTGAATGGAGCTTGCAGACGGGGTTCAGATCAGAACCTCAGCACAAAGGAATGGGGTGTCAAGATTTCCTTCCCAGGTCCTTCTCTTGCCCTGAAATGGCCCCATAGAACTACTGTGGATCATGTTGGGGAAGTATACAACTATTGAAGCAAGGGGAATTAGCGACAGCTGAACAAGGTACTGTGTAGGCCAAGGGTCCCCATTCTTTTTAAGCCTGTGAGCACCTTTGGAGTTCTGACTTAAAGAGATAGGCAGAACCACCAAATGGCCACTGCAGGAGGTGGAGTCAACCACAAGATGGCTGCCACACAGGGCGGAGCCACACACAGACAGGAAGTTCGAATGCAAAAGCGAACAAGAGTAATTAAAAAAATATACTGGAAAAGAGAAATGAAAGAGAATAAAATAAGCACTGTGGTGGCCACTGCCACTGAAACAATGCTTTTTTAATTCACACAGCTGATCAGATCTTCAGTGGCCAATCAGAAGCACTGCTGGGTATGAGTCCCACCTACTTTCTAAAATCACTCAACACCAAGAAAGTCGTCAGTGGGCACCATGGTGCCCATGGGTGCCATGTTGGGATTCCTGGTCTAAGTAGACATAATAATAGGAGCTGCTTCACTTTGGAAGTGTACTTACTGCATTGATGTCACAGATATATCTTTGCTTGAGGACTGAGTTTGGGGGAAATCTGAAGCAGAAGTGGTTCTGCAGAACTGGGCTCTAACTGGCTGGGCATCTATGATGTCACAAAGCACCTTCCCCCCTCTTCTGGGGGGAAGCAGCAGTGGTGTAGTGGTTAAGAGCAGGTGTACTCTAATCTGGAGGAACTGGGTTTGATTCTCTGCTCTGCTGCCTGAGCTGTGGAGGTTTATCTGGGGAATTCAGATTAGCCTGTACACTCCAACACATGCCAGCTGGGTGACCTTGGGCTAGTTACAGTTCTTTGGAGCTCTCTCAGCCCCACCTACCTCACAGGGTGTTTGTTGTGAGGGGGGAAGGGCAAGGAGTTTGTAAGCCCTTTTGAGTCTCCTATAGGAGAGAAAGGGGGGATATAAATCCAACTCTTCTTCTTCTTCTTCCTCCTGGAGAATGACTTACATTTTGAATAAGGGACTCTGGTTTTTTAAATGGCTCTTCATAAAGTCTCTTCGAACGAACAATATAGAAAAGAGCCACATCAGTTGCTCTAGAGGCAAGGAACCTATGCCCTTTAAAGCTAAACAGAAGGGAAGCCTATGGGTCAAAATACCCATACTGGCTCCTCTTTTTATGTACATTTCGTCCAGTGGTGGGATCCAAAAATTTTAGTAACAGGTTCCCATGGTGGTGGGATTCAAATTGTGGCGTAGCGCCAATGGGGCTGGGCAGGGCACGACGGGGGCATGGACGGGCATTCCAGGGGCGTGGCATTCCTGGGCAGGGCTGTGGCAAGGACGCATCCACTGCACCGGTCCTTGGGTGGGAAACGAATGGACGCAGGCGCAGGCTGCCACGCACACTGGTGCACCTCCTGCTAGACTGCTTCAAGTTCTGCGTGCTACTGCTGAGAGGAGGGGTGTAACAAAGGCAAAAATCATGTGGCAAAATCACCAATTAGTAACCCTCTCTCAGCACACACAAATAATTAGTAACCTACTCTCGGGAACCTGTGAGCACCTGCTGGATCCCACCTCTGATTTCATCTACACTTTAAACAGAAGAGAGAAAATCACTGTTCATTATGGAACTGTCTCTCAGAGGTAGCTTCTTCTCATTCACTGTTAATTTGCTAGCTCCATCTGACTTCCACTTACAATAGGTCATGCCAGGGGGATTGTATCTCTCACAGCTTCATTTATTGGTAGAGATACAATGCATCTTCCAAAACTTTATTCATCTGCAAAGGCTTGGTATTTGAAGAGCCAGGACCATAACCAACTGGGCCACCGTCCAGGACAGCAGAATCCACAAAACATCATATTAAACATGAGAGCTTTGGAGGGGGGAATGCATCTGGAACCAATGAGAAAACAGGAAATGGGCGTTGTTGGGCAGATGTGGGTCCCACCCCGCTTCCTGCAATTTTCCAGTCTTCAGCCCTTTTCTCTTGTTCCACCATGAAGACAATACAAAGCATTTGTATAGAGCTTTCAACCCTTCAAAGAGCTGGACAGAAATTACTTTGTCTTGTCAGTCTTCCAAGGGAACTGAAATCAAGTGGGAAAGCAGAGAACAAATGCCTTGTCTCTAGGAAAACAGGATGGAAATAGTTTGGCAGCCATTTCCCATCCCTTCTCTACAGTTTCAATGGTTGATTCCCCATGGGCAAATTCTATCTAGATCAAACCAAATTTGGAAATAAACTGCACCTTTTAATTGAGGTTTCAGCCTCCCAACTGCAGCTGTTTCCAATTGAAGACATCTAGGCCTATATCGCATTCTGGAGATGTGACATTCCCTACTACTGCGTGATTGCAATGGCTGGTCTCTCCTGATTGGCTGGAGTGCCGTTTTGGGGCGTGACCGTTGTTCCTAAGAAAGGCGTGAAAACGGCATGACATGAGCACGTGCCACTTTCTGGTTGGGTAACGTTTTCTCATGTTCTCGTGTTCTCATGATCTCGTTTGTAAGAGTGAATGTTAAACCAGCTAACGTTTGATTGTTTAAACATTTAATCATGCCAATGTCCTCCTGTTCAAACGGTTCACCGGTTCATGTTCCCTCGCTCACACGCACACAGACCCAAACAACCGAAATTGAAACCTAGAGGAGGCTGCACACACATTGAGCCAGCCCACCGCATGCCTATTGGCTGGAAGATATTTGCGTCACGATCAATGGCGGAAATTCAGAAAGCTGATTAGTCGTCTGATCCTCCCCACCAAACAGGTTTGGTGACATGATTTTTCAAACGTTCCACTTGCAACCAGGTCCAGAAAAGTCATGGACCAAAGGGGAGAATGAGTGACAGAACCTGGAAGAAGACTTGTTAGTCGCTCCGGCAGTGGGGAGTTCGCCAATGTTCTGTGATATTTCACGTGAGTATTACGCAATTAATCGACCGTGAGGAATCGACCACTGATTGTAGCATTTGCATTTGCATGGGGTAAACAAAAGGACTGTAACTGGTGAACATGTGGGGGGATATAATTACCCCTTTCCCAGGGTCAACACACCCTATTGTCCCAAGGGTGGAGATGGGTGTGACCCATTCCCCAACAGTTTTCCCAGTTATAGCCCTTTCCTCTTGCTGTATTTTTGATGCGATTTCTACCTTTCTCTCCCTCTCCCCTACCCAATATGACAAAATGCAATGAAGGTGAAGAAACAAAATGAACTTTAACTTAAAGCAGCAACATAATTTGAACCAGCATGTGGTGAAAGATGTGAAGAATTGGTCACAATAGCAGGACATGGATTTGGGATTACATCCACATTTGCAAGTTTTTCAGCGCAATGAGAACACACATGGTCTTGCGGCATTGATCTTTCTTCTCCCCAGAGTCCTGCTTGGTATGTTTGGGTCAGCATTTGCTCTGCTTGCTTATTGTATCTTTGATCCACGGCACAACGCAGCAGACTTTGGCATAGACTCCTGGATTCCCTTTCTGTGCACATACGTAGGTCCCCCAAGAAACTATGCCTTGAAGTTTCCCGTCACAGACCAGTGGGCCCCCAGAGTCACCCTGCAGGGAGAAATCACAGAAATTATCAGTGGGCACTACTATACTGATTTTATGCGTTCGTCTGCTTCACACTCTTAAAGCCCGATTAGATGGCCTACTTAGTTCTGTATACTGCTACTTAGGCTTAATATGGTGTTTTAGGATGTGCTCAGTTAAGATCTAACCAGGAAAATCAGAACATGTCCACATTTCAGTTTGCATGGAGAAAATGCCCGCTTTGGAATGATGACTCTATGGCATTAAAGCCCACTGAGGTCTCTCCTCTCCCCAAACTCTGCTCCCCTGACCCCTCCACCCCGCCCCAAAATTGTTAGATACTTCCCAACCCTGGAGTTGGCAATTCTACTCTTTATTAATGGTGATGCTGTTGTATCAAAATCAATCAACTGAATGCCGGGATATGCTCTTCACCACTGCCTTATGATAACTCCCGGCTATAGTTGCTTCTACACAGAAGCTCAAAAACATGCCTCTGTCATGACAGCAGCAGCTACAGGAATGGAAATGAACAGGAATGGCACCTGCAGGCACCCATCCCTTCTGTGCTCACTGTGGCTGCTGCTCCTCCCCTTTTCTCTGTTATGTTCACATATAAGCACAGAGGCAATGGTGATTTCAAATCATCCTTCACCGTCCCAAGCCCAGAAACCCTTCTTTCTTTTCTCTTTTCCTTTCCTTACTAAGCTATGCTGCAAAACTACAACCTGCATCAACTAAGAAAGGGGACAAAAAACTCTTTAAAAAGCTGAAAAGGATGGGGGAAAAACATGGAGATATCAAGAAGAAGACGAAGAAGAGTTTGGATTTATATCCCCCCTTTCTCCCCTGCAGGAGACTCAAAGGGGCTTACAATCTCCTTGCCCTTCCCCCTTCACAACAAACACCCTGTGAGGTAGGTGGGGCTGAGAGAGCTCCGAGAAGCTGTGACTAGCCCAAGGTCACCCAGCTGGCGTGTGTGGAAGTGTACAGGCTAATCTGAATTCCCCAGATAAGCCTCCACAGCTCAGGTGGCAGAGCTGGGAATCAAACCCGGTTCCTCCAGATTAGATACACGAGCTCTTAACCTCCTACGCCACTGCTGCTCCTTCCTACGCCACTGCTGCCCCTTTAAAGGCAGGGCTCAGATTGCTGGAGCAATAGACCCTTGAAATTGACATTAAATTGACAAAGTAATTCGAGACCAAAGATGGCAAAAAAAAAAGGAAATGACAGGCAGGTAAAATGGCAGCTCGACCCAGCTAGAGACACTTTGTGTTAAAATTTAAAAACAGAAAGCCCTTCTGATTGTTTGAAAAGTGAGAGAAACAGCTGTTGTGTGGGCAGGGGAAGAAGTAGAGGAGGGAGAAAACCCAAAGAAAGCTTAACACACAGTGATCTCCTTTGCTTTCCCTGTAAAGGGAAAGAAAAAGTCACACTTTCACAGGTTCTAGAAACCTCGAGGGATTCTCTGATCTGAGAGTGTGGGGAGCTCGAAAGAAATGTGTGCCTAACTGATGTGCGCCTAACTGGGATTCAAACCTGAAGGGAATGTATTGTCAATGCGAAGGAGGTCATGAATGCATAAATAGTCATGGAGCTGGTATAAATGTAGATATATTATATAGAGGCTCAAATTTCTATGCTATTTCATCTTGAAACTCTGTTAAAATGCTCAGAGTGTGTCGCCAACATCACATCTGTAATCCTTGTCACAACTCTGTAAAGAGGCAGAAAGTGCTGTCAAGTCGGAGTTGACTTATGGTGACCCCAAAAAGGGTTTCAAGGCAAGAAACGTACAGAGGTGATTTGCCATTGCCTGCCTCTGTGTAGCAAGCCTGGTCTTCCTTGGCAGTCTCCAAACCCAGTACTAACCAAGGCCAACCTTGATTAATGAGATTGAGCTAGCCTGGGCCATACAAGTTAGGGCCGTGATGGCTAACCTTTGGCACTCCAGATGTTATGGACTACAATTCCCATCAGCCCCTTCCAATTGGCCATGCTGGAAGGGGCTGATGGGAATTGTGGTCCATAACATCTGGAGTGCCAAAGGTTAGCCACCACTGAGTTAGGGCAATGGTAGGTTAGTATTGTTACTGCAAATGGGTCCATGGCTGCAGACACTAGCTTCCCTAAGACATTTTGAAACCAGACTTCCTGGTTCACAATGTTGTCTCTGAACTGCTGCATGACACAAGCTTAAGGTTATGGGGCAATGACTTATTCAGGAACGCTGTGTCTACGAACACCATGCAAGAGAGAGTAACAGCGGAAAAAAAGAAAGAGGATGGTCCTGAAAAATGACAGCAGATTCTATCTGTCCTGCTCAGACCTCAACTAGTGGAGGAATCCTTCAGAAAGGGGTTGAATCCATCTGACCTTTGACCCCTCCTCACCTGGCAGGAGTCTATGCCTCCCTCTGGGACTCCAGCACAAATCATATGGGACGTGATGGCACCACGATATGCTCGATTGCACGTTTGTTGGGGGACAGTGCGGACATCTGCACACTGTAGGTTCTCTGGAAGCTTTGCTAGAAGAGATAGATATAGAACAAGAGGTCAATGGTGAATGAGAAGGAAGATGGTCAGGATTATGTTGCTAGCTATATCTTTTTCAACATAAGGGTGACACCAGATTTGATCATTCATCCGCCATTTCCTGGACAATCTTTGCTCTTGCGCTGCTTGAGTTCTAGTGCCTTGTTGACAGAACTAGGTCGGCACCAGAATCTAAAAGGAGCATTCCAGAACAAAGATGGTCCAGGAAATGGTGGATGATTTCTCAGATCTGGTGTCATCTTTATCCTGAAAAGGGTACAGTGCAAGCTGGGGAACAATTCAGTTGAATTAGTGATATTGGCTGCAGTCAGCATGACTGAGCCCTTAGGGGGAGGGCGGTCTATAAACCGAATATATAAATAAATAAATATAAATAAATAAATGATGGTTTTTTTGTTTGTTACATTAAATTTTTTATTTTAGTTACCCCACACAGAAAGAAATAAAAAAATATGCAGCAATAGTGGAAAGTCTACAGGTAAGCATCTGTAAACGTTTTCAAAATATCTAAAAATATGTCTATGTGCAATTGTAGTTGATGTGCCACATGTTCAAATGTTGATAAAGTTGCAAGGTCTTCAATCCACTGGATTGCAAGAAGTGGACATTTAGCATGCTAGCACTCTAAGTATTTTTGGCAATTGCAAGAGCGTTGCCCAGTGCAATGACATCACATCTGCATTGCGCTGGAAGTGGGATATGGCACTGGCGCAATGCTGATGACTCCCCTTTTCCTGACATTCCCCCCTCGAGCTGAGTTGCAACAGGTTGATTCAGTGAGGAGTGAGAAGTCTGTCAGTGAAGCAAGAGACCTGCTAGTATCTCCCCCTTTGATGGAACTCTTTTTTGTGCATCCCACTAACCTCTCTTTGCTGGGCCCGTTTAGAAGCACTCTGCTGCATTCCACCCAGAGGCGTAGCTGGGCAATACTGCACCCAGTGCACACTCTGTGTTTTCCGCCCCCTCCCCCCCGGGTGGTCCCCCCACACACTTACCTTCGTTCAGCCTGAAAGTGCAGGCTGGAAAAAGCGGCCTGTTCACTTGAGGCTGAAAACGGACTGGTGGGAACTTCACTTCCCAGGAGACCTTGGGGCTCACAAGGTCTCCTGGGAAGTGTAGTTCCCACCAGTCCGTTTTCAGCCTCAAGTGAACAGGCTGCTTTTCGAACCTGCACTTTCAGGCTGAACAAAGGTAAGTGTAGGGGGCGATTTTCCACCCCATGCGTGCGCTCGGCGCAGTGTGACCCCCCCAACCCCTGGTAGCTCCGCCTCTGATTCCACCCAAATGTATACATATTTTTCTCTCCTAGGTAGGGTTACCAGGTGGCTGAGATGGTTTCTATCCTTTAAATATTGTGTACAATGGAGTATTGCCTCCTGTAGTATTGCAAAGCCTGGAAAATACACTTGAAAGAATTTTCCATCGGTGTATTCTTAAAGGTGCAGGAGTCTTTGTGGGTTCTGGACCTGGCAATTCCACCTTCATTGCATCATCATATCTAGACAAGCAGAGATAGTCACAGTACCTTGAGGAGATTTTATGGTACCCCAGCCGGACACTGTGCATGGCATATTATCTTCAGGGCACTTGGAAGGTAGAGGAGCGGTCTTTACGGCATCACCACATTTGGCACAGGGGTTTATCTTAAGAAGCATGAAATCCTTGTCGTTGTTCTTTCTTGTGTAATTGGGATGTATTACGACTTTTTGGATATCTAAGCACTGCTCTGTGTTTTCTACCTTCTTCAAGTTGTGCTTGCCTAGGCACACCTTCATGCTATATGAGGAAAAGAGGGACAGTGAGAAAACAGTTGGAGATCTAAACTCAAAGGGACTGAAGCCAAACAGTTCTGGAGGTCTAAGGAGAAGAGCTGGTTTTTATACCTTGCGCTCTTCTACTGAGAGAAGTCACAAAGCGGCTTACAAACTCTATTCCCTTCCCTCCTCCCCACAACAGACACCTTGTGAGATAGGTGGGGCTGTGAGAGAACTGTGACTAGCCCAAAGTTACCCAGCAAGCTGCATGTAGAGGAATGGGGAATCAAACCCAGTTCTTCAGATTAGAGTCCACCACTCTTAACCACTACACCATGTTGGCTCTCTAAGGATAGGGTTATCAACCTCCGGGTAGGAACTGGAGTTCTAGAATTGCAACTGATCTCCAGAGTATATAGATCACTTTCCCTGGAGGAAAAAGCAGCTTTGGAGGCTGGACTTTGTGGTACACCATAGTTTTTAGGAGAAACTGAAGTCCTAGACTGGCATAATTTCTTCTGAGTTCTTTCTGCTTCCTAAACTCTACTCTCACCAGTCTTGCTCCTGGGCCAGGACTTGGAAGTCCTGGCCAATGGTATTACAGGAGGAAGTGGTGATTTCTACCCATCATCACCTCCTCAATCTGTGTTTCTCCTTCCCAGGTCACAGTCATGCACAGTCATGAGAAAATAATAGGCAGTGGAGTGGCTTGGAGCCACAAAATACTTTGAACTGGCCCTCTCAGTTCTGCCACTCAATGGACAGAAAAATAAAGTTCTGGTTCTCTAAATGGAAAAGTTTATTTTCTTGTAGTTTGAAGTTGGGATGTGCTTACTTTTTTTTAAATAGCATGCCTTGCAAGTCCCCTAGGGGAGAGTATTTTATTTGGTTCTATTTATTAGGATCGCCCTGATAGGCCAATGTGTGGGCTTGCTAGAGTAACTGGTTGTGCATTGTTTCGATTGGTTAAAAAGGTGCCTCCGATTAATCAGGATGCAGACATGCAATTACACCACGTTTACATCAATAGTTCCTTAATAGTCATGTGATGATTTTCTTTGAACACAAGTACTTAATCAGTAAGCAGTAAGGGCTTACTAAATAAACAGTAAGGGCATACTCAGTAAGAAGGGTTTCTAAGTAAGTATCGAAGTAACCAGAGCAAGGTGCAACTCATTCCCCTCTGTCTATCTTCAAGGTCGTTTCCTTAGCATCCCACGAAGTGAGCATTGTTGTCGGTACTGTCCCAACACTATGGACTCAATTCCTCATATCCTGCTTTACTGTTCGAGGTATAATGATATTAAAACCTATCTGGGAGCTTTACTACCTCTAGAATTTATGTTTTTCTCAGACAAACTAAAAATGTCTAAGCTATTGAGCAGCCCTAACTGTAGAAATTTCTGAAACAGTTGCTACATTTTTAATCTGTGATCTACATGATATGTAACAATGATCCTGTTATTGTTCTTGGAATGTATGGTACTTCTGGTTTTATGCCGAATAAAGGTTTTTGGATTGGGTTGCATAAGTACTGGTTTATGTTTTCTACTACAGATTTCTGGACCAACTGAAGGAATGCTGAGGTCAGGCTTTACTAGTAGCCCGACTAATCCGTTGTGTGTGTATTTAGAGTAAGGACTCTGCATTTATGTTTAATAAGAACATAAGAACTAGCCTGCTGGATCAGACCAGAGTCTATCTAGTCCAGCACTCTGCTACTCGCAGTGGCCCACCAGGTGCCTTTGGGAGCTCACGTGCAGGATGTGAAAGCAATGGCCTTCTGCTGCTGCTGCTCCCGAGCACCTGGTCTGCTAAGGCATTTGCAATCTGAGATCAAGGAGGATCAAGATTGGTAGCCATAGATCGACTTCTCCTCCATAAATCTGTCCAAGCCCCTTTTAAAGCTATCCAGGCTAGTGGCCATCACCACCTCCTGTGGCAGCATATTCCAAACACCAATCACACGTTGTGTGAAGAAGTGTTTCCTTTTTTTAGTCCTAATTCTTCCCCCCAGCATTTTCAATGTATGCCCCCTGCTTCTAGTATTGTGACACTGTTTATGTTTATGTTTATGACACTGAAGTATGTTTATGGCATTTAAAGCAATTTATGAAGAGTGAGGGCCCTTCCCCCTTCCTCCTGTTCCCCCAGGGTGAGTGGGCCACAACCAGATGATGGGACCCCTCCCCTCCCTACCATTCCCCCCAGTGTAGGTGGGACTTGACCAGATGACAGGACCTCTCCCCCTCCCCTCCCTTCCCTCCAGGGCGGGTGGGCCTTGACCAGATGATGGGCCCCCTTGCCCTAACCCTCCCTACCTTGTCTCCCATTTGTGTTTGTGACATTTAAGCAGATTTGGATGGATAGATATATTTGTGACATTGAGTTGTTGTTAGAGTTCTGACTGTTAACTATACAGTACTTATTGCAAGCAGCGTGGATGCAAATTTCTGTTTTTTGCAAACCTCCAAGTGATGGCTGGACACCTCCTGCTATTACAGTTTATCTCCAGGCAACAGAGATCTGCTCACCTGCAGGAAATGGATCTTTAGAAGATAGATTCTGAGGCACCATACCTAGTTGAAACCCCTCTCCAAACCCCGGCTTTCTCAGGTTACACTTCCAAAATCTCCAGGTATTTCCCAATCTAGAGGTGGCAGGTCTGATGCTACTGTGATGCATAATCCCACAGCAAAGCATTTCTTTGCCATATTTCATGTGCCCGAATAATTGAAAAAGCTTTTTTGAATGGCATGACAGCATGAAAATGTCTAGGTTGATCTTTTGGATCATGGGGTAGAAAATGTTGACATACATTGAAAATGCAGGGGAGGAAGGACTAATAAAAGGAAACATTTCTTCACACAACGCGTGGTTGGTGTTTGGAATATGCTGCCATAGGAGGTGGCGATGGCCACTAACCTGGATAGGTTTAAAAGGGGCTTGGACAGATTTGTGGAGGAGAAGTCGATCTATGGCTTGAAATGAGATTGCAGATGCCCTAGCAGACCAGGGGCTCGGGAGCAGCAGCAGTAGTAGAAGGCCATTGCTTTCACATCCTGCAGGTGAGCTCCCAAAGGCACCTGGTGGGCCACTGTGAGTAGCAGAGTGCTGGCTTAGATGGACTCTGGTCTGATCCAGCAGGCTCTTTCTTGTGTTCTTATCAAACATGCTCAAAAGCAACTGAACAACAAGTTTTTTAAAAAAATCAGTTGGAAAAGATGGGTATCTGTAATTAAAAAAAAAACAGCACCAAAACTATAAAAATCATCAAGGAAATCGAAGACCCACCCAAATAGAAAAGAATATTGGAGACAGGTTTGCAGTTGCTGATAGAAGGAAGCCAGGGAAGGTGTCTGACGGAGTTCTCCGGGGAGGGTGCTGCCACAAAGATAGCCGCCTCCCCCTAAAAAGCCTCCACACCCCAGCCATTCAGTAAATATAGAGCAGGGCATCACCTGAAGATCTGAGTGATGGGGGAGGAATGCTGTATGCGTAACTCGCCCACAAGTGACAGACAGTCGGGTGGATTGGCATTTAAGGCCATTGGCAAGCTGTCAAAAGGTGGATGATACAGCTAGGGGAGGAGCATGCGGACTATGGCTGAAGAACCAAATGTGGCTCAGTACAGAACCTTCCCTTGTCGAATCGTTTGATTAAGGTTTATTGGAAGGGTAAGTGGGATGTTAGAATCAGCAGGATGTGAAGGGAGCGGCAGGCGAAGATTTTGATGGGGCCAAAGGACTTCTCCGAGATGCTTTACAGAAAGGGAAACTACAGATGAGCCAAGGCCTGGAATGTAGTCCATGCCAGTGCTCTGAAACAGTCGCGCAGGGCTCTCCTGTGTAAATGTGAGGCTTTTATGAGGCCTCGTTTGTGCCAGCTGCCTAAGAAAGGACTCACAACCACCCGCGTTTGGGCTTGCCAAACTTTATGGGTTCTTAATCCACCTGTTAAAAGATACTTTAAGTTGTACGGCTGCTGTTGTGCAAATAGGCTTTGTTATCCTGGCTCTTTGTTGACCTGTTCCACTTAAATTTGTGGCAGTTTGGCTCTTTAATTAGAAGAAATCACTGACCCCCCGATAGAGGGTTACTGTGTAAGTTGGCAGTGACTCCCCCGCAAAAACATTAGGCAAATTTATGGCTTCAGGAAGGTGCCTAAGAAGTCCGTCCGTCCGTCTGTCCGTCCGTCCATCCGTCCGTCCGTCCGTCCGTCCTCCCTTCCTCCCTCCCTCCCTCCCTCCCCCCTCCCCCTCCCTTCCTTCTTTCTTTCCTTCCTTCCTTCCTTCCTTCCTTCCTTCCTTCCTTCCTTCCTTCCTCCCTCCCTCCCTCCCTCCCTCCCTCCCTCCCTCCCTTCCTGTCTGTGTCAATACCTTCCCCCCATCTGAGGCTGCAAAGGCATCACTTGGAGGAAGAGGGTGAAGTTGAATCCTAAGAGGGCACAGCTTAGGATGTCTAACTCTCATGCCGCTATCTTTTATTATCTTGGACCCTGAGACTGTCAGGCAAAGATAATCCCTTGATCTCCTGCCAGCCTTACCTTGCAGAGACATTCACTTACTTCGGTTTGGGCTTGCAGTGGGCAGCAGACATGATCCAGCAAGGATGGATTAAGACCCCTCCGCAATAAATGTTCCTGTTGCCTTTGCTTCCATACACAATTGCTGCCTGGAAAGGGCGGTCTGCACAATTGTACCCGCCAATGATTCGGTTACCTGGCTGGGCAAACACTGCAAGACAACAGCAAAGTTAATATCATAGCCTCGCCAATCCTGGGGGGGGGGGGGGGGGTTCCCTACTCCTGGGAGGTTTCTCTAACACATTGTATTGTGTTAATTGGATTACTCTTAATTTTTTTTTTGTAAATATTTAGACCCCACCTTGTACCAGAGTCTCTAGGCGGCTTACAGGTTAAAAACAACAACCCACAATAAAAACATCATAAATAAAATATAACAATAAAAACAACAATAAAAATAACATTAAAATAACCCCAACCCCCAGACTGGTTTCCAACCAAAACATTATCAAGATGGAGGCAAGATCACAAGATGCTGCCCAGGGTCAACAATACAAAGCAATGCCCTTGTAATTCCAAGCTACAGCAACTTCCACACATTATCATGGTTGTACCTACCCTGTTATGACAATATTTCTTAATTCTTTTGCTGCTGGCACTAGGACTAGCCAACCCAGCAGACCAATCAGGCAGAGGTAGGGTTGCCAGGTTTACCCAGAAGTGACATCATCCCCCTCCCCATTCTAGAAATTAACTGAGGCCCCTTCCACACATGCAGAATAATCCACTTTCAATCCATTTTCAATGCACTTTGAAGCTGGATTTTACTGTGCAGAATAGCAAAATTTCCTTGTAAACAACCTTGAAAGTGGATTAAAAGTGCATTATTCTGCATGTGCAGAAGGGGCCCAAATGAATTTACCATTGTATTTTGCGGAGTCGTAGAGCATTGTGGAGAGGCAGTGATGCTTTCCCTTCCCAAGGTGAACCCCGGAACCCCTGGCAACCGTTGGTTTTCCCAAGTTGGATACAGGAATATATCTGCCCAGTTCTCTATCACAATCTCTGTATCCTAAGCCCCCCTTGAATTTCAAAGCCAACTTTCACAGGTAGTATATTTGGTCACTGGCACCTCCTCCTAAGGAAGGACACCTCCCATGTGGGTTTTGTGGGGGGGGGGATACACTGTCTACTTCAGCAGAAATCTTCTATCAGAGGTCAATGAACTTTTGTAGTTAAAGAGCCAAACAGCATCACATTTCAACAAAGAGTAAATAAGTAATCATATTTCTATAACAGAAGCATGCTACTTCAATATCATTGACAGATGAACCCATACAGTTTGTGCAGCCCAAACATTCCTTGTCTTGAGCCGTTTCTTATGAAACAAGGCTCATAAAAGTCACACGTTTACCCAGGCATGCCCAGCGCAACTGTTCCAGTGCTCTGGCATAGATTGGACTCCTGGCAGTGGATCGCCTGTATTATTTCCCTGTAAAGTATCTCTGAGAAGCCCTTCAGACCAGTGGTGGGATTCAGCAGGTTCGCACCACTTTGGCAGAACCGGTTGTTAAAATGGTACCTGTAAACAACCAGTTGTTAAATTATTTGAATCCCACCACCGGAACCAGTTGTTAAATTATTTGAATCCCACCACTGCTTCAGACACATCAAAAACTTCACCTGCCTTTCCCTGCCTATCCTGGGCGATCCTTGCATCCCACCTACCCTTCCAATAGACCAGGGGTAGGGAACCTGCAGCTCTTCAGATGTTCAGGAACTACAATTCCCATCAGCCCCTACCAGCATGGCCAATTGGCCATGCTGACAGAGCCTGATGGGAATTGTAGTTCCTGAACATCTGGAGAGCCGCAGGTTCCCTACCCCTGCAATAGACCTTGGTATGAGATTTGGTATGAGACAGGGCCTGCAACGAGCCCTGTACTGTTCTGTAGCCATCATTTGCAGACCCCTGACCTCGCTCCGCGATCCACTTTGGAGAGGCAGCTTGCTAATTTCAAGGAGAACCATTAGCGAATTTAGATCTGGAAAATAGGGAGGATGAAATGAAATTTGGTCTGAACCAGCTCAAGGCTTAGGTTCCTAAGCAAGACTCCCAGTGCAAAATCATTTTACACAGATCTTCCACGCCTCCACTGTGAAGGGGTCCTATGCATGCACTCTTGCTTGGGACAGTGACTGCTTATGACAGTGGTGGTGAACCTTTTCGAGACCGAGTGCTCAAATTGCAACCCAAAACCCACTTATTTATCGCAAAGTGCCAACACGGCAATTTAACCTGAATACTGAGGTTTTAGTTTAGAAAAAACGGTTGGCTCCGAGGCGTGCGTTACTCGGGAGTAAGCTTGGTGGTAGTCGGTGGCTTTGCTTTGAAGCAACCGTGCAACTCTTCCAATGGGTGAATCACAAGCCTAGGAGGGTTTACTCAGAAGCACTTGAGTTCTTCGCATGAAAATCAGTGGGGCTTAACAGTGCTTAACAGGGTTACCTACACTGCTTCCCCAAAACTAGGTCTAATAATCGAGCCCAGCAGCTCAGGCCAGCCTAGATGTGTGTGTGTGGGGGGTGTGACTCTGCGTGTGCCCACAGAGAGGGCTCTGAGTGCCACCTCTGGCATCCGGGCCATAGGTTAGCCACCACTGGCTAATGAGAAGGAAGTCCTTCTCCTTTGCTATGGCATGGCTTTGGGATTGCCCCCAAAAGTGATTTGTCTCACCCCATCCCTGCTGGCATCCCTCTGAGAGCCAGTGTGCTGTAGTGGTTCAGAGCAGGTGGATTCTAGTCTAAAGAACTGGGTTTGAGTCCCCACCCCTTCATCTGAGTGGCAGAGGCTTATCTGGTGAACCAGATGTTTCTCTGAACTCCTACATTCCTGCTGGGTGATCTTGGGCTAGTCACAGTTATCTCAGAACTCGCTCAGCCCCACCTACCTCACAAGGTGTCTGTTGTGGGGAAAGGAAGGGAAAGGAGCTTGTAAGCCACCTTGAGTCTCTTACAGGAGAGAAAGGTGGGGTGTAAATCCAAACCAAGGACGTAGGTAATGGGGTTTTCTCAGGTTCAACCCCCCACATTATATGTCCGAAGCTCCACCCCGCGTTTGTGGGTTTTTTGTAATTTTTAGTGTTTTTTGGGATTTGGCCTGCAGGGGGCGCAGAGTTTAGGCTAGCAGCACCAAAATGTCAGGGACTTTTCAGAGGAGCCTCCTGATGATATCACCCAAGTTTGGTGAGGTTTGGTTCAGGGACTCCCAAAGCAGGTGCCCCATCCCCCATTGTTTCCAATGGGAGCTAATAGAAGATGGGGGCTACACTTTTGAGGGTCCATAACTTTGGACCCCCGGTACCAAACTTCTCCAAACCTGGGAGGTATCATCAGGAGAGTCTATTACTGATACCACCCAGATTTTGTAAAGTTTGGCCCAGGGGGTCCAAAGTTATGGACTTTCAAAAGGGTGCCCCATCCCCCATTGTATCAATGGGAGCTAATAGAAGATGGGGGCTACACATTTGAGGGTCCATAACTTTTTACCCCCTGAACCAAACTTCACCAAACCTGGGTGGTACTATTAGGAGAGTCTTCTAAAGATTCCCTGAAAGTTTGGTGCTGCTAGCTTAACAATTGCACCCCTGACAGCAGCCTGGATTTGGCATGGATTTCAAGGGAGAATCTGAGGTCCCCAGTTTAAACATTGAAAGTGATGCTGTTTCAGGGAGGGGGGATAATGCACCCCAGAACAGCATCACTTTCAATGTTGTTTTAACTGGGGACCACAGATTCTCCCTTTAAAGTGAATTTAAAAGGAGAATTTGGGCTCTCTAGTTTAAACACCATTGAAAGTGATGCTGTTTGGGGGTGGATTCCAGCATCACAGCGGCCTCCCATGGGGGGGGGGGGGCAAAACTCAGATTTTGCACCGGGCTCCATTTTCCCTAGGTATACCTCTGCCCAGAGGGGAGAGCAGAAGGGGCTGTTGGCTGCTGGCTGGGAGCCCAGTTGGTGGGGGGCGTGGAGGGTGGGGCACTGGAGTCTGCTGTCCCTGACCTTGGAGAGCTGCTTTTATAAGCACTGAGGCCAGGGGTGGGGCTTGGGGAGGTGTGGCCACGCCCCCAGGGGCAGATGGGGGTGTGGCCCCACCCCTGAACCCCCCCTAAAAAATCTATACCTACGTCCCTGATCCAAACTCTTCTTCTTTTTCCAAATGCTTAAAACAGCCCCTTTTATAAGAGGCTTTGATGGCTACGTTGTCACTTAGTTGTTGGGTTGGTTTCCTGTCTTTTAATTGGTGGTGGAATGTGCCGGGGGAGGGGGTTGGCAAATTGTATTAACTCATTTTCTATCCAGCTCTTTTAGCCACAAATGGACCCCAGGACAGGAAACATTAAAAACATAAACTTCACCATTGCAGATAAAAGGATTGGACCCAACCAGGTTTTCTGCTGATGAAAAAGGAGGAAAAGGCAATGCTAAGGATCATTTCACCTGAGTGTCCAAAAGCCATGTGGGATGGGGATTTTAAGTAATAAGAAGAAACGGGTGAAATGGAGTGAAAAAGTTGACTGGGTCCAACACAACGTATTATAAATCCAACCTCATAAAAACAACAGCATGAAAACCATTAAAGAGCATCAAAGAGCCAAGTGGGATGGGGATTTTAAGTAATAAGAAGAAACAAGTGAAACGGAGTGAAAAAGCTGACTGGGTACAACACAAAGTATTCTAAAGCCAACCCCATAAGAAGAAGAAGAAGAAGAGTTTGGATTTATATCCCCCCTTTCTCTCTTGTGGGAGACTCAAAGGGGCTTACAATCTCCTTGCCCTTCCCCCCTCACAACAAACACCCTGTGAGGTAGGTGGGGCTGAGAGAGCTCCGAGAAACTGTGACTAGCCCAAGGTCACCCAGCTGGCATGTGTGGGAATGTACAGGCTAATCTGAATTCCCCAGATAAGCCTCCACAGCTCAGGCGGCAGAGCTGGGAATCAAACCCGGTTCCTCCAGATTAGATACACGAGCTCTTAACCTCCTACGCCACTGCTGCTCCTCATAAAAACAACAGCACAAAAACAAAGTATTCTAAAGCCAACCCCATAAAAACAACAGCATTAAAACCAACGTTAGATTAAAATCATCATCTGAGCTGAACGGTCATCTGTTCATCAGCAGTTAAATGTTGTCGCTTATTGATAATGTTGGTTTTTAATTCCACTGTTTGTTTTTAAAAATGATGTAATCAAGACCTCTAGATCAAGACACTGTTTTATGGGTTGAATTTTGTGATTTGTTTTCTTGCAACTTGGTGTTGCCTTGTCTGAGGATCCTTTCTTCAGAGGGGTTGGTAGGGCAGGATTTCAGTGCATTAAGCAAATAAAGAGAAAAAGCACTGAGCAGCCAACTGTTGACAGTTCCTTAGAATTTAACATTCTTGCCTTACCTGCCGAGCTCATCAGAATAAGCCCAAAGGCAAACAGCTTCATCATTGTGCTGATGGATCAACAAGAACTCAAGTCTTGCAGAGGAATTGGCTGTAGGGCAGAAGATTCGCAAGGCACCGTTCTAGGATGTCCACAGGAGTTCCGTCTCTGGCCTCATGCACACACCCAACTGATGATGTTGAATATTGCCACTGGAATTTATTTGTGTAAACAATTCCCCCGTAGTTGTTATCACCAGTACGCTGTGGTTAATTCCTATGGTGAAGGAAGAGGAATTATTCATCGCTGAAGCAAGCACTTCCTGTCTAGGTGAGGAGAAGGTTTGAACTCACAAGGGGTGGGGACCTGGGGAGAGGGGTTAAGATATGATAAAGAAATGATGAGTGGAGAATATTAAAGCCACTAAAATGTGTCCAAATTTGACCATGCAAATTAGACCAAGTTCAACTTCCTGCTTGTTTGTGACATGCATTGGCAGAGGCGTGTCTTCCTAGGGACATGGGGTACCCCATGTCCCTGGGCGCAACCATTCTGGTCATATGGGGGGGGGTGCAAAATCGACCTCGCTTGTGACCAGATGCTGCCCCCGTCCCCGAGTCTTCACCCTCCCTCAGCTGCCCACATAGTCGAAGAGGATGACGTGGGCAAGGGAAACAGCGTGGACGCTGCTGGAGCTCCAGCAGCCACCACTTCCCTCCTTTCTGAGGGAAGGGAAGGACGTGGGCACTGCTGGAGCTCCAGCAGAGGCCGCTTCCCTCCTTTCTGAGCAGGTGGGCTGCTCAGAAGGAAAGGAAACAGTGCAGGTGCTGCTGGAGCTCCAGCAGAGGCTGCTTCCCTCCTTTCTGAGCAGGTGGGCTGCTCGGAGGGAAAGAAAACAGTGCAAGCGCTGTTGGAGCTCCAGCAGTAGCCGCTTCCTTTCTGAGCAGGCGGGCTGCTCGGGGGGAAGGGAAATGGTGAGGGCACTGCTGGAGCTCCAGCCACGGCCACTTCCCTTCTGTCCAAGCAGCAGAGGAGCAGCCTGCTGGCTTCTCTTCCCCTCACCCGCGGCTTCTCTGGCACCGCCAGTGCAGGACCAGAGTAGCCGCAGGTGAGGGGAAACTCCTCATCCCACACATGCGCCGCAGGTGCTGCTGGGCAGGGAAGAAGGGCTGGCTGCTGCGCAGCCGAATTCTCTTCCCTTCCAGGCAGTAGCCCTGGTGCAAGAGAATCCCCTGCCCTTGCTGGCTCAGATAAGTGTGGCTTGGGGGAAATGGGTGGGGGAGGGGTGCCATGCCACGCCGGGGGGGGCAGGGTGCCACACCACGGGTGGAGGGCACCCGGAGGAGGCTTTGCCTCCTGGTGCAATCTCGGCCCCATAGGCCTCTGTGAATTGGAGACCAATTCCTAGATTCAATCCCTGACTTCTCCAGCTAGAAGGATCAGGGAGAGAGTGATGTAAAAGACCTCAGCTCAGGACCCTGGAGACCTGTTGCCCATCAGAGTAGGCAATAGTGACCTTGCTAGATCAATAGGGTGAGCTGATATACAGGCTTCGTGTGCGTCCTTATTAAGGAGAGCAACACTGGCTCAGTGGTAGAGCAACTGCTTTGTTTGTAGAAAGTTACAGGTTGAATCCCCGGCATCACCAATTTAAAGGATAGGCTAGTAGAAGAACCATAAACCTTGGAAAGTAGTAGGCAAGACCTCTACTGAGGACTAGGAAGAGCTGCTTCCAGTCAGAGTGAGCAATACCCTGATAAACCAATGGTCTGACTCCTGTGTTCATGGCGGTCCTTTGGGCCAATATCAACCTCCCTCACAGGCTGTTGTGAGAATAAAATTTGGGGCAGGGAGGTTTTTCATGTTGTAGAAGAATGGTAAGATGAAAATGTAAGCTTCTTATGACATCTGTAATATTTTATGACATGGATATCCTATTTTCCTCAGTCCTGGAGCTCAAGGAGATATGTGTGGGGTTGATCCCACATCTAGCCAGTGTCCAGAATCAGATCTGATTAGCCTCACAAAAGGTTGCGGTGTCATATGCTTTTAGACTATACTAACAAAGTAGTCCCTCTATCCCATGTCACTTCTCTGCCCCAAATTACCCTAAAGTTTCTACCCTAAATGTAAAAAAAGGCTTATACACTGCTAACCTTCATTAGCACATAATACATAGTTAGCCTCAAAGTACTAGGGGAAGTATGAAAATAGTCCAACCCAACAACTCATAAGGACATCTCAGTGGTGGTCTTAACCAGCGGGTAACTGGAGAAGTTGTCCTAGGCCCTATTGCTTGGGGGTCCTCAGCACACATGGCCCACCCACCACTGATAGAAGAGGGAAAAGAAGAAAAAAAGATCAAGCCCTCACTGCCACCGTTCACACCCATTCTGTCTGGGGTTCGGACCACTAGTTTGCAACTACAAGTGCTCACATCAAGGGCTCAGGTAGTGGGCACAGAAGCAGACTCGTGTGCCTGCTCCATCCAAGGCTGTCAGCTTCTGGTGATGGGTTCTACCCATCTCACAGGAGGTGAAGGCCATTGCTTGCTTGGTCTTCGCTGTGATTTTGGGGACCCATCCTGATCTTTTGCCCAGGACCATAGGGTCACTGAGACCCTGGTCACATGGGGGGCCCTGCAAAATTGAACCCCCCCATGTGACCAGATCACTTCTGAGAACACAAGACCATCCCTGATGGATCAGAACAGGCAACCTTCACCACCCAAAGAGCCATTTGGACCCGTTTTTCATGGCCTCGAAGATCTACTGAGACAGAGAGGCGGCTCCACATGGAGCCGCCTCCGGTTCGGCCCCTCCACTCATCTTTCCTTCCAGTGCTGCTCTGGAGGGCTGGAGAAGTTGCTACCCTCTGACCTCCAGGCCACGCGGAGCCACAGTATAAGGCTGAAAAAGCCGCATGCGGCTCCGGAGCTGCAGGTTGCAGACCCCTGGATCAGAACATGGCCCATCTGATCCAGCATCCTTTTCCCAAAGGAGGCCAGACACAGGTACTTCTGGGAGGCATGTTGGTGGTTCTTGGATATACCTCCTCTGAAAAAAGAAGTACCACTTAGCTTTCCTGTTCCCATCAGGTCTTGCATGTCTGTGCAAACATACCCTTTCTCCACCCAACGTAACCTGCCCAGTTCTCTTTGGACCTTATCCTGTAACAGAAGGAGAAAAGAGCTCTTTCTGACCCACCTCAAACTGGATGCTAAAGAGGTCACAGAAGAAGGAAACGCATCCACACACTTGTAGGCCAAGAGGCTGGCTGACTCAGTGAATACTGAAAACAATTCAGATTCAAGAGGAAGGGGCAAGTGCTGCTAAATACTGTCACAAAAGATTAAATGAGCTGTGTCTTGGCAGCCAAGGAAGTAATAAGGATTCCTTTGTCTCTTTCCTCCCTGGAACATGTACATATGAGCATATGAAAGGACTTCCTGCTTAGTCAGACCCCCATACTCTCAAGGTCAGTATTGTCTACTCTGACGGCAGCTGCTTTCCAAGTAGTTGCAGGATAATGGCTTTTTTCCAACTCAATTTCAATTCAGTACCCTCTTCTGTTATCCCCCTCATAAACCCACCCATACCTGGACATTTTAATAAGGGTTCATGTTCCCAAACTGGCTGAGGTGTTTTAGAGATTTAATTTTTCACCATTTTATATTTTATTTTATTGATGATTGGTATGGTTATAACTTTTTATGTATTAGCATATTGTTTTAAACATGCTGTACGCTGCCCTGAGCCCAAAGTTATCGGGGTAGGGGGGATATAAATGGAATAAATAAATAAATTTATTTGTTTCCTTCATTTATACTGTACCTTTCTCCCCAGTTTGGAGCCAAAATGGCTAACATATTTCTCCTCTTCTCTATTTTATTGTTACAACAAACCTGTGAGGTAGATTAGATTGAGAGGGTGCGACTGGCCCCTGGTCGCCCTGTGAGCTTGTATGGCAGAGTGAGGATCTGATATCGAGATTCCCACATCCTAACCAGTACTTCACACTGGTTGCCACAATATAGGTGCAAGTATTTGACAGGTGAAAGAATTCCAGTTGCAACATCCCCATAGAAATCCTTCATCTGTTGAATTCCTGCCTGTTTCAGAAGCTTCGTTGGACACATGAAAATTAGAACAGTAACCAGACACTGGAAAACTGCAGTGTGTGAGGGACCAAATCTGGATTTTTAATAAGGAGGTATTTGTTTATTATATGTTACCATCTAAAAATACTTTTAAAAATTGGGGAGGGGGTGGTGGAAGAAGATGAAATTTCGCTCTTCCATTTCTATATTTTGGAATCCAACCTTTTCTGTTCAATGACTTTTAAGTTTTAAGTTATGCACGAACATTGTTATTTTCAGGTTGTTTCCAAGCCCCCTCCCCCCACCCCGTGAATACTTAAATTTTGGTAGCAAGGCTCAATCTCTCAGAAATTCTGAAAATTCGGATATTTCTGTAGAAATCTACATTTTTGAAATTTCGGTTTCTCGGTTCAGCATTTTGTTGCTCTTTACTGAGAAAAATTCGACAGGAATAGGCAAGAGGAAATGGCCAGACATCAAGGATTAATATAGAAATCCCTATTTCAAAATGTATTTTTTATTCACCAAAAGACAAACATATGCAAAGCTTTGCTAGTACTTTAGCATGAAACGATCCTAAATCTTGAATAGACATAGCTGCAGTTCTAAAGACACTTTCCTGGGAGAAAGCCAAATTGAATAGCATGCACCTTACTTCTGAGTAGACTTGCCTGGGTTGGTCCCTGTGTCCCTTTCCTTCTCTTCTTTGCAGCCCCCTGCCACCATTGACCAAAAACATACTCCTAGGAATATTTTTCCACAAAATACATTGTCACCGCACTTACTATCTTTCCTTGCCCCTTCCCAAGAACAGCCTTGTCATAAACCAAGAATGGTTTATCTTCCCCAGATATGGAACAATCATGACAATAATAACAAACACCAAAGATTAATAAACAGCTCAATTCTTATCCCAAATCAGACATACCCTGTTTCCCCGAATATAAGACATCCCCTGAAAATAAGACGTAGTAGAGGTTTTGCTGAAGTGCAAAATATAAGGCATCTCCCGAAAGTGAGACATAGCAAAGTTTTTGTTTGGAAGCATGCCGGACGAACAGAACACAGAAAAATAAGACATCCCCTAAAAATAAGACATGGCGTATCTTTGGGAGCAAAAATTAATATAAGACACTGTCTTATTTTCAGGGAAACACGGTAACAATATGAGTGAACCCTACTACCCATTTTTACTCATTTTACTCACCTGCCGCCCCTGATGGAGGAGCCCAGGAGGAAGATGCTTGGATGTTGTTGTCTTAAGCACAGATGAATAACTGGTACAGTTGTTACCATTTAAATGTCTGGAGAGTAGGACGGCCTTGACCCATTCCCTGATTGATGCCTCACAGTTCGGAGCTGTGACTCAAAGCGATGACTCTATCTTCTGATCTCTGCTCCAACGAGGAACCCACATTCAAGTCTTTAACCTGCAGCTGGATCCACCCCTCCACCTCTGCACATTTATTCCTCTTGCAGTTTTGCCCGCGGGCATTTTCACAGAGGCTCGCCCAAGGCATTGTGAGGACGAGGAGACCTGCCTAAAAGAAAAGATCTTCTGCTGCAAAAAGCGAGACATTCTCAGGTGAGAGGTGGCGGTGGTGATTGGCGCTGAGGGCCTTCTGCAAATCAGCACCAATAAAAAGGGAAACCTGAAATGCAAGCTCTTCCGGTGCGAAGGAGAATCCAGATCCTTCACAGCTCTGTCAGATAGATAATTCACTCTGGCTGAAAGTATTTGTACACATATCCGTGTTTTATTTCATCTTGAAGTATAACTATGCAGTAGACAAGAGTTGGCAACTTTTGAACCCCTGTTGGAGTCTCCTTCCTGACCTGGATAGCCCAGATTGGCCCTGGTCAGTATTTGGATGGGAGCCCACCAAGGGAATTGAGGGTTGCTACACATAGGCAGCC
The DNA here is from genome assembly GCF_021028975.2 of Sphaerodactylus townsendi. NCBI lineage: Eukaryota > Metazoa > Chordata > Lepidosauria > Squamata > Sphaerodactylidae > Sphaerodactylus > Sphaerodactylus townsendi. The sequence continues at coordinate 115,254,055 of NC_059430.1, forward strand.
AGGCAGGCAATGAAACCATTTCTCTTCAACTCTGGCCTGAAAAACCCTATGTGGGCTCACGTTGGCTGTGACTTGATATATATTAAAAAGTCCCTTTAACAGTAGCTAAGATATTGGAGCTGATTCCCCTTTCCCCAGTCCCCTTGCTTTTGTATTGCCATACAGTCATGACCATGGTATAATGGTACCCTAACCAGTTCCCATAAAAAACTTTGGTCAGTCCAATCAGAAAATGCAGAGGATGGTACACTTTCAGACCCAAGAAAAGATCATCCCGACTCCATCACTCCAAGAAATACTGGCTCTTTCCAATCCAATCCAAAACAATCCAAAAACCTTTATTAGGCATAAAACCAGAAGTACCATACATTCCAAGTACAGTAACAGGATCATTGTTACACATCATGTAGAACACGGATTAAAAATGTGGCAACTGCTTCAGAAATTTCTACGTTAGGGCTGCTCAATAGCTTAGACATTTTTAGTTTGTCTGAGAAAAACATAAATCTAGAGGTAGTAAAGCACTCAGATCAGTTCTAATATCATTATACCTCGAACAGTAAAGCAGGATATGAGGAATTGAGTCCATAGTGTTGGGCCAGTACCGACAACAACGCTCACTTCGTGGGATGTTAAGGAAACAACCTTGAAGATAGAGGAGAATGAGTTGCACCTTGCTCTGGTCATGACCCATCTGCACTTATAGTTAAATATACAGCAGGGCTAGATTTCTGGGGTGTGATCCCAAAGTATAGAGGGGAACAAGAGCTTTGCGCAGCACTCAGGAGAGATTGGTATTCCTGGTCATACAGTCTGGTCTTTAGACGATAGTAAATTTCCGTGGCAGTAAGCATATGAAGAGACTCCCATGAGAAACCCAAGGAGAAGATTTTTTTTTCCAATATGAAGGCACCACTTCGAGAGCTGAAGCTCCCTCATTTCTAGTAGAGATAAGCTTTTTGGATCTGTGCAGAAGCAGAGGCGCAGCCAAAACTTAAATGTTACAGCCCATGCCCTAGTTTCTAATAGATGTTGCCCTGATTCCAGACAAAGCACACCATAAGGGACACAATGTGGGGTGCCAAATATCTTATATAGGAAGTTTGATTGGATGCGCTCCAGGTTCTTGTGCCAAGCTTGGATCCAGACAGGGATACCATTCAATAGGTACTGGCTCTTTGTGCCCTTAAGTGAAGTGTGGTTGAGTGCTTCACAGTCAGGTCTACCTGCATTTTCACATTTACATGTGAAGAAGTGCCCCACTGCTTCCATGAAGCCTAGCCACTGTTTCTGATTTTTTTTAAAAGGCTACCTCCACAATCTATCACTCCTGGGATAGATCAAAGTATCTAAATAAATAAAGAAACCCCATCAATCCCATGGGAATGCCAGCAGAATTGCTCCTGTGTGGGCAGCGGAAGGTAGGGAGGAGTGGAAAAGCTCTGCTTTGCTTTCCCTGTGCAGGCGGGGGGGGGGGGATCGCACTTTGCCCATGGCTTCTCTGATCTGCAGCCCATTGAGTTCTGAAGAGGGGAAAACATTTGCAGAACTGACAATTACACCTGAAGGAAATGTACACTCCATGTGAAGGAGGGCACAAGTACATAAATAGCCATTAGGTGTTTTTTTCTATTTGGACTAAAGTGAGGGTTTGGGGTGTGGAAAGAATGGGACTGATCACAATTGTACAGGGATGAAGTATAATGTCATGTAGAAATGAAAACAAAACGCACAAGTTGAGTGGCTGAAATTGGGAAAATCCTCCATGTGGGATCAGCCCAGGGGATCACATCAAGCTCCATGGCCAGAGGAGCCTCCATCTGTTGATTCTGGCAGCTCAGACCTTGGTGAAAAGGACACGAGAAGGCCAGGCTGCATTGCCACCTCTGTCATGAAGCGAGACAAAATGGCAGCCAGTGGTGGAGGTATCATGCTTGGTTGCCACTACCTCATTTCTGTGGATAGTGACATTGCCACTGTCTTCTCTTCCTCCTTTTCATCCCAACAGACCCATAAGGGCTTGACAGGCCCTGTTGCACATGCACAGGAGGCTGTCCTGTCTTGAAAGATGCTTGAAGAGGGAAGGTGTGTATGGTTTGGCTTTGGCCAGGAAGAGGGGAATGGGGAATGGGGCTGATGCAGGAGCGGCAGCTGGGAGCAGCGACCTCGGGTGGTGCCATTTTCTATGCAAGGCCAGGGTTGGAATGAGGGGGAACTGTGCCTGGGGCATGTGTGTGCCCTACGCCCCTGCCACACCCCACTCACCCCTCCACGCCCCCGCACCAGCGTGCGCTCAGTTGCACTGTGCACTCCCCCATCCCCTTGGCGCTACGCCACTGCGCAAGGCACAAACAAAACTATCACAAAATAGGACGTGATCAGCAAAAATATATTATGTATAAATAAACTATTGCCCTATAATGCAAAATGAATAGTTTTCCAAATACAGTTGCTTTTTAAAGAATTATATCCAATTCCATATTAATAATTTATATTTTTTGCCAAAGACGTGTCTATTACTTTCTCATTCCTTAGTTATATGTCTTCAGTTTAACATTTTCTTTTACAGTTTCATATTTAAAAAATGTACTGTCCTTTCAAGTACATCATACATAGAACATAACGTACAAAATCCTTTTTGCATCCCAGCATACATGCATAAAGCTTATACCATTTATATCTTTTTACATCCCTTGCATACCTACATCGAGTTTATACAACTAATATCCATAATATATGTTTCATGCATCTCCACCATATGCATACATGCATTAAGAATTCCTGTGCCTGTGGTCAGGTTAGTATGTTATTAATATGTTAATAGCTAGGGCAATAAGTAAATTTATTTGATATATGCCAGCAGGTGTTAATTAAAGAATTAAACAGTAGAATGTTAGTTGAAACAAATAAGATGAAAGATGCTATCTCACGTTTGTATAACATTTATGTTTGATTAAAAATTAAGATCAATTTTATTGTTATTTTGTTTGTTATATGATTGAATGTTTTTTTATTTAATTTTCTATTTTGTTATGTGTTTATATATGGATAAAAGTCAATTAATTTTTTTTTAAAACTGCACCTCAGCTGAGTTTTGTTTGCCTATATAGACTTTCAGTATTTCTTCATTCTGTCTATCAAATGTAAACATGATATCCACTAAGTGGTGGCGAACCTTTGGCACTCCAGATGTTATGGACTACAATTCCCATCAGCCCCTTGGGGGGGGGGGTTGGGGGGGGGGGGGGTTGGGACTAAATGGGGGGGGGGGTGGGGGGGGGGGGGGGTGGGGGGGGGGGGGGGTGGGGGGGGGGGGGGGTGGGGGGGGGGGGGGGTGGGGGGGGGGGGGGGTGGGGGGGGGGGGGGGTGGGGGGGGGGGGGGGTGGGGGGGGGGGGGGGTGGGGGGGGGGGGGGGTGGGGGGGGGGGGGGGTGGGGGGGGGGGGGGGTGGGGGGGGGGGGGGGTGGGGGGGGGGGGGGGTGGGGGGGGGGGGGGGTGGGGGGGGGGGGGGGTGGGGGGGGGGGGGGGTGGGGGGGGGGGGGGGTGGGGGGGGGGGGGGGTGGGGGGGGGGGGGGGTGGGGGGGGGGGGGGGTGGGGGGGGGGGGGGGTGGGGGGGGGGGGGGGTGGGGGGGGGGGGGGGTGGGGGGGGGGGGGGGTGGGGGGGGGGGGGGGTGGGGGGGGGGGGGGGTGGGGGGGGGGGGGGGTGGGGGGGGGGGGGGGTGGGGGGGGGGGGGGGTGGGGGGGGGGGGGGGTGGGGGGGGGGGGGGGTGGGGGGGGGGGGGGGTGGGGGGGGGGGGGGGTGGGGGGGGGGGGGGGTGGGGGGGGGGGGGGGTGGGGGGGGGGGGGGGTGGGGGGGGGGGGGGGTGGGGGGGGGGGGGGGTGGGGGGGGGGGGGGGTGGGGGGGGGGGGGGGTGGGGGGGGGGGGGGGTGGGGGGGGGGGGGGGTGGGGGGGGGGGGGGGTGGGGGGGGGGGGGGGTGGGGGGGGGGGGGGGTGGGGGGGGGGGGGGGTGGGGGGGGGGGGGGGTGGGGGGGGGGGGGGGTGGGGGGGGGGGGGGGTGGGGGGGGGGGGGGGTGGGGGGGGGGGGGGGTGGGGGGGGGGGGGGGTGGGGGGGGGGGGGGGTGGGGGGGGGGGGGGGTGGGGGGGGGGGGGGGTGGGGGGGGGGGGGGGTGGGGGGGGGGGGGGGTGGGGGGGGGGGGGGGTGGGGGGGGGGGGGGGTGGGGGGGGGGGGGGGTGGGGGGGGGGGGGGGTGGGGGGGGGGGGGGGTGGGGGGGGGGGGGGGTGGGGGGGGGGGGGGGTGGGGGGGGGGGGGGGTGGGGGGGGGGGGGGGTGGGGGGGGGGGGGGGTGGGGGGGGGGGGGGGTGGGGGGGGGGGGGGGTGGGGGGGGGGGGGGGTGGGGGGGGGGGGGGGTGGGGGGGGGGGGGGGTGGGGGGGGGGGGGGGTGGGGGGGGGGGGGGGTGGGGGGGGGGGGGGGTGGGGGGGGGGGGGGGTGGGGGGGGGGGGGGGTGGGGGGGGGGGGGGGTGGGGGGGGGGGGGGGTGGGGGGGGGGGGGGGTGGGGGGGGGGGGGGGTGGGGGGGGGGGGGGGTGGGGGGGGGGGGGGGTGGGGGGGGGGGGGGGTGGGGGGGGGGGGGGGTGGGGGGGGGGGGGGGTGGGGGGGGGGGGGGGTGGGGGGGGGGGGGGGTGGGGGGGGGGGGGGGTGGGGGGGGGGGGGGGTGGGGGGGGGGGGGGGTGGGGGGGGGGGGGGGTGGGGGGGGGGGGGGGTGGGGGGGGGGGGGGGTGGGGGGGGGGGGGGGTGGGGGGGGGGGGGGGTGGGGGGGGGGGGGGGTGGGGGGGGGGGGGGGTGGGGGGGGGGGGGGGTGGGGGGGGGGGGGGGTGGGGGGGGGGGGGGGTGGGGGGGGGGGGGGGTGGGGGGGGGGGGGGGTGGGGGGGGGGGGGGGTGGGGGGGGGGGGGGGTGGGGGGGGGGGGGGGTGGGGGGGGGGGGGGGTGGGGGGGGGGGGGGGTGGGGGGGGGGGGGGGTGGGGGGGGGGGGGGGTGGGGGGGGGGGGGGGTGGGGGGGGGGGGGGGTGGGGGGGGGGGGGGGTGGGGGGGGGGGGGGGTGGGGGGGGGGGGGGGTGGGGGGGGGGGGGGGTGGGGGGGGGGGGGGGTGGGGGGGGGGGGGGGTGGGGGGGGGGGGGGGTGGGGGGGGGGGGGGGTGGGGGGGGGGGGGGGTGGGGGGGGGGGGGGGTGGGGGGGGGGGGGGGTGGGGGGGGGGGGGGGTGGGGGGGGGGGGGGGTGGGGGGGGGGGGGGGTGGGGGGGGGGGGGGGTGGGGGGGGGGGGGGGTGGGGGGGGGGGGGGGTGGGGGGGGGGGGGGGTGGGGGGGGGGGGGGGTGGGGGGGGGGGGGGGTGGGGGGGGGGGGGGGTGGGGGGGGGGGGGGGTGGGGGGGGGGGGGGGTGGGGGGGGGGGGGGGTGGGGGGGGGGGGGGGTGGGGGGGGGGGGGGGTGGGGGGGGGGGGGGGTGGGGGGGGGGGGGGGTGGGGGGGGGGGGGGGTGGGGGGGGGGGGGGGTGGGGGGGGGGGGGGGTGGGGGGGGGGGGGGGTGGGGGGGGGGGGGGGTGGGGGGGGGGGGGGGTGGGGGGGGGGGGGGGTGGGGGGGGGGGGGGGTGGGGGGGGGGGGGGGTGGGGGGGGGGGGGGGTGGGGGGGGGGGGGGGTGGGGGGGGGGGGGGGTGGGGGGGGGGGGGGGTGGGGGGGGGGGGGGGTGGGGGGGGGGGGGGGTGGGGGGGGGGGGGGGTGGGGGGGGGGGGGGGTGGGGGGGGGGGGGGGTGGGGGGGGGGGGGGGTGGGGGGGGGGGGGGGTGGGGGGGGGGGGGGGTGGGGGGGGGGGGGGGTGGGGGGGGGGGGGGGTGGGGGGGGGGGGGGGTGGGGGGGGGGGGGGGTGGGGGGGGGGGGGGGTGGGGGGGGGGGGGGGTGGGGGGGGGGGGGGGTGGGGGGGGGGGGGGGTGGGGGGGGGGGGGGGTGGGGGGGGGGGGGGGTGGGGGGGGGGGGGGGTGGGGGGGGGGGGGGGTGGGGGGGGGGGGGGGTGGGGGGGGGGGGGGGTGGGGGGGGGGGGGGGTGGGGGGGGGGGGGGGTGGGGGGGGGGGGGGGTGGGGGGGGGGGGGGGTGGGGGGGGGGGGGGGTGGGGGGGGGGGGGGGTGGGGGGGGGGGGGGGTGGGGGGGGGGGGGGGTGGGGGGGGGGGGGGGTGGGGGGGGGGGGGGGTGGGGGGGGGGGGGGGTGGGGGGGGGGGGGGGTGGGGGGGGGGGGGGGTGGGGGGGGGGGGGGGTGGGGGGGGGGGGGGGTGGGGGGGGGGGGGGGTGGGGGGGGGGGGGGGTGGGGGGGGGGGGGGGTGGGGGGGGGGGGGGGTGGGGGGGGGGGGGGGTGGGGGGGGGGGGGGGTGGGGGGGGGGGGGGGTGGGGGGGGGGGGGGGTGGGGGGGGGGGGGGGTGGGGGGGGGGGGGGGTGGGGGGGGGGGGGGGTGGGGGGGGGGGGGGGTGGGGGGGGGGGGGGGTGGGGGGGGGGGGGGGTGGGGGGGGGGGGGGGTGGGGGGGGGGGGGGGTGGGGGGGGGGGGGGGTGGGGGGGGGGGGGGGTGGGGGGGGGGGGGGGTGGGGGGGGGGGGGGGTGGGGGGGGGGGGGGGTGGGGGGGGGGGGGGGTGGGGGGGGGGGGGGGTGGGGGGGGGGGGGGGTGGGGGGGGGGGGGGGTGGGGGGGGGGGGGGGTGGGGGGGGGGGGGGGTGGGGGGGGGGGGGGGTGGGGGGGGGGGGGGGTGGGGGGGGGGGGGGGTGGGGGGGGGGGGGGGTGGGGGGGGGGGGGGGTGGGGGGGGGGGGGGGTGGGGGGGGGGGGGGGTGGGGGGGGGGGGGGGTGGGGGGGGGGGGGGGTGGGGGGGGGGGGGGGTGGGGGGGGGGGGGGGTGGGGGGGGGGGGGGGTGGGGGGGGGGGGGGGTGGGGGGGGGGGGGGGTGGGGGGGGGGGGGGGTGGGGGGGGGGGGGGGTGGGGGGGGGGGGGGGTGGGGGGGGGGGGGGGTGGGGGGGGGGGGGGGTGGGGGGGGGGGGGGGTGGGGGGGGGGGGGGGTGGGGGGGGGGGGGGGTGGGGGGGGGGGGGGGTGGGGGGGGGGGGGGGTGGGGGGGGGGGGGGGTGGGGGGGGGGGGGGGTGGGGGGGGGGGGGGGTGGGGGGGGGGGGGGGTGGGGGGGGGGGGGGGTGGGGGGGGGGGGGGGTGGGGGGGGGGGGGGGTGGGGGGGGGGGGGGGTGGGGGGGGGGGGGGGTGGGGGGGGGGGGGGGTGGGGGGGGGGGGGGGTGGGGGGGGGGGGGGGTGGGGGGGGGGGGGGGTGGGGGGGGGGGGGGGTGGGGGGGGGGGGGGGTGGGGGGGGGGGGGGGTGGGGGGGGGGGGGGGTGGGGGGGGGGGGGGGTGGGGGGGGGGGGGGGTGGGGGGGGGGGGGGGTGGGGGGGGGGGGGGGTGGGGGGGGGGGGGGGTGGGGGGGGGGGGGGGTGGGGGGGGGGGGGGGTGGGGGGGGGGGGGGGTGGGGGGGGGGGGGGGTGGGGGGGGGGGGGGGTGGGGGGGGGGGGGGGTGGGGGGGGGGGGGGGTGGGGGGGGGGGGGGGTGGGGGGGGGGGGGGGTGGGGGGGGGGGGGGGTGGGGGGGGGGGGGGGTGGGGGGGGGGGGGGGTGGGGGGGGGGGGGGGTGGGGGGGGGGGGGGGTGGGGGGGGGGGGGGGTGGGGGGGGGGGGGGGTGGGGGGGGGGGGGGGTGGGGGGGGGGGGGGGTGGGGGGGGGGGGGGGTGGGGGGGGGGGGGGGTGGGGGGGGGGGGGGGTGGGGGGGGGGGGGGGTGGGGGGGGGGGGGGGTGGGGGGGGGGGGGGGTGGGGGGGGGGGGGGGTGGGGGGGGGGGGGGGTGGGGGGGGGGGGGGGTGGGGGGGGGGGGGGGTGGGGGGGGGGGGGGGTGGGGGGGGGGGGGGGTGGGGGGGGGGGGGGGTGGGGGGGGGGGGGGGTGGGGGGGGGGGGGGGTGGGGGGGGGGGGGGGTGGGGGGGGGGGGGGGTGGGGGGGGGGGGGGGTGGGGGGGGGGGGGGGTGGGGGGGGGGGGGGGTGGGGGGGGGGGGGGGTGGGGGGGGGGGGGGGTGGGGGGGGGGGGGGGTGGGGGGGGGGGGGGGTGGGGGGGGGGGGGGGTGGGGGGGGGGGGGGGTGGGGGGGGGGGGGGGTGGGGGGGGGGGGGGGTGGGGGGGGGGGGGGGTGGGGGGGGGGGGGGGTGGGGGGGGGGGGGGGTGGGGGGGGGGGGGGGTGGGGGGGGGGGGGGGTGGGGGGGGGGGGGGGTGGGGGGGGGGGGGGGTGGGGGGGGGGGGGGGTGGGGGGGGGGGGGGGTGGGGGGGGGGGGGGGTGGGGGGGGGGGGGGGTGGGGGGGGGGGGGGGTGGGGGGGGGGGGGGGTGGGGGGGGGGGGGGGTGGGGGGGGGGGGGGGTGGGGGGGGGGGGGGGTGGGGGGGGGGGGGGGTGGGGGGGGGGGGGGGTGGGGGGGGGGGGGGGTGGGGGGGGGGGGGGGTGGGGGGGGGGGGGGGTGGGGGGGGGGGGGGGTGGGGGGGGGGGGGGGTGGGGGGGGGGGGGGGTGGGGGGGGGGGGGGGTGGGGGGGGGGGGGGGTGGGGGGGGGGGGGGGTGGGGGGGGGGGGGGGTGGGGGGGGGGGGGGGTGGGGGGGGGGGGGGGTGGGGGGGGGGGGGGGTGGGGGGGGGGGGGGGTGGGGGGGGGGGGGGGTGGGGGGGGGGGGGGGTGGGGGGGGGGGGGGGTGGGGGGGGGGGGGGGTGGGGGGGGGGGGGGGTGGGGGGGGGGGGGGGTGGGGGGGGGGGGGGGTGGGGGGGGGGGGGGGTGGGGGGGGGGGGGGGTGGGGGGGGGGGGGGGTGGGGGGGGGGGGGGGTGGGGGGGGGGGGGGGTGGGGGGGGGGGGGGGTGGGGGGGGGGGGGGGTGGGGGGGGGGGGGGGTGGGGGGGGGGGGGGGTGGGGGGGGGGGGGGGTGGGGGGGGGGGGGGGTGGGGGGGGGGGGGGGTGGGGGGGGGGGGGGGTGGGGGGGGGGGGGGGTGGGGGGGGGGGGGGGTGGGGGGGGGGGGGGGTGGGGGGGGGGGGGGGTGGGGGGGGGGGGGGGTGGGGGGGGGGGGGGGTGGGGGGGGGGGGGGGTGGGGGGGGGGGGGGGTGGGGGGGGGGGGGGGTGGGGGGGGGGGGGGGTGGGGGGGGGGGGGGGTGGGGGGGGGGGGGGGTGGGGGGGGGGGGGGGTGGGGGGGGGGGGGGGTGGGGGGGGGGGGGGGTGGGGGGGGGGGGGGGTGGGGGGGGGGGGGGGTGGGGGGGGGGGGGGGTGGGGGGGGGGGGGGGTGGGGGGGGGGGGGGGTGGGGGGGGGGGGGGGTGGGGGGGGGGGGGGGTGGGGGGGGGGGGGGGTGGGGGGGGGGGGGGGTGGGGGGGGGGGGGGGTGGGGGGGGGGGGGGGTGGGGGGGGGGGGGGGTGGGGGGGGGGGGGGGTGGGGGGGGGGGGGGGTGGGGGGGGGGGGGGGTGGGGGGGGGGGGGGGTGGGGGGGGGGGGGGGTGGGGGGGGGGGGGGGTGGGGGGGGGGGGGGGTGGGGGGGGGGGGGGGTGGGGGGGGGGGGGGGTGGGGGGGGGGGGGGGTGGGGGGGGGGGGGGGTGGGGGGGGGGGGGGGTGGGGGGGGGGGGGGGTGGGGGGGGGGGGGGGTGGGGGGGGGGGGGGGTGGGGGGGGGGGGGGGTGGGGGGGGGGGGGGGTGGGGGGGGGGGGGGGTGGGGGGGGGGGGGGGTGGGGGGGGGGGGGGGTGGGGGGGGGGGGGGGTGGGGGGGGGGGGGGGTGGGGGGGGGGGGGGGTGGGGGGGGGGGGGGGTGGGGGGGGGGGGGGGTGGGGGGGGGGGGGGGTGGGGGGGGGGGGGGGTGGGGGGGGGGGGGGGTGGGGGGGGGGGGGGGTGGGGGGGGGGGGGGGTGGGGGGGGGGGGGGGTGGGGGGGGGGGGGGGTGGGGGGGGGGGGGGGTGGGGGGGGGGGGGGGTGGGGGGGGGGGGGGGTGGGGGGGGGGGGGGGTGGGGGGGGGGGGGGGTGGGGGGGGGGGGGGGTGGGGGGGGGGGGGGGTGGGGGGGGGGGGGGGTGGGGGGGGGGGGGGGTGGGGGGGGGGGGGGGTGGGGGGGGGGGGGGGTGGGGGGGGGGGGGGGTGGGGGGGGGGGGGGGTGGGGGGGGGGGGGGGTGGGGGGGGGGGGGGGTGGGGGGGGGGGGGGGTGGGGGGGGGGGGGGGTGGGGGGGGGGGGGGGTGGGGGGGGGGGGGGGTGGGGGGGGGGGGGGGTGGGGGGGGGGGGGGGTGGGGGGGGGGGGGGGTGGGGGGGGGGGGGGGTGGGGGGGGGGGGGGGTGGGGGGGGGGGGGGGTGGGGGGGGGGGGGGGTGGGGGGGGGGGGGGGTGGGGGGGGGGGGGGGTGGGGGGGGGGGGGGGTGGGGGGGGGGGGGGGTGGGGGGGGGGGGGGGTGGGGGGGGGGGGGGGTGGGGGGGGGGGGGGGTGGGGGGGGGGGGGGGTGGGGGGGGGGGGGGGTGGGGGGGGGGGGGGGTGGGGGGGGGGGGGGGTGGGGGGGGGGGGGGGTGGGGGGGGGGGGGGGTGGGGGGGGGGGGGGGTGGGGGGGGGGGGGGGTGGGGGGGGGGGGGGGTGGGGGGGGGGGGGGGTGGGGGGGGGGGGGGGTGGGGGGGGGGGGGGGTGGGGGGGGGGGGGGGTGGGGGGGGGGGGGGGTGGGGGGGGGGGGGGGTGGGGGGGGGGGGGGGTGGGGGGGGGGGGGGGTGGGGGGGGGGGGGGGTGGGGGGGGGGGGGGGTGGGGGGGGGGGGGGGTGGGGGGGGGGGGGGGTGGGGGGGGGGGGGGGTGGGGGGGGGGGGGGGTGGGGGGGGGGGGGGGTGGGGGGGGGGGGGGGTGGGGGGGGGGGGGGGTGGGGGGGGGGGGGGGTGGGGGGGGGGGGGGGTGGGGGGGGGGGGGGGTGGGGGGGGGGGGGGGTGGGGGGGGGGGGGGGTGGGGGGGGGGGGGGGTGGGGGGGGGGGGGGGTGGGGGGGGGGGGGGGTGGGGGGGGGGGGGGGTGGGGGGGGGGGGGGGTGGGGGGGGGGGGGGGTGGGGGGGGGGGGGGGTGGGGGGGGGGGGGGGTGGGGGGGGGGGGGGGTGGGGGGGGGGGGGGGTGGGGGGGGGGGGGGGTGGGGGGGGGGGGGGGTGGGGGGGGGGGGGGGTGGGGGGGGGGGGGGGTGGGGGGGGGGGGGGGTGGGGGGGGGGGGGGGTGGGGGGGGGGGGGGGTGGGGGGGGGGGGGGGTGGGGGGGGGGGGGGGTGGGGGGGGGGGGGGGTGGGGGGGGGGGGGGGTGGGGGGGGGGGGGGGTGGGGGGGGGGGGGGGTGGGGGGGGGGGGGGGTGGGGGGGGGGGGGGGTGGGGGGGGGGGGGGGTGGGGGGGGGGGGGGGTGGGGGGGGGGGGGGGTGGGGGGGGGGGGGGGTGGGGGGGGGGGGGGGTGGGGGGGGGGGGGGGTGGGGGGGGGGGGGGGTGGGGGGGGGGGGGGGTGGGGGGGGGGGGGGGTGGGGGGGGGGGGGGGTGGGGGGGGGGGGGGGTGGGGGGGGGGGGGGGTGGGGGGGGGGGGGGGTGGGGGGGGGGGGGGGTGGGGGGGGGGGGGGGTGGGGGGGGGGGGGGGTGGGGGGGGGGGGGGGTGGGGGGGGGGGGGGGTGGGGGGGGGGGGGGGTGGGGGGGGGGGGGGGTGGGGGGGGGGGGGGGTGGGGGGGGGGGGGGGTGGGGGGGGGGGGGGGTGGGGGGGGGGGGGGGTGGGGGGGGGGGGGGGTGGGGGGGGGGGGGGGTGGGGGGGGGGGGGGGTGGGGGGGGGGGGGGGTGGGGGGGGGGGGGGGTGGGGGGGGGGGGGGGTGGGGGGGGGGGGGGGTGGGGGGGGGGGGGGGTGGGGGGGGGGGGGGGTGGGGGGGGGGGGGGGTGGGGGGGGGGGGGGGTGGGGGGGGGGGGGGGTGGGGGGGGGGGGGGGTGGGGGGGGGGGGGGGTGGGGGGGGGGGGGGGTGGGGGGGGGGGGGGGTGGGGGGGGGGGGGGGTGGGGGGGGGGGGGGGTGGGGGGGGGGGGGGGTGGGGGGGGGGGGGGGTGGGGGGGGGGGGGGGTGGGGGGGGGGGGGGGTGGGGGGGGGGGGGGGTGGGGGGGGGGGGGGGTGGGGGGGGGGGGGGGTGGGGGGGGGGGGGGGTGGGGGGGGGGGGGGGTGGGGGGGGGGGGGGGTGGGGGGGGGGGGGGGTGGGGGGGGGGGGGGGTGGGGGGGGGGGGGGGTGGGGGGGGGGGGGGGTGGGGGGGGGGGGGGGTGGGGGGGGGGGGGGGTGGGGGGGGGGGGGGGTGGGGGGGGGGGGGGGTGGGGGGGGGGGGGGGTGGGGGGGGGGGGGGGTGGGGGGGGGGGGGGGTGGGGGGGGGGGGGGGTGGGGGGGGGGGGGGGTGGGGGGGGGGGGGGGTGGGGGGGGGGGGGGGTGGGGGGGGGGGGGGGTGGGGGGGGGGGGGGGTGGGGGGGGGGGGGGGTGGGGGGGGGGGGGGGTGGGGGGGGGGGGGGGTGGGGGGGGGGGGGGGTGGGGGGGGGGGGGGGTGGGGGGGGGGGGGGGTGGGGGGGGGGGGGGGTGGGGGGGGGGGGGGGTGGGGGGGGGGGGGGGTGGGGGGGGGGGGGGGTGGGGGGGGGGGGGGGTGGGGGGGGGGGGGGGTGGGGGGGGGGGGGGGTGGGGGGGGGGGGGGGTGGGGGGGGGGGGGGGTGGGGGGGGGGGGGGGTGGGGGGGGGGGGGGGTGGGGGGGGGGGGGGGTGGGGGGGGGGGGGGGTGGGGGGGGGGGGGGGTGGGGGGGGGGGGGGGTGGGGGGGGGGGGGGGTGGGGGGGGGGGGGGGTGGGGGGGGGGGGGGGTGGGGGGGGGGGGGGGTGGGGGGGGGGGGGGGTGGGGGGGGGGGGGGGTGGGGGGGGGGGGGGGTGGGGGGGGGGGGGGGTGGGGGGGGGGGGGGTTGGGGGCGGGGCGGGGTGGGGGGGGGGCGGTTTGGGGGAGAGGGGGGGTGGGGGGGGGGGGGGGTGGGGTGGGGGGGGGGTGGGGGGGGGGGGGGGGCGGGGCGGGGGGGGGGGGGGGGGTTGGGGGGGGGGGGGTTGGGGGGGGGGGGGGGTTTGGGGGGCGGGGGCTGGTGGGGGGGGGGGGCGTTTTGGGGGGGGGGGGGGGGGGGGGGGGGGGGGGGTGGGGGGGGGGGGGGGTGGGGTCCCATCAGCCTCTGTCAGCATGGCCAATTGGCCATGCTGGTAGGGGCTGATGGGAATTGTAGTTCCTGAACATCTGGAGAGCCGCAGGTTCCCTACCCCTGTTCTAGTCCCATTGGGTTTTTTCAGAAATGACATCACACCATTACCAACAGTAACCTCCTCATGTCTCTGCTGTCCCCGATTTCCCATGAGTTTTGTCTGGCAACCCTAGTACTAGCCCCGCCTCCCCCCTGCCCAAGGCAGCCATTTTGTTGTTGTGCTCACTGCCTGTTCTCAAATTTCTAGAAGTGCCATAGGCTCAACAAGGTTAGGGATCCCTGATATAAGATTTCTTTAACTGAGAGGCAGCCCCAGGGAAAAGAGTGCTGAACATACAGAAAGAGATTTAATGTAAAAAAAACCAGTTGCTAGAGAACAACCAGGAGTCCAGTCAAATTCAGCAGTTCAGTTTTCTGCTTCAATAATACTGCACAAATCTTGGTTTTTAGGGTGTAATTTTTGGATCAGGCCAGAAACTTTTGAATGAGTGGCTGCTTTAATTACTTTAATCATGTCTGGTCTAAATCTTCTTTTATGTGGTCCAGTCGAAATGCGTTTTCATAACTCTGAGGTGTTTTCTGTGTGAGGCTGGTGTTCCTTTTATTTTCCTAAGTAGGCTTTATCCGTTTCCCTTTCTTTGAGGAGTCAGAGGAATGTTTGGTTGGGGACCGGTTCAAGGCTACCTGGCAAATTTCAGAGCCGTGCCGGGTTTTGAACATGGATTTGCCTCATTCAAATGCTGTGTTGCAGCCACTGCTGTCCCCTGACAGAACTTGTTTGGAAGAACACGGCTGGAAACCTCTCAGTTGGCTCTGCTTGGGACTGATTGGCTGGGAGGTTCGCTCATCAACCTGATGCTACCGTATCATTACAGATAAACTAGCCCTGACTCACAGGATGGGTATAATTATTTTCTCTAATTGCAATGTTAGAAAATCCTTAACAACATTTAGTAGGAAGGCTTTATAAATATTCACACCGTTTCCACCTGTCTTGTAGTTATTAACTACATGCTTAGGTCTATTTCACAACCATATTTTTTTTTGTTTACATCTGACCTTTCAGGCCCTTCTGTGGGTAAAGGCACCAGCGCCTCCAGAATCCTTTGTGGTGTTGAAGAGGAAGTGGGGACGCAACTTCCAGCTCTCAGGTGATCCTGCAAGGTTGAAAGAAACCCAGAAGTGGCATTTAGAGCTTGGAAACTATTTCAGTCATTACTGGTATGTAGGGTTGCCAGCTCCAGGTTGTGAATTACCTTGGGTGTTTTTGGCTGGAGTCTGGGGAGGGTGGGGTTTAGGCAGGGGAGACTTCAGTGTGGGTAATGCCATAGAGTCCACCTTTCCAAGCGGCCATTTTCTCCAGGTGAACTATCCCTATAGTCTGGTGATCGGTTGTAATCCCAGATCTCCAGCCACCACCTGGAGGTTGAGAACCCCACCAGAATGCAGAAGTCCAGAAGGGGTGTGACTTAACCCAACTGCTCCTGAGGCTCTCCATCCTGCCTCTAGGACCTACCTCCAGATACACAGGAGGTTAAGGCAGATAGGCAGTTGCGGTGGCTGAAGCTTGCCCAGGGGAGATGTTTCTACCACCATTTAGCAATGATCCCTTTTTCCTCCATAACTACCCGCAGCCTTATACTGATTTATCCAGAGGTGGGATCCAGCAGGTTCTCACAGGCTCCCGAGAGTAGGTTACTAATTATTTGTGTGTGCCGAGAGGGGGTTACTAATTGGTGATTTTGCCACGTGATTTTTGCCTTAGTTACGCCCCTCCTCTCAGCAGTAGTGCGCAGAATTTGAAGCAGTCTAGCAGGAGGTGCACCGGCGTGCGTGTCAGCCTGCGCCTGTGTGCATTCGTTTCCCACCCAAGGACCAGCGCAGCGGCTGCGTCCTTGTGACAGCCTCCCAGGAATGCCCCGCCCCCGGAATGCCCGGCCACGCCCCTGTCATGCCCCACCCAGCCCCACTGGCACTACGCCACAATTTGAATCCCACCACCATGGGAACCTGTTACTAAAATTTTTGGATCCCACCACTGGATTTATCTCCTGGAAATGATGCAGTGACCACACTGGGAGTCATCTTATCTTAAGCTGAAGCAAGTTCCTTCAGCCTATGGAGTCTTCCTCCGACTTAAATTGTTCTTCCATTGGCAGAAATGCCATTTAAGTTGGAGAAAAGCTTTTTTTGGCTGGAAGAAGGTTTCAACCTTTGCTGAGCAGACTCGGAGGATACAGGGCAATGTTTCTGAAAAGATTCCAGCAGTGTCAGCAACTTTGCAATGGCAGTCACCTCCATCTAGCATGTTGATCTAACATTATGATTCTCATCTACAGTGTGAGAAACCCTGGTCTACTATTCTGCCAAACTATGCCCAGAATAATAGGATTGCTATCAAAGATAGTGAACGCTCCTCCTTTAGATTGCTATCAAAGATAGTGAACGCTCCTCCTTCAGATCACAAATTATGAGCCCTTGAAGAATGTTTCCTTTAAATTAAATGCTCGAAATTGTTCTAAAGGGTATTGAAAATATTTTGTGCGAACATGATCTTATTCTGCTTTCTCATGGCTGTCCTTGTCCCTACCCACCATTTGCACAACCCACCTGATGGAGAGAAAATTAACATGCCTTGGTCGTGGCGTGCTAAGGATATGGTGGTGGTGGTGGTGGTGGTGGTGGTGGTGGTGGTGGTGGTGGTGGTGGTGGTGTGGAGTTACATGGCTTGACTCTCCATTGTTGCTGTTTTGACCATTTTGCATGACTTACAAAACCAAGTGTGTCCATGCTTTTTTTTTAATGTTCTAAATTGGGTCACAAAGCTGTGTTAATTTAATGTTCTAAATGTGATCAGAAAACCACGCCTGTTCATGCTCATGGAATATTCTGAACTGCATTCCAAAACTGGCTGTTCTCACTGAATGTTCCAAATTTTATCAGAAAATCAAGCGTGTTCATTGAATGTTCTAAATTTGATCAGAAAGCCAAGCTTGTTCATGTTCATTGAATGTCCTAAATTGGATGGCAAATCTGAACATGTTCATTGAATGCCCAAAAATGGGGTCACAAAAATGGACATATTCATATTAATTTAATGTTCTAAATTGGATTGCAAAACCTAGCTTGTTCAAGTGCATTGAATGTTCTAAATTGGATTGCAAATTCTTTGCATATTCTCATGCTCCTATTTGGGTACAGTGGTTTAGCAAATAGATTTTGATTATGTGCCATTATGTCAAATGCTGCTAACTGATTAATACCACTCGCTGTGCATAGACAAAAAACACATAGACTTGAAATATCATTGCTTTTAAATCATCCCCTTTGGGGATTGGGCGGTTTATAAATTTAAAAAATAAATAAAAAAATAAATAAATATATGATTTACTGATATGACCATTGAGTGTACAGAATGCAAGCAAGCCAGAAACATTTGGAGACTCCATTTACAGTGGCTTCTTGGCCATACACCTCGCTGAATGTCACTAACTGTACGGATAACAAGAGTATTACATATAGATTGCATAAATTGTAAAAAAACAAAAACAAATCCATGCAAACAAACAATCAGATATGTATTATGCTTCTTTAAGTGTCTGGGCGGATTTTCCTGACCAGGATAGCCCCAGGCTATCCTGATCTCATCAGATCTCAGAAGCGAAGCAGGGTTGGCTCTGGTAAGTATTCAGACAGTAACCTCCCAGGAATACCAGGGTCATGACATAGAGGCAGGCAATGGCAAACCACCTTCAAATATCTCTTGGCTTGAAAACATTCATGGAAGCCATACATCAGCTGTTAAGACACACACGCACACAAAAGTGTCCTAATGGATTGCTGCACCCCAAAGGCGTAGCTCCAAGGGGACAGGGGGTTGCGCACCGCACTGGGCGCGCACCCCTGTGGGGGTGTGCTGAGGGCATGGCGGGGGCATGGCGGGGGCATTCCAGGGTGGGACGGGGCGGAGGATGCACCAGTGCACTGGGTGCTTTCTCCCCTTCCTACACCTCTGCTGCACCCATACAAATCACGGCTGAAATTAGTAGCCAAGAACTGTTTTACTAGCTAGCAGGAATGTGCCAAAATGTCTCTGACCACTTGCAGTCCCAGCAATGATTGTACAATGGGGGTGTCATCACTGTGGACGCAGCTCTGGTTTAGAGAGTATTGGGCATTTGATCTGTTTTATTGTTTACAGTGTTAATAATAAAACAGATCAAATGCCAAATACTCCCTAAACCAGGGCTGTGTCCACACAGTGATGACGCCCCCAACAGATATTAAAGGTTACTTGCTTAGAGTACCTAAAGGCCATACTGGACATCAAATCAAAACCTTTAATGGCATAACATAATACATAAAAAGTGAATTATAAACATCTTAAAAGTTTGTTTACATTGAAGGGTCAACTTTTATCAACAGCTTGTGTTATAATAGATGTAATGGGTTCTGTCAGTCATTATTATAGATAAGAATTGATCCGTCATAGATGTGGTTGTTTCATTCTTATCTGCTAGCAACAGTTTTACACATTCCTTGTCCGGAAGATCTTTGTGTTCATCAAGTTATGGTCCAAGGATAAGTGATCAAACTTCTTCATGTAAAGAGCAGTGACAGATGACATGATTGAGAGTATCTGGTTGATTAGATCCACAAATACACAAATGATCTGAAAATGGGATTTGTAGATACTGGACATTATGGCATCTGCTGATCAAACTGATGAATGTGATACCATTTTATAGCTGAATCTGGCCATTAAGGTGCCACAATGCCATGAATGTGGTATGTGGCCAGGCGATCTTGTCTAGTTCCCCCCTGCAACCCCCTTTCATTTCAGCACTTGGAAAGGCATAGGAGGGAACAAGATGATGATGATGATGATGATGATGATGATGATGATGATGATGATGATGATGATGATGATTGTAGATTTCACAGCTGCCAGATCTTTAGCTGGTTGTTGGCCTTCATTACAATTTGAGCCTCATCCAGAGGCCTAGGATGTTGTAATGTATCGGCGTAGTATTCGTGCGGATCCCAGCAGGGCTGCCTTACTAGAGTTCTTTGAGGATGTAAACAGGCATGTGGATAAGGGGGAACCAGTGGACATTGTCTACTTGGATTTCCAAAAGGCTTTTGACAAAGTTCCTCACCAGAGACTATTGAGAAAACTCAGCAATGAAGGAATAAGAGGGGAAGTCCTCCTATGGATTAAAAACTGGTTGAGAAACAGGAAGCAAAGAGTGGGTGTAAATGGGAAATTCTCACAATGGAGAGATGTAGGGAGTGGTGTCCCCTAAGGATCCGGGGATTGGGACCAGTGCTCTTCTAACCTATTCATAAATCGACCTGGAAGTAGGGGTGGGTAAGCGTGGTGGCCAAGTTTGCAGATGATACCAAATTATGTAGGGTGGGTGGAGAACCACAAAGGATTGCAAGAGCTTCCAAGCGGACCTGTGATAGAATTAGGTGAGTGGGCTAAGAAAATGGCAAATGCAGTTCAATGTAGCAAAATGCAAAGTGGATGGCCATAGGGGCAATAAATCCAAACTTCCACATTACATGCACTACAGGGGGTCCAGTGTGCTATCAGTCTAGCAGACCAGGGAAGAGAAGGGATTTGGGCTGCCTTAGTTGATAGTTCCATGGGAATGTCAACTCCAATGCATGGCAGCTGTGGAAAAAAGGCAAACTCTATGCAGTTGGGGATAATTTAGGAAAGGAATTGAGAATAAAACTGCAAAGATTGGTCATGCCCTTATATATAAAAGCTGCTGTGGTCGCGACTTACGCAAGACTTGAGTACCTGTGGTTCAGTTCTGGTCGCCACATCTCAAAAAAAAAAGGATATTGGGAAGAGATAGAAAAAAAAAGTGCAGAGAAGGGCTTACGTTTAGGATGATTGAGGGGACTGCAGCACCTTCCTTATGAGGAAAGGCTGCAGCGTTTGGGAAGACTCTTTAGTTTGGAGAGGAGACGTCTGAGGGGGATATGATTGAAGTCTATAAAATTATGCATGGGGTAGAAAATGTTGACAGAGAGAAATTTTTCTCTCTTTCTCACTAATACTAGGAACCAGGGGGGCATTCATTGAAAATGCTGGGGGGAAGAATTAGGAACTAATAAAGTTGAAACACTTCTTCACGCGAACGCAGGATTGGTGTTTGGAATATGCTGCCACAAGGAGGTGGTGATGGCCACTAACCTGGATAGCTTTAAAAGGGGCTTGGACAGATTTATGGAGGAGAAGTCGATTTATGGCTACCAATCTTGATCCTCTTTGATCTGAGATTGCAAATGCCTTAACAGTCCAGGTGCTCGGGAGCAACAGCCACAGAAGGCCATTGCTTTCACATCCTACATGTGAACTCCCAAAGGCACCTGGTGGGCCACTGCGAGTAGCAGAGAGCTGGACTAGATGGACTCTGGTCTGATCCAGCTGGCTTGTTCTTATGTTCTTATGTTCTTATGCCTTCTGAATTTGACCAATGTTAATTTTGTCAATTCGAAGATGTTTCAAGTGCTGCCCTAGTGTTTTTGGGATGGCGCCCAGCATGCCGATTACCACTGGGACGACCTCAGCTGGTTTGTGCCATAGACGCTGAAGCTTGATTTTCAAATCGTGGTATCTAGTGATGTTCTCATGTTCTTTTTCAATGGCCCTGCTGTCACCGGGGACTGCTATGTCGATGATGGTCACTTTCTCATCCTTTATTATTATTATTATTATTATTATTATTATTATTATTATTATTATTATTATTATTATTATTATTATTATTATTATTATTATTATTATTATTATTATTATTGTCATCGTCATCGTTGTTGTTGTTGTTGTTGTTGTTGTTGTTTGTTGTTATTTCATAGACTGCCCAACCCCCGAAGGGCTCTGGCCAGTGTACATTAGTGAACAATATAACAATGAAAATAGAAATTATAAACATTAAACACTAAAATCCCTTAAAATCACAATAGCATCATCATCATAAAACCCACATTGATTGGTGGCGTCCGCTCCTAAGGCCGGGAGGGGATCTGCAATGCCAAAGATGGTAGAAAATATAATACAAGGGCAGAACCGGGGATGGTATAAAATGTGGTGCAGGGGCATCAAGAGGGGGACCTTGTCTCATTGTCTTGCATGCTCAGTCAGGAATAGGCCCTTGCATTTTCCCAAAAAACTTACCAACAAAACAAAAAGAACTATTTTGGTACTTATTAATAACAACAAGAGTGACAGCTGCATCTGGCTGGAAATTGGAGAGATTTCCTGATCAAGAAAACTAGGAAGATTAAATGAGGAAGTACTTCAATATGGCCAAATTGACCAGTTCCATAAACAGAAGGCCGGAACATGAATTCAAAGAGAAATGGGAGCTCTACTTTAAGTATTATATTATGGAAAGACCTATTTAGCCATATACATGGTGTCATATGATGTTACCGTCAATGTACTTGAGAATAATGCAATGCTCTTTATATATATTTATACACACACACACACATGTTAATAGATAATTTCAAATTATGCAAAAATATCATTTAGTAACCAGATTAGCATAACCTATTATAACACTGTTTTCTGTGTACAAAAAATTATATGTGTCTATTAATTCCTTTTTCAATGTAATCAATGAGAATGTAGCAAGAAACAACTAGATTGATTAATGATTAAGGTTGTTCCATTCAGTATACTAGTTAATGTTAATTTATTTTACAAGATCATAAATGGAGATCCGTTAAAAAAAGGATTGGGCCCTTGCAGAATTTTTAAATGGTCAAGTTCAGCTTTAAAATGGCATCGGCATCCATAGGTCTAATCTGTGGATGCCATAATGTCTAGTTTGGCCCACAGTTGGAGTAACTCTGCATAAGATTGGACTGTGAGTGGTGTTTTGATCCATTTCTCCCTCCCTAATGGCCAGGAGAGGTCTAGTGATGGTCAAACCCGCTTTTTCGACCCCAACTGGAAGAACATGTAATTCTGATTCAGGTCTTGCTAGTGACTCAACCAATCCATGTGGCAATATCTAAGATCCTGATATCAAGTGGTTTCTGGCAAATCTAGATCTGTGTGTATTGCAAAACAATACCATGCAGTGTATCAGGGAATGACACAAGGGAATGACACAGTGTATAAGGGAATGACACATGGTAAACAATACCATGCAGTGTATAAGGTAATGACACAACTTCCACCCCTTGCTGAGGGTTTGCAGTCAGGGTGTAGTGCAGTGGTAGGTGTAACAATGTCAAAGTGTGGCCTGGATTTGCATTCCCTGGTGTCCCAAATTCACATGGATCCAGCAGTCTTTACCTCAGAGAATACTTTGCCTCATATGTGTTCTTCAAGTGAGAAAGGTGGAATCGCCAACACAAGACCAAGTGCTCTCCAACCCCAGGTCCAGCACAGAATTGTCCTAGGTTTTAGAACCTAGAAAGGTGGAATCGCCAACACAAGACCAAGTGCTCTCCAACCCCAGGTCCAGCACAGAATTGTCCTAGGTTTTAGAACCTAGAAAGGTGGAATCGCCAACACAAGACCAAGTGCTCTCCAACCCCAGGTCCAGCACAGAATTGTCCTAGGTTTTAGAACCTCCCACCATTTCCTCTAGTTCCTCCCAGTTCCCTCATAGATCCTTCGATTACACAGAGATGCAGATACCAGAAGAAAGAGCACCCTTTTGAGGAAGAAGAAAAACACTGGTTTTCATGCCCCTTTTCTCTACCTTTAAGGAGTCTCATACTGGCTGACAGTTCCCTCCCCCTCCCCACAACAGACACTTTGTGAGGTAGATGGAGCTGAGAGAGCGGAGGAGTGGGGAATCGAACCTGGTTCTCCAGATTAGAGTCCACTGCTCTTGACTACTACACCACGCTAGCATTATCTTAGCTATTCTCTTAGCTGTCCTTCCTTAAACCTCGCTTGCAGAAGGAGAGCTGTGCCTTGAACATTTGTTCATATTTGGACATTTTATAATTTGGGTCTGAGATGGGTGGATTTTAGTTTGTTTACTGTTCCATGTTTTGAAACCTTTAATAGTGCGAATGCTGACTGGGCTGAGTTGAGCATACCCTGTAAAACATTACTTGTAAGCAAGGCTGGTTAGCTGGTTTAAATTCCTTGTCAACCCCGCCCCAGATTATCATTTCCTTGTGGTCTCACAATGTGTTCCTTATTCTAGATTTCTTTACGGAGTAACCTCAGTACCAGGTAGACTGCGTTACCAAGACATTTAAAGCCCTAAAGCCTGCTTGGTGATCATAGGCCCAGTTCTCTCTCACGCCACCAAGAGGCAGGCAATGGCAAACCACCTCTGAAGGTCTCCTGCCACAAAAGCCCTACAGGGACACCACAAGTCAGGTGTGACTTGATAGCACCACCTCCACATACTGCTCCTGCTAATGCTTTTCATAGACAAACATAGTGCTAAGAGCGAGGGCAGGGTCACCTTGGGTCATGTTGACATCCAGGCAGTTCTGAGAAAGGTGCAAATCAGTCAGTGCAAATCAGCTGTGCATCAGATTTGTTGTTTGTTTATAGCCTGCTTTTGACTTGCGATAAGGAGGAAAAAATACAACAGGAAAAGGGAGGAATTCTTCCGAGTGCTGAGCTGGTGTTTCCTTTCTCTGCTGACTAATCCAACTCCAGGCTCTGACCCCCAAGCTAAGAGCTAATGCACAAGAGCCCTTTGGCTCTTACCTTGAGGCTGATGCCCAAGGACTCACACCAAAGCTTTAAGCACTCGTTAGCCGAGCAGAGTGTCTGTGGCCCAGTGGAACAGCTTTGCATGTAAAAGGTCCCAGGTTCAATCCCCAGCATCTCCAATTAAAAAGGACTGGGCAGCGGATGATGACCTGAGAGGTTGGAGAGTCACTGCCTGAGTAGATAATACTGATTTTGATGGACCAGTGGTTTGATTCTGTATAAGGCAGCTTCATGTGTCTGTGTGTATGTGTAACTCAGTGAGATGTTATTCAGCTGCTAGCCAACAAGATTCCCCAAATTCCACTCCTATCACATGTAAGTAGACATACAAATGAGCTTCAAGATCTAAATCTGCCAAACCAGGGCCGTTTTTGCACAGCATAATTACACTGGGGTTGAACCGGGATCATATATACTGGGGCTATTTTATCCCAATTTCTGCTTATGCACAGCTCCCTGTTTCTGCCCAGGAGAAGATCTAGGACCAGTAGGAAATGCTCCAGTTTACTCTGCATGAGCCGGACTTCTGTATTTACTTTGGAAGCATGTCTGAGCACATGCTCGATGTACCACATTCTGATTGGCTGTTTTTTGTTTTGTTTTTTGCGTGGCAGCTTGAATAGATGTCATGCGGGGAAATCAGGCAGTTGGGTGGGAAAATAAACTTGGTCTCCTCCTGATTGGTGTTTTTGTGTATGTGCTGTGGGAATAGAAGAAATTGATCTGTGTTTTAAAAGTAAGATTTTGCTGTCAGAGGGAGAAAACTAGTGAACAGATCTGCTAATTGGTTTAAAATAAAGTGTGTACTGAGGAAAATAGACCAAGTGATTGTTCTGATTGGCTGTTGCTTTTGAGTGGCAGCTGCAAGCACCTGTGAGCTTGCCCGGTGTCCCGCATTCTGATTGGCTATTGTTTTTGAGTGGCAGCTTGAATGAATGTCAGGTGCAGAGATCAGGCAACTCAGTGGGAAAAATAAACCAGTCCTGCTCCTGATCGGTTTTTGTATGGTATAGGCACAAGCAGGACTTTTAAAAAGAACCTCCTAAATTACAAGGATTGAAAAATCCCGGCTAAGGTAAATATTGCAGGGCAATCTCCGCCAGCAGACCTCTGTGCAGCTGGAATCAAAAGGAAATCCTGGCTGCACAGGGATATTTTCCATGCTGAGAGAGTTCTGAACTGTGATTAGTCCAAGGTCATCCAGCTGGTGTGTGTCGGAGTGCACAAGCTAATCTGGTTCCCCAGATAAGCCTCCACTGCCCAAGTGGCAGAGTGGGGAATCAAACTTGGTCCTCCAGATTAGAGTGCACCTGCTCTTAAACACTACGCCACTGCCACTCTGCTCTAGCTGAGGAAGAAAGTTCTTCAGCTCTGACGTCTGTCTGTCACCCTGGCTGTGTCGTATGTGGCTCCCAGGTCTGGGTTGTAGCAAACAGAAAATAACATCTCTGGGGAGGGCAGTTCTGCTTAGCAAGTTCCAGCAGGGTGCGAAAGGGCTGGCGCTCTTAACTCATCACCAGATAATTAGCACTTAACAGCTGCTGCTGCTGCCGCATTCCTCACCTGCAGCTCTTCCAGCTGAATGAGATTTCCTGTCTATGCAACCCACAGCTCTCTCCACAGGTGCCTTGTGTAAAGGGAATACCTTTCCAATAAAAATTCCATCCCTCCCAGTCCTGTCCTTTGCCTGAAGGAGGTGGGTTCTGGGGTGGCTTCCCATAGCAGAGATGCCAGGAATGCTGCTGCTTTATGAGATAGTCATGCCATGCTGGTCGCGCATGCTCACTAAGGAAAACCCACTTCCTGAGTCTGCCTCCTATGAGAGGCCAGTTTTTTTTATTTTGCCTTGTCTTTGTCATTTCTTCAGATACCCTCTGGCTCCAAATTTAGTCCACTGTCAGTTTTTAGCATCTTCCCAATACATGCAATGGTCAGAAAGATATCTGTTGCATCACCAAATCTCGGCAGCTGGAAAACCTCCACCAGACTGCCCTAACTCAGCCAGAGGATTTCCATCTTAGATAGATTAAGCTCAATCTTTTCTTTTCCAACCAACCAGCCACAGCCTCCAGACACTGTGCCAAGGCATCTGGGGTGGCAGCCAGCTGGCCATCCATCAGCAGAATAAGATGAGCATCATCAGCATACAGTGGCGTAGCGCCCACAGGACGGGAGGGTGCGATGCTCCGGGCGGAGTAGCGGAGGAGGCATGACCAGGCTGTCAAAGGGATGTGGCGGGGATGTGGTGGGGGCATTTTGGGGTGGGGTGGGGGTGGGTGGTGCTGCAGCGGGGTGCAGGGCATGCGCACGTCCCAGGCATAGTTTCCCCTTGCTCCGCTTCTGACAGCATACTGGTGACAATTCAGCCCAAAGCTCTGAACAAGCTGTGCCAGGGTCAGCATGTAGATGTTAAACAACATTGGGAGAAGGGTAGCCCCTTGTGGCAACCACAGACAAAAGGGAGCCCCCAGGATGTCCCCCCCAACATATCAAAGCCAACCATTTCAAGGCTGTATCCTGGATCCCAGCATCATCGAAGTGGTGAGCCAAAAGATCATGATCAACTATGTCGATTGCTGCTGTGAGATCTAATAACACCAGGAGGGCTGATTCATTTCTGTCTAGCTGCATCCCGAGTTCATCTGTGATGGGGACCAACACAGTCTCTGTCCCTTGGCCAGGACAGAAGCCAGACAGGAAGGGATCCAAAACTGATGCATCCTCCAGACGATTCTCTGGCTGAAATGTTTTGAAAATGTCTTCAGCATTGTGCAATCTATTGTCTACGTATCCCATGATTCTCTGCTTCCCTGTACTTCCTCCTTGGCGCTGTTTTCTGAACTCACTCAGTTCTGCCTTGCCTGTTTATTTGCGGCAATTCTCTGTTTGTTCTTTTATTATTGGGGGCCAATCTTTGAATCATTGAATATACAAGGAGTAAAGAATGCAGCATGGGGGTGTGAAGCATTGAAGCTTTGCTCCAGTAAAGAACTCCCCAAAAAGAGAAAAATCATGTAACATGGTCAGGAATCGTTTCGAGGGGGTGAGTGCAGACATACGTCGTTGTAAACGGGGTGAGTGCAGACATAGGTTGTTGTAAAGGGGGTGAGTGTAGACATACATCATTGTAAAGGCAGGGTGAGTGTAGACATACATAGTTGTAAAGGAGGTGAGTGCAGACATATGTTGTTGTGAAACGTGTTAGAAATGTTTTAGGGGATTTGTGCCAAAAGGGCCAAAGGTAAGTAACAAATCTCCATTTATCCATAAAGCCATTGGCTTCTGGGTTCTTTTATCACCTTTGAGCAAGGAAGATATCCTGCTTGCATTGTTGACTCAGAGTCCCTGTAATACTCTTTTCTTGGTCTATGTCCCCAGGTTGGGTCTAAAGACTGGTCAGGGAGTTCCATGCTTTCCAGGCATGTGTGGAGGTGCCATAGCTCAGTGGTAGAGCATCAGTTTGGCATGCGGAAGGTCACACGATCGATCCCTGGTGTTTCCAGTTAAAAGGATCACATCTGGATAGGTGAAAGAACTCTGCCTGAGAATCTGGAGAGGCCCTGCCAATCTCAGCAGACAGTAGCAACTTTGATGATTAATAGTGTTACAGACTGATGTTCTATGACTGCACCTGCTCCTATTAGAGCCGTTGCTATTCCTTGTGCTACTGGGTGCCACAAGTCAATTACATATTGTGCAAAGAATTGCTTTCCTATGGCCGTCCCACGTCTGTCATCAATGGATGACTCCACTGACAGCAAAGGAAAAAAAGGTTCTTCCCATTTCCACACCGTGACCAATTTTGTATACCTCTATCACGCCTCCTTGAGGGCCACACCAAATGAGACGCTTGGAGTTCCATGTTTAGTGCTTTTAAATATTTAGTTACTTCAAGTATTGGGGTGTAGTAGCCCAATTCTGAGGCAGCAACATTAAGGGAAAGTGTGGAAATCAAGTTTTCATTCCGGTGATATTTTCACAGACCAAAGTGGCCTTGGGTGGGAGCTGCTATTTGCTTATTGGATACAAATATACAGATATGCAAAACAGTGCCCATACATTTCCTCAACAGAGCAAACCGTGGCTGTAAGGAACCAGTAAAGTCCAGGCCAAAAGTAACTTTTCAAGTTCTTTATTGAGCTGGCATTCTAAGTCGATCACAAGCAATGCGGGAACTGCCCCCCCCCCCAAACGTTCAAACAGCCTCTTTTACGGGCTCCCCACCAGTTCTCGCCAAAGTTAGATAAACACCTTTAGTTCCCATCCAAAAACCTCCTTGAAACAGTTTCACACAGACAGGCAAAAGAAACAGGAGATACAGATACTAGAAACACTCCCCATTCTGGGCATCCCGCCAACCTTGTCAGACGAAAACCTTCCAAGGTTAAGCAGAACTTTACAGTGGCTTTCTGAGATACTTGGGGATTCAAGTAGGGTTCCCAGCTGCCTTCTAGTAGCAGGCAATCTCCCATAGATTTCTGTCACTGCCCACCCACCTTCAGCTGTTTGGCAGGCAGAAACAGGCCAGCTGAAAGTGTGTGTGGGGGGGGGGGAGCAATCTGTGGCTGTCTGTGATGGCCTCACTTCAGGTGTGATGCAGAAGTGCTGGCATTGCACTGGGGAGATGCTCTATCACTCTCCCCAAAACTTGAAGGAAACCATAGAGTTTTGGAGGAAGTGCTGGAGCATCCCTCTGGTGCGATACTGGCACTTCTGCATTGTGGAGGAAGACACAGATTCCTGCCCCCTCTACCCACCTCCCAATATCTCCCTCCAGTTGCCAGGAGAGATGTGGCAACCCTAGGTTGGGGAAAGGGTCCAGAGGAGAAGTCATGTCCCCTCTAGGTACAGTGTGGTCAGCAAAGATGAAAGAAGCACATGCAGGATATGTCAACAAGTCTTTATTTTGCAAGGATAGGGCTAGTAGGAATGCCAAAACGGTGTTCCGCAGAGATCCTAAGCATAGGACATTGTTTGTTCCAGCCAGTTCATGTAGTTGCAAACTTTGGTGAAGACGCTGGGCCTGTCCAACTGGGAGCATTCTTCAAAGCCCCAGGAAGTGACTCCCTGTAGCTCATTGTTGCAAATAAGCGGGGAGCCAGGATCGCCCTGTAGAGACATTGCCAGGTTAAACCACTCACTCCTTTCAAAAGCAAAGAAAAGCACTGAGGGGTTTGCATCCTTTTAAGGAGTCAGAGATGAA
Organism: Sphaerodactylus townsendi; assembly: GCF_021028975.2. Taxonomy (NCBI): domain Eukaryota; kingdom Metazoa; phylum Chordata; class Lepidosauria; order Squamata; family Sphaerodactylidae; genus Sphaerodactylus; species Sphaerodactylus townsendi. The sequence goes on from NC_059430.1 coordinate 115,282,256, forward strand.
ATAATCATTGCACTTTTGAACTACTATTTTATGACATTTAGTGGAAAACCTATGTGCCCCTTTTCTCCTATGTCTTAATTCCAAATGTATTTGTCTCTCTTCATATATGGTGTATGTGTGTATATGTGGGGGGGGGGTGTCCTCTGCGGCAGAGAGCACCCCCAGCCATTCTGTGTGTGCAAGACCAATGTGTGTGATGGAACAAGTGGCATAGCGCCAAGGGGGCAGGAGGCACGATGCACAGGGGGTGCACTGGTGTGGGGGCATGGCAGGGGCGTGGCTGAGCACAGGGCGCATACATGCCCTGGGCGCAGTTCCCCCTCATTCCGCCCCTGGAAGGAACCCAAGTGTCTAGCATGAGAGGAACACACTATTCAGTACAAGATCACTTCCGTAGCGCTTCAAGAGACACAAGCGTGGAGCAAAAGTACAAGGATCCAAGCTTCTCTCTCTGTGTGTATGTTCATAACTATCAAGACTGTGACATGGACAACAAAAGAATTTTGTAACCAGACTCCAAATACTACAAACTGTTTTATGGCCATATTGTATTATTGAAGGCTATAAAAGGACTGTCAGACCTTCTGTTATGGTGGGAGACCTCCTGCTGGCGGCCGTTTTAAACAACAACATTGACTGTGTTGCTAAATCATATCTGGGAAAAATTCAGAAGTGATGTCAGGTAGATCTAGGAATTACTGGAAACTCTGTGGTTTTACCATAGACTTTTCCAATTGTTCCTAGAGCTACCCTATGTCAGTTTTCCTGGAAATGACAATGGTGCAGCCAGTGTTGCAGATCCTCACATCTTTGCTCTCAACACACCTGCTGGTTGCCAAGTTTGGCCTGACAATCTTAGGACATATATACATGAGCACTTTTGCATTATTTCCCCCCCCCCCCCCGCACCCCTTATGCATAGTTATCAAAGATCAGGCAGCTTATTTTGCTTAAGACATCTGTGTAATAAGTAGACTAATAAGTGCTGCTTTTGCTATCACTGGGCCTTTAAGCAGGAAAAATTCTCCAATGGTTTTGTATCCACTATGCAACCGGTTTGAAAGGCACAGAAACCTTGGCAAGAAGAAATCTGCCATCTCTAAAAGAGGCCTCTTTACTGGACTTGTTGCAGGCCAATTAATCAATAATTAAAATAGATCTAAACAGAACGGTACTGCAATTATCTTTTCTGTTGGGAGTCCTCTGTAGCAAGAAGAAACTCAACAGGTGAGGAACAGAGGAACACTGTCTGAAAAGGTTGGCAACCAGTATCCCCTTGGAGTCTTTGCACACTGTCGACCAGATGCCGTGCTGAGTGTTAATTGTGCAGAGGACAACCTCGATCAGTAGCAGAAAATGATCACTAGGGGGCAGTGCTACTGCTGCCTTCTGCCAACTTGCTTAAATAGGAAGCTCTTGTTCTTGGTCTAAATCACATACCAAAGGATATCATTTGCGGGAGAAAAAACTAGAATGAATCAGATTTTTTTTTTCAGAGTGACCAGCACGAGATCTTCAAGAATGTTTCATTTTTTTCTAATGCTTAGTGCAAACATTTTAACTATTGCTCCTGGGCCTTTTTGGGTGCTTCCAATTAAGACCATGGGTGATTAATATACACAAATCTAGGAAATACACAAATCTAGGAAATGTTTGCAGATTCATCTCATGTCATTCTTGGCATCCTTGAACTGCTGGGTTGCTTATTCTTTGCTTAGGACAATGTCAGAAGATTCTTTCTCATTGCCAGAGAATCTCTGTTTCTGCCTCTTAGATGCGCATTTAGTAAGCGTTCGAGAATCTCTGGGTAGAGAACTGGGGCAGTATAATGGTTAGACTAGGACCAGGTTTGAATCGCCACTCTACCTCCAGCCTAGTCACACACTGTCAAGAGATGGTCACCCTTTTATAAATTAACCTAACAGGTGAAGCAGTTCAAAAGAAGAAGAGTTTGGATTTATACCCCACCTTTCTTTCCTGCAAGGAGACTCAAGGTGGCTTACAAACTCCTTTCCCTTCCCCTCCCACAACAGACATCTTGTGAGGTAGGTGGGGCTGAGAGAGTTCAGAGAGAACTGTGACTAGCCCAAAGTCACCCAGCAGAAATGTAAGAGTGCGAAAACACATCTGGTTCACCAGATAAGCCTCTGCCACTCAGGTGGAGGAGTGGGGAATCAAACCTGATTCTCCAAATTAGAATCCACCTGCTCTTAACCACCACACCTCGCTGGCTTAATAAAGCCTAATGCTTTTATTGGTGTGGTTTGCTGCGTGTGTAAACATCCAACTCAGTCTTGATGGAGTTACCGGAGGGGATTTATTAATTAAGGGGGATCGGGACAGGAGAATTAAATCATCCAGGCAGGTTGGAAAACCCAGTATCTTGACACACACTGGCTGATTACCCACGGCCAGCTCTTGCCCCATTCTAGTGCGAAAAGTCGGACTAGAAGTGCTCTCGGTTTCCATGGGGAAAGCAAGAAGCATCGGCGGGGCAACAGGAAGTGCATTGGGACAAGAAATCTTGCCTCAACGTACTTCCTCTTTTGGTGCGTGGCAGGGAGGAAGTGCGTCAGGGCAGGAAATCTTGCCCTGATGTGCTTCAGTTCCCAGTGTGCGCCTGCAGCCGCCTGGAGCCCCCTGAATAATTGGCCACTCCTGGCCTTATCTACCTGTTGCTGTGAAGATTCAGTGGGGTTGAGGAGTGTGATGGGAGCTGCTTTGGGGAGAAAAGTGGGATACTAAGAAAGTCAATGAATAAATAGGACAACGTGCAATATATGTTCTTTCTTTTCTTTGGGGAAATGTTTGCTTTACCTGGCAGGAATCCGTACCACCCCGTCTCACAGTAGCACAGAGCATGTTTTTCGTTATGGATCTGGGATAGACATCCAAGCATTCTGAGTCACTCAGGGTAGTGATATTTCCACAATGCAAGACATCTGGCAACCACACTGAGGAGGAAAGGAGAGGAATTACAAAGGGATTTTTTTTTTCAAAAGAGGGTTGAGGTTTCTAAACAACGCTGCAGGGTGCTGGGCAGGATTGCGAGGCTCAAGGGAAACAGCAAGTCTTTTTGTTTAGGTTGACAATTTTGGGCCAATTGCAAAAACTCGCCTCTTGTAGGGCGTTGTGGGTTTCCCGGGTTGTATGGCCGCGTTCCAGTAGCATTTTCTCCTGACGTTTCACCCGCAACTGTGCCTCTGAGCTACAGCCCCTTCCTTGACCCCTCTCCAGTTCCTACCCAAGACATTCCCAGTTTCCTTCTAGTTTCCCTACCTTTCTTCAAAATAGTCGTGCCCCAGCCGGGGAGCACACAGTAGCTCTCAGGAAGAGGGCATCTTCTTGGCAAGGCTAGCGGCCGGACGTTCTTGTTGATGAAGACCGGGGTTAGAAGTTTGACCAACATGATGTCATTAGCCTTGCTGTAGCTGTCAAAGAAGGGGTGGCGGATGGTCTTCACAGCAATTTTCAGTTGCTCTGTGAAGTCAAAGTGCCACAGACTGTGCTCTCCAAGGCTCACTAAAAGGGGTCTGGGGTGGCAAGAACATAAACGGTGAAAAAACACACATATTTTGGAACAGTGAGGTTCCTCCAGAAGCTCCCTCCCAGGTACCACTGTTGGTATTTGGCAAGGGCCAGTCACACAATCCAGTAATGAAGGAGTTAGCGTTGTGCATGCTAATTAGTTAGTGAGGTCAGAAGTCAGTGACCAGGTAATTGACCCGTATTGGTCAAGCAGACCCAGCATGAGATACATGCAGGTCTGCACATTAGGCAATACCGTGTTTCCCCGAAAATAAGACAGTGTCTTATATTAATTTTTGCTCCCAAAGATGCGCCATGTCTTATTTTCAGGGGATGTCTTATTTTTCTGTGTTCTGTTTGTCAGGCATGCTTCCAAACAAAATTTTTGCTACGTCTTACTTTCGGGGGATGCCTTATATTTCGCACTTCAGCAAAACCTCTACTACGTCTTATTTTCAGGGGATGTCTTATATTCAGGGGAACAGGGTAGGTATATATCCTTTGTTATTCTCTGCACATGCTCTCTAGCAGCTTACTAGTCATGTGATAGCTAAGCAGAAGCTAGCTAATGGAGTTAGCTAGTTAGAAAGGTATTTTCTTGTTTTGTATCCAAGTTTACCCTTCCCTTCTTTTACAGTTCGTAAACTTTTGTTTTCAGTAAGCAACTGCCTCTGCCTCTTTATTGCGCAAACTCTCCATTTACAAGAAGCGTGATATAATAATCACAACAGAGATTCCCATCAACCACCCACCAACTCTCCTGTTACTTGCTGAGACAATGTTCAGAACCCTAGTGGAATCCAGCCAGCTTTCCTCTGGAAAAAGGGAACCCCTTTGACCAACCCCAGATACCTATGCTTGGAATCCCAGGACCTGCATGAACAAAATGCCATGGGGAACAAGGGTTATAGCAAAGAGAAGGATGGAGGAAGGCTGCGTGGAATAACTGGCTTGGTCCAACCCGCTGATTGTCTTCTCACATGCATTGATCTGAAAAGATACAGAGTTACATCCTTCTAAATCCATTGAGGTCAAGGAGCTTAGAAGAACTCTACTTCAGACTGCACTGCAATTGACTCAGCCCTATATAATTTGTCTACTAAGATCTGATGCATCAGGCAATGCCCTCTGAAGTCCAAAAGTTGATGGATAAGCACAGAGAAGCCTGCATCCTGCAGCTATACCTACCGACCAGTGTAGCACTGGGCTGCCGTGACCAACCACTGCTCATTTATCAGTGTCCCCGTACAGTGGAACTTTAGACCATCAAAGAGGGCTGCTGTCCAGGGCTGGGAGTGCTTCGCACACTGGAAGCCCCTGAGCATTGTCGACCCAACCTGGGTGGCCACTGTCAGGAGGAAACAAGTATTGGTGAAATCTCACAAAAAAAGCAATCTTGATGTGATTGCGTGTGCAGCTGCATTCAAGATTCTTTTTGTACTGCGTTGTACTGATGGGCTCGTGTGGCCCTGAAGTGAAATAGAACAGAAATCTACATTCATAAAATACTACACAAGAAACTCGATGCAATTGTGAGGATACTTAAATGGTTGAACCCTTATTTAAATGAATTAATAATCCTCTCGTACCTGATATGCATGGAAAGAGGCTGAAACACTCACCCGAGACTGGAAATGCTGGAGAACACTTCTTGCCCGATATGCTACTTAGCATGGAAGGATCCAACCAACCAACCAGCCAGCCAGCCAGCCAGCCAGCCAGCCAGCCAGCCAGCCAGCCAGCCAGCCAACCAGCCAGACAGACAGACAGACAGCCAGCCAGACAGCCAGACAGCCAGACAGCCAGACAGCCAGCCTACCTGCCAACCAGCCAGCCAGCCAGCCAGCCAGCCAGCCAGCCAGCCAGCCAGCCAGCCAGCCAGCCAGACAGCCTGCCTGCCTGCCTGCCTGCCTGCCTGCCTGCCTGCCTGCCTGCCTGCCTACCAACCTACCTACCTACCTACCAACCAACCAACCAACCAACCAACCTACCTACCTACCTACCTACCTACCTACTTACTTACTTACTTACTTACTTACTTACTTACTTACTTACTTATCTGGTAAAAAGTAGATCAATTGGCATCAGAAACAGATACAGTAAGATAAATTGTACATACAAGCACAGGAAAAAGTTGAAACAAGGCAGAATAAATACTGTTAATTGACATTCAAGTCTCGATGTTTCAATTATATGATCGTCTCAGGTGGAGAAGAACCCTGAAGCAATTAGAGGTTGTTTTTTTTTAAGAAACTATAAAAACAGTCTTTTGAAGATGGAGGAGGACCCATTGAATTTCATTATGGATAGGTCTGAATAATAAATGCAAGATAATTAGCTGAAGATGGAGGGATCGTGCTGTTGATTTTGTACAATAGGGAAGGACAAATTCTTTCTGGAGGGTGCAGAATGGAAAAAAAATTATTAGATGCATTGGCTGCACTGATATTTCCCACAGGTAAATCTGAGATCAGCAACTGCAAACCTCCTGGTGGTCCCCGGGCAAGGCCAGAGCAAGGGGGAACTGAGCCTGGGGCAAGAGTGAGCCCTGCACCCCTGCCACACCCCTACCCGCCCCAGAACACTCCTGCCCCAGTGCATCGTGTGCACCTCCATTCCCTTGGCGCTACGCCACTGTCCCCAGCCCTTCTACTGTCAGATTGGCTTCAACCAGGGCTTTTTCGCCCCTGGCCCCTACCTGGTGGAACACTCTGCCACCTAACATCAGGGCCCTGCAGGATTTGATGCAATTCTGCAGGGCCTGTAAGGCAGAGTTGTTCCGCCAGGCTTTTCGTTGAGGCCTGAAATTGTAATTGTTCTGAAATATTACATTTGTTGTTGATCCTAACCCTTAATCCCCTATTTATTTCTTAATAACATCTGTTGCCTGTCTTAATTTTAACTCTGATTCAAGTTTTTAAGTTTTGAGTCAATTTTAATTTAACTGCATTTTATCTAGCCTGGATTAGATTTTAATTATTATAGCTGTTTTAATTGTTTTATTTTATATGTCAAATTTATTGCTGCAAGCCTCACTGAGCCCTTGCAGGCAGGGTGGCATATGAAATATGGATGGATGGATGGATGGATGGATGGATGGATGGATGGATGGATGGATGGATGGATGGATGGATGGATGGATGGATGGATGGATGGATGGATGGATGGATGGATGGATGGATGGATGGATGGATGGATGGATGGATGGATGGATGGATGGATGGATGGATGGATGGATGGATGGATGGATGGATGGATGGATATGGCTTCAAACTGTTTCTGTCCCCTAATTCTTATTCCCAGTTGATCAGCAATTCCTAAATTCCCTCTTTAATTTTCAGATACTGTACCCTGCAACTACCCACCCAGAGGAACCAAAGTCTAAAATCCTCTCTCTGGTCCTAATACCTGCATAGGCTTACCTGCAGAGATCAGAAGCAGAACAGCTGCCAGGATGTTCATGTTTATCACAGGACTAAGGGGCAACAGGAAGGCTTGGAATCACCTGGCTCCAGGAGTGCTCTGAAGGATAGAAACAGATAGAAACAGAATCATCAGTGTCAAACAGACACTCCAGATCATCTAGATTTTTGACTCTGTAGATACACTTTGGAATAGAAAGTATCCCTGAACTTCCTAAATTTACCTAGCTCCCCATCCAAACTTAATTCTGACTGTAGTTGTAATCCTAACTTTAACCTTATTTCCTCTGTGAGTCTCTCTTTGCACTTTGAAAATTACCAGCCCAGATCTATGGGCAGCATTACAACTGAATCCAATACAGCTTGGCACCCGAACAGCCTCCAAAAACCTCAGAGTGGAAAGTCTAGCTGTGTGCACATAACATTGTTCCCCTGCCAAATAATACTTAGCATTTATATAGCACGTTCTGTGCCACATATATTGCAACAGTAAATATGCCACATATATTACAACAGTAATCCTTACAACAACCCTAATGGGGAGCAGGTAGAGAACTAAGGCTAAGAGAGAGGCTTTCTTCAGATCACTCAGATAGTTTGTGGCTGAGATGACAGTTCAACCAGGCTCTTGAACCAAGGTTAATTCCCCTTGTACACCCTTGCATGCCACCCCTCCCTCACTCCCCTCACTCCCCTTCCCTTGCATGCCACCCCATGCCACACCCCTCCCCTCCCCTCCCTCTGCTACAGTGGGTGGGCCATGTCCAGATGCCAGGCCCTCTCCCTCCCCTCCCTTGCATGCCACCCCTCCCTCACTCCCCTTCCCTTGCATGCCACCCCATGCCACACCCCTCCCCTCCCTCTGCTACAGTGGGTGGGCCATGTCCAGTTGCCAGGCCCTCTCCCTCCCCTCCCTTGCATGCCACCCCTCCCTCCCCTTCCCTTGCATGCCATCCCTCCCCCTCCCTCCCCTCCCTCCGCTAGGGTGGGCGGGCCATGTCCAGTTGATGGGGAAGCAAGGATTCAAAACTGGATTCAAAAACTCTCACCCCTAAATCACGATTGGAGGCTGGAAAAAGAAACCCTACCAACATCTGGCAAATGTCAAATTGCAGATGCACACAAGACCAGACCAACAGCATGCACGTAAACTCTCACACATGCAGAAAAGCATGAGTCCAGTGGCACCTTTAAGACAGACAACATTTTATTCTTGATATGAGCTTTCATGTGCATGCACACCTTTCTACCCATGAATTCATTCCTTGTGTTTCCTTCCAAGAAGTCAGGGTGGCAAACAAGGAGGGGTTATTCACACGTAGAGCTATAATGTACTCCCAACAGCTGAGATGAAGGGTATTCACAAACTCCTTAAAATCAAAGATTCTGGGATTGTTAAATGAATGTACTCAATTCATCTGCACATGTGGTGTTTTTTTTTGTACTGTCCTAAATATAAAGCAGAAAGGTAACAGTTTTTGACTAAACGGGTAACTAGATTAGCCCCGTTTCCTGATGTTGTGAAATTAAGGATGCTTTTTAATGGTCTAAAACCAAAACTGTAGTAGATGTGGCAAAATTCTGTTTTGAAGTTTGCTGTCAAAGTTTTTTTAAAAATGGGTGTATGGTCTATGGGCTGCTAAACTCAAATAAACTAAGAATAACTATTAATAAAGAGCTGGAAGGTCCCTCAAAGATTTAACTCACTTTCCCCGTGCACACACAAACACACACCCAGTGGACCTGCTGTATGCCCAGATACCTCCAGTATCTGTGGCCAATCTAGTCTAAATGAAAAATTTCTCCTGACCCCAAAGTGGCGATTTCCATTGCCGTGGGCAAGTAAGAAAGGGGCAAGCCCCACTTATCCCTTCCTGCCCTCCCTCTCACAATCTGCTGAAGTCCACAGAATCAGCATGTTCTATTTTTCCTTCACAGTAATTTTGCAGGACTGTTCGGCACAGAAATTGTCTCAACAGCACCCAACAAGCTTCATCCCCCCCCATGTGGGACCCCAGAGATTCCGCAGTCCAAACCTCACTCTCCAACCACTACACCACACTGGCTCAGAATTATGGCCACCTCTATCCATCTTCACCCAACTGTATGCATGCACAAATATTGTCCGTCTGCTCCAACATGTCCACCACCCATGACCAAGAATGATGTAGATGCAGCAGTCACCTGGAATCTTCACAATGGACTTTGCTCAGCAGGAGACCTCTCCAGTCATGGTTGGAATCCACACAGCTCAAAGGATGAAGTCTGGAGAGAAGTTCTGTTGTATGAAACTCTTGCAAAGGGTCAGGGAGGCAGCTATTCAGAAGAACATCTCACCTTCCTTGCTAGCTGGAATTGGATGAGTGTGATGAGCCCGCCCACTCCGCATGATGCCCGTCACACTGTTCTGAAGCCAACCTATCTCTCTTTCGACAACCGCACACTTCTTAGATTTTAACTAGCTGCCAGTTGCCAAGCTCAAGAACCCCAAGCATCTTGTACCTGTAGAGCACCACCTTCTCTTTCAAGCCTCGTGTCAGTCATGGCATACACCTCCTGGGTGACTCATTTTTACTTGGCAGGCATTGCTCACTTGGCCAAACTCACAAAACTGGGATTAAGCCTCTAATCTCATGTCAATGAGATTGGCAGAGGCAGCTCTCAATGTGCAGCCTAACCCTCTCATAAATCATAACTACTGGTTGTCAAGGACATGAAGAAAACCAGGGATGGAGAGCTGGCATTCTGCACAAAGTTTGACAATGTTCTTACCAAATTCTGCACCTTTGCGAGCAGTGGTATCACCAGGCGGCGGCAGACCATGCTGCTGGGAAGCGGCACTTTCTGCAGATCAAACTGTTGTTGAAGTCACTGGAGCAGGTGGGGCTGGCTTTGTTCTTCTGATCAGCTGACAGTCCTGAAATACAGGGCTGGAATTCATAGGCTGCAGCAGAGAACAAGTCTTATTCTGGATAGCCCTGGATCATCCCATTGTGTCAGGTTTAAGAAGCTAAGAAGGGATCAGTCTTGGTTAGTATTTGGATGGGAGACTGCCAAAGAAGCCCAGGGTTGCTACACAAAGGCAAGCAACAGCAAACCATCTCCGAACTTCTCTTGACTTGAAAACACCATGGGATCGCCATGCTCTAGCTACAACTTGATGGCAACCCCCCCCCCCAACAACTTGAAAACAAGTCTTTCAAAACAATCAGTCATTTGAGTACCCACCATAGTAACCAGTGTATTCTTCAGCAGATTTACATCCTTGTTGGTCCACTGAAGTCAATGGGAGTACCTCTGTTTAGGATTGCACTGTTAGAAATGATGATGATATCACTAAATGCCACAATTTGAAAATCGCGATTCAGTGACTATGGCACAAACCAGCTGCGGTTGTCCCAGTGGTAATTGGCACTCTGGATGCCCGTTCGAAAACACTAGGTTGGAACTTGAAGCATCTTCAAATGGACAAAATTAACATCTGTCAGATTCAGAAGGCAGTCCTGCTAAGATCCACATGAATACTATACTGATGCATTACAATGTCATAGGCCTCTGGGAGAGGATTGAATTGTAACAAAAGGCCAACAGGGGTGCTGTGTGGTTTCTGGGCTGTATGGCCGTGTTCTAGCAGCATTCTCTCCTGACGTTTTGCCTGCATCTGTGGCTGGCATCTTCAGAGGATCTGATAGTAGGAATGGAAAGCAAGTGGAGTATATATACTGTGAGGTCAGAAGGTGAGGCCCTCCGAATAGAGTAGCCTGGTATGTGAGTCACAAAGAAGTTTGTAGCCTGGGAGTAACAATGAAGATAGCAAGGTCAATAGGTGAATGCATCTGACCTCACAGTATATATACTCCACTTGCTTTCCATTCCTACTATCAGATCCTCTGAAGATGCCAGCCACAGATGCAGGCGAAACATCAGAAGAGAATGCTGCGAGAACACGGCCATACAGCCCGGAAACCACACAGCACCCTAGTGATTCCGGCCGTGAAAGCCTTTGACAATATATTAAAAAGGCCAACAATCAGCAAAAGAACTGACAGCTGTGATATGAAACAGAATTAAGTAATAATAATAATAATAATTTTGATTTAATACCCCATTGATAAACTAAATGTTACCAAATCCCCTGGCCCAGATTGCATTCACCCAAGAGTTCTTAAAGAGCTCAAGCATGAAATTGCTGATCTTCTCACTTTAATATGCAACTTATCCCTGAAATCAGGCTTCATCCCTGAAGACTGGAAGATGGCCAATGTCACACCAATCTTTAAGAAAGGATCTAGGGGGGTCCCGGGAAATTACAGGCCAGTCAGTTTGACATCTGTTCCTGGTAAATTAGTAGAATCTATCATTAAAGATAAAATTATAAAACATGTAGAAAAGCAAGACCTGCTGAGAAAGAGTCAGCATGGCTTTTGCAGAGGCAAATCCTGTCTTACAAACTTACTAGAGTTCTTTGAGGGTATAAACAGACATGTGGACAGGGGTGAACCGGTGGACATTGTCTACTTGGATTTCCAAAAGGCTTTTGACAAAGTTCCTCACCAGAGACTGTTGAGAAAACTCAGCAATGAAGGAATAAGAGGGGAAGTCCTCCTATGGATTAAAAACTGGTTGAGAAACAGGAAACAAAGAGTGGGTGTAAATGGGAAGTTCTCACAATGGAAAGATGTGGGGAGTGGTGTCCCCCAAGGATCCGTTTTGGGACCAGTGCTCTTTAACCTATTCATAAATGACCTGGAAGTAGGGGTGGGTAGCGTGGTGGCCAAGTTTGCAGATGATACCAAATTATGTAGGGTGGTGAGAACCACAAAGGATTGCAAAGAGCTCCAAGCGGACCTTGATAAATTAGGTGAGTGGGCTCAGAAATGGCAAATGCAGTTCAATGTAGCAAAATGTAAAGTGATGCAAAAAATCCAAACTTCACATACACGCTACAGGATCAGTGCTATCAGTCACAGACCAGGAAAGGGATTTGGACAACTTAGTTGATAGTTCCATGGGAATGTCAACTCAATGCATGACAGTTGTGAAAAAGGCAAACTCTATGCTGGGGATCATTAGGAAAGGAATTGATAATAAAACTGCAAAGATTGTCATGCCCTTATATAAAGCAGTGATGCTAATCTCAAGTACTTGGAGTACTGTGTCCAGTTCTGGTTGCCGTGATCTCAAAAAAAAAAGGATATTGAGGAGATAGAAAAAAGTGCAAGAGAAGGGCAACAAGGATGATTGAGGGACTGGAGCACCTTCCTATGAGGAGAGGCTGCATGCTGTTTGGGACCCTTTTTTTTTTTTAGTTTGGAGAGGAGGTGGCTGAGGGGGGGGGATATGATTGAAGTCTACAAAATTATGCATGGGGTAGAAAATGTTGACAGAGAGAAATTTTTTCTCTCTTTCTCACAATACTAGAACCAGGGGGCATTCCATTGAAAAATGCTGGGGAAGAATTAGGGACTAATAAAAGGAAACACTTCTTCACGCAACGCGGTGATCGGTGTTTGGAATATGCTGCCACAGGAGGTGGTGATGGCCACTAACCTGGATAGCTTTAAAAGGGGCTTGGACAGATTTATGGAGGAGAAGCCGATTTATGGCTACCAATCTTGGATCCTCTTTTGGATCTGAGATTGCGGAAATGCCTTAACAGACCAGGGTGCCTCGGGAGCAACAGCCTAGAAGGCCACAATATGCTCACATCCTACATGTGAGCTCCCAAAGGCACCTGGTGGGCCACTGCGAGTAGCAGAGAGCTGGACTAGATGGACTTTGGTCTGATCCAGCTGGCTTGTTCTTATGTTCTTATGTTCTTATGTTCACTCTATTGCTTTGACTCTGGGAAAGTCATGGCACCAACCTTTTCAAGGTCTACTCATTCTTCTTGCAAGGTGACCCATACAGCAGTGTATGCCCATTGATTTGGATGACTGCCCTCTCTCTCCACAGTCCAGGTGAAATGAATATTAATTTTGGAAATGACACCTGTGAAATATTGGAGGAAGAGAAGAGGAATGCAATGGAGAAGGGGAAGAGGAACTGGAGAACTCACCTGGGAGTTGTTCTCTGGGTTGGCAGGTCCTGAGGAAATGAAGATTTGCAACTTTGTGGCACCCCTTTGGTAAGCAAGGAACACCCACACCTGATGAAACTATTGCATCTTACTGCACTTTCCAGCAGTTTTTGCTTTATGGAAGAATGTTTTGTGCCCGCCTAAGAGAATTTCATCACTTTGATTGACTTGCATTGGCAATGCTTTCTGTCAGTAGCTAGTATTGCTTCATCATGACAATGGACACAAAGCTTCATTCTGATCAAACAAGGAAATCATAGCTGGTTTCTTTGGCTTCTTTGCTGCAAGAAGGATCCTTGGATGTCCCCAGGTCTACACATTCACAACCCTTTCCTTGGGTGCTGTGTGGTTTCCGGGCTGTATGGCCATGTTCTAGCAGCATTCTCTCCTGACGTTTCGCCTGCAACTGTGGCTGGCATCTTCAGAGGATCTGATAGTAGGAATGGAAAGCAAGTGGAGTATATATACTGTGAGGTCAAAAGGTGAGGCCATCTGAATAGAGTAGCCAGGCATGTGAGTCACAAAGAAGTCTGTAGCATGTAACAATGAAGATAGCAAGGTCAATAGGTTTCTTCATGGTTTCTTCCTTCCTGTTTCTTCCCCTTTATCATGTGTTCTGTGGTAGACTCCTGCAGTAGCTAGAGGATCCCTCTTATCCTTTGCTAGAGGATCCTCTAGCTACTGCAGGAGTCTACTGCATACCATGTAGCTGTGGACAAGTCTACATAGGACACGAATCAAAGAACATGAAAGGCACTGCAGACTATTTCAGCCAGAAAAATCAGCAATAGCAGAACACATAATAAACCAACCTGGACACAAAATATTATTTGAAAACACAGAAATTCTGGACCACTCTGACAACCACTACATCAGACTACACAGAGAAGCCATTGAAATTCACAAGCACATGAACAATTTCAACAGGAAGGAAGAACCCATGAAAATGAACAGAATTTGGCTGCCAGTGTTGAAAAACTCTAGAATCAAGACAGTGACTAATCAGCTCCACACAAACACAGGACAACTATAGACAATAGCAATCAAAGGGAACAAAGACCACGATACTTCTATTCAGATGCATTTACCTATTGACCTTGCTATCTTCATTGTTACTCATATGCTACAGACTTCTTTGTGAAGAAGAGGAGGAGGAGGAGGAGGAGGAGTTTGGATTTATATCCCCCCTTTCTCTCCTGTAGGAGACTCAAAAGGGCTTACAATCTCCTTGCCCTTCCCCCCCTCACAACAAACACCCTGTGAGGTAGGTGGGGCTGAGAGAGCTCAGAAGAACTGTGACTAACCCAAGGTCACCCAGCTGGCATGTGTGGGAGTGCACAGGCTAATCTGAATTTTCCAGATAAGTTTCCACAGCTCAAATGGCAGAGCTGGGAATCAAACCTGGTTCCTCCAGATTAGAATGCACCTGCTCTTAACCACTACGCCAACTCTGCTCCTTAAGTGCCTTAGATGATTTTTGCTGTTTCCACAACACAGCAGGAACCATGGCTGACCCACTTTGAGTACAATTACCTGGGAAACAAACCTCTTTGGAAGGTTGTTATAGGAAAAAGTACATCTGTCCTGGGAAGGATGAGCATGCCTCCATTTTGCACCTACTGCATGTACCACGTCCAAAATAATTCAGACTTCCAGGTTGGCTTCAAATCATTTCTCTGTCCCATTCCAGCATGCAGAACTCAGTCCTGCACGTCAATTGGTGGGACGTCTGTCCTTCGCCTACTATCCCCCCAACCCTGTAGCAAGGCCAGCCCAACCCTGTAGCAAGGCCAGCCCAGTGGCGTCCACCCAGGTGTGTGCATGTTTATTTGTTGGGGTGGCTGGGCAGCAGATGGTGAGTGAGAGGGTCAGCAGCTGAGTGAACAGGCTGCTGGAGGTGGGGCGGGTGCATGGAAAGCCCATGGTAACGGACAAGGCTTCCTCACACACACCCCTTTCCTAGAGCCCATTTCATTTCCCTGTGAAATGGGCTTTGCAGCTAGTTTTTGTATATTATTATTGTTGTTGTTGTTGTTGTAGAATTCACAGCTGCCAGATCTTTAGCTGGTTGTTGGCCTTCATTACAATTTGAGCCTCACCCAAAAGCCTAGGAAGTTGTAATGTATCGGTGTAGTATTCGTGTGGATCCCAGCAGTGCTGCCTTTTGAATTTGACAGATGTTAATTTTGTCAATTCGAAGATGTTTCAAGTGCTGCCCTAGTGTTGTTGTTGTTGTTATCTATTTATTTATTTATTTGGATTTCATAGACCACCTCATCCCCGAAGGGCTCTAGGCGGTTTACAACAACATCCATAATCAATAATTAAAACAACAATTAAAAACCCTTAAAATTCAATAAGCAGCATACCAATCTCGAAACAGCTTAAAAATACCAATCTCTAAACAGCTTAAAAATTCAATCTTGCTGGCACCCGTTCCTAAGGTCAGGAGGAGGCGGCAGTGCCAAAAGATGAAAAAGGCATTGCCGAGGACGGCAAAATATGACAGGGGCCTCACAAGGGGGCAGCCAATCCGCAGCCAGCCTCTCCAATATAAATGTATTTATGCTTTGTTGTAAGCCACTTGGAGACCACAGAAAGGGGAGAAAAGTAGAGTAAAATTTCACAAACTAACAAACAGAGGATATTCCACTCCAAACCTGAAGAAGAATTCCTCTTAGCGCACTGGACACTTCCACTGTGTTGTATGTTCTGGTTTCTCAACCTGCAATGGGCTATCCCAGTTTTCTCCTTGTTGCTGCTTTCTGCTGACTATTTATTTACACATTCAGAATGTGGGTTTTCTAGTATCACCATCCTACAAAATTCAGCTTCTTTCCATAGGGTCTCTGCTAGTTAAAGACTGGGAGCAGATGGGTGGGGTTGGTGAATGAACTCCAGCTTATCTCCTTTTTGCAACTTCTTCATCTGGGATATCCAGCCTCTAGGTGGGGCTAGGACCGTGGTGGCAAACCTATGGTACTGATGGGAATTGTAGTCCATGAACATCTGGAGTGCCATAGGTTCGCCACCACTGGGCTAGGAATTCTCCCAGATTTACAACCCATGCCCAGACTACAGAAATAGTTTCCCCTGAAGGAAATGGCAACTTCAGAAAGTGGACTATCTCCATCTCCCCGCAGTCAGGACCTTCTTCTTCATTTGTTTCACTTTTCTATTAAGTTTAGTCAAACAAATGACATTCAATAAACAAAGCTCTTCAACAAACTGTGATTTGTGCATTCAGGGAACACAAGCTGCAATTAGTGCCAATTATGATTACCAAACTAGCCACAGACTGAAACCTTGATTGGATGCCACTCAGCATTTGGGCTTCACAACTAACAAGGAGTATATCAAACCATTGGTTTATTGTGTCATCTGGAGACATCGCTCAATATTTATGGCAGGGCTGCCCAACAAATGCCTGTGTGTGTCATGGCACCTGCCAATACTTCCCTTGACACCTGCCAAGCTTTTCAGAAAGTGAATGGAGCCACTGTAAGGCAGGGTTTGTTACTAGTTACCAATCATTCAACTAAAAGGGTTTCCCATGGCTACAAAGTGGACAGGAAAGTATTGTATTTTGCTCCCTCTTGTGTGGCAGCCATTATTGTTGTTGTTGTTGTTTGTTTGTTGTTGTTGTTGTTGTTGTAGATTTCACAGCTGCCAGATCTTTAGCTGGTTGTTGGCCTTCATTACAATTCGAGCCTCACCCAGAGGCCTAGGAAGTTGTAATGTATCGGCGTAGTATTCGTGCAGATCGCAGCAGGGCTGCCTTCTGAATTTGACAGATGTTAATTTTGTCATCATCATCATCATCAACCTTTTTATTGGCATAAGTTTAAAATACAACAGGGAGGTTGAGGAGAATCAAGTTAAAATAAGTAGGTTCGGACATTTCCAGCAGTTAAAACAATAAATAAATAAATAAACTAAAAATCTGTGATCTACCCATAAAGCTAGCTTGTGCCCCAGGAATTTGGCAACGCCTAGGGATCTCTGAGGAGACTGATCACAAAGCAGAAAGAAGGATTTAACCTTGTCTGGTGAGTTGGCATAGTTCTCAGTGTATGGGTCTACTTCTTGTCTTCTAGATGAAGTATATAGTCTGCAATCTAGGAGGTGATGTGCCTCGACTTGTTTCTGATGGCTTTTGTGAGCAGGGACACGCTCTTTGTTGGCAGTATGGGGATCTGGGAGAAATCTCAGCCTGTCATCAGGACTGCTGAAGGTAGGGCATTCAGTCGGGCTAAAGCATTAGGGTACGCCGGAGATAAGTGGTGAAGATATATTGTAAAAGTACCTTGGTAGCCCTTTACTGAAGGGAAGAGGGTGGGAGCCCTCCGGTAAAATGCCCTTCATGTATTGAGTAGAAAGCAATTGATTTTCAATGTCAAGTAGCCTTAGCGACAGAAGTTTGACTATTTGCGCTTCGTCCATGTTTATGAAGAAGTCTAAAGCGAAGCCTAACAAATTAATTTTTTCCTTGATCAGAAGACTCCAAGTGGAGAGGTAGGAATCCGAAAGCATTCGCTTTGTTAGGCTGTCCTGTTCTGATGGGAAATGGAGGCACAGCCAGTATCAAAGCGAGGAGAGCTTAATTTTGTCAATTCGAAGATGTTTTAAGTGCTGCCCTAGTGTTTTGGGGATGGGGCCAAGCGTGCCGATTACCACTGGGACTACCTCAGCTGGTTTGTAGTGACCTTCTCCTGTTCTTTTTCAATGACCCTGCTGTCACCGGGGACTTCTATGTCGATGATGCTCACTTTCTTGTCCTCGATATTATTATTGTTGTTGTTGTTGTTGTTGTTGTAGATTTCACAGCTGCCAGACTTGTAGCTGGTTGTTGGCCTTCATTACAATTCGAGCCTCACCCAGAGGCCTAGGAAGTTGTAATGTATCGGCGTAGTATTCGTGCGGATCTGGCCAGTCCCCAAAGGGCTCTGAACGGTGAACAGAGCCCAATAGGCAACATATTAAATACAATAATAAAATCAATATATAAACATTAAAATTGTTTAAAATACAGTAGCAGCAGGACAAAAAAATGTATTGGTGGCGCCCAATCCCAGGCTCAGGAGGGGACTCAGCAGAAAGCCTGAGCCTTTGGGGAGGGCGGTATATAAACAAACAAACAAACAAACAAACAAACAAATAAGCCGAGAATAACATAGACTGAATCAAAGGGGGGTATCACGAGGGGCAGCAAATCCACACCCAGCCTCCCCAAAGGCCCGGTGGAACAACTCGGTTTTACAGGCTCTGCGGAATTCCCAAGGTCCCGCCGAGCCCTTACAGATGGAGAAAGACTGTTCCACCAGGCAAGGCCAGGGCCGTAAAAGCCCTGGCCCGGGTAGAGGGGCAGAGGACTACCAGAAAATTCACCTCCTTGGAACGCAGGGGCCTATTTGGGACATACGGGGTCAGACGGTCCAACTTTAGTATTTGACTTTGACTCCTGTAGAAGAAGAAGAGTTTGGATTTATAGCCCACTTTTCTCAATCATAAGGAGTCTCGGTATGGTTTACAGCTGCCTTCTCCTCAACCCCAGCAAGCTCCTTGTGAGGTAGATGGGGCTGAGAGAGTTCTGAGAGAACTGTGACTAGCCTAAGGTCATGCAGCAGGGCTCCTGCGTAGGACTGGGGAAACAAACCTGGTTCACCAGATTAGAGTCTGCTGCTCATCTGGAGGAATGGGGAATCAAAGCCAGTTCTCTCACTAGAACCCACCACTACACCATTTTGGGGTGGTATTCTCTGCTCCTTCTCAAGGCTCCATGAGTGCTCGTAGGCTATTTAAGGACCCCTGATCTATAGATTAAGTTGCTGTCAAAGGCATAAATGTATTGTCTAAAAAAAAGTTGGCTGATGGGAATTGTAGTTCCTGAACATCTGGAGAGCCGCAGGTTCCCTACCCCTGCCTTAGGTCTTCCCTTCACAGACCTAGTATTATCATGTAGCTTGATACAGAAATCTATCCTAAGCAGGTCTACCAAGAGAATAAATGCCACTTAGTTCAGTAGCTGATGGGAGAGCTAGTGTAGTGTAGTGGCTAGAGTTTCAGACTAAGATCTGGGAGACCTGGGTTGAAATTCCTACTCTGCCATGAAAGATTGGTGGGTGACCTTTGATCAGTCACTACTTCTTAGGTCCCTTCCACCCATGCCAAATAATGCACTTTCAATCCACTTTCACAATTGTTTGCAAGTGGATTTTGCTATTCTGCACAGCTGCAAAGTGCATTGAAAGTGGATTGAAAGTGCATTAATCTGCCTGTGCGGAAGGGGCCTCAGGGTTATTATTGTGAGGATAAAAATAGAGGAAGTGCAAATGATATCGTAAGCTACTTTGGGTCCCTATCAGGGAGAAAATCCCGGTATAAATAAATAAATGGACTTACTCCCAAATAAGTGAGCGTAGGATTGCATCCATAATTGTGGGTCTCTGGATTTACTCTAAAAATACATTTGAGTGACAAAGGTTCACATTCCTCAGAGTTGGAACATTGTTGCATGATACATAATTACACTGTCATAAATAGTAAGTGTCACACCCTTTACTTTCTGCCTAGGAGGGGACCAGTTGGTCAACTACAATCTTGGGTGAGCTCACACATCTAAGTTGTAATTCAGGGTGTTCCTACTTAGAACAACCTTGCAGGGGGTTATTAATGAACGTTTAATGGTTTACTGTGATGAAAAAAAGAAGAATTACATTATCATAAGCCTCACCACAATTAACTACTGGTGTCACGGCTCTATGGAAAACTCACTCAAGACATGTTCCCTCAGAAGGAACTGGGGTGTGAGGGAGAAAAAAGCACCTGTCCCATTTCTAACACACCCTTCCTCAAAGGAACTCAAACTGGCATATATTTATTTATTTCCTTTATTTTGTACCCTGCCTTTTTCCTGAATGGGGATGTGAAGCAGTTTACATCATTCTTTCCACCTCACGTTTTTTCCCCTCACAACAACCATGAGGTAAGTTAGGCTGAGATGTGGGACCCGCAGAGTGGGGATTTGAACCTGAGTCTTCCAGACGCTACTGCAGCAGTATGAACCCCTGCGCCACACCGATTTATACCTACACGGTTCTTTCCTCACAATTCGTCTTCAATGATAGGATGGGAAGGGGGAGGGAGGGCGGGCCCAAGGTCATCTAAGAAGAAGAAGAAGAAGAGAAGAAGAGTTTGGATTTATATCCCCCCTTTCTCTCCTGCCGGAGACTCAAAGGGGCTTACAATCTCCTTGCCCTTCCCCCCTCACAACAAACACCCTGTGAGGTAGGTGGGGCTGAGAGAGCTCCGAGAAGCTGTGACTAGCCCAAGGTCACCCAGCTGGCGTGTGTGGGAGTGCACAGGCTAATCTGAATTCCCCAGATAAGCCTCCACAGCTCAGGCGGCAGAGCTGGGAATCAAACCCAGTTCCTCCAGATTAGATACATGAGCTCTTAACCTCCTACGCCACTGCTAAGATTGAGTTGGAATAAGAAATTGATCACTAGTTCTGGCCAAACTAACATCTATGCAGTACTGCCTCATGAAAAGGAAGAAACTTTTGTAGGGAATTATTTCCTTTGTTAGGGAAACTCACCTGACTGATTTAATCATACCCAATTGGTCAAGTTACATCATTGTCCATACATTTGGTTGGTCAACCAGAATCATGCCAAAGTTTCATTCCAGTTTTGCCCTTTGTCTAGATTACATCTAACTTGGGGGATACATCTTGATTCTATGTGGGTCATACTGGCAGTTTTGGACTTTGAAACTCTTGGACACAGGTGTTTTCCCACAGCCAATATATCCTGGGATAAGGAGGTGAAACATCCCAGTTTGGCCATGACTTTTGCATGGCTTCCGGGTCTAACTTGGGCCCACCCCACGAGATTTCCCTTATCCCGCGCCTTTCAAAAAACAAAAAAATTGGAGGTTTTTTAAAAAAAACTGCACTGCTTCTGCTCCCATGCAAACACAACGGGAGATGGACTGGTTTATTTTTCCCGCCTCGCTGCCTGCAGCCAATCAGAACTTTGGGAAAACGGGACAGTTTGCGCATGCGCAACAACGTCGGCAAGGAAAATGAAACTAAACCAGGGGCTATGCAAGTTCTTCCTCCCGGCCTGAACGAGCTGATGGGCTGCCGTGTGGAGGGAGAAACCAAGATAGAAACATCCCAGTACGTATGATCCCAGTTTTCCCCCGGGATATTTTGTCCATCCGGAAAATGCCTCAGTCTCATCAAGTAACTTCTGGATCTAGAACCACTGCTTGTAAACCACTGCTTGTGGCTAGGTTAGATATTTAGCTTCATTATTTTCTCCTAACTATTCACTATTAACTGTTCGTATATTGTATATTCCTCCATATTTTTTAATAAATCACTTTAATTATAGCATGTAGTATCCTTGGATTTTGGGGTGTCAATCTGAATTCAGTACTTTAGCCCACATTGGCTACAGCTACTGGAATAACTGTTATCTGGAAGTCATCTTGTATGTGTCTTACCTTGAGGATTGACTTTTTTATCGTAGACCCAGGAGAGCTAGAAGTCCTTGATCTCTGTCTGGCAGTTTAGTTAAAGGGGACTTGTGGTAGCACTAGTATTGTGAAAAGCCGCACCTCACTTGTGATTTTGTCTTACCTGTCACCCTTAAGGAAGCTTTTTATAAGTCTTTGACACTAATTTCTTTGAATCTTTTAACTGACATATTTTTATGTTTTAAAAAATCCAGTCATTGGAATTGCTATTTTAAGGGGGAAATGAACTGTTGGAGACTATGGGAGTTCTTTATCTCTTTCTCTTAGACCTATTTTCCTCCTAAAAGTCACTTGTCCCAAGCTTTTATTGGTGAAGTTTTATCAATCTACATGACCAAAGGAATGATAATGCATTTCCATAACTGTAGATATCTCCTCAGTGGGCCTCTGGTATCTTGAAATACTTTTGTTCACCTGCCCATTATGAAAGAGGAGCTAACCACCTAGCTAGATGGAGGGGGCAGGGCAGAGGTGGGATCCAACCAGTTCTCACCAGTTCTCTAGAAGTGGTTACTAATTTTTTCTGAGTGCCAAGAAGGGGTTACTAAAGCAACCTCCCTGCCCAATAGGGACTGGAGGTGTGTGTGTGCGGCAACGCCACTGTTTGAATCCCACCACCATCGGAACCTGTTATTAAAATTTTTGGATCCCACCACTGGGACAGGGCATATCTTCATGGGGAAAAAATGGCAATTAAGATACCAGAAGGGAAACAAAGACATGGGGATGGGATCTCCAGCAGGCCTGTACAGGTGCCTCTTTGATCCCATCTTGCCCTAACATAGCAATCCAATGTACCATAGCACCTATTTGCTTCTATTTGCCTAAATTATCTCTTCATTAAAGGAAATAACCAGCCCTGAATTTCCTCTACCTTATTGGAGTGAGAAATGTTTCAGAAGATTCCAACAGGTGTCATCTTTGTCTCTGCAGGGGGCAGCCATTCAGAAACCTCCATCTTTCATTGCTGGAGAATATTTGGCTTGTAGCCTCCAAGTATTTTTCCAATACTCCCGGCAGCCATTTTGTGATATCTCCTATGGCAGCCATTTTGTGGCGGTGCCCACTGCATTTCCTCAAAATTCTAAATGTGCCCATAACTCAGGGAAATGGGAGGCCTTTGCCCTAATCCAACATTCTAACAATTTCCCCTCACCTGGTCAGTGGCAAGTTTTGGGTAATCTCAAGAGAAAAGAGAAGCCTTTTAATTTCAAGAACAACTTTTATCATTTTACATTCTTTTAAAAAAACATAGCAGCAGAGAAGTGCAATAAGCACCATACAAGAGACAAACAAACTAGGAGGAGTCTAATAAACTCCAGAACAACACAACAAACATTCCCTTACTCCCACCCCTCCCAGAGTTCATTCAAGACCCCCTGAACCACCCAACCGTCAATTGTTGCGGATAGTTTCTTGAATCCAATCCACGTATTTGCAGACATTAACATAGACTCCAGGTCTATTAGGTTGTGCGCATACGTCGGGACCCCAGGACACGATGCCTTGCAGTTTCCCGTTGCAGACAAGAGGACCGCCCGAATCACCCTGCAAGAAAGGAAAAAACAACAACACCCAATTAGCAATCCACTCCCCATTATGGTCATATCATCAAGGTAACAGGAGCCCCAAGGCTCAAAGTGGTAAGCTGCAGTGCGGCAGTCAAAGCTGCACTCACGACCTGAGTTCGATCCTGATGGAAGTCAGTTTCAGGTTGCCAGCTCAAGGTCGAGTCAGCCTCCCATCCTTCCAAAATTGGTAAAAATGAGTGCCCAGGTTGCTGGCGTAAAAGGGTAGATGACTGGGGAAGGCAATTGCAAATTAGCCCACAAACGTTCTTCCTAGCAAACAGTTGTGATGTGATGTCACCTAGAGGCATGGGGGGGGGGGCAATGGCACCCAGGGCAACACCTGGTCCAGGTGTCCCCCCTGCTCTCCCCCCCGGACCCAACTTACCTTAGCCAGCGGGAGCCTCCCGTGGGCCACCCCTTGGCCCAGCCCCGCCAAGCTGCTCCTTCAGATGGCTGAGGCTCTGCCACCTGAAGGAGCAGCCTGGTGGGCCCAGGCTGAGAGGCACCCAGCAGCAACCCAGCCATGCTGGTCCTTTGGCCGGCGGAGCCTCCACCACCTGAAGGAGCAGCCTGGCAGGGAGGGGACAAGGGGTGTGTGTGGGGGTGATTCTCCGCCCTCCACATGACCAGCTGGCGTGCGCCCAGGGACATATAACCCCACTGTTTCCATGAGCGCTCTGCCCCCGACGTCTTCCTATGAATGCTTGCATAGGGACTATCTTATTCTTTACCATGAAGGTAACAGTAAGCAGAGGGGCATTTATTGAAATGTGCAGCAAGTACCCAAGATAATTCCCTTCTGGGTTGAGTTTTGACCTCCAAGATACCATGGAACTTTGTCTGGTACTCCCTCTGCCTTCCAAACATATCCCTCAATGAGATTATGACTCACCTGGCAAGAATCTGCGCCACCTTCCAACCTTCCAGCACATACCATGTTCTCAGTGATGAAATTAGGGTAGATGGACCGGCAAACATGATGATCGATGATGGAGATGTTTGTACAGTGCAGGTTGTTAGGAAGATTTACTGCAAAGAAACATGTTGGTCTGAAATGTTTTCTAATGGCACACCTGGTGTTATCTCCCTTGGTCTCTTTTTGCGGTCCATACAAATAAGATCCTTAGTTGTGCTAAAGAATGCAGACCTTTGGTGCTCATACAAAGAAGTCGAGGGTACGTAGCAGAAGTTAACAGAACTGTGTGTAGTATAGAGAAAGTGGCTTGGGCAGAGAACCTGCTTTGTTACACACAACATCTCAGGTTTGGGTCCTGGCATCAACGGGTCAGGGGGAAGACCTTTCCCTACTGGAGATGATAAAGCCCTACTGCCAGACAGGGTGGGAAGATACTAAGCTAGATGCAGTGGCGTATCGACACAAAATGGAGCCCGAGGCAAAAATGAGTCCTTCCCCAAAAGAGCCTGGGGAAAGAAATAAGCTTTCCACGTCCACGACCCCTAGTGGAGCACGGGGCAAAAAAATGAGCATTCCCCCCTTCTGCCCGCCCCCCCCCCCCCCGGCCTGGTAGAAAACTCATTTCTTGCCCTGGGCTCCATTGGGGCAGATCCCCCTTGCCTGGTTCGTTGCCATGCCAGCCGGACTCCCTTGGGACCCATCTCTTTCTGGATTAGGCTGGGGGCCCTGCAAGGAGCCTGCCCCCTCCCACGGTACTGCTGCATTGAGCTACAGCATTCCTGGCCTCTCCCTCCTCTTGCCCAGGCCCTCTGTTCTCGCTGGGGCTGTCTCGGGGCTTGCTGTGACTGCTGCGCTGGTCTCTGAGGCAGGATGGATCACTCCTCTCAAGAGCGGATGCCTCTGGCTCCTCTCCTCCTCCGGCAGCAGGCCCCCTGGCCTTGGGTAAGTCCTGTGCTGCCTTGCGAGGGGCAATTTTCTGTCCCCCAAGTGACCAAATGGTCACTGCCTGGGGACATTTGCCCCCGCATGGTACCCATGGGTGTTACGCCCCTGGCTAGATGAAGCAATGGTCTGAAGAGCAAAGATATATAACAGAGAAACCATTTTCTTCTTTTCCCCCTGTAGGCAGCTACCCAACAAGAACTGATTGGCAGACGATTCGGGACAGACTATGAAAGCAATGGTCACACATATCACTAATGAATGGAATTCACAGCCATGAGATGTAGCGATGAACACTGGCTTAGGCTTAAGGGCTTTGAAAGAGCTGTAAACAAGTTAAGGATCTTATTGTTGCCTTAATTTTTTTATATACTGTTTGCCAGTTCCATAATCCTAGTACTACTTTATGGTTTTCTAAAGGGCTTTGCTTTCTGACTGAATTGCTTTCCATATTTTATAACTGTCCTTTAGTTTCAGTGAGAAAAACAGACTATAAATGAAGCATCATCATGATCATATGAGGGCTGGGTAAAAACATGTCAGCATTCATATATAAGTTTGCACCAATAACCACCAATCAATCCCTTCAGGACTTTGGAGAGCTCCGCCAAAAGGTGCCAATACTCAATAGCTGATGATAATAAATGTAGTTTTGAATTCCTTCACAAGTCTTTCAGGGGGGGAAACCCATTCTAGTGGCCACACGGTTGCGGCCAAAACAGCTACCACTCCCGTCTCATGCCCCCCATGAGATCCGAATGCTTCCTAACACACCTTGTGGGCTTGTGGTCGTACCCCATCCAGACACGAGGCATTCCATCCCAGGAACTGGGCAACTGCTGGGCAAGGGAAGAGTCTGGACTTTGTCGTTGATGCACGCCGGAAGCAGAAGCTTAATCAACATGATGTCATTGTTCTTCGTTTGCGGGTCATAGGCAGGGTGCACGATGACTTTGGAGGCAATTTTGATCTGCTCGGACCAGTCGATGCGCTTGAGATTGTGCTCTCCGAGGCGGAGGAAAAACGGCCTGAGAAAAAGGAAGCACATACGATCAGTCTCGGCTGAAAAATGTTTTTTGGTGGGAGTGCAGCCAAACTGTTGGTATTTGCAAGTGCCTATCACAATTCAGTTGCTGAAGGGTTAACTGTCTGTATGCAAACCAGTTGCTGAGGTCACTGTTTTGTGACCTACTCCAGTGATGGTGAACCTTTTCGAGACTGAGTGCCCAAATGGCAACCCAAAACCCACTTATTTATCGCAAAAGGCCAACATGGCAATTTAACTGAATACTGAGGTTTTAGTTTAGAAAAAACGGTTGGCTCCGAGGCGTGCGTTACTCAGGAGTAAGCTTGGTGGTAGTCGGTGGCTTTGCTTTGAAGCAACCGTGCAACTCTTCCAATGGGTGAATCATGACCCTACGAGGGTTTACTTTGAAGCAAGCCTCGATGCCAGCAACCAAGCTTACTACCAGGTAAAGAATCACACTTTAGTTCTTCACATGAAAATTAGTGGGGTTTAACAGCGCTTAACAGGGTTACCTACACTGCTTCCCCAAAACTAGGTCTGAAGTTTAATGCTAATAATTAAGCCCAGTGGCCCAGGCCAGCCTAGATGTGTTGGGGGGGGGGCACTCTGTTTGCGTGTGCCCACAGAAAGGGCTCTGAGTGCCACCTCTGGCACCCGTGCCATAGGTTCACCACCACTGATCTACTCTATTGATTAGCTATTGGTCAGTCAGTCAGACCTTGGTTACATGCTAGTGGTTACGTAGCCCGCGGTTATGAAGTTAGATCTATTTTCTTGGTTTGAGCACACTTGCTCTAAGGCTAGTTAGCATATTAGCTGCAAAGATGTAGTCTTCTACTGTAAATATGTAATAGAGAAGTATGGCCTGCTGTTTTATCTCCATGTACCCCTTCCCTCCTTTTAAAGCTAGTAAAAGCAACTCAGCATCCCTGCTGTGCGGAAAATATTTTTAAGGTGATATTAGCTGTGTGGCCACATCGTTTACAAACAAACAAACAAACACAGACATGAAAGATTACATCTCAAGGAATTACTGAAATGGTAAAACCATAGAATTTCTAGCAACTCTTAGAGCTGCCCTACATCATTTCTGTTTTTTTCTGGAAGTTATGTGGGGATACAATTGACACCACATGCCCCCATTCCCTGCCCCCAAAGATCCTGCCAGAAACCCTAGAAGCAGCTTAACGGACAAATCCTGGCAACCTACCCAGCAGTGAAAGGTCATGAACCTCTATGTAAAATTTGAACAGTGAGTCTTTCTTTTAGTTGCTATTAGTTTTCTAGTGAAAACATAGGTTCAGGACTTACTAAAATGCACAACTATGGTTTTGCAGTTGTGTGTGTGTGTGTGTTGCAAAAATATGCCATCAAAAAAGAGGTTTACAAGTAGGGTTGCCAGCTCCAAGTTGGGTAATTCCTGGAGATTTGTGGGTAGAATCTGGAAAAGGCAGGATTTGGGGAAGAGAGGGGCCGTAGCAGAGTATAATGCTATCACTATAAAGCTGATCACTATCTAGAGCAATGGTTCTCAACCTGTGGGTCGTGATCCCTTTGGGGGTCGAACAACCCTTTCACAGGGGTTGCCTAAGACTCTCTGCATCAGTGTTCTCCATCTGTAAAATGGATAAATGTTAGGGTTGGGGATAACCACAACATGAGGAAGTGTATCAAAAGGTCGTGGCTTTAGGAAGGTTGAGAACCACTTGTCTAGAGATCAGTTGTGATTCTAGGACGTCTGGTAACCCTGCACACAAGTTACAGGTGTGTCTAGTAATAAAAATCTGTTTGGGTATATCATTTTTATGGGGGATCCTCTTCCTTTTGAGTAAGTATGGCATAAACACCCTCCCGCCTCCCAGATAAGAACCCACACTTTTCAAAGTGTTTCATGCTTACAGCTCAGTCTTAATTGATCTGGAAGAAAATCCCAGAATGTTCAATAGGAGAACCCCAAGTAACTGTACATAAGATTGCAGTCAAACCAGGTTGCATTTCCAGCACCTGTTATTCACGTGTGCACTGACTTAAATAGATATTTGGTTTCTACATACAATGACTTTCTTCTGCTATCTAGCACACATTTTCTTGGTGTACGCCAGTGGTCCCCAAAATGGGTAGTATTGTCCCCTGGGAAGTGGAGAGATTACCTGGGGTGCACAGAGGCAAGGGGGCGGCAGTGGGATGGTGGAGGTAGGCCCCTTCAATTGTTCACTTATTTGCAATAGATCTGGCCGTGGAATCATGCTGTCAAATCTGGTGGAAACTATCAGAATCTTTTTCTGACTTCAAAAACCTGGTATCACTGGATCAAGTTCATCAGTTTTGTTGAATAAATTAAACTAGAAAGTGTTAATTGGATTTTGAATAGATGTGTAATTTTCAGCTTTTAATTTAATTGTTATTATCTTCCTCAGCGAGTCATTCAAACCACTATTTTGAATACTGATTTTTATAGGGTAGGGTAGGGGGCAGGGCATTGGGGGTGATTGTATGGAACCAAGGAGACGGAGGCCTGAAAAGGTTTGGGAAGCATTGGTGTACACAGATAACATGTCAGTGACAGGAGGCTTGGGGAAGACTTTGCTTAGATCAGCGGTTCTCAACCTGTGCGTTGCGAACCCTTTGGGGGTCGAACGACCCTTTCACAGGGGTTGCCTAAGACTCTCTGCATCAGTGTTCTCCATCTGTAAAATGGATAACTGTTAGCGTGGGGGTCACCACAACATGAGGAACTGTATTAAAGGGTCACGGCATTAGGAAGGTTGAGAACTGCTGTGTTAGATACTTATACCACACGTCTTCTTATCATTAATTGCACCTTAAGTTTTCTTAAGCAGAGGGTGGCGGTTTTTGCTACTGACCCGTCGCACTGAAGCCCCCCGCTCTGCTGTTCCTGAACACCTGCTGACTCTCCTAAACAGGATTACCAAACTCCCTTGCTCCTTTGGCCGGCGGAAGCAGGAAACCTTGTCTACTTGTGCCTTGCCTTGCTGGCTTATACTTACCTTCTCATTTTACAGTGGGCAGCACTCAGCACCCAGGATTTGTGGATCAAGGTCCCGCCACATTTCAGACTGAAGCCGGAGAAAAGAGCTGCCTGCCACGGCTGTGAATGGGGGGTGCATGGCTTCCCTCCAGATATCCGCACACCATCTGCAGTGACTGGAACAGCAGAAACCCAAAACAAGCAGTATTCAGAGGAGGTACAGGAAAGCCACATGAGCAAGAGATATTCTGGTTGCAAGGAAAACACGTTATGTTTTCATGTCTGTCTGTCCGTCCACAGTTTCTAACACCGCCCAGGGAAGGGCTTGGCATTTGGCAGCACTACATGATGCTACAACATCCTTTGCTACCAAGTGATGTCACAGGTTGCCATGACACTCTAGCAATCTCTGCAACAGCATTCTCTTTCTCGTTTTCCCCTCACTGCCGGGGCAGGAAGCAGGAGGCCTGGTCTACTTGTATCTATCTGTCTGTCTATGATCCTTTGTTGCCTCCAAACAATGATGTACACTTTGCATACAATGCGCACGAAACACATTTAATGTGTCAAAGAGGTTCCTTGTGATTTTATTTTTGAAAAACCTGTTGTTCTCACCACATTTTTAAAATACCAGGAAGAAGGCTAAAATTGAGCAACATGTAGTGAACCTCTTTTGGGCTATACAAGCAGAGAGTCGTGGTGTCCACACATAGAATGTGACACCCCCATTTTCTTCCTTTGTAATGTTCCCAGTTCTCATGGCTGTTATGGTTCCAAGCCCACATGATCCTATTGGTCTTTCCACACTGATGGGGGGGGGGGGGGGGGGAAATATTAGGAAATGCCATCTAATGATTTTCACGTGGGCACAAATGCATAAACTGAGCACATCCCAAGCAGCCATATACCCAAACGTATTTAGCATACCTCTAACATGCCCACCCTAGAACTTACCAGCAGATACCAGGAACAGTAGGACAGTTAGCAACTCCGTGAAAATAGTAAACATCGTAACTGGGGATAGTTCCCTCCTGGAATAAGATTTTCTGTTGGAAAGAAGATTGGATGGAAATCATCTCTTTGTGCTGTTAAATGCAACGACAAAGCCAAAGGAGTACATAAGAGGATTAGAAAGAGAACCAAAGAACTGTAAAAGGGATACTTCTTTCTCACTGTTAGGGAAATCCCAGCAAAAGCGAGAGGGAAATAAGCATCCCTGAAAAATGTTTGTGTGCATTATTTAGAAAGATCTGTTAGAATTCTGATCTGCATCAGAATTCCAGAATTTGAGGATCCAGTTTATGACCGCTGTCCTGTGTAAAAAGCTTCCTGAAGACAGTAAACCAGTACATCATGAACAAAAAGTGCTTTCTCTAAAGAACTAGTTTATCAAATGCAGATATTATTTTGTTTACAAAGCAATAGGGGGGGGAAATCCACATTCATGCCTGCACTCTGAAATTGCAGACTCTAGAATTTATTAGGAGAAGAAGAAGAAGAGTTTGGATTTATACCCAACTTTTCTCTCTAAGAGGACTCAAGGTGGCTTACAAACTCCTTTCCCTTCCTCTCCCCACAACAGACACCTTGTGAGGTAGGTGGGGCTCAGAGAGTTCAAAGAGAACTGTGACTAGCCCAAGGTCATCCAGCAGGAATATAGGAGTGCGAAAACACATCTGGTTCACCAGATAAGCCTCTGCCACTCAGGTGGAGGAGTGGGGAATCAAACCCAGTTCTCCAGATTTGAATCCATTTGCTCTTAACAGCTACACCACGCTGGCTCTCTTAGGCATTTTGTGATGTATTTTTTAAAAAATCTATGCCACTTTTCTGCCAGGATAAAACACTGTAAGTAGCTTTCAAGCTTTCAAAAACAAAGGAATCACCATAAGCTCGTGATGCCTTTGTTGGGCATCTAAAATTTGCATGAGGTGGTCCCTAGTGAATATCCTTTTGCAAGGAGTTCCATAGTTCCACCATGCATAGAACAACTCAGTTAACCAATAATTTGACAGGGAATGAGACAAAATCCAGCCCTTTCTACTGTAATAATTATTTATGAGCTCTGCTTGATGAGTAAACTAGTCATTGGTGGATTCTACAGAGCACAAGTATATCGTCTTTAGGAAGTTATATATAGCGTTTTGGGGAAGAACTTCGCACAGAATTCTTCCCCAAAACGAGTTCAGTCCATCATATTTCTCTCAACCTGGATTGTTCAAAGATCGCTAAACTAGCAATCTTTCCCCCAAAACCCGGGTTGAGGATGATTCCTGCCAGCAGAGTGAACGTCAGAAAGCAGGAAATGCTTTATTTCTCCCGCCCAAACCTCTGACTAGTTTCTGCCACTCGTGCCCACCATTCTGCGTGTTGCAGGAGATTCTCTGTGGATATTCCCCATGAAGGTTTCCTCTGCTCGCAGCTCATCTGTTTGCTATTTGGCAATCAAAAGTTGATGAATACAATTTGTTTAGACTAGTGATCCTGTGCATATGTCGCTTTTCCTCTTTTTTTGAGGGGGTTGTCTATGAAGCTACGACAACACAAATATGTCCATATTGCAGCTTCTCTAGACGTATTTCCCGTAGCTTCACAGACAGCCGCCTCAAAACAAAAAAAGGAAAAATGACACATGCACGGGATTGTTAGGCACACAGAATGGCGGGCGCCACTGTGAAATTGACAATAGTGCCATGCAGTAGGTGGGGAAA
The DNA here is from genome assembly GCF_021028975.2 of Sphaerodactylus townsendi. NCBI lineage: Eukaryota > Metazoa > Chordata > Lepidosauria > Squamata > Sphaerodactylidae > Sphaerodactylus > Sphaerodactylus townsendi. The sequence goes on from NC_059430.1 coordinate 115,313,985, forward strand.
AAGATCCATTTTGCCTGCCAATGCTTGTGTTCTCCCTTGCTGTGGAAACACAAAATCCCAAAACGGATCTTTTTGTAACCTCCTATAGATACTATAGGTATGCTGTATGTAATCCACCACTCTCTCCTCTAACTCTGCTGATGAAGATCAGGATCTAATCATGATAAATTAATAATACTAATAGGGGGGAAAAAATCAACCCCCCCCCCCAAGCTGGATTCCTCCCTGCCGTTCTCATCCTTCAAGGCACAAACTGAGAACAATCAAACATCCATACAGCATAGAAAGATGCTCTGGCTAGTTACATTTACGGTCCTCAGCACAACAGTCAATCAGAAAGTGGTATCTCTTGAATCGCTTGCAGCTCCTGGCTGAGAAGTTACAGTGCAGCAAGAACCTGGTTGAATCCTTGTCTGGAAGCTGCACCTGTGAGGAATTTGTTACCTGGCCTGAGCTGCCCAGAGATTCAAGTCAAAAGCTTCTGATATCTCAAGTGAGAACAAAGAATCAATTGTATTATCGGCTTTCAAGATTAGGGAACTCCCTCAGCCTACAGACAAAATTCTAGCAGAATTCCCTAGAGGGAGAACTCTTGGAACAATGCAATACTGTCACCCTGGGAAAGACGACACCTGGAAAAATACCCCTTGAAGGTCCCTGGAAGGACAGACACTAAAGAAGAGATTTCTTACCCCCCAAAAGTTGCAGGATCCTGGATCCTGTCTCCTTCCCCTCCTGGCTTTTTATTCCAAGTCCTGCCCCAGATTAGTGGAGCTTGGTTCATCAGGAAGTACCTGTTGACACCTCCGCCTCTATCTTTCTCATCTGAGTGACTAGGACCCAATCCATTGTGAGAATTATTTAAACTTCCTGGTGATATAATGGGTGATTGTTGGAGAAGGAGGAAGATGCCTGCCGAAAATCTAGCCTGCGCGGCGACAGCTCACACAACCGCTCTCTGCCCGTAACAGACCACTTTGCTCTTCTTGCACAAGTTGTCTGAATCATTGGCTCCGGCTGCCAGCCGTGGTTTTGCTCCGCTGCTGGAAGCTGTTAGTGTGCGTTAAAGAGATACTTAATTGGCAGAGATACAGAACCAGCATCCAGTAAGACGAGAGCCAACTTTTGAGTTGATTTATAATGAAAGTTTACTAACTAAGAGGGTAACGTTACATGGAATAAAAATAAATAAATGCTGTACTGCTCTGTTACATATTTACAGGACTACCTATACATTTAAGACTACATCTTGCTCTGTTCTCCTGTCTCACGTGTTGATGCATGCTGTTCTCTGCCAGAACAAAGAAACCAAGTTAACTTTATAACTTCTGGTGTACGTGCTCACTAACATGTAAGCAATGGATATCTGACTGGCCAATAGCTAATCAATAGGTCAGGTCATTCACAGTGACTTCAGCAACTTGTTCACGGACAAACAGTTAGCCCTTTTATAACTGGTTGTGACAGACACTTGCAAACACCAATGGAAACCTTTCCAACGTGGTTTGTTTTCATCAGACCCTCTTTGGGGCTGGGTGAGGTGGCTGCCTCTAGGCTTCTTGAGAATGAGGAAAACTTCAAATTTGGCTGAGCGGAGTGGTAGGATGCTGGCCACTTTCAACAAAATTCACCAATGAAAAATAAACAAAGATGCCCACAGAATTAGGGAGACTTTTTCATCCCATAATACTAGAACTCAGGGCAGCTCTGGCTACATAAATGAAAGATTTCGGAGAAATAAATGGAAGGTTTTTTTAAATAATTAAATTGTGGGATTCGCCGCCAGTGGATATTGGTTTTGAGAGATTTTCATCCATCAATACTAGAAGAAGAAGAAGAAGAAGAAGAAGAAGAAGAAGAAGAAGAAGAAGAAGAAGAAGAAGAAGAAGAAGAAGAAGAAGAAGAAGAAAGAAAAAGAAGAAGGAGAAGAAGAAGAAGAAGAAGAAGAAGAAGAGGAGGAGGAGGAGGAGGAGGAGGAGGAGTTTGGATTTATATCCCCCCTTTCTCTCCTGCAGGAGACTCAAAGGGGCTTACAATCTCCTTGCCTTCAGCCTCACAACAAACACCCTGTGAGGTGGGTGGGGGCTGAGAGAGCTCCGAGAAGCTGTGACTAGCCCAAGGTCACCCAGCTGGCATGTGTGTGGGAGTGTACAGGCTAATCTGAATTCCCCAGATAAGCCTCCACAGCTCAGGCAGCAGAGCTGGGAATCAAACCCGGTTCCTCCAGATTAGATACACGAGCTCTTAACCTCCTATGCCACTGCTGCTACTAGACATCTCTTTCCATCACCCTCGCTGGCCAAATTGCTTGTCATCCATTTAACCAGCTTCTCTGCGAAAGAGAGAGACTGTAGAACCCCTTCCATTGACTTTGACCAAGCTGTGCTTAATATGTGCTCATAAACCTCCACATATTAAAAAAAAAAACCACAAGAGAAAAGCAAATAGCCAAGGGGCCATGCTTGCTAGTGTTTGTGGCCAGGGGGTTGTGGGTAAAAAGTTTTCTGAGCATGCACACAGCACTCATGTCAGTGGAAAAGGAACGCTCATCCTTGCTGGGTCTCAAAAAAAAAATAACAGAATGGTGCCAAGTTTCAAGCGGCTTGAGAAGGTGGGACAGTTAAGTCCCTAAGTATGTCAGCTGGACATACAATTACATTCCAGCCACCTTTCAAAACAATGGTTTGCTCACGGGAGGAAGGTTCAGGTTTTTATGTAACAAGAGTGAAGGGTAAAGGAAGTTCCAGACAACAAATCACCTTTCTGAGGGAACACTGTAACAACAAACAATATATTAGTAATTGACCCTCACTGACCTTCCATTCATGTGTATGTGTTTGGTTGAATTTGTTTATTGTCTTTCTGTTTGCCACCTTGTGAACCTTGAACTGGATGGAAAGGTGGCATGAAAATGCTTTAAATAAATAATACTCTCTTTTTTGCTATCAAGTCACATCTATGGTGACCCCATAGGGTTCTCAAAGTAAGAGAAATTCAGGTCGATTCCGCACTTGCATTATCGACCTAAGTTGAACTTGCGCTCAACTCTAAAACTCCGCACAACCCACTGGGATACGATGTGGTTTTGTACCAGCTTAAGCCCGTCTTAACGGTCAAATTTCCAACTTCAGTTGGGAACTACTACTACTTTCAGGGAACTTCTGCAGCTCGAACTCAGCACCGATTCCAGTAAAAGTCTTGCGAATCTCTGGTGCCAAGGAGTCCCCATTCAGCCAATCACAGCTGAGTGTTTTCAAGCATGCGTACAGCTGGCCAATCAAAAGCGCCACCTTCGTCCTCCATTTCCTGTGGCTGTTTTATAAAAGTGTGTGGGGATAGACGGAACATGGCCGTAGAACAGTAGCCAATCGGAACGGAGTGGGGAAGAGGCACAGGATGATCTCACCCTCCGAGCTGGGATCAAGCTGGTTGCAGTGGGGAACAACAATGGCTTCGACCTAGGTGAGTACCTTTCTCCAGGAGACTGGAGTGAAGCCTGGCTTACTCATGTCTTGAATCGCCCTCAGAGGTGTTTTGCCATTGCCTGCCACTATGCCACAACCCTGATATTCCTTGAAGGTCTCCCATTCAAATACTTGTCAGGGTCAACCCTGCTTAGCTTCTGGGATCTGAGGAGATCAGGTTAGCTAATTAGCAAACTTCCAACTGCCATCACTGAGACCACCTGTAAGAAGAATGGCTAGGCCATTTGAGTTTGAGAAGCTATAAAATATTTTAAATAAATAAATAATAATAGCAATAATTATTATAATTAGCAAATTTCCAACTGTCATCACTGACCAATGGCCATCACTGAGACCATCTGAAAGAGGGTTCGCTAGTCGCTGAGAGAGTCATTTCCTTCACTACAGCAGAAGGAAGCTGGCCAAGCCAAGAAAATGTTTTAAATTATGTGCATTGGAATTATTAATTATTAAATTATGTGCATTGGAAGAAATAATTAGCTGACTTCCAATTGCCATCATTGACCAACTGCCATTGCTGACCAGTATCCATTGCTGATACAACTTGAACAAAGGATAGCTGGCCTCTGATGGTGTCATTCTCTGAAAGATAGGACATTGCCCAAGCTATAACAATTTTTTACATAAATACTAATAATAATAAGCTAATTTCCAATTGCCATCACTGACCAACTGCCATTGCTGGCCAATGTCTTTTACTGAGATCACCTGAGAGAGGGATGGTGGGCCACTGATGGAGTCTTCCCTGAACTATAGGAGAAGGAAGCTGGGCAAATATTATTATTTATTTTCCGCTAAATTCAACACCTCAGACTTCAGTAGTTTTCTTTTGATTATGTAAAAGCCATCTTGACCCGGCATCAGTCACCACAAGAACTCCAGTAGCAGTGACAAATCTCTGCATGTCTCATCTTTTTGGAGTAATTGGGAAGAGCAGAAAGGTCACGGTGGGTCATCACATCTCAAATCAGGATATCTGATTTCTAAAACAAATAACCCCAACACGTGCTTGTGGAAATGTTTCTTGGAAACTTCAGTAAACTTTACACAACCTTCACCGATGGCGTGTTTTTCCCGTTAATGAAGTGATGTCTCATTTCTTTAACAAGCACTGGCTACTTTTCTGGTTTGGAAAAAAAAAGTCACAAAGCGGTATCCAGAGACGCAATAAGATTCTATTGAAATAAATAGGATTAAAACCACGACTAGGAGCACTAACTTGCAGTAAAATAAAGAAGAAGAAGAAGAAGAAGAAGAAGAAGAAGAAGAAGAAGAAGAAGAAGAGAAAGAAGAAGAGAAGAGAGCAGAAGCAGGAAGCAGGAAGCAGGAAAGGCAGAAGCAGAAGCAGAAAAACAGAAGCAGAAGCAGAAGCGGCAGAAGCAGAGAAGAGTTGGTTATATCCCCCTTTCTCTCCTGTAAGAGACTCAAAGGGACTTACAAACTCCTTACCACTTCCCCTCACAACAAACACCCTGTGAAATAGGTGGGGCTAAGAGAGCTCCGAAGAACTGTGACTAGCCCAAGGTCACCCAGCTGGCGTGTGTGGGAGTGTACAGGCTAATCTGAATCCCCCAGATAAGCCTCCCACAGCTCAGCCGGTAGAGCAGGGGGATCAAATCCGGTTCCTCCAGATTAGAGTACACCTGCTCTTAACCGCCACTGCTCTTAACCACTACGCCACTGGTTAAACTGGGGTGGGGGTCTGAGGTTGGGAGAGCAACGCAAACCAACACTTTAAAATCTCAGAGAATAAATTTTTAAAAATCCTCGACCTAACATCTACAATGATACTTATTTGTATTGTCGAAGGCTTTCACGGCCGGAATCACTGGGGTGTTGTGTGTTTTCCGGGCTGTATAGCCATGTTCCAGCAGCATTCTCTCCTGAAGTTCTCCTGACCCCCTGAAGATGCCAGCCACAGATTGCAAGCCCGAAGCGTCAGGAGAGAAGATGCTACTAGGAATATGGCCACTGTTGGAAACCTACCTTTACCAATGTCTTATTGCTTGTTTCCTTATTTAGATATTTATACAGGGCTTTCCTGTCCAACGTACCTTATATAATTTTCCCTTCCTCCAGTTACATCTCACGACTACAACGCTGTGACCCTTTGGGGAAGGCTGTGCCACAAATAGGTATCTTGCAGCTTTTTATCAGCATCCAGATTGAGAGGGAGAAGTCTTCCCGGTTGGATTTGTGCCTATCATACAGCTGTTACAGGAAGAGGACACCCTGCTCTTCCAGTAAAAGGGAGTGTTCTGTTCCCCAAGCAAACTAAAAATCAGGTGCCTTGCACTTGGCCAGCACAGAGTGTAAGACCCACAGACAAATAAGTAACAGTTCAAAACGGTTTAATAATATTGGAAACTTAGGACTCTGGCTCCTCCCATGAGGTCTATCTAATAAAAGAATATTTGCAATGCTGGAAATGTTTGGAGATGGTTTGAAGAACTTGCAGACACCAACTCTTTCCTTAATTTGCTTCTAGAAGGAAGTGCTGTGCTGCTTGTACTGCTTCTAGAGATCTCGGTTGTCCCTCTACTTGGACTCTGTTTCCTTGCAATTCTGTTGAAACTGGATTACTTAAAATATCATGGATCTTTTACACAGTGGTGGGATCCAAAAATTTTAGTAACAGGTTCCCATGGTGGTGGGATTCAAACTATGGCGTAAATTAGCGTAGTAAGGGGATGAGACGGGGCGACAGGGGAGGTGGCAGGGAATTCGAGTGAGGGAATTCCTGGGAGGGGGGCTGTAGCAGGGGCCTTGCCAGCCGCTTTCATGTGATCGCTAGGCGGAGGAAAGCGAGATACCTTGCGCCTTGAAGGCTGCCGCGCCGCCAGTGCACCTCCTGCTAGAACTTTGCTTCAAGTTCTGCTGTGCAGCTACTGCTGGGGCGTAACTAAGGCAAAAATCACGTGGCAAAATCACCAATTAGTAACCCCCTCTCGGCACACACAAATAATTAGTAACCTACTCTCGGGAACCTGTGAGAACCTGCTGGATCCCACCTCTGCTTTTACACCTTAAACATCTGAGATATTGCTGTCTCCAGCCTTTCCCAGACACCGAAAAATAAAACTGTAAAACAGGAACTGCTAACCAATAAGAATGCTATCGTACTTTGCCTAAAGAGTTTCTTAAAGAGACAGGGTCTAGCTAAGGTTCCCTCCCACAGAGAGCTGTACAAAAGGCAAGTAAACCCATTCTGACTAAGGGTACGACTGAGATTTAAATAAGGAAAATAGCAAGGATCCATGACAGGGAGGCAGTACTGAATTAAACAAAAGTTGTTCGCTGGTACAAAATCCAGATTCAAAAACAAACCCCAAGCCACATGATATTATTAGGACTAAGCGAAGTTACACAAGCTTTTGAGATCAACAGGATTCTTCATCAGCACTGAATGACACTGATTACAAAGGCAAAGGATTGCAGTTAGATGGTTTACATAGGGAAATGACACAGATCATGGTCTGGGTCACAGAGGGCAAGCCACACAGGGCCGCGCAGAGTTCAGTTGACATTGTGGTAAAGACGGGTGTGTCTCGCGGGAACAGTCAGGAAGCAAAGAGAAGTCGGTGGCTCCTCCATTGACTAAGCACAAACTGCTTTCGAGAGTTTCACCACTGCTATCGATGTGATCTGACACTCTCAGCCTCTCCGTGCTTGCAAGACTTCCTAACCATTCGAGGAACATTTTCTTCAGAATTGGATTTATGGACACATGAAGGAAGCTATAATTTTGGGCTTCCGGTTGTGGGAGAGGGGCACTCAAAATGACTAAATTAACCATCTATTTGGTGAATATGATAATGTATTTTAAGGCCTCCGGGTGACTTAATCTGGCTCTGATTTTAATTCTTTACTTCCGCTATTTTTGTTTTCTGTTCTTTGTTTTCTGTTTTTCTATTCTTTGCATTCTTTGGAGAAATATTTTTAATTGGCTCAGATATTTTGTGAGTGAGTGAGTGAGTGAGTGAGTGAGTGAGTGAGTGAGTGAGTGAGTGAGTGAGTGAGTGAGTGAGTGAGTGAGTGAGTGAGTGAGTGAGTGAGTGAGTGAGTGAGTGAGTGAGTGGTGGGACCCAAAAATTTTAGTAACAGGTTCCCATGATGGTGGGATTCAAACTGTGGCATAGCGCCAATGGGGCTGGGGCGGGAGCTTGACGACGGGGATGTGTGCCAGAGCATTCTGAAGGCGGGACATTCCTGGAAGTGAGGGCTGTAGCAGGGGCAGACAGCTGCACCAGTGCTTGAGTGGGAAACAAATGCAGGCACAGGCTGCCACGCACGCCGGTGCACCTCCTGCTAGACTGCTCCAAATTCTGTGTGGTACTGCTGAGAGGAGGGGCGTAACTAAGGCAAAAATCACGTGGCAAAATCACCAATTAGTAACCTCCTCTCGGCACACACAAATAATTAGTAACCTACTCTCGGGAGCCTGTGAGAACCTGCTGGATCCCACCTCTGTGTGTGTGTGTGTGTGTGTGTGTGTGTGTGTGTGTGTGTGTGTGTGTGTGTGTGTGTGTGTGTGTGTGTGTGTGTGTGTGTGTGTGTGTGTGTGTGTGTGTGTGTGTGTGTGTGTGTGTGTGTGTGTGTGTGTGTGTGTGTGTGTTAAACTAAATGGTCGCCAGCTTGGATGCCTCTCGTGAGCAAACCATCACTTGGGCATGAATGCAACAGATTTCTTTTATCTCCATAGATAGGCCAAAACTTTCAAAAACCTACATGATTTGCCATGGCCACATCTGGTAGCAGTAAGTTCCACATGCTGACAATGTGCTGAATTGGAACTGGAAATTAAACACCACATGTCATCCTGGCCTAAACAGAGACTTGAATTTTCCAACTCACTGCACTTTCTTATGCAGAACCCACCCGCCCTTTTTTAAAACAAAAATGTAATTGACTGCCTTTAACATGTTCTATCTAACCTTGTACCACTATCAATTTGCTTCGGCTGAATTCACACTGAAAATTTAATCGAGATGCAACCAAGTTTCAAAAGAATCGGCACCTTTTCATCCAGGTTCCAACATCCTCACTGCAGCATGTTTCCAGTGAAGACATCGAGCCCTGCCCCTGGGGGGAGTGCCTGCTGTCAGGGGTGCAATTGTTAAGCTAGCAGCACCAAAATTTCAGAGTATCTTTAGGAGACCCTCCTGATGATACCACCCAGGTTTGGTAAAGTTTGGTTCACGAGGGCCAAAGTTATGGACCCTCAAATGTGTAGCCCCCATCTCCTATTAGCTCCCATTGGAGTGTTTTTTTCAAAAAGGTACATATACAAGCAGGTCCAGGAAAATCCCTTGATAAAGGGGGGGGGGGGAGGAGCGCCAGAAACGGGACTGATCTGTGTTCCACGGTTCGGCTGTGAGGAGATCTCGAGGGAACCTGGATATTTCGGGTGACTATCCCAGGATTAATCCCCAGTGAGGATATCACCTCTGTTTGAAGGTTCCTTTTAGCCACCTGTTGGGAGTGGGAGAAGGGAGGGTTGCAGGCAGAGGTGGGATCCAGCAGGTTCTCACCAGTTCCCGAGAATGGGTTACTAATTACTTGTGTGTGCCGAGAGGGGGTTACTAATTGGGTCTGCTTTTCTGTTAGAAATTCCATTAGGTCCAAAAATCATAAAGTCCTGTTGTTTCCTATGTGGCTGGTTAGCGAAGGTAGAAAACGGGATAATTCTCCCTGTTGGGCTGTTTTAAAAACATGTTTTAGAAATATGATAAAGTTCCTTGTTTAAGGAAAGTATTCTTCTTTTGATTTCTAGAAACAAAATTAAGTATTTGAAAGTATTAAGTATTTGACAGGCAGTCAATTAGAGGAGAAGTAGTTGTTTCTGTTGGAAGTAGATGATAGGACTTGCTATAATGAGTTTAAATTATGGACAGAAAGATACCAGCTGGAAATTAGGAACCTTTTTTTTACAGTAAGAGTTTTTTACAGTAACAGAAATTATTAATGCCCTGCCTCTGGAATGCCTGGCCACGCCCCCGTCGTGCCCCACCCAGCCCCATTGGCGTTATGCCACTGTTTGAATCCCACCACCATGGGAACCTGTTACTAAAATTTTTGGATCCCACCACTGGTTGCAAGTTCCAAGTTGGGAAACTACTGAAGATTTGGGGACCGTGTGGAGGACAGAGACCTCAGTGGTGTCCAATGCCTCAGAGTCCAGCCTCCAAAGCACCCATTTCTCCAAGGTAACTTATCTCTGTAGTCTGCAGCTGAGCTGTAATTCCAGGGGGTCCCCAGGTCTCACTTGGTGGCTGGCATCCCTAGTTTGAACTGCTGATTTCTCTCCCACTATACGCATTTGCCATTTCTGTTGATTTAGGACGGGAATCAGACGTAATCTTTCTACATCATCTTCTCTCTTTTTCTGTTACTTTGAGAATTTGGGAGGGTTTTTTAATGAGGGCTTTAATGTGGGTTTAATGAGGGTTTTAATGTGGGTTTAATGAGGGTTTTAATGTGAACACCGATAAATTTGTATTGAACGCTGTATTTTAAATGGGTTTTAGTGTTATGGCTAATGGAGCCTATATTGTTTAGTTTATAATTTGTATTTTGTCTGTGTGCTCCATCTGTTGTTGCTATATTTATGTTGTGCACCGCCCAGAGCCCTTCGGAGGAGGGGCGGTATATAAAATTAATTATAAATACATACATAAATAAAATTTACTGGTACCCTTGAAAGATTTCAAAAAGGATATTGAAGAGATAGAAAAAGTGCAGAGAAGGGCAATGAGGATGATTGGGGGACTGGAGCACCTTCCTTATGAGGAGAGGCTGCAGGGTTTGGGACACTTTAGTTTGGAGAGGAGACGTCTGAGGGGGGATATGATTGAAGTCTATAAAATTTAGTCATGGGGTAGAAAATGTTGACAGAGAGAAATTTTTCTCTCTTTCTCACAATACTAGAACCAGGGGGCATTCATTGAAAATGCTGGGGGGAAGAATTAGGACTAATGAAAGGAAACATTTTTTCACGCAACGTGTGATTGGTGTTTGGAATATGCTGCCACAGGAGGTGGTGATGGCCACTAACCTGGATAGCTTTAAAAAGGGCTTGGACAGATTTATGGAGGAGAAGTCGGTCTATGGCTACCAATCTTGATCCTCCTTGATCTGAGATTGCAAATGCCTTAGCAGACCAGGTGCTCAGGAGCAGCAGCAGCAGAAGGCCATTGCTTTCACATCCTGCATGTGAGCTCCCAAAGGCATCTGGTGGGCCACTGCGAGTAGCAGAGTGCTGGGCTAGATGGACTCTGGTCTGATCCAGCAGGCTCGTTCTTATGTTCTTATGTTCTAAGATTAATGGTGTAATTCATGCCCCCCACAAACATAATGTTCCCCATCAGAAACCCCTGTAAGATTTTTCCTTCATATATCTATCTGAAGAAGTGAGCTGGGAGGACTCTGCCAGGCCTCCTAGTCTAATGGCAGATCTCCAGTCTGATAACTCCAGTCCCCCTCACCCTCGCTGCTCAATAGGTGGTAGGGGAAAAGAGGGGGATAAACATTGTTCCAATGGTGGGACATTATGAACTTGTCATGTTGGAGCAATGTGGATTCCACAGAAATCCTATGGCCGTGGTGGCGAACCTTTGGCACTCCAGATGTTATGGACTACAATTCCCATCAGCCCCTTCCAGCATGGCCAATTGGCCATGCTGGTGGGGGGTGGGGGGGGGGGGGGGTGGGGGGGGGGGGGGGAGGGGGGGGGGGGGGGGGGGGGGGGGGCTTTCCCTTCTGCGGGGGGGGGGGGGGGGGGTTTGGCGGCCCGGGGGTGGGTGGGGGGGGGACCGTGGGGGGTGGGGGGGGGGGGGTGGGGGGGGGGGGGGGTGGGGGGGGGGGGGGGTGGGGGGGGGGGGGGGTGGGGGGGGGGGGGGGTGGGGGGGGGGGGGGGTGGGGGGGGGGGGGGGTGGGGGGGGGGGGGGGTGGGGGGGGGGGGGGGTGGGGGGGGGGGGGGGTGGGGGGGGGGGGGGGTGGGGGGGGGGGGGGGTGGGGGGGGGGGGGGGTGGGGGGGGGGGGGGGTGGGGGGGGGGGGGGGTGGGGGGGGGGGGGGGTGGGGGGGGGGGGGGGTGGGGGGGGGGGGGGGTGGGGGGGGGGGGGGGTGGGGGGGGGGGGGGGTGGGGGGGGGGGGGGGTGGGGGGGGGGGGGGGTGGGGGGGGGGGGGGGTGGGGGGGGGGGGGGGTGGGGGGGGGGGGGGGTGGGGGGGGGGGGGGGTGGGGGGGGGGGGGGGTGGGGGGGGGGGGGGGTGGGGGGGGGGGGGGGTGGGGGGGGGGGGGGGTGGGGGGGGGGGGGGGTGGGGGGGGGGGGGGGTGGGGGGGGGGGGGGGTGGGGGGGGGGGGGGGTGGGGGGGGGGGGGGGTGGGGGGGGGGGGGGGTGGGGGGGGGGGGGGGTGGGGGGGGGGGGGGGTGGGGGGGGGGGGGGGTGGGGGGGGGGGGGGGTGGGGGGGGGGGGGGGTGGGGGGGGGGGGGGGTGGGGGGGGGGGGGGGTGGGGGGGGGGGGGGGTGGGGGGGGGGGGGGGTGGGGGGGGGGGGGGGTGGGGGGGGGGGGGGGTGGGGGGGGGGGGGGGTGGGGGGGGGGGGGGGTGGGGGGGGGGGGGGGTGGGGGGGGGGGGGGGTGGGGGGGGGGGGGGGTGGGGGGGGGGGGGGGTGGGGGGGGGGGGGGGTGGGGGGGGGGGGGGGTGGGGGGGGGGGGGGGTGGGGGGGGGGGGGGGTGGGGGGGGGGGGGGGTGGGGGGGGGGGGGGGTGGGGGGGGGGGGGGGTGGGGGGGGGGGGGGGTGGGGGGGGGGGGGGGTGGGGGGGGGGGGGGGTGGGGGGGGGGGGGGGTGGGGGGGGGGGGGGGTGGGGGGGGGGGGGGGTGGGGGGGGGGGGGGGTGGGGGGGGGGGGGGGTGGGGGGGGGGGGGGGTGGGGGGGGGGGGGGGTGGGGGGGGGGGGGGGTGGGGGGGGGGGGGGGTGGGGGGGGGGGGGGGTGGGGGGGGGGGGGGGTGGGGGGGGGGGGGGGTGGGGGGGGGGGGGGGTGGGGGGGGGGGGGGGTGGGGGGGGGGGGGGGTGGGGGGGGGGGGGGGTGGGGGGGGGGGGGGGTGGGGGGGGGGGGGGGTGGGGGGGGGGGGGGGTGGGGGGGGGGGGGGGTGGGGGGGGGGGGGGGTGGGGGGGGGGGGGGGTGGGGGGGGGGGGGGGTGGGGGGGGGGGGGGGTGGGGGGGGGGGGGGGTGGGGGGGGGGGGGGGTGGGGGGGGGGGGGGGTGGGGGGGGGGGGGGGTGGGGGGGGGGGGGGGTGGGGGGGGGGGGGGGTGGGGGGGGGGGGGGGTGGGGGGGGGGGGGGGTGGGGGGGGGGGGGGGTGGGGGGGGGGGGGGGTGGGGGGGGGGGGGGGTGGGGGGGGGGGGGGGTGGGGGGGGGGGGGGGTGGGGGGGGGGGGGGGTGGGGGGGGGGGGGGGTGGGGGGGGGGGGGGGTGGGGGGGGGGGGGGGTGGGGGGGGGGGGGGGTGGGGGGGGGGGGGGGTGGGGGGGGGGGGGGGTGGGGGGGGGGGGGGGTGGGGGGGGGGGGGGGTGGGGGGGGGGGGGGGTGGGGGGGGGGGGGGGTGGGGGGGGGGGGGGGTGGGGGGGGGGGGGGGTGGGGGGGGGGGGGGGTGGGGGGGGGGGGGGGTGGGGGGGGGGGGGGGTGGGGGGGGGGGGGGGTGGGGGGGGGGGGGGGTGGGGGGGGGGGGGGGTGGGGGGGGGGGGGGGTGGGGGGGGGGGGGGGTGGGGGGGGGGGGGGGTGGGGGGGGGGGGGGGTGGGGGGGGGGGGGGGTGGGGGGGGGGGGGGGTGGGGGGGGGGGGGGGTGGGGGGGGGGGGGGGTGGGGGGGGGGGGGGGTGGGGGGGGGGGGGGGTGGGGGGGGGGGGGGGTGGGGGGGGGGGGGGGTGGGGGGGGGGGGGGGTGGGGGGGGGGGGGGGTGGGGGGGGGGGGGGGTGGGGGGGGGGGGGGGTGGGGGGGGGGGGGGGTGGGGGGGGGGGGGGGTGGGGGGGGGGGGGGGTGGGGGGGGGGGGGGGTGGGGGGGGGGGGGGGTGGGGGGGGGGGGGGGTGGGGGGGGGGGGGGGTGGGGGGGGGGGGGGGTGGGGGGGGGGGGGGGTGGGGGGGGGGGGGGGTGGGGGGGGGGGGGGGTGGGGGGGGGGGGGGGTGGGGGGGGGGGGGGGTGGGGGGGGGGGGGGGTGGGGGGGGGGGGGGGTGGGGGGGGGGGGGGGTGGGGGGGGGGGGGGGTGGGGGGGGGGGGGGGTGGGGGGGGGGGGGGGTGGGGGGGGGGGGGGGTGGGGGGGGGGGGGGGTGGGGGGGGGGGGGGGTGGGGGGGGGGGGGGGTGGGGGGGGGGGGGGGTGGGGGGGGGGGGGGGTGGGGGGGGGGGGGGGTGGGGGGGGGGGGGGGTGGGGGGGGGGGGGGGTGGGGGGGGGGGGGGGTGGGGGGGGGGGGGGGTGGGGGGGGGGGGGGGTGGGGGGGGGGGGGGGTGGGGGGGGGGGGGGGTGGGGGGGGGGGGGGGTGGGGGGGGGGGGGGGTGGGGGGGGGGGGGGGTGGGGGGGGGGGGGGGTGGGGGGGGGGGGGGGTGGGGGGGGGGGGGGGTGGGGGGGGGGGGGGGTGGGGGGGGGGGGGGGTGGGGGGGGGGGGGGGTGGGGGGGGGGGGGGGTGGGGGGGGGGGGGGGTGGGGGGGGGGGGGGGTGGGGGGGGGGGGGGGTGGGGGGGGGGGGGGGTGGGGGGGGGGGGGGGTGGGGGGGGGGGGGGGTGGGGGGGGGGGGGGGTGGGGGGGGGGGGGGGTGGGGGGGGGGGGGGGTGGGGGGGGGGGGGGGTGGGGGGGGGGGGGGGTGGGGGGGGGGGGGGGTGGGGGGGGGGGGGGGTGGGGGGGGGGGGGGGTGGGGGGGGGGGGGGGTGGGGGGGGGGGGGGGTGGGGGGGGGGGGGGGTGGGGGGGGGGGGGGGTGGGGGGGGGGGGGGGTGGGGGGGGGGGGGGGTGGGGGGGGGGGGGGGTGGGGGGGGGGGGGGGTGGGGGGGGGGGGGGGTGGGGGGGGGGGGGGGTGGGGGGGGGGGGGGGTGGGGGGGGGGGGGGGTGGGGGGGGGGGGGGGTGGGGGGGGGGGGGGGTGGGGGGGGGGGGGGGTGGGGGGGGGGGGGGGTGGGGGGGGGGGGGGGTGGGGGGGGGGGGGGGTGGGGGGGGGGGGGGGTGGGGGGGGGGGGGGGTGGGGGGGGGGGGGGGTGGGGGGGGGGGGGGGTGGGGGGGGGGGGGGGTGGGGGGGGGGGGGGGTGGGGGGGGGGGGGGGTGGGGGGGGGGGGGGGTGGGGGGGGGGGGGGGTGGGGGGGGGGGGGGGTGGGGGGGGGGGGGGGTGGGGGGGGGGGGGGGTGGGGGGGGGGGGGGGTGGGGGGGGGGGGGGGTGGGGGGGGGGGGGGGTGGGGGGGGGGGGGGGTGGGGGGGGGGGGGGGTGGGGGGGGGGGGGGGTGGGGGGGGGGGGGGGTGGGGGGGGGGGGGGGTGGGGGGGGGGGGGGGTGGGGGGGGGGGGGGGTGGGGGGGGGGGGGGGTGGGGGGGGGGGGGGGTGGGGGGGGGGGGGGGTGGGGGGGGGGGGGGGTGGGGGGGGGGGGGGGTGGGGGGGGGGGGGGGTGGGGGGGGGGGGGGGTGGGGGGGGGGGGGGGTGGGGGGGGGGGGGGGTGGGGGGGGGGGGGGGTGGGGGGGGGGGGGGGTGGGGGGGGGGGGGGGTGGGGGGGGGGGGGGGTGGGGGGGGGGGGGGGTGGGGGGGGGGGGGGGTGGGGGGGGGGGGGGGTGGGGGGGGGGGGGGGTGGGGGGGGGGGGGGGTGGGGGGGGGGGGGGGTGGGGGGGGGGGGGGGTGGGGGGGGGGGGGGGTGGGGGGGGGGGGGGGTGGGGGGGGGGGGGGGTGGGGGGGGGGGGGGGTGGGGGGGGGGGGGGGTGGGGGGGGGGGGGGGTGGGGGGGGGGGGGGGTGGGGGGGGGGGGGGGTGGGGGGGGGGGGGGGTGGGGGGGGGGGGGGGTGGGGGGGGGGGGGGGTGGGGGGGGGGGGGGGTGGGGGGGGGGGGGGGTGGGGGGGGGGGGGGGTGGGGGGGGGGGGGGGTGGGGGGGGGGGGGGGTGGGGGGGGGGGGGGGTGGGGGGGGGGGGGGGTGGGGGGGGGGGGGGGTGGGGGGGGGGGGGGGTGGGGGGGGGGGGGGGTGGGGGGGGGGGGGGGTGGGGGGGGGGGGGGGTGGGGGGGGGGGGGGGTGGGGGGGGGGGGGGGTGGGGGGGGGGGGGGGTGGGGGGGGGGGGGGGTGGGGGGGGGGGGGGGTGGGGGGGGGGGGGGGTGGGGGGGGGGGGGGGTGGGGGGGGGGGGGGGTGGGGGGGGGGGGGGGTGGGGGGGGGGGGGGGTGGGGGGGGGGGGGGGTGGGGGGGGGGGGGGGTGGGGGGGGGGGGGGGTGGGGGGGGGGGGGGGTGGGGGGGGGGGGGGGTGGGGGGGGGGGGGGGTGGGGGGGGGGGGGGGTGGGGGGGGGGGGGGGTGGGGGGGGGGGGGGGTGGGGGGGGGGGGGGGTGGGGGGGGGGGGGGGTGGGGGGGGGGGGGGGTGGGGGGGGGGGGGGGTGGGGGGGGGGGGGGGTGGGGGGGGGGGGGGGTGGGGGGGGGGGGGGGTGGGGGGGGGGGGGGGTGGGGGGGGGGGGGGGTGGGGGGGGGGGGGGGTGGGGGGGGGGGGGGGTGGGGGGGGGGGGGGGTGGGGGGGGGGGGGGGTGGGGGGGGGGGGGGGTGGGGGGGGGGGGGGGTGGGGGGGGGGGGGGGTGGGGGGGGGGGGGGGTGGGGGGGGGGGGGGGTGGGGGGGGGGGGGGGTGGGGGGGGGGGGGGGTGGGGGGGGGGGGGGGTGGGGGGGGGGGGGGGTGGGGGGGGGGGGGGGTGGGGGGGGGGGGGGGTGGGGGGGGGGGGGGGTGGGGGGGGGGGGGGGTGGGGGGGGGGGGGGGTGGGGGGGGGGGGGGGTGGGGGGGGGGGGGGGTGGGGGGGGGGGGGGGTGGGGGGGGGGGGGGGTGGGGGGGGGGGGGGGTGGGGGGGGGGGGGGGTGGGGGGGGGGGGGGGTGGGGGGGGGGGGGGGTGGGGGGGGGGGGGGGTGGGGGGGGGGGGGGGTGGGGGGGGGGGGGGGTGGGGGGGGGGGGGGGTGGGGGGGGGGGGGGGTGGGGGGGGGGGGGGGTGGGGGGGGGGGGGGGTGGGGGGGGGGGGGGGTGGGGGGGGGGGGGGGTGGGGGGGGGGGGGGGTGGGGGGGGGGGGGGGTGGGGGGGGGGGGGGGTGGGGGGGGGGGGGGGTGGGGGGGGGGGGGGGTGGGGGGGGGGGGGGGTGGGGGGGGGGGGGGGTGGGGGGGGGGGGGGGTGGGGGGGGGGGGGGGTGGGGGGGGGGGGGGGTGGGGGGGGGGGGGGGTGGGGGGGGGGGGGGGTGGGGGGGGGGGGGGGTGGGGGGGGGGGGGGGTGGGGGGGGGGGGGGGTGGGGGGGGGGGGGGGTGGGGGGGGGGGGGGGTGGGGGGGGGGGGGGGTGGGGGGGGGGGGGGGTGGGGGGGGGGGGGGGTGGGGGGGGGGGGGGGTGGGGGGGGGGGGGGGTGGGGGGGGGGGGGGGTGGGGGGGGGGGGGGGTGGGGGGGGGGGGGGGTGGGGGGGGGGGGGGGTGGGGGGGGGGGGGGGTGGGGGGGGGGGGGGGTGGGGGGGGGGGGGGGTGGGGGGGGGGGGGGGTGGGGGGGGGGGGGGGTGGGGGGGGGGGGGGGTGGGGGGGGGGGGGGGTGGGGGGGGGGGGGGGTGGGGGGGGGGGGGGGTGGGGGGGGGGGGGGGTGGGGGGGGGGGGGGGTGGGGGGGGGGGGGGGTGGGGGGGGGGGGGGGTGGGGGGGGGGGGGGGTGGGGGGGGGGGGGGGTGGGGGGGGGGGGGGGTGGGGGGGGGGGGGGGTGGGGGGGGGGGGGGGTGGGGGGGGGGGGGGGTGGGGGGGGGGGGGGGTGGGGGGGGGGGGGGGTGGGGGGGGGGGGGGGTGGGGGGGGGGGGGGGTGGGGGGGGGGGGGGGTGGGGGGGGGGGGGGGTGGGGGGGGGGGGGGGTGGGGGGGGGGGGGGGTGGGGGGGGGGGGGGGTGGGGGGGGGGGGGGGTGGGGGGGGGGGGGGGTGGGGGGGGGGGGGGGTGGGGGGGGGGGGGGGTGGGGGGGGGGGGGGGTGGGGGGGGGGGGGGGTGGGGGGGGGGGGGGGTGGGGGGGGGGGGGGGTGGGGGGGGGGGGGGGTGGGGGGGGGGGGGGGTGGGGGGGGGGGGGGGTGGGGGGGGGGGGGGGTGGGGGGGGGGGGGGGTGGGGGGGGGGGGGGGTGGGGGGGGGGGGGGGTGGGGGGGGGGGGGGGTGGGGGGGGGGGGGGGTGGGGGGGGGGGGGGGTGGGGGGGGGGGGGGGTGGGGGGGGGGGGGGGTGGGGGGGGGGGGGGGTGGGGGGGGGGGGGGGTGGGGGGGGGGGGGGGTGGGGGGGGGGGGGGGTGGGGGGGGGGGGGGGTGGGGGGGGGGGGGGGTGGGGGGGGGGGGGGGTGGGGGGGGGGGGGGGTGGGGGGGGGGGGGGGTGGGGGGGGGGGGGGGTGGGGGGGGGGGGGGGTGGGGGGGGGGGGGGGTGGGGGGGGGGGGGGGTGGGGGGGGGGGGGGGTGGGGGGGGGGGGGGGTGGGGGGGGGGGGGGGTGGGGGGGGGGGGGGGTGGGGGGGGGGGGGGGTGGGGGGGGGGGGGGGTGGGGGGGGGGGGGGGTGGGGGGGGGGGGGGGTGGGGGGGGGGGGGGGTGGGGGGGGGGGGGGGTGGGGGGGGGGGGGGGTGGGGGGGGGGGGGGGTGGGGGGGGGGGGGGGTGGGGGGGGGGGGGGGTGGGGGGGGGGGGGGGTGGGGGGGGGGGGGGGTGGGGGGGGGGGGGGGTGGGGGGGGGGGGGGGTGGGGGGGGGGGGGGGTGGGGGGGGGGGGGGGTGGGGGGGGGGGGGGGTGGGGGGGGGGGGGGGTGGGGGGGGGGGGGGGTGGGGGGGGGGGGGGGTGGGGGGGGGGGGGGGTGGGGGGGGGGGGGGGTGGGGGGGGGGGGGGGTGGGGGGGGGGGGGGGTGGGGGGGGGGGGGGGTGGGGGGGGGGGGGGGTGGGGGGGGGGGGGGGTGGGGGGGGGGGGGGGTGGGGGGGGGGGGGGGTGGGGGGGGGGGGGGGTGGGGGGGGGGGGGGGTGGGGGGGGGGGGGGGTGGGGGGGGGGGGGGGTGGGGGGGGGGGGGGGTGGGGGGGGGGGGGGGTGGGGGGGGGGGGGGGTGGGGGGGGGGGGGGGTGGGGGGGGGGGGGGGTGGGGGGGGGGGGGGGTGGGGGGGGGGGGGGGTGGGGGGGGGGGGGGGTGGGGGGGGGGGGGGGTGGGGGGGGGGGGGGGTGGGGGGGGGGGGGGGTGGGGGGGGGGGGGGGTGGGGGGGGGGGGGGGTGGGGGGGGGGGGGGGTGGGGGGGGGGGGGGGTGGGGGGGGGGGGGGGTGGGGGGGGGGGGGGGTGGGGGGGGGGGGGGGTGGGGGGGGGGGGGGGTGGGGGGGGGGGGGGGTGGGGGGGGGGGGGGGTGGGGGGGGGGGGGGGTGGGGGGGGGGGGGGGTGGGGGGGGGGGGGGGTGGGGGGGGGGGGGGGTGGGGGGGGGGGGGGGTGGGGGGGGGGGGGGGTGGGGGGGGGGGGGGGTGGGGGGGGGGGGGGGTGGGGGGGGGGGGGGGTGGGGGGGGGGGGGGGTGGGGGGGGGGGGGGGTGGGGGGGGGGGGGGGTGGGGGGGGGGGGGGGTGGGGGGGGGGGGGGGTGGGGGGGGGGGGGGGTGGGGGGGGGGGGGGGTGGGGGGGGGGGGGGGTGGGGGGGGGGGGGGGTGGGGGGGGGGGGGGGTGGGGGGGGGGGGGGGTGGGGGGGGGGGGGGGTGGGGGGGGGGGGGGGTGGGGGGGGGGGGGGGTGGGGGGGGGGGGGGGTGGGGGGGGGGGGGGGTGGGGGGGGGGGGGGGTGGGGGGGGGGGGGGGTGGGGGGGGGGGGGGGTGGGGGGGGGGGGGGGTGGGGGGGGGGGGGGGTGGGGGGGGGGGGGGGTGGGGGGGGGGGGGGGTGGGGGGGGGGGGGGGTGGGGGGGGGGGGGGGTGGGGGGGGGGGGGGGTGGGGGGGGGGGGGGGTGGGGGGGGGGGGGGGTGGGGGGGGGGGGGGGTGGGGGGGGGGGGGGGTGGGGGGGGGGGGGGGTGGGGGGGGGGGGGGGTGGGGGGGGGGGGGGGTGGGGGGGGGGGGGGGTGGGGGGGGGGGGGGGTGGGGGGGGGGGGGGGTGGGGGGGGGGGGGGGTGGGGGGGGGGGGGGGTGGGGGGGGGGGGGGGTGGGGGGGGGGGGGGGTGGGGGGGGGGGGGGGTGGGGGGGGGGGGGGGTGGGGGGGGGGGGGGGTGGGGGGGGGGGGGGGTGGGGGGGGGGGGGGGTGGGGGGGGGGGGGGGTGGGGGGGGGGGGGGGTGGGGGGGGGGGGGGGTGGGGGGGGGGGGGGGTGGGGGGGGGGGGGGGTGGGGGGGGGGGGGGGTGGGGGGGGGGGGGGGTGGGGGGGGGGGGGGGTGGGGGGGGGGGGGGGTGGGGGGGGGGGGGGGTGGGGGGGGGGGGGGGTGGGGGGGGGGGGGGGTGGGGGGGGGGGGGGGTGGGGGGGGGGGGGGGTGGGGGGGGGGGGGGGTGGGGGGGGGGGGGGGTGGGGGGGGGGGGGGGTGGGGGGGGGGGGGGGTGGGGGGGGGGGGGGGTGGGGGGGGGGGGGGGTGGGGGGGGGGGGGGGTGGGGGGGGGGGGGGGTGGGGGGGGGGGGGGGTGGGGGGGGGGGGGGGTGGGGGGGGGGGGGGGTGGGGGGGGGGGGGGGTGGGGGGGGGGGGGGGTGGGGGGGGGGGGGGGTGGGGGGGGGGGGGGGTGGGGGGGGGGGGGGGTGGGGGGGGGGGGGGGTGGGGGGGGGGGGGGGTGGGGGGGGGGGGGGGTGGGGGGGGGGGGGGGTGGGGGGGGGGGGGGGTGGGGGGGGGGGGGGGTGGGGGGGGGGGGGGGTGGGGGGGGGGGGGGGTGGGGGGGGGGGGGGGTGGGGGGGGGGGGGGGTGGGGGGGGGGGGGGGTGGGGGGGGGGGGGGGTGGGGGGGGGGGGGGGTGGGGGGGGGGGGGGGTGGGGGGGGGGGGGGGTGGGGGGGGGGGGGGGTGGGGGGGGGGGGGGGTGGGGGGGGGGGGGGGTGGGGGGGGGGGGGGGTGGGGGGGGGGGGGGGTGGGGGGGGGGGGGGGTGGGGGGGGGGGGGGGTGGGGGGGGGGGGGGGTGGGGGGGGGGGGGGGTGGGGGGGGGGGGGGGTGGGGGGGGGGGGGGGTGGGGGGGGGGGGGGGTGGGGGGGGGGGGGGGTGGGGGGGGGGGGGGGTGGGGGGGGGGGGGGGTGGGGGGGGGGGGGGGTGGGGGGGGGGGGGGGTGGGGGGGGGGGGGGGTGGGGGGGGGGGGGGGTGGGGGGGGGGGGGGGTGGGGGGGGGGGGGGGTGGGGGGGGGGGGGGGTGGGGGGGGGGGGGGGTGGGGGGGGGGGGGGGTGGGGGGGGGGGGGGGTGGGGGGGGGGGGGGGTGGGGGGGGGGGGGGGTGGGGGGGGGGGGGGGCGGGGGGGGGGGGGCGTGGGGGGTTTTGGGGGGGGGTGGGGGGCGTGGGGGGGGGGGAGGGGGGGGGGCGGGGGGGGGGGCGGGGCGGGGTGGGGGGGGGGGTGGGGGGGGGGGGGGGGGGGTGGGGGGGGAGTTTGACACCTATGGTCTTTCACATCATTACCTACTATATAATCCACTTAGCTGCAGATGCTGGGGATAGAACTCAATACCTTCGCCATAACAAGTGGAGGCTCTACCGTGGGGCCACAACTCCTCCCCCTTGTAAGTATAAAAGCATCAGCCTAGTGACTATACACTGCAATGCATCTGATGAAGTGAGCTCTGGCTCATGAGAGCTTATCCTGGAAGTCTTTGAGAAGCTGCTGGACTCCTGTTTTAACTCAGCCTAAAAAAACTCAGGTGGAAATGGGACCCAAACAGTTTTATCCTAAGCACAGTCACACATTTCAAAGCCCACTGACTTCAGTGGACTTAGAAGGGTGTACCTCTGCTTAGAATAGCACTGAAAGAGAGTTTGTATCAAGCCAATTGGATCGACAAGTATGCAGGTTTCCTTGAACTGCCCATTTGCTGTGGAATGTGGAACGCAAAATAATTCTGCATTTTTCCTATCAGGAGAAGATAGTGCTTTTGCTATCAGAAGAAGAGGAGAGCTTTTCTCCACCTTTAAGGGGTCTCAGAACAGCATACAATCACCTTACCTTCCCCACAACAGACACCTTGTGAGGTAGGTGGGGCTGAAAGAGTTCCTGAGAGAAGACTGTGACTAGCCCAAGGTCACCCAGAAGGCTCCATGTGGAGGAGTGTGGAAACAAAACTGCTTCTCCTGATTAGAGTCCACCACGCTGACTCTCTTCATTTACAGGAGAGACACAAAAATCCAGAGAAAGGAGCAAAAAGCCCTTCCATCATACTTTCCACTGGTGAAAGTGCGGCAGGAGAGAATCCAGAAGCTCCTCCCCCCCCCCTTTACAATGCTGAGCAAACATGCACATTTGAAGGTGAGTTCCCCAACATACACCTGTCTGAAAGTCCAGTTGGGCATCCATGCCCCGACACGTGATGGGCGTATCATTAATTTTGACCCTTAATGGAAATCCTCATTAGAGGTAATTCGGGAAATATCTGCAGCATCATGTACCACGTACGGTTAGCACCCTCTGGTGGCTCAGGGATGAAAAATGTATCTTGTACAAAAGTATGCACAAGCTATATAGCCGCTGGTCCTATTTCAACCCCAGTTTCCCTTCCATGGATATTATTTGCATACAGACATTTTCTTAAACAATCAATGGCTTTCTTTATCACCATTCCAAGCAGCAGTGGCGTAGGAGGTTAAGAGCTCGTGTATCTAATCTGGAGGAACCGGGTTTGAGTCCCAGCTCTGCCGGTTGAGCTGTGGAGGCTTATCTGGGGAATTCAGATTAGCCTGTACACTCCCACACACACCAACTGGGTGACCTTGGGCTAGTCACAGCTTCTCTGAGCTCTCTCAGCCCCACCTACCTCACAGGGTGTTTGTTGTGAGGTGGGAAGGGCAAGGAGATTGCAAGCCCCTTTGAGTCTTCTGCAGGAGAGAAAGGGGGGATATAAATCCAAACTCTTCTTCTTCTTCTTCTTCTTCTTCTTCTTCTTCTTCTTCTTCTTCTTCTTCTTTTTGCAGCTGATCAGATTGGTGCAAGAAGTGGAGGAGAGAGCCCAAAAGAGAAAAACATTTGCAATAAAAACACTTCTGAACCTGTGAAGGACTATGCAGGTTGGCTCACTTCAGAGCTGTTCACGTACATTGGTTCAGTTCGCATAGAACCAAGGTTTAATTAAGCCAACTATGGTTAGCGCAGCTGCCTGAAGGTGTGTCGTTCCTCAAATGAGGGGACCAACCAAGCACAGGTCAGTCCAAGCCATCATCTTCCCCATAGCCATGTAAGGGTGTGAAAGCTGGACTACAAAGAAAGCCGACAGAAGAAGAATAGATGTGTTCGAGTTGTGTTGTTGGCGAAAGCTACTATGCATACTATGAACAGCTAGGGTGACAAACGCAGAAGTGTTGAGCTGCATAAAACCAGACACATCACTAGAAGGGAAAATAACCAGGCGCAGACTTACATACTTTGGTCATGTGATGCGATCAAATTTGCTAGAAAAATCTATGATGCTCGGACTTTTCAGTGGTGGGAGAAGACCTGGACGCCAAAGAACACGATGGCTAGATACCATAAAAGCTGATACAGGCATGAGCATCAACCAGCTGAAGGAAGCAGTACTTAATCGAAAAATGTGGAAAGAGCTTGCATATCGAGTCGCCAAGGGTTGAGAACGACTGAATGGATAATATCGTCATCATCATTTGTCTTCACTAGGCTCGGAGCTCGGCCGATCCGAGCCCATTCATCCGAGCCTGGCCCGAATCCGAACCGGGCCCAATTTTTTTTGCCATCTACCAACCCTAGTTCACTGTGGTTTTTGCATCATGTGTGGGAACGCAGACATCATTTCATCCTGGCTTATCCACAGTCGATGCCCACACAGAAAGAAGGCGATGCAAACGGAACTTGTCAAGATTCTTTTCCCTCTCTGTTTCTGGCCATGTGGCATATCCCAGAGCACCCTTCTCATGGGGGAGAGTGGGTGGAACCCCAAGGAAGGCCCCAGCGAGAGTTCCCAGCTCTGGATTTGGAAACTTCTGGAGATTGGGGGTGGGGCCTGGGGAAGATGGGATTCGGGGAGGGGAGGGACCTTAACAGTATAATACCATGCAGTCTACCCTCCAAAGCAACCATTTCCTCCAGGGGAAATGTCATTTCAGGAGGTCTTCAGGTAGGGTTCCCAGATCCAGGTTAGAAAATACTTTGATATTTTAGGGATGGAACCTGAGAATGGTGGGCAGAGGCGCAGGGGGGCGAAATGACACGCAGGACAAAACCCAGCCGAAGGAGCAGCCTGGCAGGGCGGGACCAAAAAGAGGGATGTGGGGGCAATTCTCCACCCTCCCACGTGACCAGGGACATGTGACCCCACATGGTGGGAAGGGAAGGGGAGAGACTTCAGTGCAGTACAATGTCATGGAGTCCACTTTCCAAAGCAGATGTTTTCTCCAGATGAACTGAGCTGTGTGGCCTGAAGAGTAATTGTAATAGTTGGAGATGTCCAGCCACCACCTGGAGGTAGGCAACCCTATCTCCAGGTAGCTTAGGGTAACCAACCTCCAGGTAGTAGCTGGAGATCTCTCCCAATTGTTCTCCAGCAACAGAGATCAGATCACCAGGAGAAAACATCTGCTTTGGAAAGTGGACTCTATGACATTATATCCCATCTCTGCCCTCTCCAAATCCTGCCGTCTTCAGCCTCCACCCCAAAAGAGCAGGTATTTCTCAACCTGAACCCCACTCCAAGCTCTACCCGAAGGTGGTAGTTCTTGCAGTTGCAGAGAGGATAGAAGATGCATTTGGGTCTACAGGAGCAATAGAAAAGGACACAGGAGGAAGACTGAATACTACTAACTCCCTATGGCGCAAAGGCCTCCTCTGGGGTAAGGTCTACTCAGGGGTAAGCACAGGGAGTCAGAAACCAGGGGTGGCCAAGGGAAGAGGGATAAAAGACCCCCAGCTGAAGACAACAGGAAAGGCAGTTGGTTGGTGCTGGCAAACCTCTGGCAAGGAATGCAGCTGTAGACAGAGCTATGGTTTCCACAACCTAAATAGGTTTTGTTGGTTTTTGTACCAATGGACAAACCAGCTAAACCAGCAGAGGGGAAAATCGGGCATGTTTTCATATTATGAGCAGTACTGACTCTTTTGAGTTACCGTAGTTCTCTTCTTTCTCAACCTTAGCAAATACAATAGAGGATGAAAGGAGAGAAATCTGCCAAGCCATAATGGAACAATCACCATTATTCAAAAGCAGCTAATTAAATTATCCCACTGAGCTGCTGACATTTAGCCAGCCTTCCCCGCTAAATTGTCAAGGCAGACTTGGACACATGCCAAGAAATCTGTGGCATTTGGGAGATTTAATGTATTGTGGAATAGCATTGTCAATTATTTTTACACTTATTGTAAACATAAATTATTGGTACCGGGCTTTCTAAGCATACGTTAATTTTAGGGATGCCATGTTAACAGCATCAAACTCCACAAACTGCCCAAAGGCATTTTGATTGACTAAAATGGAACTCTAATAAATGGGCAGCATTCCCTCCTCCCAATTATTTTAATAAAACTGCAGGTTGCAAGGGCCATCTTAGAAGAGGCATTCCGTCCTGTCTGGAGAAAAGTGGGAATTCCTCTTTTAAGGAAAACTGATACAACACTGACTTGTGTGTTCCATCTCATATTGGGTCTTTGATTTTTTTTTCTGCTGCCTTCCACTTTTCCTAGCATTATTGTCTTTTCCAATGACTTATCTTCTCAGTGCAGGCTGAGCCCCACCCCCACCCCAGCCTCCATGTAGGATGGCAGGGCCTGGGGAGGGCAAAAGCTGGCCTGCACGGAGGCCGAGGGGGCGGAGCTTGAGGGTGGGGCCGCCTGTCACCACGCCCACGCCCCACAGCCTCCATGAAGGCCAGCAGGGCTTGGGGGGAGGGAAAGCCAGTCTGTACAGAGGCTGGGGTTGGGGCACGGGGGGCAGGGCAGAGGTGGGATCCAACCAGTTCTCACCGCTTCTCTAGAAGTGGTTACTAATTTTTTCTGAGTGCCGAGAAGGGGTTACTAAAGCAACCTCCCTGCCCAATAGGGACTGGAGGTGCGTGTGTGCAGCGGCGCCACTGTTTGAATCCCACCACCATCGGAACCTGTTATTAAAATTTTTGGATCCCACCACTGGGGCAGGGCTACCCACTGCAGAGCCCCACCCCCAGCCACTGTGCAGGCCGAGCCCCGCCCCCGGCCTCTGTGCAAGCTAGCAGTGCCTGGGGGGGCAAAAGCCAGCCTGCACAGAGGCCAGGGGCGGGGCTTGGTAGCAATGGTGGGCAGCCAGGCAGGGCTCGGTGGTGTGCGCCTAGAGTAGGCTGACCAGACGTCCCATTTTTGGTGGGACAGTCCCGCCTTTAAACAATTTGTCCCGCATCCCGCGGGTTCTTCAAATTGTCCCGATTTTTGGGAGGCTGCCGCACTGCCTTCTGGGGCGCAAGGTAGTACGGCAGCCTTCTGCGCGCACGGCCACAGGAGCACGGCCTTCTGGGGCTTGCCGTTTGCAAACGGCAAGCCCCCGAAGGCAGTGTGCTCCTGCGGCTGCGCGCACGCACGCGCACCCAGCCGCCTACCCCCCCTTGTCCCGGTTCACAAAGGTGACCATCTGGTCACCTTAGTCTAGAGACATGGGTGACCCCATGCCCCTATAGGCTGTATGCCTCTGGGTTCATCACACACAGGTTTACATCTTCTGAAAAAAGGCATGATTTCTTTATGAAGGAGATTTATATGCCACTTCTTCCGAACATGGCTGAGGTGGTGGATACCTAAAACAAGTCAAGACAATAAAATCCAGGAAAGCCTATTAAAAACTGGTCAATAAAAACCATGCCAGAGCATAAAAGAAGAGCAGTCCAAAGCAACATCGATAAAACAATCTTTGAATTTTCAACTGATCATAAAATGGATAAAGAAACTGGATTCCTCTTAATTAAAAAGCCCCGGGGACCAACATTTTGGTCTGATGCCTAAAGGAAACTAAGGTAGGCGTCATGCCAGCCTCCCAGAAGTGGGGTTAGAACGGTTCTTTTCCTCATATGTAAATGTATGCGGATTGACTTGTTTCTTGAACAATCAACTATCTGAAAACACACACAATGAATCAATGTTTTGAAAACTGGGTGACAGCAGTATTCATTTATTTAGGGAGATGAGTTGCAACTGAGCATAGGGCTACTCCCCTTTTTAGTTGGTGCTTGTAAGAGTTCATTTCCACAAACATTACTTGCTACCTCAGCAAGATAGGGAAAGTTTTCCACATCCAAATTCTACCAGGATAGAGGAAGTTTTCCCCATCGAAATTCTCTCTTCTGTAGTACACAAAGGGACAGGAACGCTGCTGTCCTTTGGTCACCTGACATTTCTCTTTAAGCAATCCACTCATGTTTTGGATGCATTTTTAAAGTTGTTGACCTAGATTCACTTCTAGGTTCGTTCCTTCTCCCATCCTTGGTAAGCAATTAGGGCTCCCTAGTTCCCAGCAAATGCCTTTCAAAAAATTATCTGTAGACATTCTTCCTTAATAGCCTAGTCCAATAAACTGGGTCCTTATTAGCATCCATACTTTGCTCATAATAACTACAGCATTCTCAGAATCACAACATGTTCCCTGATGTCTCAAGACTTTTCCGTCTTCATAGGCTCGAAAGAGAGAGACAGATATCCATCTACAGACATAAAATGGCTGAGCTATTCCGAGCGTAAAGTCAAGTCTGATTCCCTGCAACGATGCGCAGAGAAATAAATGCCACTTATAACATGCGCCAAATAACGCCAGTGTCTTTAGAATTCTCAACGCCAAGTTGCTCTTTGGCCAAGGCCTGAGATATGTCCACCCATTAAACAAATCGGGATTAAGGGTGTGGATTTTGGAGACAGGAAAGGTGATAATGACAGATCAGGAAGCGTCCCCCCAGCCAATAAATGCCACATGCCACCCTAGGCCGGCCTCCACTGTGTCTGAGGCAGGTTAAAAGCATTTGGCTAGGAGAAAACTGTCTTGACTTTCAAGGCAAGGAACTTCCACAAAGCCCCACCAGGAGAGGATTATTTCCCAGTGATTGTGGTGTCTTTTGACTGGTAAGACCAAGGTGGGGTCTTATTCAGGGTTTTGTTCTGTGATCAGGTGCCAGAGCTCCAGCCTGTTTGGATGTCACAGCCTGCAGTTTAGAAATCTTGCCCTGTTCCAAGAGACAGGTGCATGGCAGGAGCAGAGGAATAGTGGCGGTTACTCAGGGCTGAGTGGTGAAACACTCTGAGCACGCTCAGAGGTACTCTCTTATAAAGTAGGCTGCTTCAGGGCTCCAGTTAAACCTTAGCCTCATTAAGTCTGATGTTCAACCCTTTGCAAAGAGATTATCCTAGTTTCCCAATGAATGTACAGGACTGTTAGATCTGGTATCCTGAGAATCCCAAGCCCTTGGGGTCATGCAATTTGGCATCTCTCCATTGGTCAGTAATGATCGATGCTTGCATCGGGGACCACTTTTACTTTTTAGGAACCTCGTGACACAGCGGTAATCTGAAGTGCTGCAGCCAAAGCTCTGCTCACGACCTGAGTTCAATCCCAAAGGAAGTCGGTTTCAAATAGTCAGCTAAAGGTTGACTCAGCCTGACCAAGATTGGTAAAACGAGTACGCAGTTTGCTGGAGGTAAAGTGTAAACAACTGGGAAAGGCAATGGTAAATCACCTGTAAACAAAATCTGCCTAGTAGATGTTGTGATTTGACCTGGTGTTTTGGCTACCTGTAGCTACCTGCACCAGCTTTGGCTTTTGGACCTTTTCTCTACAAGAGTAAGGAAGGGCTCTTCTCTTTGAAACAGGGGTGTCCAACTCTGGCGCCTCAGGTGTTCAGGGACTACGATTCCCATCAGTCCCTGACAGCATGACCAAGGCTCTTTGGCTTGAGAAAGAACCTCGGCGTGGCCCTGTCATTTGTCTCCCTTCCCCACTCCACACCCCTCTCATTTGCCTCCCTTCCCCACCCCACCCCCCACTTACCACAGCTGATCACCCTTATAGCACCTCACTCTTCTAGTATCTCTGCACCTTAACAATAGCATCATTGTGGCATCTGGCTGTTTACTGGAGGGGCTTCTTACTAATCCTCCATCGTGGTGTAACTCAGTGATGAACAAAAAAAAAAAGGCCTGGAGAATGTCAATGATGGGAATCGTAGTCCATGAACATTTGGGGCACCAGAGTTGGACACCCCTGCTTTAAAGCATGGCCATGGCAAACGACACCTGGTATGCATTTGCCATACCATTCCCAGAGGACACTTGTCAAAGAGCACTTCTAACCAGCAATTGGGGTCAAGCTGGGATAAAGGAAAGCAGTCAGAATCTAAAGTAAGAGGCCGAAGCTGAAAGGACAGGAGTCCCCAACATGGTGCCCATTAACACCTCCTGATGTTCACCAAGTATCTTTAAAAAGTGGACAGCACCAAGCGGGGCTTATGCCCAGCAAGGCTTCTGATTGGCCATTGGAGATCTGATTGGCAGCGCAGATTTCTAAACACAGCACATGGATCTTCGCTGTGTAACAGAAGGTAAGCGCTATGTATATGTGCAAGAAAATATTTCTAATATATTCATTTTAAAAGCCATCCTGTTAAGCAGAGCTTCTGTCTGAAACACTGGAGAGTCACTACTAGAGTTATGCTTGACTTTGCTCCCTGATATTTTGTGGATGGCTCTGCTTCTTGTGGCAGCCATTTTAGGGTTGGCTCTGTTTCCACTGGCAGCCATTTTGTGTTGCACTCATTGCCTTGTCTGAGAATTCCAAAAATGCCCACCCAGTCAAAAAGGCTGGGGAACCCTGAGGTAAGGCACAAGAGGAGTGTGGGTTTATAGCTGCACCTCAGTTTGACTTCCAGCAATGACACCTTGCTTCTGAATGAACTAAACATTATCACGGGTTTGGAATCTGTTGAATTGGATCGCCATGTTACGGTGATGGCACATTCATCCCACATGTATATGTGCATCAGTTTGTAAAACCACAGTTTTTACTGTGCCACCCCTCCCTCCCTCCCCTCCCCTTGCATGCCACCCCTCCCTCCCCTTCCCCTCCCTCCACTAAGGTGGGTGAGTCAGGTCCAGATGCCGGGCCCCCTTCCCTCCCTTGCATGCCACCCCTCCCTCCCTCCCCTTCCCTTGCATGCCACCCCTCCCTCCGCTTCCCCTCCCTCCGCTAAGGTGGGTGGGTCAGGTCCAGATGCCAGGGCCTCTCCCCTTCCCTCCACTGCATGCCACCCCTCACTCCCTCCCCTTCCCTTGCATGGGACCCTCCCCTCCCCCTCCCTCCACTAGGGTGGGTGGGCCAGGCCCAGATGCCAGGCCCCCTCCCACCCCTCCCACCCCTCCCTTGCATGCCACCCTTCCCCCCTCCCCTCCCTCCACTAGGGTGGGTGGGCCAGGTTCAGATGACGGCCCCCTCCCCTCCCCTTCCCTCCCCTCCCTTGCATGCCACCCCTCACTCCCTTCACTCCCTTGTACAACAGGCATGTGCAACAGGAACGTGCAACAGGCACATTCACTTTGCAATTGGAACCAGGGGCCAGTACTTGGACAAAGGGGAGGTTTATATTACACATTTAGTTGTACATGTGTTGAACATGACTTGAGAATTACCCACTGTATGGATGTTAGCTTCGGCAAACTTTTATACCAGTGAAGTCCAATGTAGATAGAACTTTTGAGTTCCAATGCTATTTGCTAACAATTTTTTTTTAATTTTTCCTCCTCCGCAGAAAAGGTCCTGGAGGAGTCTCCAGCGGCACTGCGCTTTTCGTGTCAACGGTCGTAGACATGGAACGGCTTGTGATCGCATTCCTCTTGGTATCTGCTGGTGGGTATATTGATAAAGGCAACGGGGGGGGAGGTGGCGTGATATAGCCCAATATCGTCAAATATCAGAAGCTAAGTAAAGTCAGTGCTGGGATGGGAGATCACCAAGGAAGTTTCTGTTGAGGAGGACAATGGCGAAACATCTCTTCTTCTCACTTGCCTTGCTGGGATCACCATAAGTCTGCTCCAAGCTGACAGAACATATGTACATAAAGGAATATAAGAACCCAGGAAGAGCTCTGCTGAATCAGACCAGTGGTCCAGCTAGTCCAGGATCCTGCTTCCCACAGTAGCCTTCCAAATATCCTGGAAGGCAAACAGATACAGAAACCAAAGCCTGCCCCTTCCTACTGGAAAGGTCGGCTCACTTGACGGCCATTATAAAAGCAATGGTGCAATTCATCATTGTGCAAAAACATGGTTTAGGTCAGTGATGGCGAACCTTTTTGAGACCGAGTGCCCAAATTGCAACCCAAACCCCACTGATTTATCGCAAAGTGCCAACCCGGCAATTTAACCTGAATACTGAGGTTTTAGTTTAGAAAAAACCGGTTGGCTCCCTCTTCCTCCACTCCACCCACTCGAGCAGGGGCCAGCCTGCTCTAGCCTCCAGCAAGTCCCGCATGCACTGCTCTGTGCCTCTCTAGCATCTCTGCCTCCTCTGTGCCCCCCCCCCCTTGGGCAGCAGCCACCCGGAGCACAGGCACCAGGCCCGCCAGCCGAGTCCTCCCTGCTCACTGCGGTGCGCGCACGTTGTGCTCAGTGGCCCAGACCAGTCTAGATGTGTGTGTGGGGGGGTGATTTTCCACCCCCCACAAGATGAACTCTGTGTGCACGTGCCCACAGAGAGGGCTCCGAGTGCCACCTCTGGTACCCGTGCCACAGGTTCGCCATCACTGGTTTAGGTCAATTTGTAGTTAGTGTCTGAAAGATGGCCACTCCACATATACGGGTCTTTCAAATAGGCTGCCAGCCCTGTGCTGGCAAATCCCAGGATATTTTTGCCATGGCATCCAGTGAGGGTGGAGTGTTAGGAAATGTGACATCACATCCTCCATAACATTCTATAAATTTCCCCTAACTCTATGGGAAAGACTATAGAGGCTGGGGAAGTGCCTAGAGGACTATGGAGGGTGTGACATCACTTTTGAGTAGAGTTACAGGCAATGTGGTGACACTTCCTGATAATACTCTAGAAATCCTTTCAATCTATATGAGCTTTACCACAAGCTTTGGGAAAATTTCTGGAGCATCACTACTTCACCTCCTCCGCTAATTCCCCCCGCCCTCCACTCCTCAGATCAAAGGTGAGGTCAGGGGGTTGTCCTCGGTCAGCAGGCAAATGGCCAGTCAGCTATCATTCCAGAATCTGAAGCTCTTTATTAACCGTAATTAGCCTTAGCTATGGTTTCTCATGATGTATGAACACAGAGATCCTGGCTTTTTCCCTGATGACCTCCTGGACTACATGGTAAAGGTGATGAAACCATCATGTGTCAAGGCTAACAAGGGTTTCAATGATCACCTGTGAACTGTGAACTGTGGTTCTTACAACATAATCATGGCCTTTTCTGCTAAAACAAATTGATGCTGGAAACTCAGCCAGTGAGTTCTTCAGACTTGGTGCCACTGCAAGGAAGAATATGTCTTATATGCATAGCCATCAAATTTCAGTCATAAGAGCACCTACAAAAATAACCTAGGTGTCTGTGAATATTCACAAGGGAGAAAATGTTTTTTTAAAAAAAAACATTTGCCACAATGTTTGTCCGCACTCGCCTTTTCCAAACGTTTCACAGCCGGTATTTTATTTTCTTCGTTTGGGGGAACTTTGTAGCTTTGTTGATATGGGTCCAGAAACAGAACCCGAGGGAATAAGGCAAGGGGATTAGCAACAGCACAGGGGCTAGGAAAATGGACACACAAACAAGGAAATGAAATAAGGGGAAATACTCAGGGGCTTGAGAAATGGGCCAGCTTTTCGGCGGGAAATTTAAAACGTTTCAAGCTTGAACGCACTGCAAGGGAAGCAGGCTCAGAAACATTTCAGGAAAAATGATGGTTCTAAAAGGGGTTTCAGAAATGACAGATTAAAGTAAAAATGAAAGGAAGAAAAAAACAGCGCGGAACTCCACGGAGGCAACATTTTATTTCCTGCCTGAAAACATTGTGTACGGTGTGTGCGGAAAAAGTCCATATATAAACCAGGGTTTTGTTTGATATCTGAACTGAGCCTGTGTCTGTGCAAAGTGACCCCCTGGTTGTGGGGGTGGGGGTTCTTCTTTGTTTTCCATATACCCCTAATGTGGAACTGCCAAAAAAAAACCCCTTCAGTGGTCAGAAGCAGGTCTTTTTTAATGCCTCCTTTCTTAATCTCCCTTTTTAACGAGAGCATCTTCAGAATAGCTGCTCGACCAAAACAGCTTTTGAAATCATGAGAGGGAAGACAGGAGATGAATACAAATAGGTGTCAAACTCGCAGCCCTCCAGATGTTATGGACTACAGTTCCCAACATCCCCTGCCAGCATCATGCTGGCAGGGGATGATGGGAACTGTAGTCCATAACATCTGGAGGGGCGCGAGTTTGACACAGAACATGATAAGGACCCTCACAGGAGGTGGAGGGAAAGGCTTGTTGGACAGTCTCGGTGCACGTATTGACAACTGAATGCTTTGCAGTGAGCTGCCAGGATGACGAAGGCAGAATCATTGGAGGCTATCCCTGCAACCCTCATTCTCAGCCTTGGCAAGTTTACGTGACCGGCCAGTACGTTTGCGGAGGAACTCTGATTGCTCCAAACTGGGTCCTGACTGCTGCACACTGTTATAGCGGGTGAGTTCGAGCTAGAACTGGGGATAATGTTACCTCCTACCAAGTCGTGACACTACCTTCTACCAAGTCAGAATATTGAGTCAGAACATCTGATGGGCAGCTGCTCTGTGCCATCTGAGCCAATTCTTGGTGTCTAGAGGTCCTTTTTATGAGACACCAGGGCTGGAATCAGAGACTATCTCCATGTCCTCTGCGACTGAGCTATAACCCAAATTGCTGGTCATGACAATGAGTTCGCGGGGGGGGGGGGGGGGGTTTAAGAAGTAATATGGTAGATATATGCATAGCATATATCTGTTCCCCTTTGCTCAAGCAGGTCTTGCAGGTGTGTGCAAAATTTAAAAAATTTAATCTAGCCCTGCCAATCTCATAATCAAAACTGTCAAAATAGACACAGGTACACTTTGATGTGACTCTCAAGAGAAATTATTGGCCACCACCTGGGATGTAGAACATTTCTGTTTGCCCCTTGCCTAGAGTTTGACAACTAGATCGAGAATACCTTGAAATATTATCTTCGTTCGTATCCACATGGGAGCCAGCATGGTGTCAGGCTAGGATCTGGGATACCCAGGTTCAAATCTGCACTCTGGCAAAGAAGCTTGCTGGGTGACTTAGGGGCAGTCACAGACTCTTTGCACACCAAGTGTCTGCTGGGTGGCAGGGGCAAATGTCCATTGTAGTAAGATTTCTTGCATGCATGTATTTCCCTGAGTTCCGTTTTCAATTTCCATTCTCCCCTCACCAAGGGACTGTAATTTGCCAGCGAGCACAGCTTTACTCCAGACATCTTTTCTCTGCCACCATGAGCCCCTCCCGCTCCCTCACCCTCCTGTGCACCCCTCTCCCCTTCCCCCTTTTAAGATTTGTTACTTCAATTTTTGTTATTTGTTATATTGATATAAAAAAAGTATCACTGTCAAATCACTGTCTTTAATCGCATCTAAAAACCAGGAAATCATGTGCGTGCGTGCGTGCGTGCGTGCGTGCGTGCGTGCGTGCGTGCGTGCGTGCGTGCGTGCGTGTAGGGGGGATGTAGTCCCCTTCTTCAGCAGAATGTGGTTCAGGGAACTGCTTTGTGATGAGGATAAACTTGTGATGATAAACTGCTTTGTGATGAGGATAAACGAGACGGTGGAGAAATGCAGTCAGCCACTTTGGTTCCCCTTTTCGGAGGAAAGTGTGATAAAAATGGAGTAAACAGATGAAAAAACAATGTATCCCTTAACTCGTAGAGCTTGGGACCTGCCTGTCAGCCAGCTAGTTTCTGACTTTATTCTCAATAGTTTATTCCATAAAACACAAGGACATATTGTGTAGTCAATTTCACCATTCCACAGATGGAGAACCTCTCTGTTCCAGTGTGGATTGCTGCCAGAGGGATTGGGATGATTTTCAAACCTTTCCCATCCTCCCCTTCTACCCTCCTTCCCCTTGCACGCCCCCCCCCCCCCAGCTTTTCTCCCAGCCAGGCTCAGAGAAATGGGGCTGGCTAATGGCTTTCAAAGTGTAGTTTTGCACAAATGGGACACAGGGGAAAGAGGAACGGAGATAATGTCCACAGAGAATGATACAGGGCCTGGGTATGTGAGTGCCTCTCTACCCAAATGGTTGACTACAGCTGTCAGGACAGGGGTACATTCTTGCACACCTTGGGGAAAAGGCCAAGATAGGATCTAAAAACATCAATAACTCAATACCCTTGTCCTATGACAGACTGAAATATCACAAAGTAATGAGCAAGCTTTGGAGTTCCCCCCAAATTTCTCTGAACTGGAAGCCCCGTTCAAAAGACAGTGCCTTAGCACCAGAAGGTTTTTGCTGGCTGAAACTGAAACATGGAGCGCATGGCAGACTTGGTTAAACAGTACTGGACCTACAAAGAGATTTCAAGTAACAGACAAGGGCTGCTGGGGCAGGGAAGCAAGTGATGGTTGTTCAGTCTTTGAAATAGAAAAACCAGCAGTAATTCAGATCTGTCTCCAGCAGCAATTGGAACAGTTAGGGTCCTTTGGTAAGATGGAGAACAGAAGAAAAGAAAAACATTGTTGTCCTTTTCTGAGTAACGCTGCAGATAGACTATATGTAGTATACTCAGTAAAGAAGAATCAATAGAGGCCAAACTGGATAGCATTGCATAGTGGTTGGAGCTTCTCTCTCTTTCCCTCCCTCCCCTCTTCCTTCATTCTTGTCAGACTAGATACCTCTTATGACAGACAAACAGTGCCATCTTGTGGTCAGATTTTATATTACATTTTAACCAACTTCACAAGACTGATGCTCCCCCCTGCCCCCTGTTGGCAGAATTATCATAGTAAAGGTACATAAGCTAACTAGTGTAGTGTAGATAACAATTTATTAAAGAACTAACATAGTTGATGCTATCCTAACTACATAACTAGCTGAGAGAGGGGGAATGGACTGCGGAACCTCTGAGAAGAAAAGGGATATTGCCCTAAGAGTAGCAATCTGGAGGCAGATAAGGTCAGACCTCACCTGGAATGTCCACTTCTGGGCACTACAGTTCAAGAAGGGTATTGACAAGATGGAACAGGTCCAGAGGAGGGTGACCAAAATGGTAAAAGGTCTGGATTCCATGCCCTAGGAGGAGCAGCTTGGGGAGGTATACTTTGTCTCACAGAAAGATAGAACCTCAATGTTGAATAATCTTCAGCCATTTCCTGGACCTTCTTTGCATTGAAAGGAGGTGATAGCCATCTTAGGGGACCAGGAAAAATGACAAAATTGGAAGATTTGGGTCTTGAAAAACTGATGGGTGGAGAAGAATCCCCAGGTGACCCCAAGCAGAATGCAGTTAAGACCTATGTAATAGCCCACGGGATTCCAGAGATATAGGCGTTTTAACCTGAAGTTGCCATTTTGAAAAAATCGGGGGGGGGGGGGTTTCAATTTTAAAAAAACACCCAATTAGTGAGGAAGACTCCTCAGGGGTCACTGAACAAAATGCAGTTAAAACTACTGTGATAGCCTGAGGGATTCCAGATATACAGGTGGCTTTATCCATGGCGGCCATTTTAATATCGGACTTGTTTTTTTACACTTCCGCCAAACAACGGAGAACCACATTTTGATCTTTTGGTGAGACAGGGTATAGGTTTGTTCAATATGGAGATGAGAAGGTTAAGGGGTGGCATGATAGCCATGTTTAAATATCTGAACATTGCTTGTTCCAACACCTGCTACATATCAATCTATTTTCTTTCTCTTACTTCTTCCTAGACGCATGAATGCCCGGCTGGGGGAACACAACCTCCGTAACTGGGAGGGTGTAGAGCAGTTCCGAAATGTGATCACTGCCATTCCACATCCTCAGTACAACAGGCGCACTTTTGACAATGACATCATGCTGCTTAAGCTGAACAGGCCGATCCCCATGAACCAGTATATGAGGCCCCTAAGACTGCCATCTCGCTGCAGCGATGCTGGAACCCGATGCCTCGTATCCGGATGGGGCACCGTCAGCTCTCCCCAGGGTATGAATGCAAACTGGGCCCACACAGAGTTTTTAACCCAAACTTCTTCAGTTTGGGGCAGTGCCTGCAGAGCGCAGCTGTTCGCACTAGATGCCATTTCCCAGTGTGTTTGCCATTTTTCCCGTGGGTTTTTTTGACAGCTATTATATGTTTATTAGCAGTAGACATATTGATGTGGTGTCACTACACCATACTAATATGGCTCCTACTATTTGAAAAAAAATAGTAGCAAAAGACGGTAAGAGGGGGTATTAGAGGATACTCCATGTGGAAGCTCCGTTGCCACGGCAAATTCTTCTGCGGTGAGAACAAAACCGAGAATCGTCCCCATGCAAAGCAGCCTTCGTGCCAATCAGAAATCATAGCATGATATGAAATTCGGAACTTGGCTGTAGGTCTAATACAACAAGGTCGAATCCCCACTACCGTCTTAGCCAGGTTTCAGAACACAAACTAACCAGGTTTGAGGGACGACCTCCCCGATCGAATCCCCACTACCATCTTAGCCAGGTTTCAGAACACAAACTAACCAGGTTTGAGGTCGTTTGTGTTTTGAAACCTGGCTAAGATGGTAGTGGGGATTCGACCGGGGAGGTCGTCCCTCAAACCTGCTTAGTTTGTGTTCTGAAACCTGGCTAAGACGGTAGTGGGGATTCGACCCAAGAGAGTCTTGTGGCATCTTTACAAATTAATTTAGGACAATCTATTTCACCAGTCAGCAGATAGTATAAGATGACAGATGGATAGACTGACAGACAGATGGATATACGGGCAGGGAGACAGAAAGGGAGAGACAGAGAGAGACAGAGAGCGCGCCAAGTGTGGACTTTGGGGTTTATGAATCACAAGAGACATTTCTAGGCAAAACTTGAAAAGTATCTGAGATAAACACAATGACCATTCAACAACTGCCATTAAATAGTGTTATTTATTTAGGAGCAGCAGTGGCGTAGGAGGTTAAGAGCTCGTGTATCTAATCTGGAGGAACCAGGTTTGATTCCCAGCTCTGCCGCTTGAGCTGTGGAGGCTTATCTGGGGAATTCAGATTAGCCTGTGCACTCGCACACACGGCAGCTGGGTGACCTTGGGCTAGTCACAGCTTCTCGGAGCTCTCTCAGCCCCACCTACCTCACAGGGTGTTTGTTGTGAGGGGGGAAGGGCAAGGAGATTGTCAGTCCCTTTGAGTCTCCTGCAGGAG
The DNA here is from genome assembly GCF_021028975.2 of Sphaerodactylus townsendi. NCBI lineage: Eukaryota > Metazoa > Chordata > Lepidosauria > Squamata > Sphaerodactylidae > Sphaerodactylus > Sphaerodactylus townsendi. The sequence goes on from NC_059430.1 coordinate 115,352,117, forward strand.
AGACAGGGGGGATATAAATCCAAACTCTTCTTTTTCTCGTCTTCTTATCTCCCTAGTTACCGCTTTTCCTTGCTGTCTAGCCATGTCTAGGTATATGAAAGTCCAGGAGGAGGGGGGGGGGGGGCAGAAACATTGAGGGAAATTTTTTTTTCTGAGGCTGTTCTTCAATTTTTCTGATGGAAAAACTGGAAATCTGAAAAAAAAAACCTTGAAATATTTTCTTTTAGAATGACTGAAATGCTTTCAAAGGCAAGATGGGCAAGCCATAGACATATACAAGAATTTCTAGAAATTTGACTTCTCTAGCCACATCACACAGAATAGTTTTTAAAGGGAAGGGGGTAATGTTTTGCAGCATCCTTCCCAAATGTCCTGCAGTGTGCAAACGTCCAGATCATGAACCAGCCACGCTGTGAAGCCTCTTATCCCAGACTTCTCACAAACAACATGCTTTGCGCTGGCGTACCACAAGGGGGAGTGGACTCCTGCCAGGTACACTGGGGACTGAACTTTGCTACTTAGGCACTTGAATGAGAATTTTGCGCATTCTACAATTTCTATCCTCTCCTCCATCATCCTCTCGCTACTTCTCATCCGATTTCCTTTTTGGTGCATTTTTCTTTCAGCATTTGCTTCTCTTAACCTAGTGGCGTAGTGGTTAAGAGCAGGTGCATTCTGATCTGGAGGAACCGGGTTTGATTCCCAGCTCTGCCGCCTGAGCTGTGGAGGCTGATCTGGGGAATTCAGATTAGCCTGTGCACTCGCACACACGGCAGCTGGGTGACCTTGGGCTAGTCCCAGCTTTTCATAGCTCTCTCAGCCCCACCCACCTCACAGGGTGTTTGTTGTGAGGGGGAAGGGAAAGGAGATTGTCAGCCCCTTTGAGTCTCCTACAAGAGAGAAAGCGGGGATATAAATCCAAACTACTACTACTCTTCTTCTTCTTATACTCACACATGCGCAATGGTGGTGGAAAGGACCGTCGTCACAGATGACTTATGGCGACCCTATGGGGTTTTCAAATCAAGTGATGTTCAGGGGTGGTTTGTCATTGATTTTGTGTAGCAAGCCTGGAATTCCTTGATGCCCCCCCCCCCCCCACCCCACAGCCAAATATCGACCAAGGCTGACCCTGCTTAGCTTCTGAGATATGACAAGATTGAACTATCCTGATCAGGGCTACATGACCTACATAGTCGTGACCATTTGTAGTGTTAACAGATTAGCCTTTCATACTTTTGTCAGTGTGACGCTGCCCCCAAGAGGCCAGGTGGACAAAGTGCAAAGCCAGCAGCATTAATGCAAACACTGTTTCTCCTTTTGCAGGGTGACTCGGGGGGACCCCTTGTCTGCAATGGACAGTTGGAAGGGATTGTCTCCTGGGGCATGGAGACGTGTGCACAATCCAACCACCCCGGGGTTTACACCAGAGTATGCAATTATGTGAACTGGCTTCGGAGAGTCATGAGATCGAATTGATCCTGAAAACAGAGCTCAGCTTGACTCATACTGAGATTCCAGCAATAATAAATCTTGAATGAACTTTTGCAAGTTTCTTTGTCCAAACAATGCTACGTATATGATGTTCCGGCTTAGTATAAGCTTGTTTTCCAAAAAAGAGATGCCTTACTCTCAGACCCTTGGCCTGCTCTGATTGGCAGTAGCTGTCCCGAGTCTCAAGTGGATAACTTTTGTATCAATCAATACTAGATCTTTTTTCAGTGGAGATGCCAGGGATCAAACCTGCAACCTCTGCATGCAAAGCAGTGGCTCCACCACTGAGCCATGGCCCCAGTTCACATAGAACGGTATAGTTGATTTAAGATTACATTCAGATATTGCAAGCAGCCATTTACATCTTAGCTGAAAATTGATAACTTATACCTATATAGGGGTGGGTCTATATGAAGCTAATGAAGTTGATAGTTCAGGGTCCCTAATCCCGGAGGGGCCCCAGATGTGGCTTTAGTCCACACTGCTTTAAAGTTTTGGGTGTACTATACCATGTTTCTCTGAAAATAAGACAGTATCTTATATTAATTTTTGCTCCCAAAGATGCGCTATGTCTTATTTTCAGGGGATGTCTTATTTTTCAGCTCCACAGCTACATGCTCTGGTGTTCTGTTCAACGGGCATGCTTCCAAACAAAAACTTTGCTACGTCTTACTTTCAGGGGATGTTTTATATTTTGCACTTCAGCAAAACCTCTACTATGTCTTATTCTCAGGGGATGTCTTATTTTCGGAGAAACAGGGTATCAGAAGGTATTTCTGAAGAAGAAACAGTACATCATGAATTCAGCTGCTGCAAAAAGATCTCCCAGAGTACAGAGGCACAACTATCCCCTGTTTCAACACTGTCTCAGGGGCCTCACAAGCTCACAGGGAACGGTGTCTTACAGCCTAATCCAGAGCCTTGGTGTGGCCATGTTGGTGGGGCTGATGGGAATTGTAGTCCATGAACACCTGGAGAGCCGCAGGTTGCAGACCCCTGCAAGAGGCTGCTGGCAAATTTACAGCTCTGACGGGGCAAGTGCCTCAGGGAGAGCATTTCCACCAGCATAGGGCCACATTGCCTCCTGCGCCATCCCTTGAATTGGGCATCTTTTCCTTCAGGTCATCCTCCCCATTAAAACTGACTATCCACATCCTGTGAGGGAAAAGCCCACTTGTAAATAATATTTTGAACCTTTTCAATTATTTCTAAAAACGATGCCTCGTCTTCAAAAATGCAGTTTCAAAACTGGAAGGGAGGACCGTGGGTATTTTGATTCTGCTGTTGTTTAAAGCCGCACTATACCGAATTTCTACCTGCAGCCATCAATGTCCTAGAGCAGCGGTTCTCAACCTGTGGGTCACAACCCCTTTGGGGGTCGAACGACCCTTTCACAGGGGTCGCCTAAGACTCTCTGCATCAGTGTTCTCCATCTGTAAAATGGATAAATGTTAGGGTTGGGGGCAGTGGTGGGATCCAAAAATGTTAGTAACAGGTTCCCATGGTGGTGGGATTCAAACAGTGGCATAGCGCCAGTGGGGCTGGGCGGGGCACGACAGGGGTGTGGCCGGGCATTCGGGGGCGGGGCATTAATAATTTCTCTGTTACTGTAAAAAACTCTTACTGTAAAAAAAAAGTTCCTAATTTCCAGCTGCTATCTTTCTGTCCATAATTTAAACTTATTATAGCAAGTCCTATCGTCTGCTGCCAACAGAAACAACTACTTCTCCTAATTGACTGCCTGTCAAATACTTAATACTTTCAAATACTTAACTTTGTTTCTAGAAATCAAAAGAAGGATACTTTCCTTAAACAAGGAACTTTACCATCTTTCTAAAACATGTTTTTAAAACAGCCCAACCGGGAGAATTATTCCATTTTCTTCCTTCGCTAACCAGCCACATAGGAAACAACAGGACTTTATGATTTTTGGACCTAATGGAATTTCTAACGGAAAAGCAGACCCAATTAGTAACCCCCTCTTGGCACACACAAATAATTAGTAACCCACTCTTGGGAACTGGTGAGAACCTGCTGGATCCCACCTCTGGTTGGGGGTCATCTCAACATAAGGAACTGTATTAAAGGGTCGCGGCATTAGGAAGGTTGAGAACCACTGTCCTAGAGCATTTCCACATCCACTGTCCTTAGGTTTGAAACTCCTTTTTCTTTAAAAGGAAAGCTGAGAGATTGATCAGAAAGTTGCACATGGTTTGATAGAACCCAGAAGCAAGAGAACATTGGCAATACCACGCAGATTCGTTTAACAACTCTTTTTTTAATTTTGTGTACAGATATATCAGTGTTTGTTGAACAATGACAGGCAAAAAGTGTGTGTGTTGCTTTGTCATAAATGCACACAGCTTTCATCCACTCCGGCCCTCTTCCACAAAAGCAGGAGAGCTAGCAAAGGATGTCTCAAGGAAGTAAATCCACATGGCATTTTAAACAACAAAAAACCCAAGTATTTATTTGTGCTGAAAAGATCGACGATAACTGAAGAAAACCACTAGGAGCGATAAAAATTGCAGGGAGTTCTGTCAACACATCTCTTGAGGGAAATGAGGGATATGGTTCTTTTCGGCCTTTCTCCCAACATATTGGTTTGTAGCAGTACTGAGAATGTGGGAAGCATTTTCGTTTGGATTCCAGAGGATAGAAAAGATATGTCTGCTCAACTTGACGTCCTTACCTCCACTCATGCCCAAAATGCCCACCCCCGTGCTATTCCAGGGAAACTGGAAGGGGGGAATCAGTGGTCTACAACAGGGAGAAGAAAAATTGATGATAATCAACTCACCCGTCTGTGGGGATGACCCCTGCTGCATCCCACCCATGATCTCACCCCTTTGTATGGTTGATGTCTAAGTACGTCCAGTGTTCCACAGCTTCCTCAAAGAATGAGGATGGAGCTGTCCCTCCCCCATATATGGGCTGTGCCTCCCCATTTCTGGATGATTCAATGACATTTTTTAAGGAAAAGATTGTGTGAGAAAAGCCACAGTTTTCATAGATGTCGGCTACGGATTAGTACCCCTGAGGACAATTTCTAACACCGCATGTGCCCCAACCTCCAGGTCACAGACCTTGAGGGAATTAGGATCCATCTTGTGCTTCATCCCTAAGCTCAAGCCAAAAGAAGAGTACTACAGCATAACTGAGACCACCAGCGATAGGCTTGGACAGGTCATGTGATAAGGCCTGGCCCCTACAAAAGCTTTACGTCAGCCTGGCTATGATCTAAACAACCACTTGGCATGTGGCTGATCTCAATCCCTGGAGGATGGTCTGACATACATGTGTTCATGCATGCTATGGTTGCTGAGGAGGGCGGGGGGGGGGGGGCTGTAAGGAGTTAAGAAGCCCCAGAATGGCTTTGATTCAGCCCTCAGAAGAGCCAAGAACAGTTATTCAAATAGACAGCAGAAGACACACTGGTGTTGTCAGAGATATTCAAGAGACGTCTCCCTGTTGCTTGGTAGCTTTGCTTCACACGACACACACAAGGAACAAATAGCAAAGTGTTATGTACAAGCATCCAAAGAAAAGATGAGGACTAAAAGCTTGGGAAGTGGGGCAATTAATTAATGGTTGGAGAAGGCTCAGATACTTTGGACTCTGTCTTTAAAGTCGCACTGCCTACCCTGTAGTACAGAGCACCACGGAGATCCCTGAATACCCTGAGTATAGGTCAACCTCAAAATGAAAATAATAAGCATGAAGCATTGTAGCTCCATAGAAGGCATTGTAGCTCCATAGAAGGCATTTAATGGTTTAGGAGGTTGGTGATCAGGATACATGAAACCTATAGGACAAGTTCCAGAGGGGCAACCATGGGATGAATTGATTTTTTTAAAAAAATGCAAGCGTTGAAGATGCCCTCCAAGCTAGTTAGTCCATGCCACCATGCTCAATTGCAGAATTGCCTAGGGAATTGCAGAATTACCACGCAGAATTGCCTAGCAAATTTTCACCCCAGAGGATATGCGAAACCACTGATTGTTTGCAAACCTAGCATCTTTCATCCATCCTGGTCCAGCAGACATGACACGGACCTACGAAAATCGAGTTGACCCTTCCTGTTCAGAAACAGAATCATTGGGTGAGTGGAAGCAAGTCCAGAAATGGACTTAATATCCAACCTTAAACCGCCATTTGAATCCAGAAACTGGCGGGGGAAAAACTGTGAATATCAAAGGTTGGGACGAGAGGGAGAGAGTATCCTGGTTACTTCTATATCACTGCTACCAAATAGAACAGATGATCATACTAACAGCTCTCACAGTGCCCTGGACTTGTTTTTTTTTTTTTTGGGGGGGGGGGGGGTGACTCTGGTGTCTGTGCATTGAAAGGGAGACCAGAAATATCGGAACAGTTGATTTCCCATTTGGCAGAAGAAAACTGGCCTTCCCATTCTTTCATGCCCCTGAGTGAATTCTCTAGGACACCCAGCAAAGAACTCATAATTCTGGCTCCTCCTCTTCCTGTTGTTTAAGTCTGTCATATCCTTAGGAGCTCTTTGGCTCTGATGCTGCTGCCTAGGTGTTAAAGATGAGTCGTGGGTCAGGAGGGGCTGAAGACCAACATTCTATAGTTTACGCTGAAGTTTTCCAAACATTTTCAGATAGAAACCCTTCAACATACCACACTTGGGGGGCAGCGGTCTTGTCGAACTCAGATTTCACTAATGGCCGAGGAGGGCATGTAACTTTCCTGACATTATAGTTCAGATTGCAACTTTAGCCCCCCTTTTCCAGGGTCTAATAAAAGATACTGATGATCTACATCACTGACAAAAGCTGCAACTTTCAAAAGCATTATGAAGCTCCTGCTGAAATCAACCATGTGATTTTTTTTAAGTACAAAGGATAAATGAAAGGCTTTTGAGATTGCAGAAAGGCATGCTTCAAAACCCAAAATTCCTATGCATGAACAGGGACCACAGAGATCGCCCCGGCACATCTCCTTAAGGCTGCGCTCACAAAAAAAATTATGAAAAACAAAAATATCAAACAATTAAAGGTGCCTGCTTTTCCTAAGCTTGCTCAGCCAGCAGGGTTTATTCTAAAGTCCACTATGCTAAAGTCCGCTGATTTCCAAATACTTTCAGAATCATTTGGGCTAATGACATGTTGGGTGACCGGAAGACACCTCTTAAAGGAATGAGGAAGGCAGACGAGATAATAAAGCTAGCTCTTGGGGCCTTGGAGTACACCAGTTAGTCCTTTTTCATCTTTAACCATCACAAGAGTGAGAGAGCGGCCCTTTTCAATAGCACAACAGGCAAAGCTCAAGCATCCAAACCAAGCCAAATTCCACATGCATAGAAAACGCAGCAGACTAACTGTAGCTGTAGCCAGGAATCCTACTAATACTGTGTTAAATGTTAGACACACACATGTCTAGCTGCAGGACTTTGTCGTTTACACCAGATAGTGCAAGTCGGAAACACAAGCATGCTTTTTGGCTCCTGTGCGCCCTCTGCATAAAAGCACAGTTTCTTTGGCGGTTCCTCTTTTGCATAATATGAAAAGGCCAGGCACACTGTCTTTGGGGAGCCAGCACAGAAAAGTCCAAAGAAAAGGTGGGATGAAAAACATGCTAGGGAAAGGGGACCAATGAAGAGTCGGATACCGGTATTCCCACATTCCGTCAGCGTATAAGCCTAGGAGCTAACTTTCATTTCGATTCCCCGGGGCTTTTTATTTGAATCTGAGTGCAAATTCCTGGCTGCGACTATTTACAGAGCTTTTCACCTCCCATCGAATCCCTTGAGTTATCGAGGAGTTATCAAACTGTTGACAAGTTTCTGATATACAAACATTCAGTCAAACAAGCGTTTTGGCTGTTCGCTCTGCAGAAAAACATCAGCATATCAGCCCCCACCCAAACAAGGCTGATCTGCAAGCATTATGTACAACCCTTGGCTATGACTCAAACAAATGGATTTGTCTGGATGACAGCATCAACTCAGAGCAGCACAGCACAACTGGGCTACAGTTAAACAAGTTGTGCTGGTCTGCATTGGCTGGAAACCCAGCTCTTGGAGGATGCAAAATGTTGGATCTGCAAAGAACAGAAATTAATAAGATACATTTCCTGATTTTTGACCTTTTCCCCCAGAGGCATAAGGCACAGCTTCATTCCATCATCTCAGGCATAGGCTTTTTTGGGGGGAGGGGGGGAACCCACCCATTTTTCACCAAGATCAGCTGATGATGGGGAAGGGATTTACAAAACAAAACAGAACTGTGGTGGGCACAGTGCTTGAGAGAGGCTTCCGCTCCTTACTGGGTGACTTCTCAATTTCTTTACATCCCCGTGGGAATTGGTGGGTGGGCCGGGTTCGGGGGCTCGGTAGCTGGAGCGCGATGCAGGTTGGTTTCCTTGTAGACAAACCAAGCGTTTCCTGCCCACAGAATCAGGTTGAGGAAGCCGACAACCTAAAAAGGGGAGAGAGAAAATAAAGGACACAGAACTTTAGAACTGGACGGTTCTACTCTGGGGATGCTACAACTCTGTTGCAATCAGAATGCTGGGGCTGTGTTTCTTGCTTGAGAAAACTGTGGCACAATGTTAAATGTCACCTGTGTGACTGCTGTCTCCCAAGTATGTGATAAAAGTTTGTACTTGATAGCCTGAATGGTACAAAGTGCAGAGGGAAAGCTTAACTTGTTACAGAATGACCATGTTACAGATTGCTTTTCCTTTTCCTTCCTTACCTTGAAGAACCCACCTGAAGGAAAAGAATATGCATCTTAAAAATGCCTGCATAATCTTGTTGATTTTAATGCCAAGTCAAAGCCGTTACTTGTTTTGTGAGACCAAGAATTATTGGGCTTTGGATGGTTCTGTGAATTCAAATGATTACAAGATTTTATTTTTATTTTTAAATTTAAATTGAGGGCGGGGAGGTTTAAACACTATGGCTCACATTGATTTGTCAGGCAAAGACAAACAAGTATGGTGTTATTTTCAGGGGTTTTAGATCGTTTCATGCATAGTTATCTCTGCCATTAATATATCTATATAAAGAAGTGGCAAAGATTATTGAGCCACCCCCACTACTTTCAATTGCGTGTGGAGTCCTGATAGACTCCTTTGGGACAGTAAAAAAGACCCACCATATCCCCGTGGAAGGGTAAGGAAAGCACACGAATCTTTCATTCTCATAATTTTATAAACCACCTCTTTATCAAACTACAAATCCAAGATCTTTTAGTTTTGCCTCACAGGTACAATGTTCCAACCCTCTTCCCCTTGATCATTTTAGTCTGCGACTGAAAATCCACAAAAGCATTTTGGCCTTATATATATGAAAACCTCAAGTTTTTAAAAAACCTGAAAAACTCACAAACGCTTGCATGTTCCTTAACCCACTACTGAAAGCAAATACACCTTTTCCAGTTTCACACACCTTAGTGGTAAAATCTGCTTTATCTTCTGAAGGCCAGCAGGATTGGGTTTTTTTAGGTTTCACAAACCCTAATGATAAAACCTTGTCCTCCCTCAGTGAATGAAGCTTTAATCCAGGTTTTCCAAAAAAACTGTTTTGATTTGGGTTTCTGGTGGTTGTGCTTTATCCTATTGGTGTGTGAAACCCTCAAAAAGAAACTGCCTTTGGAAGCCAAAGCGGGCATAAAATGCATATGTGTGAAAGGAATCCAAGGCTCAAGGAAACCCTGGCACAGGAAGAAACTGGCAAGCCCTTTCAGAGCATGAACAAGAGAGTCTTGCTTAAGTTTGCCATCTTCAGGTAGACACTTTCTGGGTAGAGAAAAGCTCAGAAGGAACGTGATTCGGACTTTTGGTGAAAACGGCGCTTTGAATTGGTAGAGCTTTTCGTAGCCTCCAAGCTTGACTTACAGAAAAGGGACCGTTAGCAGGCATTAGGTCAGACTGGGTCCACTCTAGCCTCTTCAGAAGTTCTGATGATTTTGACAGGGGAACTAGATAAGAGTTGATTTGTGACCCATTTGCTCTGGTAGCAACCAGGATCTGTGAGTGAATGTGTGTCGTTTGGCAAAAGAAGAAGAGGAGTTTGGATTTATATCCCCCCTTTCTCTCCTGCAGGAGATTCAAAGGGGCTTACAATCTCCTTGCCCTTCCCCCCTCACAACAAACACCCTGTGAGGTAGGTGGGGCTGAGAGAGCTCTGAAAAGCTGTGACTAGCCCAAGGTCACCCAGCTGGCGTGTGTGGGAGTGTACAGGCTAATCTGAATTCCCCAGATAACCCTCCACAGCTCAGGTGGCAGAGCTGGGAATCAAACCCAGTTCCTCCAGATTAGATACACAAGCTCTTAACCTCCTACGCCACTGCTGCTCTCACATATGTTTTTTCAATTTCTTATTTTCAATTTCTTATTTTCATTTTCTTTCAGGGTTCTTTTCCCTTTTTTATTCGATTTGATTTCTCTTTCTTTTTTCCCCCCTTCCTCTTTTTTGAATTTGTTTCTATTTTATGGAAAAATAATTAAAAATATATTTTTTAAAAAAGAAGAAGGGATGTGATTCTGTAGACTCCAGCCTCCAAAGTTTCTATTTTCTCTGGGGCTACTGACCTCTGTGGGCTGGAGGCCAGTCATAATTCTGGAAGAACTTCAAGGCCCTGCCTGGAGGGTTGATGTTCTTCCAAGCAGATACCCATAGCAGGCTCACCAAGAGGATGCGATCATCACAACCATTACCGCACTCCCTTCCCCAAACCATCGAAAAACAAAACACACACGTACCACAGAGACATTCAAGGATCCCAAACTTCTGACATCTTCAAAACTACATTTCCCAGGATTACAATACGGGAATTCATCTACAAGGCCGGCGCCGGTGGACGTTTTGATATCCGTGAGACCCTTTGCCCAGGCAGATGTGCTTACCAGCCACAAGAAAGAGACGACAACGGTGATAATAAAGTCCTGGAAGAGAAGAGGCAAGAATGTTGACAGGGCGGAGAGCAGCAGACAGAAGAGGAACTACCAATCAGAAGGACAAGAAGAGTTTGGATTTACACCCCGCCTTTCTTTCCTGCAAGGAGACACAAGGTGGCCTACAAACTCCTGGAGAGGACTGTGACTAGCCCAGGGGTCTGCAACCCGCGGCTCCAGAGCCGCATGCAGCTCTTTCGTCTTTGTACTGCGGCTCCGCGTGGCTTGGGTCCTCTCAGCCTCCTTTGGAGAGTCGCCCTAAGGGTTAATGGGAAAGAGTCCCCATTCCTAGAGAGGCACAGCCCGAGACAGCTATCCCAAGTCACTTCCGGCTTTCCTGTCCCAGCTGCCTGGTTGGCTGCTGATGGTAATGTAGCACTTCATGGATTTCATAACACACTATAATTGTTTATACAAAGTGTAAAGGTGTGTGTGTGTGTGTGTGTGTGTGCGCGCGCTCACTATATATATATAGTATTGTCGAAGGCTTTCACGGCCGGAATCACTGGGGTGCTGTGTGGTTTCCGGGCTGTATGGCCGTGTTCTAGCAGCATTCTCTCCTGACGTTTCGCCTGCAACTGTGGCTGGCATCAGAGGATCTGAAGATGCCAGCCACAGATGCAGGCAAAACGTCAGGAGAGAATGCTGCTAGAACACGGCCATACAGCCCGGAAACTACATAGCACCCTAATATATAGAGTGTTATCTTTATTTTAAATGTCAAAAAGTATTTGCGGCTCCAAGTGTTTTTTTTCCCGTGGAAAACGGGTCCAAATGGCTCTTTGGATGTTAAAGGTTGCAGACCCCTGGACTAGCCCAAGGACACCCAGCAGACTTCATGTGGAGGAGTGGGGAAACAAATCCAGTCCACCAGATAAGAATCCACTGCTCATGTGGAGGACTGGGGAATCAAACCCGGTTCTCCAGATTAGAGTCCACTGCTCTCAACCACACTACGCTGGATCTCATCCCCACTCCCTCCACAAAAAGACTTCTGTGGTTGTCACACACAGAGAAACTATTCACAAGGTGTTCCCAGGGCTGGCACAGCAAGATCTGTGGAATGACAAACATCCTTGATATCTGCCACAAGTCCGTCACATATCATTCTGCCTGGGAGATGGACATTATTCTCCTTGCTCAAATAGTCCTTTTGGATAGTAAGCCCCACATGCCAGTTTCTTAATACATACAAAAAAGAAAATAAGTTTACTCCTTTACTGATGTTTACTCTTTCGCTGTACAACAAGCAAAGCCCATTCTTCAACATATCTGCGCGTCTCTCCCTTTTTTGCATATATTTGCTTCATTTACACCCTGCCTTTTTTCCCCAACAGGGACCCAAAATGGCTTTCAGCATTCTTTTCCATTTTATCCTCATATCAACCTTGTGAGGTAAGTGAGACTGAAAGTGTGGCGTAGTGGCTAGAGCAGTGGCTAAGAGCAGGTGCACTCTGATCTGGAGGAACTGGGTTTGATTCCCAGCTTTGCCGCTTGAGTTGTGGAGGCTTATCTGGGGAATTCAGATTAGCCTGTACATTCCCACACATGCCAGCTGGGTGACCTTGGGCTAGTCACAGTTCTTCTGAGCTCCCTCAGCCCCACCCACCTCACAGGGTGTTAGTTGTGAGGGGGGAAGGGCAAGGAGATTGTAAGCCCCTTTGAGTCTCCTCCAGGAGAGAAAGGGGGGATATAAATCCAAACTCTTATTATTATTATTATTGGGCCAAAATAACATAGTTAACACCCATGTAGGGTTCCTTACGACCCCAAGACCCTAACTCCTTCATCCCAACAGTTCTCCCTTTGGCTTCTTCCGCCAGTCATACTCTTAGCCGCTGTGACCCCTTCCGCACATGCAGAATAATGCACTTTCAATCCACTTTGCAGCTGGTTTTTACTGTGAGGAACAGCAAAATCCACTTGCAAAGAGTTGTGAAAGTGGATTAAAAGTGCATTCTTCTGCATGTGCGGAAGGGGTCTATGTTACGTGACCAGCTGTGGATAGAAATACTACTGTCAGCCTAACTGGGGTGCTGAAAGGATAATGCACCTGGCATTCTTCCAGCTCTTCACATATGTTCTGTTTCTTCTTCTTATGCAACTTTACGGCAGTTTATGTCCTTCTCTGATAAGCCCTTTTCTTGCAATACATCCCAACCATTTTGGATGATTACCATATACTCAGCCTCCTGCCTGGGAATGAAAATTATTCCGCTCTCGCTGTTGCAAAATACATCTTGGTAGCTAAACCCTCCCCTCCCCCCCAGAAAATGCCATTTCCTCAGCACTGGAGTACCCTGAATGTAAGCATGATGGCTGGTGCAGAGTCTTTATGGGTTTGAATCTATGCCACTTTTTAAAATTTGACCTCTCTCGTCCCTTTTTTAAAATGCTGGGTCTCCTGTTCTTTTGAACTTTAACATAATCTTTCCTATTTTGTCTAAAAGCCAATGCACCAGATAGATCTTTTTTAGACTCAATGGAATGGCAACGCACAGCAGACGCTATTCCTGAGTCTGAACACGCATGAACCTGCCTTATATTGAACCAGAGAACTGGACCATCAATGTCAGTTTTGTCTACTCAGACTGGAAGAAGAATTCCAAGGTTTAAGGTTCAGGTTTTTTATGATCCGGCCCATCTAAATGGACATGCCAGGGATAAGCCTGGGACTTCCTGCATGTCACAAAAAGCATGTCACAAAAAGACTTTCCCCCCGAATCACCAGCCCTTTTCCCCAAGTTCTGACAAGCAGATATGCACCTTGCTGAAACAGAGGCCTTTCTCTGCTTCTAAGGACTAACAAGATTTTATTCCAGTGTAAACTTTTATGGACTCTGTTTCAAATAATGATGTCAGTAGACTGTTTATTCCTCCGCCACAGAACAAAGCAGATCTAATACGGCTACCCCTCTGGGATTATATATGGTGATTATTTGTACTGTGATTCCCACAAACTCTTTTATTTGTGCCCTCAGACATAGTCAACAGCCTCAGCAAGATCTAAAGATCCTGTCCACTTCACTTCCTTTGTGGAAGAAAAAAATCAGTGACCACAGCCTTATCAGCAGGGCAGTTGCTCTAGTAATGGAACGGAAGTGGATTTAGATCCTTTGATAAAATGGATGTCCAGCTGCCTCAAAAGCAGTCTGCTCACTATTACGTGCTGCCCAAAGGGAATGTTAAGAGCTTATCTAACATTATTAGCACAGCCTGTAAGGGAAGATGCACCCCACAGAAACTCAGAGCTAAAGGCCCCTTCCGCACATGCGGAATAATGTACTTTCAATCCACTTTCACAATTGTTTGCAAGTGGATTTTGCTATTCTGCACAGTAAAATCCAGCTGCAAAGTGCACTGAAAGTGCATTATTCTGCATGTGCGGATGGGACCAAAGAATCCCCAGAAAGTGCATAGACCAGTGGTGGCGAACCTATGGCATGGGTGCCAGAGGTGGAACTCAGAGCCCTTTCTTTGGGCACGCATCCACAGAGTTCATCATATGATAATAGTGTAATTATTTCTGGGAGATTATTACCATTAAACCTAAGACCTAGTTTTGGGGAAGCAGCATAGGTAACCCTGTTAAGCACTGCTAAACCCCACTGATTTTCATGGGAAGAACTAAAGCGCGATCCTTTACCTGGGAGTAAGCTTGGTTGCTGGCAATGGGGCTTGCTTCTGAGTAAACCCTCCTAGGGTCGTGATTCACCCATTCGAAGCGTTGCACAGTTGCTTCAAAGCAAAGCCACCAACTTCCACCAAGCTTACTCACGAGTAACGCGTGCCTTGGAGCCAACCATTTTTTCTATACTTCAAAACCTCAAAAGACCAGGTTAAATTGCCGCGGTTGGGTCTTTGCGGTATACAAACAAGTGGGTTTTGGGTTGCAGTTTGGGCACTCGGTCTTGAAAAGGTTCGCCATCACTGGCATAGACACACCAGATGATGCACAGAAGGGATTCTTCCTAGAGATTTGTAGGAGGAGAACCTTTGGCACTCTAGATAGTTACAGACTATAATACCTTCCATTTCCTGCCAGCATGCACACTCACAATTGGCCATGCTGTCAGGGGTTGATGGGAATTGTAGTCCATAACATCTGGAGTGCCAAAGGTTCGCCACCACTGTCCTAGACAGACTGGAGGAAACCGCATCTTCGGCCTTGAAAACCACTGTGCCCTTCACAAGCAAGTAATGAGAAATGACTCAAGATAACCAAGCAAGCAAACAGTTAAGCATAAGAGTGTTTTTTTTGTGGAGATGAGAACGAGGATTGTTATTGCAAGATAACAATCCTAAATTGCATGTGTGAAGTGCCCTCAAGCCGCAGCTGACTTACGGTGACCTCATAGGGTTTTCAAGGCAAGAGAAAACAGAGTTGCTTTGTCATTGCCTGCCTGTGTGTAACAACAGTGGGGGTCTCCCGTCCATGTACTAAGCAGGGCAGATGCTGCTTAGCTTCCAAGATCTGATGAGATATGGCTAGTCATGCCCTTATATAAAGCAGTGGTGCGACCGCATTTGGAGTACTGTGTTCAGTTCTGGTCGCCACATCTCAAGAAGGATATTGAAGAGATAGAAAAAGTGCTTAGAAGGGCAACGAGGATGATTGAGGAGAGGCTGCAGCGTTTAGGACTCTTTAGTTTGGAGAGGAGACGTCTGAGGGGGGATACGATTGAAGTCTATAAAATTATGCATGGGGTAGAAAATGTTGACAGAGAGAAATTTTTCTCTCTTTCACACAATACTCAAACCAGGGGGCATACATTGAAAATGCTGGGGGGAAGAATTAGGACTAATAAAAGGAAACATTTCTTCATGCATCGCATGAATAAGCTGCCACAGGAGGTGGTGATGGCCACTAACCTGGATAGCTTTAAAAGGGGCTTGGACAGATTTATGGAGGAGAAGTCGATCTACGGCTACCAATCTTGATCCTCCTTGATCTGAGATTGCAAATGCCTTAGCAGACCAGGTGCTTGGGAGCAGCAGCAGCAGCAGAAGACCATTGCTTTCACATCCTGCAAGTGAGCTCCCAAAGGCACCTGGTGGGCCACTGCGAGTAGCAGAGTGCCAGACTAGATGGACTCTGGTCTGATCCAGCAGGCTCTTTCTTATGTTCTTATGTCCAGGCCATGAAGGGCAAAGTAACCCTAGATTAACTACCAAGAAATCAGAGTTAAACTAACCCAGATTGGATCCTGTCTTGACAGTCAGGATACAATTTTGCATGCAGAATGCATGCGATACTCACCAGTGCTCCTGCAATCCCAGCAGCAAAGGAGAAAGAAAAATTGTGTTATGTTCCAGCTTTTATACTACATCTCCCCTGGCACAAGGAACAATGCTTCGCATTCAGGGCCCAGCAATATGGCAAATGGTTGCTGGGTTTCCACCCAGGACTGCCCCGACTCCTGCCAAGCAGATGTGTGCTTCTGATCCACACAGAACCTTTCTCCCAGAAGAAGAGCTCTGTGCTACACAAAAACTTGCTATGTCCATGACAAATTTTATTTTATTCTAATAATTGTTTTAGAACCTCTCTCTTGCTAGGCACATCAAAGTGATCCCTACTTTAATATTTTAAGCCAACATTTTAAATCTCTGGATCAGTTCAAGCTCTTTTATTTTTCCTCTCTTGGGGAGCAGAGGATTGAGAGAGAGAGAGAGAGAGAGAGAGAGAGAGAGAGAGAGCGCGATTACGTTATATAATGAACATACTATTGAGAGGAAGCCCCCTTCAGAAAGACTTAACACATCAACTACAGGCAAGCACCCCCTCCCAACTGAGTGTCACAAAGATATGAGCAACTTACAATCATGGGGAGTTTACCAGCACCCCGATACAGGTGTAAGAAACACAGGTATACCACCAGGGCAGCAATGCAGTACAGGAACACGAAGACAGCAAAGGTCACGAAGAACTGAGCTGAGGACGAGAAGTCACCCACCAGGACGAACGGCTGGGTCGCAGTGCCATTGCAGTCTTTCTTATCTGGGAAGTTGAACGGAACTTTGTGCAACCTTGAGTCAGAGCAGGGTGGAAAAGAAGCACATTTTGTCATTCTGTTTGTTTCCAAAAAATTCACAGTGAACATGAAAAAGCACCAAACCAAGTCTGACCAAGCAAAGTGGACCTGCATCCCACACATCCCAGGGGACTATTGTTCCCCCATGGAATTCAATATCGACTGTAAGATAAAAGCAATGGAACCCTGATGAAATGGTACAACTTGTGTGAGAGAGTGAAAGGTCAGTTTGGCTCGGGGAAAAAACTCGCACAGGTCCTGGGGAGTAGCTGTGACTCAGTGGCAAAGAATCTGTTTGGCAGGCAGACAGTTCCAGGTTTAATTCCTGACATTGCCACTTTAAAAAAAAAAAGAGAGTTAGTAGTGGATGGGGGGAAAACCTCTACTTGAGGCACTGTAGAACTGCTGCCAATTAGAATAAACAGTATTGATAGATCAATGGTCTGATTTAGCAAAAAGAATGTTCATGTATATGTGTTCATGTGGCGTAAGGACAGGAAGAAATCTGGCACTGGCAGGAAAGGAGGGAGCCAGGAAGGCGTTACCCTAAGCTAAGGTCCAACTGCTTACAGGAAGCTGATGGACAGGTAGTGACTTTGAGCTTGAGGGAAGGACCAACAGGGAATCGATGGCTCATTCCGCACATGCAGAATAATGCACTTTCAAACTGCTTTCAATGCTCTTTGAAGCTGTGCGGAATGGCAAAATCCACTTGCAAACAGTTGTGAAAGTGGTTTGAAAACGCATTATTTTGGGTGTGCGGAAGGGGCCGATGAGGCAGGGAGCCAAATAAATAAAAAACTGGGTATAGGGACAGGAGGAGCTCAACAACGGTGGAAAGGGAGTGTGAACAGGGAATGGCATTTGAGGGCAAGGGACTGTGGGCCAAGGAGCCCAGAAGTGCAAAGGAGCAGGTGGGCCGAATTCCACAAACTCTGAGTTCTGGCCTCCTCCTCTTCCTGATACTACAAAGATAATTCCAGTGAAAGAGGCCTTTGTCTTGGGCAGCAAGCCAAACCGGAGGGCTGCGTCCAATTCCCATAATATTTTTTATTAATTTCCTTCTTTAAAAAACACATTGAACATAAAACATACATGAAACTATTGAAACACATAAGACATCAACAAATATTAACATGTAACAAATGACCCACATTTACAGTTACCCAAACATAATCTATCCTACCCCAACTACCCATAACAATAACACATAATTCAATACATCTAAATCAATTCAGTTACTTCACTATTCTTTGGTAATTTATTCTTCAGCTTTAATAAACTTAAATTTCTATACTATACTTCCTTATTTTTCATTCCATATTTTTAATAATTAACCTACAAATATACCTTGTATTTCATAATGCTTTTGTTGTGATGTAACTGCCCAATACTTATTGCTTTGGACTTCCCCTGTTAAGTGACTTAATACATGCTTATTATCGCCGTAATAAAGGTGTGCAATTTATTTTGTAATACAACTTTTTTGCAGATTAACTTATTGCAATATAATTTTGTAAACCATTTCATATTATATATTCTTCAATCATTTTATCCTTTGAACTCTTTTCTAGATATATAATTAGCTTCCCCCAAGTTTTCAAAAACTTTTCTTGTGGGAGTTCTTTCAATCTCGTCGATAATCTGTCCATATTTAGGTATTCTATAACTTGGGTCATCCATTCTTCTTTTGTTGGTGAAGCTTCATTCTTCCATGCTTTGGCTATCCTCATCCTTGCAGCTGTAGATATATCTTTTAGGATTAGGAATAAAGAAAATTCTGGGCCTTAATATTGACTTATTTTTATATATATCTACAGCTGCAGGGCTGCGTCCAATTCCATGAGGAAGTCTCCTCACAGAATTGATTCCAGATTCCTCCTCCATCCATCTACTTCCAAGGTCCCCAGCTAAGGGCCTTTCCATCTCCTACAGGGGTTGCCAATCTCCAGGTGGGGACAAGAGTTCTCTTGGAATTACAGCAGATCCCCAGACTTACTGCTTTTTGGTTTATCTGGAGAAAATGGCAGCTCTCATCTATGGAATCACATCTCTGTGGAGCTCTCTCCCTAAATCTGCCTTCCTCAGGCTCCGCCCCCAAATCTCCAGGAAATTTCTTAACTGAAGCTGGCAACCCTATACCAGATACTTTTAACTGCCAATGCTGGGGATTGAACCTGGGACCTTTCATATGCCAAGCAGATGCTCTGTCACTGAGCCACAGCCTCTCCCCTGGGCAGCACTTCATGGATAAAAGGGCTTTACTGCATAGTCAGTTGGAAGGTTGGGGAATCTAATTCTCTCTCTGCCAAGGCTACAAGACTGCTCAAAGGTGAATGTTCTTACCTGAAAGGATATCCAAAATCTGCCTTAGCGGTCAGGTTTTCGCCTTTGAGACAATGTACGTTGATTTTTGTAGTCCCGCTGTAACCGCCACAGGTGGCAAATGCAAAGATGGCAAAAAACTGCAAGGGATTGGGGCCAAACCAAAGGGGAAAAATAAAGAGAAGGTGACGAAGGCATGTATAATAGTACACACTACACAGGCAACAATATGTGTATGCTATAAACCTTTTGGGGGGACATGGCCAGTGGTGGGATTCAAATAATTTAACAGCTGTTTGTTAGCAAGCACCATTTTAACAACCGGTTCTGCTGAAGTGGTGCGAACTGGCTGAATCCCACCACCGGGGACACCCATATAAGAGCTTCCCAATGCTCCAGCAGGTTCAAAAGTCATCGAAGTGGAACTCAAATTATTAATTTTCCTAATTTGGGATCCTAGCCATTAAGCTACTGCATCTCTGCAGTGGGTCCCTTTGGATGCAAGACACTTAAAAACCAGTCCAGACTTGAATGGGCGGGAAGGGAGCAAAAATCTGGATTTCAGTGATACGAGGCAGCATCGTTTAGTGACCAGATTGCTGGATTAAGATCTGAGATAATTAGGACTGAAACGTCACTCTACCTTGAAAACCTACTCGGCTACCTTGAGCCATTTGCTCTCTTCTATTTCTTTGGGCCTAATCTACTTCACAGGGCTGTTGTGGCAAGGATAAAACGCAGGAGAGGGCAACAATGTCAGCTGCGTTGGCTCCTGACAGAGGATCAAAGTGGAGTATCAATATCTAAATAAATCAATAAATAGAAGTATTGGGGAAGGCTATAAAACCCCCTGATAGCTCTTGAGTATGTAAAATTCCAGATCAGCTCTAAAAAAGTATCCATATCACTTGCGATAGGAAGGACCCAACTTCTGACAGGCTTACTGACGAGTCTCAACTGTGGACTGAGCGCTCACTCTGCATTTTCAGTAGATTACAAAACACCAACACGGAAAGAAAGCTTTGTTAATTTCCTTGTATTTCAGGGAGTTTCCTCCTTGGCTCAGGGAATTATTGCCCAATGCAACTAGTATTACTAGAAACTCTCCCCACTAAAACGACTCTAAGAAAACACCTGAGCAGCCTATGGAAGTGGCTAAATAGGTACAGTTCTGTTATTAAAATATGTTATGTTTATGCATCTCAAGTACTGCAGCTAATACATGTCCATGAAACTGGCCAAATCTGCATAAATTGGCTATTTGCATTTGGTAGTAATATATTATATTTATCACGTAACATTACAGTTTGTGTTTAGCATTTCCAATAAGCTGACAGGTTTGGGAAGATCCCTCCCCAGATTGGTAAATCTTCTAGCATCTTGCTGTCCCCACATGGGTACATATATTAACAATGCTTTGAATCAATCGACTCAGGAAGATATTGTGAAATTTGGCATAACTGAAGTTTGGCATAATTTAAATCCAGGACTCAAGAAGAACAAGAAGAATAGTTGGGTTTATATCCCCCCTTTCCCTCCTGTAAGGAGACTCAAAGGGGCTTACAAACTCCTTTCCCTTCCTCCCTGACAACAAATACCCTGTGAGGTAGATGGGGCTGAGAAAGCTCAGAAGAACTGTGACTAGCCCAAGGTCACCCAGCTGGCTGTGCTGGAGTGAACAAGCTAAACAGAATTCCCCAGATAAGCCTCCACAGCTCAAGCGGTAGAGAAGGGAATCAAACCCAGTTCCTCCAGATTAGAATGCACCTGCTCTTAACCACTACGCCACTGCTGCTCTACTCATTAGGAAGTCTGAAAAGAGTGGAAATGGGGCACGAAAAGGAAAAATATGTACCCCCGCTCAATGGCTACCCAATGCTTTTACATCCTGCACGTGAGCTCCCAAAGACACCTGGTGGGTCACTGCGAGTAGCAGAGTGCTGGACTAGATGGACTCTGGTCTGATCCAGCAGGCTCGTTCTTATGTTCTTAATGGCTACCAATGGCTATCAGCTAGAAAGCAGATATTTGGTACAAATATAGTCCAATACATTTTCCCTTCCAAAACTCAGGTCATTAAGTCTGTCTTGCAATTGTAACATTAAACTGAATTATAGCAAAAGAGTTCGGCACAGATGAACTGGGCAGCTGATCTGCAGAACCAGCTTTAGGATGAAAAGCAGGGTTTGCTGTGGGAGCCAGCAACATATGCCAATCAACCATGTGCTCACTGCATTTACCAGCATGTGAGAATATAATTTGTAGCACCAAGCCTTTATTGGCATATAAGACAATGCAGGTAAAATACAGAGAAAAAAAACCAAAAACAATCCCCAAAGAGAATGATAGCAAAGAATCTCTTAATAACAGAGTGACACGATAACGGACACAACAAAGAACTATCCTTTAGGGCAGTGATGGTGAACCTTTTCGAGACTGAGTGCCCAAATTGCAACCCAAAACCCACTTATTTATCACAAAGTGCCAACGCGGCAATTTAACCTGAACCCCCTCGAGCAGGGGCCAGCCTGTTGTAGCCTCCAGCAAGTCCCACATGCGCCGCTCTGCACCTCCCTTTGCATCTTTGCCACCTCTGCCCCCCCCCCCCGGGCAGCAGCCACCTGGAGCACAGGCACCAGGCCCGCCAGCCTCCCTGCTCACTGATGTGCATGCACATCCAGTCCAGTGGCCCAGGCCAGCCTAGATGTGTGTGGGGGAGGCGCGATTTCCCCCCACATGACGAACTCTGTGCGCGCGTGCCCACAGAGAGGGCTCTGAGTGCCACCTCTGGCACCCGTGCCATAGGTTCGCCACCACTGCTTTAGGGTGTATAATTTCTAGTAAAAACTTGGCCACCAATTCACAAACTGCAAGGATTATTTAGCAAGTATAACACCTTTTGAGTATCTGAAATCCTGTCACAGTTCGAGGGAAGAGCATTTGACTATTTTCCCCTAATTCCCTCATATTTAGTGCAATAGAAGAGGGAATAGGTTAAAGTTTCCAATCGATTAGAGTTACAGGAACAGAATCTCTTCGCACCCTCTATTTTTAAAAAATCTACCATATAGCAGCGCTGAAGGCAGGACATTGAACCTAACCCACGATCTAGATCTCCTAAGGCTAGGATTATGCATATGTCATCTGCTATGCGTTCCCGTTTAAATGGTATCGAGGAGCTAAGGGGGGGGAACATGTTTTGGATGCCGCTGAGAATATAACTTTAACTCTGTCCGACCACTTTGTCACTCCATGCATCAGAGTGTTACTTCTAATGTGCCACAGTCTCATTCATATTTCGGTGGTTGCACAAAGAAACGTTCCGCAGAACTGACGTTATTGCTTCACATGCGCCTAACACATAAGTTTCCCATG
The DNA here is from genome assembly GCF_021028975.2 of Sphaerodactylus townsendi. Lineage (NCBI taxonomy): Eukaryota > Metazoa > Chordata > Lepidosauria > Squamata > Sphaerodactylidae > Sphaerodactylus > Sphaerodactylus townsendi. The sequence continues at coordinate 115,374,271 of NC_059430.1, forward strand.
AAACACACAGGCCACTTATGCAAGCACTACTTACCCCGTATTTGCACTGGGGTTTTCCCCACATAATTTTGTCTACACAACCATTCTCCCTCTGCAAAATGTCTCTAGCTGAGCCAACCCACCATTTTGCCCACCCAACACTTCCTTGCTCTTTCCATGCAACCTCCATTTGCCTGCCACTTAATGTGGAGGGGAGGGGGGGATCATCTTTGGTCCAGCATTACTTCGTTAGACCTTGTCAATTTCACAAATCTTCCTAACAATAGACCTTCAGCATTAGAATGGGATTTTTGTTTTTAAGCCCTTCCGAATATTTCAGAAATGGTGGCCCAAAGGTTAGATAGAACTGCTGTGGTGTGGGTGGGGGAAAGCAGAAGAAAGCCTAATGCACACAAGCCTCCTTCACTTTCACTGCGAAGGGAGAGAAAAAGTCATGTTTAAACAGGTTTAGGAAACCATGGGGATTCTCTGATCTGAGGGCGGGGTGATCAGCCAAAGAGGGGAAAACACGAATAACCAAGAATCAAATCTGAAGGGGATATACGCTCAATCTGAAGGAGTTCACACATGCATTCAAGTCCTCAAAACTATATTTGGCTTTGTAACAGACCAGCAGAGTGCCCATGGAGGCTGGATCACTATGGCAAATGAGGCTTTGCCTCACAGCGCCCTCCTGCTTGCCTCTTCACTATTCTGAACAGTGGGGGGATTTGGGGGGGGGGGTTTACAACAGGTGTTAGTACTCATGTATCAGGCTGCCCTCATTTCCATCGATTCTCTCTTAGGATTTGGGACACACACACACACACACACACCGAGATGTTGGTACTTAGTAACAGTGAATATTACCACAGAAAAGCCCCGATCCGCAGCAAATTGTCTAGGAGATGGCAGGCCGCCAGCTATGTTGACAAGTTGTTTACAGCTCCGTCAGTCCAAAAGAAAAAGCCAAGAATACAATTCACGGGACGCCTTTCATCAGCACTAACCCAATGGCATGTAACATGCCAGTTCTGTAATCAGCTGCTATCTCGTCTAAGGCTGGCAGGTAGGGGTGGGGTGGGAATGTCCTGTCTCTTTAATAGAAGATTAACATGCAGAAATTTGCAAGAGGACCTTCTCACGGCGTGGAGCTAAACAACATCCAATGTCGTAAGAACGGTTAGGCAGGTAGGGGGAAATGGTGCCTTTCCTTGCTGGGAGACCAAAGTGTCCCGGCTTGGGCAGCCAAGCAGAGGTTTCAGGTTACAGCAGGGAGCTCAGTCTAGCCCAGTGATGGCGAACCTTTTCGAGCTCGAGTGCCAAAATTGCAACCCAAAACCCACTTATTTATCACAAAGTGCCAACGCGGCAATTTAACCTGAATAACCCTCTCGAGCAGGGGCCAGCCTGCTGTAGTCTCCAGCAAGTCCTACATGCACCGCTCTGGGCCTCTCTAGCATCTCTGCTGCCTGCCCCCCCCCCCCCCCGGCAGCAACTTACCTGGTTATTGCACAGGTACCAGGCCCGGCCAGCCGAAATCCTCCCTGCTCACTGAGGGGCACGCACATCAAGTCCAGCGGCCCAGGCCAGCCTAGATATGTGGGGGGGGGGGCAATTTCCCCCCCACATGATGAACTCTGTGCGCGTGTGCCCACAGAGAGGGCTCTGAGTGCCACCTCTGGCACCCGTGCCATAGGTTCGCCATCACTGGTCTAGCCTGAGAGTGTGTTAAACAATAACATTAATACTAACAACAACAACAATAATAATAATATCAAAACAACAGCTAGAAGGACCTGCTTAAAAGTTGGCAATCCTTGTCTTTGACTCAGCAAGTATTTGCCACCATGTATACATTTGGCAGGAAACTACAGATCTTCCTGGATCCCTAATTTACTGATAGCTTTAGTTCTACTCCACTGAGTTTTTGCAGGAACACACAAAAGGAGCAATTATATCATTCGCCTCTCTTTCATTTTATTCTCACAGTGACCCTGTGAGGTGGGTGGGGCTGAGTGCATGTAAGACCCGGTTCAAGGTCCAGTAAGCTTCTATGGTTGAGCGAGGATTGAAACCCGAGTCTCCCAGAACATAGCATGACACTCTAGCACAGACCTGGGCATTATACGGCCCGGGGGCCACATCCGGCCCGCCGGATGACCCTGACTGGCCCGTATGACAGACCGGGCCCTGGCCTAAGAGGACCTGTTTAGAACCGCACTGCTCATTCTTCCGCTAACCCTCCCCCTTCCCCCCTCACCTTGCCACTGCGCCGGAAAGGGCCTCTGAGAAAGGCTTACTCTCTTTAAGCAGTGGCTTCTGGGGCGTTTCCCTCATTTGAAAGTCCCGCTATAGCCGCTTGCCTTGGCTGCCAGCTTCTGGCGGGCTTTCAAAAGCGCCTTCAAGCCTTGCTGGGGAGCGAGATGCCTTTGAAAGCCCCGCAGAAGCCGGCTTCGCCTGGCTTCGCCAGCTTCTGCGGGGCTTTCAAAAGCGCCTCTTAAAAGCGCCTCGTGCCGCCCCTGCCTTGCTGTTGAGCTTAGGCATCTTGGAAAGCTCCGCAGTAGCCGGCAAACTAAGGCAACCGGCTTCTGCAGGGCTTTCAAAAGCGCCAGTCGATGCAAAAAGTAGGTCAAGGGACCAAGTCTCCCCTTAATTCTGCTTCTGATTTCGTCACAGTGGACAACTATGCAGGTAGATTAAGCCTGTGATTCTTTGTGCCAAGTAGTGTTGTACGCAGAACTGTTACCACTGATTCCAAGTTGATCTGTGCACCTGTCTGTCACTTATCAGCCCCTATGATGCAGAATTGAGTTCAGCCTTTTGGCCCGGCCCTCCACAATATTTTCTGTTTCTTATATGGCCCCATGGAAAAAATAATTGCCCACCCCTGCTCTAGCAGCTACACCACACTGCCTTAAGCCAGGGGTGGCCAACCTATGGTGCTCCAGATGTTCATGGACTACAATTCCCATCAGTCCCTGCCAGAAATTGGCCGTGCCAAATAAGGGGGGGGGAGAGATACTTTAATAATCAACAGGATACTTTTGCTAATTACAAAGCAATTTTTTGAGACAAAACAATTAACATTTAAATCAAAAAATGTACCAAATCATAGTAAGTTTCCTCCCATTTTAAGTATTCCCTGAGTAAGTTCTTCTCTTTGTTTTGCAGCAGCAAGTTCAGTCTAGTTGTTATTTCTATTTCATTTAACAATTTTATTTAGAAAGGTTAACGTGCACGGTTATAACACGAGTTTCTACAGCTCCTAAGCAGGCAGTGGGCCAGTTCTTCTTATTTAGAGGTCCCTAAAGTAATATACAGGTGGCTGGTAGGAGAAACTTTGCTATGCTGTGAGAATGAGTCCGGCGTGCCGCGTGGCTCAGGGCAAGTTCTTATAATACCCGAATAAAATCTTAGTTTTAAAAAAAGATCTCTGCCATTTTTCCAGCAGCATTGTGGATTTCATGGAATATCTGGTCCATCAACAACCCACCAGCTGATAAGCTGGACAAGTCAACAGATCGTACAAGCGAATCCTACGTCTGGTAAGAGTTATAAACATGAGTGGTGTTAATGAGGCAGTGGTATAATTCAGCATCTCTTCCTCCATTCAGCATGCTTGAATTTCTACATGGCATCCCAGGAATGCCTGCTTTCATTTAAAGCATAAAGCCCTGAAGACTTTGGATGTTTTTCTCTATTAACTGGCGTGGACACAATTCATCCACCAGTCGCTCCTGCACTGGAGGAGACCTTTGTAATACTTTCACACCCTGCATTTTTGTCTGCTTCATGTGTTTTAACTGACTGGAAATTCCTCTTATTTGTGAATCTCTAAGCTTCCATTCACCTAAGGTTGGCAATATAAATATTTATAAATTTATAAATATTTTACAAATATCTGGAGGTTATATATCTGGAGGTTTATAAATATCTGTAGATTTGAGGGTAGAGAATGGAGAATGGTGTTTAGACAGGGGGTAAGCTTGGGCGAGTATTTATTTATAATAAGTTATACCCCCATCTCATATTGCGTCTCTAGGTGGCTTACATAGGCTTAAAACAATGATAAAACCACAGTAAAGCATCATGAATAAAACACAACAATTAAAACAGGAATACAATAACATTAAAATAGCCCCAACCCCAGCATCTGTAGAAGGGGTTTCATATAGTCCACCTTCCAAAGCAACCATTTGCTCTCAAAGAGAAGTAGAATAAATGTTGTCAATAAAGAAATAAGTGATTCAGGTAACCTGCAGGTTGGCTACCCTATATTCTTCTCTATTGGATTTTCCCCACCTCTAGTGAAGAAGCCACTTTACTGCTTGTTGTGGGTTTTCTGGACAGTGTGGCCGTGGTCTGGTAGACCTTATTCCTAACATTTCGCCTGCATCTGTGGCTGGCATCTTCAGAGGTGTATCACAGAGAAAAGTCTGTTACACACTGTGTCCACAGACTTCTCTCTGTGATACACCTCTGAAGATGCCATCCACAGATGCAGGCGAAACGTTAGGAACAAGATCTACCACACCACGGCCACACAGCCTGGAAAACCCACCACAACCAGTTGAATCCAGCCATGAAAGCCTTCGACAATACAAGCCATTTTTACGCCACTCAAAGAAGCTGTGCCAAAACAGCAGCCCAGGTAAAGCCTTTCTTTAAACATTCAGATCCATAGGGCCCAGTACTGAGTTTTCAAGCACCAGCGTTTGACGGTGTGTGGTGATTTTGGTTTGTTCTTTACACTGTGATCCCCTAGATTTTTTTGGTCACCTGAAATCTGAAGCAGGGGTTCTTTTGGCATCCCATCTGCTGAGAGAAAGTGGGCAAGAGCCAGAATGCAGAGGCCATGGTTTAGAGCTTCTCTTCCAGATACAGCACTTCCTTGCATTCAAGGAACCTTCAGATTCCAGACCCACCCAACCCTGTTTGCTCAAGCCTCTAACGTCAACTGCACCTATCCACTGTTGCTGTCTTAACTATCTCACCTTTTCCAAACCGCCTTTTTAAAAACGATCAGTATATTGTCATTGTGAGCATTTTGCAGCTTCTCTGGCAAGGCCACCAAACGTTAAAAGGAAGGGTTTCCCATAATGTGTAGCGCTCACTTTCCTCAGCAAGAGATCTGTTCGGTTTTAATTGGTATTTATACTGAGTCCAGCCTTCTCTTTCTCAACTTTTCACTTTTGGGTGCCGGCTCAATCTACACATGCGAAAGAATTCTCCAGCATCTGACGTGTGGTTTGTTTTCCTGCACACACTTGCATATCTTCTATGCTTTAACTTTCCACCCTAAAGAGGAAAACTGTGGGGAACAGGAAAGGTGAGGATTCTGAACAAACAGTGCTGCTGGAATCCCTCCAGCAACCATGAAGGGGGAAACGGGCGGGTGGGGTACATGCAGACTTGTACGTGTAGGAAGACTTTTTTTTACTCCATTTCAAATTAAAGAATCCTTGTTTTTTAAATTCATACAATTTCCCCAACTGAGCTCTCCCTGCAACCTCTCTACTCAGGTAGTTGGATTTCATTTCCCTTTCTATTTACTGGAAGTCTTTGCTGCCTGACATAACTGTCTTTCATGTTTCAAATCCTCTTTGACCAATGAGAAGAGCAGGCTGTAAATGAAATTAGTAACACTTCGCTTTTCTCTCCAATGGGGTGCAAGCTTAAAACATGGTTCCATTTTATCCTCACAAGAACTATATCCTATGAGAGGTTAAACTGAGAAAGTCTGAGGTCACTTCTGAACAGAATAAATAGAACATCTTGTAGAAGTTTTTAAAAGAACCATTTTGGCTTTTTTTGTCTGTGCGGCACGGACAAAAAAAGCGTTGCCAGGGAAAGCGTTTCTTTTTCCAGCCTCCCCACCACTAGCTTTCACTTCTGTTTTCGCCGCAGCTTGTGCCCGCCATTTTTCCCCGCTTGTGATTTATGCCACCCACCACTTGGTGAAGGTTTCCCTCGGAGGTCTCCTCCATTTGAATCTCATCCGCCTGCCATTTCCTTGTAAAAAGTACATGAATAAAGTTAGTTTTGACTGCTGAGGTTGTTTTTCCTCTTTTTTGTTTTGTTTTGAGAGAGGTGTCTTCAAAGGTACAACAACAAAATATGAGAATCTGAAATATGAGCATATTTCAAGCATCGGTAACTTCGAAGCTGTGCAGAGTTCTTCCCCAAAACGTTTCTTTTAATGTCCTCAAAACATTTTATTTGTGCTGTGCAGAAAGCACCTGACTGGCCCAAAGTCATGCTTCAGGGCAGAGTGGGGATTCAAACCTGGGTCTCCAAGATCTCAGTTCAACACTGCACTGGCCATACCAGAGTCATGAGATACTTAGGCAAGGTAGGAATCCTGATACAGGAAAACCCAGCATGTTCACTGACATAAGAGAAGCCACACTGGATCAGACCCATGCCACACATAGTCCACAATCCAGCTTCCCACAGTAGAGGCCAACAGAAGGCTGGCCAACAATGAAATGTGTTTATTTTATTTACGTTATAGTCCGCCTTTCTCCCTGAGATTACACGGAATGAGTCAATCAACAGGATGAGACATTTTAAAAAACAGCGTAACAAGATCTGAGTTATAGAGCCAACCAGAAATGCGCGCAACAGAACTGAAGTCAAAGAAAATTGTTAACACGACATATTAAACGATGCAAAATTACTCAGTAGAATCCCACAGCTGTTGCTCCTAGAGCTAGAAAACAAAGATAGGCTGCTTTTGAACCTGGAGGTTCTACTGAATTGTCCAGGCTAATGAAGTGGTCTCCATGAATTTGCCTGATCTCCTTTTAAAAGCCAGCATGGCATCCAGTGGCCATGAATTCCAGAAGTTGATTACACTTTGAGAAAAACAGTACTTCTTTTTGGCTGGGCTGGTCCCAAAGCATATTTCCAGCATTCTGGCCAGCTGAAAAGTTCAAAAGGCCATTCAGTTTGCATCTCCAGCTATAGGCACACCCTCACTCTCACCTAACCCACCATGATATTCCCCTAAGAACTCAGAACAAGAAGCGGGTGGTTGCAATCAAACCACGTTAATTGCTGCACGCTGCGTGGCAGCATTCCAGTTTCTGTCTTCTGCTGCGATTATCAGCAGTGCAAGGGGAGTGAATTCCAGAAACAATGGAACGATGTGCCTCAAACCTCATCTGATCTTCACGTCCCCCCACCCGCCTCCTCCAAAAATCCTCCTTTGGCAAGGCTGCCCGACACGCCCTGTGTTGCTCCTTCTAAGTCTTGCCCTGTGTGCATTTAGCGAACAATCAGTCAAACATAGCAGCTGAATCCCCTGTGGAAATGAAATTACACAAATGGAGAATTTACAGTTCCACTAAGGACAACGTTTAAGTTGTTAGACAAACAGCCGGTCCTCAGGCAAAAATGCAGCAGGCTCCGGGTTGGAGGAACCGCACCTACAGCAGCTGAGAACCCATGAGCCTATTTCTCCGGTTCAACAGCCCCCAAACAATCACACCCTGCCTTTAACTTTCGGAAGCCCTAAGATTGACTGGCAGCTCAGTTAGCCTTGTTTGGCCAGAGCTTTCCAAGGATGGACAGCTAATCAGGGTCAGCCATTGCCAGTTTTTGGATGGGGGGACGGTCAAAGGGGACTAGCACTACTACATGGAGGAAGGTGATGGCAAACCACCTCAGCTCATCTCACACCTGAATCGTCCAGTCCAGGGGTCTGCAACCTGCGGCTCTCCAGATGTTCATGGACTACAATTCCCATCAGCCCCTGCCAGCATGGCCGCAGGGCTGATGGGATGTGTCGTTCATGAACATCTGGAGAGCCACAGGTTGCAGACCCCTGGTCCAGTGGAAGTGCTTGCCATGAGACTGCAGCAATTTGACAGCCAGCGTGGTGTAGTGGTTAAGAACAGGTGGATTCTAATCTGAGGAACCAGGTTTGATCCCCCACTCCTCCACCTGAGTAGCAGAGGCTTATCTGGTGAACCAGATGTGTTTCCACACTTTTACATTCCTGCTGGGTGACCTTGGGCTAGTCCAGGGGTCTGTAACCTGTGGCTCTCCAGATGTTCATGGACTACAATTCCCATCAGCCCTGCCACTTGGCCATGCTGCTAGGGACTGATGGGAATTGTAGTCCATGGACATCTGGAGAGCTGCAGGTTGCAGACCCCTGGGCTAGTCACAGTTACCTCAGGACTCTCTCAGCCCCACCCACCTCACAAGGTGTCTGTTGTGGGGAGTGGAGGGGAAAGGAGCTTGTAAGCCACCTTGAGTCTCCTTACAGGAGAGAAAGGTGGAGTATAAATCCAAACAACAACACCACCTCCTCCACCTCCTCCTCTTTTCCTTCTTGTATGTATGCTTTGCAGTAGGGGTCTCTCCACATTTCCTTGTTTACACGCAAGGAAGTATCCTGATGCTTCCCTGGAATCCAGTCACCATTTTGACTGCCTCCTGCTTTCGTGTTCCATGTTCCAGTGGCTGTTTACCACCTGTTTCTAAATTTAAAAGAAAAAGCCATTCCTTCAATTTATCGTTCTTGGGATAGATTGAAGGGGTTTAAATGAAAAAGAACCCCCAGAAATGCCAGCAGAGGATCTTGAGTGGGCTGGGGGAAGACGGGAAGGAGCAGAAAAGCAGAACGAAGCAAAACACATACTGCTTTGCTTTCCCTGCATAGACCAGGGGGAAATTGTGCTTTGCCTGCTCTTGGAAAGCGTGGAGCTTCTCTGATCTGTGGGGTGGTGAGTTTTGAAGAGGGGAAAACACATAGGCAATGGAGAATCTGACCCAAAGGTCATGTATGCTTGACCCAAAGAGACCAAACCTGCACAAAAGGCCTAAGATTTGACTGTGGAAAGTCCCGTTATCAATAAGGGGAATCACTCACACTCCCCACAGTTGATATCTCAAGGATAATTCTTCCTCTGTCACCAATTTGCAAAATATTACAGGATATAAATACAGGGCATCTCTCAGGCAGCATCTATGCAAGCCTTAAGGTGATTTTTTTACTGCAGTCAACATACACAACGGCTGTGTGATGTAGTGCCAGACTAGGATTGGGAAAGCTTTGGTTCAAACACCCTTCTCTACCAAGTTCTCTGGATGACGTGGAGCTAATCTAACCTACATCACAGGGTGGTTGTCAGGATAAATCATGGAAGGGAGAAAACTATGTATACAACCCTTGGGAGAAGGGTGGGATAAAAATGGAGAGGACTTGCTATCTTATTCTAGAAGTTGTTTTTAGTTCTGTTTCAGTGGTTATATATAGACATTATGAACTTCATCGAGAGCACTTTCACAAGCTGCAAATCAAAATAAGCATTCAGAATAGCACAGTACAGTCCTGAAGGACTGGCCACTCAGAATATCATTCAAGAAGGATATTGGCAAGATGGAACGTGTCCAGAGGAGGGCAACCAAAATGGTAAAAGGTCTGGAGTCCACGCCCTACGAAGAGAGGCTTAGGGAGCTGGGGATGTTTAGTCTGGAGAAGCGAAGGTTAAAGGGGGGACATGATAGCTGTGCTTAAATATTTGAAGGGGTGCCATGTTGAAGAGGGAGCAAGCTTGTTTTCTGCTGCCTCAGAGACTAGGACACTGAGTAATGGATTCAAGGTGCAGGAAAATAGATTCCACCTAAACATTAGGAAGAACTTCCTGACCATCAGGGCTGTTTGACAGTGGAATTCACTGCCTCGGAGAGTGGTGGGGTCTCCTTCTTTGGATGTTTTTAAACAGAGGTTGGATGAACATATGTCGGGAGTGCTTTGATTGTGTGTTCCTGCATTGCAGGGGGTTGGACTTGATGGCCCTTGGGGTCTTTTCCAACTCTGTGATTCTATGAATGCAAGGAATCATATGAAAAACTCCCTTTAAAAAAACAGACAGTATTTCAAAGTGAAAGTTTCTTGCCTAATCTTGTCCTTGGAGGGTCAGTTTTCCAGGCACAAGGATTTTTTTTCTTTTAACATACAGGTGCTTTTCAAACGTGCAGTTTCCAGTCTACTACTCAGACAGGGAACTACTTTGCCCAGCTATGCCACATTTCTTTTTTCCCAACACGTGAAAACAGGGTCTTAGAATCACAACAGGGAGAAAGGGTGAACACCACAAAATCAATCCTCCCCTCTCCACAACAAGCCCATCCACGTGTCCAGACACCACACACTCAGGCGCCAATACCTGTTCTGCAGAGACTTCGATATGCGGGCTGTTCGCAGCTTGCATTGCAACACACCTCGTCCACCCACCTGCTTCTCTTGTTTGTAGCCCTGATTATATAGCAACCGCTGTCAACCGAAAGTGGTTCTTGACGTTATCCGAACAAGGCGCTCTGCACTGCAAACAGTGAACAGCCCACAATACGTCCCATTCAAAAAGGCTACCAGGATCGTTCGTCTCGTTCCAGCCAAGCCCGCCGAAAGCCCGGCCACAAAGCACAGTTTCCTGCCTTCCATTTTGCTGGTCCGGGAAATCCACGGAATCATCTCCTTCGCTGGGCACGCTTTTCAGAAGGGCCCTTTCAGTAAAGTCAGACTCAAGAATCAACCTGTACTGTACGCTCCAGGTGGAACAAGACGCTTCGGGACACTCCCAGCCAGTTACAGAACTACCTGGTCCATAAACTACCAGCAGTTTTGGACATGAATTTCTGCACACGAGGACGATTCGTGCCTCCACATCCTGGCTTAACAGGCCTCCAGCCAGCAAGAGACACGAAGCAGATTCCTTAACCCACATGCTTCTTAAAACTGTGCAGATTCATTAATCCAGATGTTTCTTTAAAACACGCCGATCCATGAATTCAGATGTTTCCTTAAAACACCCAGATTCACTAATCCAGATGTGTGTGTGTGTGTGTGTTTAAAATAAATACGCTGCCCTCCGCTCCCCTGCGCTCAATCTGGAGCACATGCTCTGTTTGGAAGCGTAACCGCTAAGCAGCCCCACCCTGCAAGAAGCATAGCGGGGGGGCAGAATACCAAACTGGGAATTATTGGGCGGGGGGGTAGGGAGAAAGAGGCAGATTGCTTCTTGCTTGCAACTCCAGACTCAAAGCCCAGGCCCGAGGCCACGCCTGGTTTGCAAGCCCGGAGAGTGGAAAAGTCAGGCGCCGAGCCTGGTGCAATCGCGGGGTGGCTCCGGCCCGCCTGATCGACCTGATCCGGTGCACGGATCTCTCCCCTTCCCCTCCCCCGCCCCCGGGCCAACCCTGACGTGTCCCCAACCCCCCCCCCCCCATCGCAACTCACCCATTCCAGGGCCTTGATGAAGCCCAGCGGCTCCTTGGCGGGTCCCAGGTTAAACTGCAGCCCGGACATTTTCTGCAAAGAGAGAGCAAACAGAAGGAGGAGAGGAGGTGCGTCTGCAGCCCGGGGAGGGAGGAACGGGGAGGGGAAAGGGGAACCAGCTCGGGCCGCCGCCCGCCTCCTACCTGAGTCACTCGCTCCATGCTTGGACTGCCCGTTCCGGGGCCGCCACCGACGCGCCGCTGCGCTCACTCCGCCCCGGGACCGCCCAGCCAGGCCAAGGGGCCGAGCGCCTCTGCCCCGTTGGGTCGCCTGCAGCCCGCGCCTCTTGCAACTCCCGCCCCTTTCCCCCGGTCAGTGCTCCCCAATGGAGTTTGTTTTATGGCAGGACACGGGGTTGCCATCTTCCAGGGGAGCTCTGGGATTCTGTCTGGCTCAAAGAACTATAAAACTATACCTTTAATAAAACTATAAAACGATACCTTTAATAGAAATAATGAAAAAGTACTGTATCGAATAACCCAACTACCAACAGTGAAGAATAATCCAAAACGTGGGTCACACATTACAAACAGAAAAGAGATCCCAAAATATACACGAAGCTTGTCCTCTGTGTATATTTTGGGATCTCTTTTCTGTTGGTAATGTGTTATCCACGTTTTTGATTATGTTGGGTTATTTGATAAGAGTACTTTTTCATTATTTCTGTTAAATATTAAATTATAACAATATTTTATTAAAATATTAATTATTTCTGTTAATTATTTCTATTAAAGGACAAGTTTTATGTACATTTTGGGATCCCTTTTCTGTCTGCAATGTGTTATCCACGTTTTCGATTATTCTTCATTGTTGGTAATTGGGTTATTTGATACAGTACTTTTTAATTCTTTCTTTCTTTTCATTCTTTCATTATTTTATTAAAGGTACAGTTTTAACACTGTTCTTTAAGCCAGACAGAGGTATTTTTTCCGCAGTAGCCATATTGTTTCTGACTCACCTTGTATACTGAGGTCTGGGATTCTCCTGGAATTGTAGCAGAATAATGCACTTTCAAACTGCTTTCAGTGCTCTTTGAAGCTGTGCGGAATAGCAAAACCCACTTGCAAACAGTTGTGAAAGTGGTTTGAAAACGCATTATTTTGCCTGTGCGGAAGGGGCCTAAATGACGGGGATCGATTCCCCCAGAAGAGATGGTAGCTTCAGAGGGCAATCTTTACACAACCGGCTGAGTGGCCTCCTTCGTACTTTATTTGTTTAGGAGGATTATATGCCACTGCCGCCATTCAAATACATCCCAGGACAGATTACACAATCTAAAAAAGCATGTAGCGTTACAATAACAACATCTTCCTGACTGATAAAATCTCCTAAAAGACATACTTAAAAACTATTAACCAATGGCCCAAAACGCCACCCTATCAGGTGAAGGGCAAGTTCCCCAAACATCCAGTGGTCTGGAGGTGGAGGAGATCAGGTAGTCAAATGCCCCTGCAAAAATGACCACCTTAACCAGGTGCCAAAAGGTGTATAATGTCGGATCTGTATTTTACCCCCCCCCCCCCAATTTCTAGAAACTTCCCAAAGCAGAGTTGTTAGAATATTTGGCATTCCTAGGGATTCTTTCAATAAATCCTTGCAGGAGTAAGATAGCTGCATTTACACGGTTGTTTCTGTTGGTGCAGGGCAGGTGAGCTGCTCATACATTAATTGGGGGTCACCTTCCTTTTTTGCATATAATGGTGTATGCTTTTGACTCCTCCCTTTTTTTACCCCTTTACCATATTGTCCTGCTGCTCTTTTCTCCTTATGGTGTTTTGTTGATGCTGTTTTGCTGTTTGTTTCAATGTGTGCTTTTGTTTGCTTGCTTGTGCATTTTTGCACATGATTCTTTTTGTCTTCCTCTTTTTGTTGTATATATTTTGTAGCCTAACTTTTTTATAACTGGAATCCTAATAAAGGATTGTTCCTTTTTAAACTCTGTTGCGTTTTTACTCTGCTAAGAACTGGGTAATTTCAGTTCTTCTATCAGGAACAAAACTCCAGTGCTATTTGTCAGGAGTTTTTTTTGGGGGGGGGGAGGGGTATGCTTAGAAGATTCAATGGATGCATCTTTGCCCAGCCATTAGGCATCTTCGCCTTTTGAACTTTTCATTTCAAACACCCGGTTGTCACAGATGCCCCAGGATGTGGTGGCAGCGGTGGCAGGGCACTCCAAAGACACAGGGAGCGACCATGATGAATCAACAGGGTTTAAAGTGAACACAAAGCAACTCAATTGTCAGCTGAGCCAATTGATGTATCTGGAAGAATGGCTTCCAAGCGTTTGTTGATGCAAAGCAGTAAGGTCCCAAGAGGTTGTCAGTGCCTATCTTGTTTTAAATTGTGTGTACATATACAAATATGTGCATGTGTGTAAAGTGAGGTCAAGTCTCAGTGGACTCCTGGCCACCCCATCTGGCCTGGGCCTATTAACTTTGCACAGGCCTGCCTGTCCTTGTTTTCTTCTGCTGCTATAAATAAATACAAAACCCAAATCTATGTGACACCTTTTATATACCCCAACCCAAATAACAAAGCATGCTTACTAATAAAACAGCTGGCCATCTGGCTTTATCTGGATATACATTGGAACAGCCCAGCTTGTGAAAGACAGTGCCATCCTATACAGAGGTAGTCTTGTCTAATTTAGTCAATTTCAATAAGCTTAAACTGCAGAATAGGTGCCTAGGATTTCACTTTAAAGTATGTAATTATCTTTTCCCTATCCAAGAACATGGAAAGTTTAAACTCAAACAAATATACTTTTATTTATTTATTTATTTATTTATCTATTTATTTATTTATCTATTTATTTATTTGCCTTTTAAATGCCCCACCCTCCTCCCCCATGAGGGCCCATTGGATCGCATTGTGGATCACATAGTCCTCGTCTCCATTTTATCTGCACACCAACCCTGTGAAGTAGATTAGGCTGACCAAGTAAGTAACTGGCCCAAGGTCACCCAGAAAGCTTCCGTGGCAGAATGGATATTCGTACCTGGGTATTCCACATCCTAGGACAACACTCTGACCATTACACCATTCTGCATTTACATACGCTGTTCCACAGAAACATGATAGCAGGGTTATATATTCTTCCGCCATAGAAGAAAACATACCGGACCATTCTGCATTTACATACGCTGTTCCACAGAAACATGATAGCAGGGTTATATATTCTTCCGCCATAGAAGAAAACATACCGGACCTTCTTTGTTGTAGAATCTCTGCCTGAGTCCTAGTGCCTACCTAGCCCTGCTCCACACCTTCCGTTCGAGAGGAAAAACACATTTTGGCATAAATGCTCTTGTAGGAAAGTGCCATGCTCAATAATGCACAAAATAATGGTTTTGACAAAGGCAGCACGTAAAAATGAATGATAATTCTCATACTCGTTCAGGACTATATTCTAATGCGGAAGTATACAATTTTATCCACTTCCATAGTACAGTGGATTTGGATTCAAATGTATACTCCGCAGCAAAGCTCACTGGGTAGCTTCTTGCTAGTCAGACATTCTTGATGTACACTACCTCACAGAGTTGTTAAGGAAAATTAATTTGAAGGAGGGAAATAGTGTGAACTCATTTGGGTCACCATCAGGAAGGAAAAAACGGGGTCTAAATTTTAAAAAGCAACGGGGAAGCACTGAAATAAAAAAGGAATGCTTGCTTACAAAACAACCTGGGACAGACCATGATGAAAAGTCAAGAGGAATCACAATGTTTAAATGCCCTTTTAAAAAAAGAACTCCCTGCCAGTACAAAAACGAGCAAGTCAGAATTCTCAACCCCTTACTTAAAAGAAAACCTCCCTGTATGTCAAAAACCTAGCTCCTCATCCTGTAGACCAGATATATGTTAGCCTACTTTACCTCACACACTATTTTATCTGTTATATATCAGCAGAGTTTAAAGCGGAGCTACTCTGATAAGATGAGAAGGTCTATAGTCTTCTTGCAACTCACTGCAACCTTCTACCACTCTTGGAAAAGAATACTCTCCACTCAAGATGTTCTTTCCATAGGAAGGTTTTTACTTTAGCAGTTGCAAGGTTACACAAGTCTATGTTATACAAGACTATTAAGCTATACAGAACTCTTCAGCTAGAACAAAGTTGAACACATACGCTCTGAATTCAGACTCTATCTCTAACAATCTGAACTTAGCATAGCATATACAATGCATACATCCAACAGGATACTTTCCCCCCGCCCCAGCATCAGTCTCTCATTGGTCTAGACCAGTGATTCCCAACCAGGGTTCCGTGGTACCCTGGGGTGCCGTGAGCATGTCCCAGGGGTACCGTGGCAACACTACCAGCCCCCCTCACTTTTGCAGTGTCTTCTGCTGGTGCCAGCAAGGACATGGAGCTGGCCCAGGGGGCAGGACCTGCCGCAAAGTCAGCAGCTACTTCCCGCCCCACAGTGCTTCCCTTCACCCTGGGAGGAGAAGTTAGTGGGGGATAGGGGTGGCAAGAAGGGGCACTGGGAGGGGAAGGTGGGGGGGGGGGTGGCAGGGGTACCATGAGATATGAAGAGTGAGGTCAAGGGTACCGTGACGTCGAAAGTGTTGGGAAACACTGGTCTAGACAGTTACAGTTGAACTCACCAATCATGTTAAAGGTTAACTGCTCCTTCGCCCCTAGACTGACTGTCTCCATCCTTGGGGTTGGCAAACTTCTGCTAACTTCAAATGACCCTCTAGTGAACCTTTCTTTTTTATATATATCATGACATTATCGTCCTGCTCCTTGGAGGAAACATAGTCCCAAAAACACTTTCCTGGAAAGTAAGCGTCACTTCATCAAATGGGACTGATTTCTTGCCTAGGATTTCTTCCATAGTAACAGAACTCCCAACTAATCCCCACTGGTTTACATTAAGCTACCAAATGCGGAAAGAAGAAGAGTTTGGATTTATATCCCCCCTTTCTCTCCTACAAGGAGACTCAAAGGGGTTTATGAGCTCCTTTCCCTTCCTTTCCCCACAACAGACACCTTGTAAGGTAGGTGGGCTAAGAGAGTTCCGAACAAACTGTGATTAGGCCAAGACTACCCAGCAGGAATGTTGGAGTGGGGAAACAAAACCATTTTGCCAGATAACAGTCTGCCACTCAGGTAGAGGAGTGGGGAATCAACCTCAGTTCTCCACCTGCTCTTAACCACTACACCACTGCTAGTGTAGAAAATGAACAAAGCACTTCACACATTGTGACCTTGAACACCACTGTAAGACTTCAATTTCCTTGCCGGGTTGTTTTTTGCATACCTTCCTGTTAGCTCTGCATTCAGGAAGGCATGCAAAACTGTCAAAGGGCATTTTTGCCGCTCTGGCTGTGTTCCTTTTAGATAATTGTTTAGCTCGCTGCTGGATTGTGTTTGATGCAGTTACGACTCCTTATTGTTTGATACACTGTCATGAGTCCAAGGAGGTAAGGCAAGGCAGGATAAGAATATTTTAAATTAATCAATATTTTGTTTACAAACCTTTACACCTTTACACCTGCCCTATACTACAGACAACTATTAGTCTTCCCCTAACTTGTAGACCAGCGATGGCGAACCTTTTCTGCAACCCAAAACCCACTTATTTATGGCAAAGTGCCAACACAGAAATTTAACCTGAATACTGAGGTTTAGTTTAGGAAACACGGTTGGCTCCGAGGCATGCGTTACTTGGGAGTAAGCTTGGTGGTAGTCGGTGGCTTTGCTTTGAAGCAACTGTGCAACGCTTTGAACAGGTGAATCACGATCCTAGGAGGGTTTACTGAGAAGCAAGCCCCCCCCACATGACAAACTCTGTGTGCGCGTGCCCACAGAGAGGGCTCTGAGTGCCACCTCTGGCACCCGTGCCATAGGTTCGCCACCACTGTTGTAGACTGTGAGTGAGGAATGGAAGATAAGAAAGGAGCTCATTTTGATCATTATATTTAGTCTTTCATTTTACCGCTGCTTTTAAAGGTCTTAGCTGTTTTTATTTGTACATGATGGTTATTATGTTGTACACCGCCCAGAGCCCTTAGGGGATGGGGCGGTATAAAAAACTGAAAAATAAATAAATAAAATAAATAAGAGCTGAGAGGCTTGTCTGAGACTGCCTAAGTGAGTTTATGGGAAAGGGAAGATTTGAACCAGGAACATCCCAGATCACAACTCTTTCTCTTGATAATTATGCCAAATTACCCTACACTGGACAAAGCTACAGAATGACCTAGAACAGGGATCTCCAACCTATGGCTCGCCAGAGGTTTATGGACTGCAATTCCCATCAACTCTGCCAACTGGTCATGCAGGTGCACTCTAACCTGGAGAACCAGGTTTGATACCCCACTCTGCCACTTGAGCTGTGGAAGCTTATCTGGTGAGCCAGATTAGCTTGTGCATTCCAACGCATGCCAGCTGGGTGACCCTGGGCTAGTCACAGTTCTTTTGAGCTCTCTCAGGCCCACCTACCTCGTAGGGTGTTTGTTGTGGGGGGGGGGGAAGGAAAAGGAGATTGTAAGCCCCTTTGACTCTTCTTACAGGAGAGAAAGGGGAGATATAAATCCAAACTCTTCTTCTTCTTGGCACTGTCAGCTGCTATAAGGTTATCAACCTCCAGGCAAAAGCTGGAAATCTGGAATTACAACTGATTTCCAGATGACAGATACAATGCTGAGATTCCCTACCAACCCCACCCCAAATCCTGCCCTTTTCAGGTTCACCTCCATATCTCCAGAAAGTTCCCAATCCAGAGCTGGAAACCCTAAGCAGCTACCTAATTTTAAAAAGTTGCAGACTTGCAAGTGGAAGTTCTTTTGCGTCATCAGCCTCACATTTAAATCAGGCCTCAGTCCCCTGGGGACTTACTCCCTATCAAAACCACATGCCCTGACCCAAATGGCCAGGCTCACTCAATCTTGTACACCAAGCAGGGGCGGCCCCGGTTAGCAGTTGTGTGGGAGATCTCAGAGGATGTCCAGAATTGCTTAGGTGGAGGCAGGCAATGGCAAACCACCTCCAATCATCTCTTGCCTTGAAAATGGTACATGGTCGCCATAAGTTAGCTGTGACTTTACGGCACGGTCCATCCCCACAAAGGCCTCACATCTTTGCAATGGCAGAATCTTAGCAGGGAAAATTGCATTGATGTAATTATTCTGATTGCTCATTTGTGCATTTCTGTAAAACATATTGCTTATTGTAGTAGTGCACTGCCGACCCAGCAGCGCCGTGGTAGAACGTTGGGACGCCAACGGACCTGCGGCCTTGCCGGTCGCATCGCACCCCCACTCCTCATCCCCCCATGAGTCACGGGTCATGAACTGTCTGGCTCAATCACCGGGCGCAGGGACAATGGTCTTGCCCCCAGGTGAGGATTAGGCTCAGACGCTTACGCTCCTCTCCGCACGTAGCCAGATGAGATCATGCATCACATGATGATCTCCCCTGACCCTCCCGCCTCCTGTTCTCCCGGAACTCCCCCCCCCCCGTCCCTCCCTCCCACACTGCCCCCGAGCAGTAACAATAAAAGGTGCAAAGCAGGAACCGGGCAGGACGGGAGACTCGCTTAGGAACACGGGACTCCGGGTCCCGCTGCTGGCGATCTCCACCAGGGATGTTATCTCCGCTGCCTCGCCTGCTCTCTTTAATGCTGACCGCTGTAATGCATCTACAGCTTATCTGTTTTTAATCGAGTTGCGGTCGGTTGTTAGCCAGCCTGGTGTCGCTCTGGAGAAACTGAAATAAAAAGGAAATATAAATTCAAAAAGCTCAGCCTGTAAATGTTCCTGTTTCAAAGAGCAATTCCTAAAAGTCCTCTTTTTGTCAACAGAGTTTACTCCCGGGAACGATCACAGTTTTACACCAGTTCATACAGCTGAATGCAGAGGCAGCTGAAAGCAGAGGGGTTAGAATGGCCTGCACCAATTGAGACTTTAAGGGCCCCCTTTTTGGAATGTTCCCCAATATTTAAATAAAAACATCTCTGCAAACAGAACGGCAGCCCAACAAGCAGAACGTCTTGGAGGAAAAGTGATAAGAAAAAGTACAAAATGAAAAGTACTGAATAGCCACGTACAAATATTTGAAGGGATGTCATGTTGAAGAGGGAGCCGGCTTGTCTTCTGCCGCTCCAGAGACTAGGACAAGGAGTAATGGATTCAAAGTGCAGGAAAAGAGATACCACCTTAACGTTAGGAAGAACTTAAGAGGAGTTTTAATAGTCGGATGCCATCTATTTTAAATTTAATTGGGTTTGATAACTGAATGCTGCATTTTAAGTCTTAACTTTGTATTTTTGCTTTTATTTGTTTTGTCAGTGTTGTACACCACCCTGAGCCCTCCGGGGGAGGGAGGTATAAAAATGAAATAACAAGCAAATAAATAAATAAATAAATAAATAAATAAATAAATAAATAAATAAATAAATAAATAAATAAATAAACAAACAAACAAACAAACAAACAAACAAACAAACAAACAAACAAACAAACAAACAAACAAACAAACAAACAAACAAACAAACAAACAAACAAACAAACAAACAAACTATCTGACAGTAAGGGCTGTTTGATGGTGGAATACGCTGCCTCGGAGTGTGGTGGAGTCTCCTTCATTGCCGGTTTTGAAACAAGACCATCTGTCAGGACTGCTTTGATTATGTGTTCCTGCATGGCAGGGGGTTGGACCGGATGGCCCTTGTGGTCTCTTCCAACTCTATGATTCCAAAGAAATAATAAGACAAATTTGCAGACAGAATGAGTTCATTAAGAAGGAAAGCACACAAACACATTGGTAGCAGCATATTTTAACCAGAAAGGAAACAGGCAGAAGAGAAAAGAAAAAGATGTTCCTGGAATGAATCGAAAGGCCAAGTCTGAACTTGAATTCTTACAGTCTCAAAGTGGAAAAGACAATGGGCTACACACAGGCAGAGCCCAAGCCTATACATGTTTATTCAGAAATCCCGCCGAAATATATGTTCTTTTGTAAAGCATGCAGCATAAATAGCTTTAATCGGTGGTTCTTGTTTTACAGTGCAATCCTCCACTCCCACACTCCCCAAAACCCCTGGAAATAAATTATTTAGAGTGGGTTACACTTTTATTATTGTTATTAGCCTGATTTTCAGTTGTGTTTCTCACCGGCGCTCAAGGACAATTACAAATATGATGAGAACTATTCAGTCAATCAGGCAATGAATGACAAAGCATGGTTTAAAAAAAAAACCTATTTTCATCTAATAGCAAAAATTTCTGGTTAAACAGAAGAAGGCAATGAGCCTGGATTGGATCACGGGTATGGGAAAGGCTGTTCAGTCAATCAGCAGACTGTAACAGAGGATAAAACAGTTCTGTTTAGGGGCAGAGAGTTTAAATGAAACAAAATAACGTGGAGGGCTTGGTTGAAATCTTGTTACAACCAAAAAAAAGCAAACAAAAATATCAATAAGGCAACAAAACAACAAATGAATGTAAAATTTCATCTCTTATACAATTATTCACCTTGGAATGAAAAGCCGCCCCATGGCACTTTTAACAGAACTTCTGCCAACTTGGTCTGACTTCAGAGGGGCGGGCAGTTCTAGTCCAGGATGGAGTCCAGCACAGTTACGATGCAAAAGTATGCAGTTTACTCCAGTCTGAATCCATTGATTTCAACAGGTTTAGACTGGAATAATTATGCATTTGATTGCACTGTTCATCTGGAATTCTCGAAAGTGCTACAAGATTCCTTTGGTTTCCCCCTCAATTATGTCAAGTTAGGTTTAATTAGTCAACTTACAAAGAAGAGTAGGAACAGAACTGAGCTAATTGAAATTGAGTACTGTATCTTCCAGCCAAATGTGAGCTACAAAGGATCGCAATAATTTTTAATAAACCACGCATTCCTAAAGCAGTGCTGGAGAGGAAAGTGTATCTACAATCCTTTAACAAATACCAAGAAAGGGTATTCTGAGACAATTTATTCTACCCATTATTTGATGACATAAATTCAAAAGGTAATGATGAATCTGAAACTTTGCCAGGGCTCTCTGATGCACCCAAAGGAGAGCCAGCAAACTCTGAGACTCTGAGTCAAAGGAAGTGCACAGACCCAAACAGCTTTCTGACCCAGGAGGCAACAATAACTCTAAATTCTTTGAACTAAATACAATCTAAAAGAGTCTTCAAATGACATCAAAGCACTTTCAAAATCCACAAACCCCTCACTTCAAAAGAGTGTCCCAGTTGGTACATGCACATCAAACGATAATATTCTATCCCCTCTTTGGACAGTGACACCTGGGCCTTGGGCAGCATCTGCCTCAGTCAGCACAAGACATCTGCAGTGAAGATTTCCACAGTGAGCGACAGCAGGTAAAAGCTTTTTATCACCAGCAAGCAACTCTCACAAATCATCTGAATTCTATGAGCCCGGGCACATGGGCACAACATCCAATTCATCCCCAACTCAATTCGAATGGCAGTATATTTATTGATCACTATGGGTCCCTTAACAAAATAATACTGATTGACTGACAGCTCTTTGACCTAGTCAACAAATTAAAATCATGTTGTGGAACATAGCAGGCTAGAAAAATATGTTACCATTTTTAGCTGGTCAGTATTCTCAAAGGACAGGGGTGTTGGAGCTGGCCAGAGTATGGAGGAAGGGAGTCTGTGGAGTGTCCTCTGCATTTCTCTGTTGTACTTAGAAATCTTCTGGCCTATATTACTTACTCTAAAGCTATAAAGCATCCCGGGGTACTGACACTGTTTGCATACCAAAGTCAATTGATGAGCCTTAAGTGTGAATAATGCTGCAATTGTTGTCTTAAACAAGGCAGCACATCTGTTAGGAGTTGCAAGACCTGTTAGATCTCAAGGATGAGGCGTATAAAACATGCAGATAAGAAGAAGAAGAAGAAGAAGAAGAAGAAGAAGAAGAAGAAGAAGAAGAAGAAGAAGAAGAAGAAGAAGAAGAAGAAGAAGAGTTTGGATTTATATCCCCCTTTCCTTTCCGCAGGAGACTCAAAGGGGCTTACAATCTCCTTGCCCTTCCCCCCTCACAACAAACACCCTGTGAGGTGGGTGGGGCTGAGAGAGCTCTGAAAAGCTGTGACTAGCCCAAGGTCACCCAGCTGGCGTGTGTGGGAGTGTACAGGGGCAGCTAATCTGAATTCCCCAGATAAGCCTCCACAACTCAAGCGGCAGAGCTGGGAATCAAACCTGGTTCCTCCAGATCAGAGTGCACCTGCTCTTAGCCACTGCGCCACTGCTGCTCTTTAAGCAACAAACAGGGCTCTTCCACCAAAGAAGAGATAAAGAAAATTAGCCATAGCAAGTTTTATGGGGAAAAGTTTCACTTTCAATTCAATGCAGTGTTGACTGAGGTCTTATTTGCATGGTAAAAGACACACCTCCAGGAATTGTTGGATCACCCCCCACAGTCATGGGACACACGATGTCACCTGAAAGGGGCATCACCTGTTTTAGTGTGTAAAGGGATGGTTCAAAGTGATGTATCAACTGACCTAAGAACGATTAGCATGTACTGGCGTATATAACTCTCTATCTTTGTACTATTTTTTGCTTCTGCCTTTTGCAAGTAGCCTGTTTGGACTGCAGGCATATAAAAATGGATTATACCTCTCATCTTTGTCATTTGCCTGGCTGGATTCTGTGGCCTGAAGCCCAATCCTGGGACCTCTCATTGGGAGAACAGGGGGAAGCAATGCCTGTTGCAGTTTACAAGACCTTCATGGCTGCTTGTCTGCAGAAAAGTTCTTGTTCACTGCAGAGGACCAGGTACTGGCAAAGCTTTGTTATTAGGATATTCCTTGGGCAGGATTTGTAATGTCAGCCATGTGCGTGTTGCTAGTATTGTGATCTTTCCCACTACAAGTTAATGTGCCTGCTACAATGACCGGTGTCAGAAATGCAGTGTCGGCTATGGCAGTGGTGATGGTGTCCTTTTCCGTGTGTGTGTTGAAACAAGCTGCAGGCAGCTGGTATTGGTTATCTGCTTGTCTGTGGCATCAGACACCTGGCTTCACTGTCCTTCGGTTTGATTTAATTAAACCCACAGTGCCACCCAAAGCGAAGTTGCACTTTCCCAAGATTATTGAAATCAATGGATATAGAAGGGTGTAGATGTCTTTAGGACAGGTATGTCAACCTCCAGGTGGGACCTGGAAATCTCCCAGAAATAAAATGCCTCCAGACTATGGAGATCAGTTCCCCTAGACCAGGGGTAGGGAACCTGCGGCTCTCCAGATGTTCAGGAACTACAATTCCCATCAGCCCCTTCCTGCATGGCCAATTGGCCATGCTGACAGAGGCTGATGGGAATTGTAGTTCCTGAACATCTGGAGAGCCGCAGGTTCCCTACCCCTGCCCTAGACCAGGGGTCTGCAACCTGTGGCTGATGGGAATTGTAGTCCATGAACATCTGGAGAGCCACAGGTTGCAGACCCCTGCCCTAGACTAAGGATGGCATGGCATTATACCCCAATGGGGTCCCTCCCTTCCCCAAACACTGACAGTCTTAGGTACCACTCCCCAAATATTCAGCAGTTTTCCAACCCAGAGCTGGCAACCCTACTAGGATGGCAATGCAAATGTTACTTCTCTTCACCCCCTCCCCCACAGCGTTATTTAACCAAAATTCTAGTGCATGCAAAAACTTGTTTGCCACTATGTTGCCTTTCAAAGTTACAGCTTCCATTAGGAAGAGACCCCTGGATGACTTCAAACACAAAACCACTTTATTACGGTTGAAAGCTTCATCGAACAGATCCGAGAAAAATATTTCTATTTATTTAAGAGGTTTGTTTTTCAGCCCATAAGCTCTTGAAATGACATGGGGGGGGATTGTTTTTTGGGGAGCAATTCCGGACCCACAGTTCCATATGGCGGTGAGCTGTCTGGGAGTTTGCTAACCAAGTTTATAAATACTTTCGTTGAACGTTAGAACTGGCCAACATTTTAAATTTATTTCAGAGTAGAGGGGATGACCCAACCTGTGGTTTCCCCTCTACCGCCCTTTATAGCAGTAAACCGTCTTCTTTCTTTTGTTGCTGTTGGGTTCTCAACAGCCCTGCCTGGAAATTCAGCCCAGGCAAGGCGCAGGAGAGCAGTTCACCTGGCTGGGTGGCTTCGGCAGGTGACAGTTAGGACATCGCTGTCCCTTTCCTTGCCCGGGCTTCGGCAAAGCGCAAGTGGGATCTATCTTATTCGTCCAAAAGTTTGCGGTAACTTTTCAGCGCGGAGCCGGATGGGATTTGTAGGCTTTCACGCCGCTTCCTAGACCAATCCGCGGCCCCGTCGAGCGGTGGACGGAAGTAGGGGCGCGGTGCAGATTTCGTGCACCCCTTGCAGGAGGAATGGGAGGCCGATTTCCCTGTACCCCTTGCAGGCATGCATGCTCCCCGGGACATTTTGCAGAGCGGGCTTTTTAAATTTCGCTTGCCTGCAGGAACCTTCTTTTTTTAAAGCCCTCATCTTGCCATGGTCATATATCCCTGTCTGTCCAGGACCCGGGCCACAGCGCCCAAAGGCTGGCACCCCGCCCTGACCACAGCACCCAGAATGCATTTCGGCGGCCACAGCAGTACATGCCGGGAATCGTAGTCTGGCTGCCGCTCCTCCCTTCTCGTTCTGCTTGCTTCCTCGCTAGGCCTCTCCCGCAACAACTCGCGGCCCCTTTTTACCACCACAGTGTTTCCTCGTTAGGCCTGCGTCCTGCTGAGAGCCTCCTCCGGCCAAACGGCGGACGCTGTGCCGCCCTCCCCGACTCGTAAGGGATGAACTCCCTTTACCGCTCCCTCAATTGGCCGCTATGCCTGAGGGCAGCTTCGCCGCAGCGCCTCTTGGGAAACGTAGTCACTTCCTGCAACTACGCCTTTGAGACAACGGTAGAGGCGCAAAGTGAAGGACTCGTCTTCCCAGGGAGCACAGCGCGCGCTTCCATGCTGTGCTGCCCGACGGGCG
Source organism: Sphaerodactylus townsendi (assembly GCF_021028975.2). Taxonomy (NCBI): domain Eukaryota; kingdom Metazoa; phylum Chordata; class Lepidosauria; order Squamata; family Sphaerodactylidae; genus Sphaerodactylus; species Sphaerodactylus townsendi. Next base: position 115,399,498 of record NC_059430.1, read on the forward strand.
CTGTGGTCCTGCGCCTTCCTTTCCTCCCTTCTCGCCAACGCCCATCGGCTCGCCGCGAAACTCGGCTTCCCTGTTGCCCACCTGGCAGCGGCTGGGGCTCAGAGGGGATTGCCAGGTGAGCCCTCGGCCGCCCCACCCCCACCGCGGCCTCCTCTCCGTGTTTAAAGATGGCGGCGGCGGCTGCTGCGGGAGGCGGCGGCGGCTGCTCCTGGGCCTCGGTGCCGCGGGGCCGCTTCCCCAGGCCGGCTAAGGGCAGTGTTGCCGCGCGTAGCCCGGCGCCGGAGTCGCGCGCAGGCACTCTCTGCTGGCGCCGCAGCTCCTGCGGGTCGCCTCGCCGGACGGAGAGAGGGCCGCGGCGGCGGCGGACGCCACCCTGGGGAGCCTCCTGGGCCTCGGACGGAGCCTGCGCCGCCTACAGGGCCTGCTGGGTGACACCAGCAGCAGCGGCAGTGACGGCGAGGAGGAACCGGTGAGGAGCCCCGGACCGCAGCCTGACTCGGCTCCTTCAGACGGGAAGCGCGGGGCGGGTGGGGAGGTTGGCGGTGCCTCTTTGCAGGGAGAAAAGCCCCCGCGAGGCTGATCGTGGGTGCCTTTTTCGCAGGTGGGACAGGGAGTCATTTTCTCACGGGTTGCTTTCACCGTCTTCCTCCCTCCCCTGTGGGAATTGATGCTGGGATTGAACCCCGGAATTCCAGATTGCCCAGGAGATGCCCTGCCTCCCACCCTAATCCCAGAGAGGAGGAGCCGTGGGTTAGGGATAGGACATCCCCTTGGCATGCTGGAAGTCCCAGGTTCAATCCCTGGCATCTCCAGGTTTTTATATATAAACGATCAAGCAGAGTTCTGCCTGGAACACTAGAGTGTCCCGGTTTCAGCCATCAGTCAAAAAGATGGGAGGGTGGGGGGGGTTTGAAACATCTGCCAGTCTGAGTGGACAAGATTCAAAGTCCTAGAGTGTCCCAGTTTCAGTCATCCGTCAAAAAGGGGGTCGGAGGTGACTGAAAAATCTGCCAGTCTAAGTAGACAGGACTCACCTGGGCAAATGATCTTGCTCAAGATAGTGCAGTTCCATGTATTTGTATTAACCGGGAGCGTCTGTGGCTCATTGGGACAGTGTCTGTATGCAGAAAAGTCCTTGGTTTGGTTTCCAGTTTAAAGAGTTGCAGTGTGGGTCACTTGGAAGATGCCCACCTGACACCCTGATGTTAGGGTAGGCAATACTGATCTGGATTGACCAGGCGTTTGATTCTGTAGAAGACAGCTTCAGGAGTTCAGGTGGTTCAGTACTTTGCACACAGAGGGTCCCAGGTTCAGTCCTTACCATCTCCTCTTAAAGGATCAGGCAGTCAGCGATACACCTTTCTTTGAGATGCTGGAGAGATGCTGCTGTTGCTAGGCAATGGGTCGCTCACCTGCTTTGTGGCAGGTGCCCCAAGAAAATGCTCGATGCTGTAATCCTCTCTCTGGGAGTAAGCCCCCATTGGCTGCAGTGGGGCAGATCTCCAAACAAGCAAGCAGCGGGCTGCTAAAGGAGATCGCCAACTATTGCTCATGGTTATTGTCAAACCGATTTCGCCTTTGTGCGACGTGTGTTTGCCCTGCCTTGATTGTGCGTACTCCTTTAGGTGATGCAGGGTAGCCCTGGTGAGCAGATGCTGTCTTCCCTATGGGCAGAAGCAGATGTGGCCTTGCTAGTGAACTGTCAGGTTCCTTGTGGACAGCTGTGGGCGTTTCTAAATGGCTCTTCTGCTGGTTCTTGGGAGGGAGTACTGTGCGGGTGTGGCTAGGTAGAAGGCGTGGCGTGATCAAACATATGGTCTTTTTGTTCCTATTTTGGCTCTTGCAAGTTGATCTTCTGACAGCTCTCTGTCACCTGCCAGACTTTCTCTCTCTCACTCACCCTGCCTTTAGAGCAAACATTTGGGAAAAGCTAGAATCACTGCCCGTAAAGTCACCAGAAGTTTCCTTTCTGCATTTTGGGCAAATTAGCTTCTGAAGCATCTAAAATTTCTTACTTGGAGTAGACTTCTGATATTCTTGAGGGAAAGCGTGGGCACAGCAACTCAGAAATGGCAGTGGTTGGACTTGCATTAGAAGGAGCGATTGGCTTGGGGTTTTTTAAAGGTTTTCAAGGCTTTTTTACTCCCAGGAACAACATATGTGAAAGAATAGTGGATGTCAGGACTGTAAACCTCAAGGAAGAAACCAATACGGTAGCAACTTAATTCTTTGTCCTCCCCACCATAGCCTCCTCAAGTATTTAATACTACTTAGCCAATAAGAGTTTACTGTGTAGTTGGTTTGTGGGTTTTGGTTGTGGTGGTTGTGGTCTGAGGTTTTTTCTCCTAATGTTTTGCTCCAGTGATCTATGTCTGGTATCTCTAGAAGCGCATCACAGTGAGATGGGAGGTGTATAGGAGCAAAACCTATCAGACCAGGGCCACAAGCCTGGAAAACCTACAACGGTCAGTTGATTCTGGCTGTGAAAGCCTTCGAGGATACATTTATGTGAAATTTTGCACTAGGGGGTGAGATGGACATTTAGGACAGGTTGAGGTTGAAATTGAGGTAGGCAATCAAGTTCTAGGACTAGGACTCATGCTTCTTCCAGATAGCCTCAGGGAACTACACCCTTATCAAGCCTTCTGTCAGCTATGGCCAACTGGCCATGCTGGTAGGGGCTGATGGGAATCAGTAGTTCCTGAACATCTGGAGAGCCGCAGGTTCCCTACCCCTGTTCTGACCATAGGTGGTGAGAAATTTAGCCTCCAGATGTTATGGACTACAGTTCCCATCATCCCCTGCCAGCATCATGCTGGCAGGGATGATGGGAACTGTAGTCCATAACATCTGGAGGGCTGCGAGTTTGACACCTGTGTTCTAGACTGACTGACTCTCCAATATCTGAGCTTTGTGTGTCCCCTCCTAATTACAAATTACACACTCACTTGTTAAAAATTAGGTGAGCTACATTTGAGATTTCAGTCTGTCATTGTTAAAAGGCGTCTGTTTCTGTTCCAGGATGTGTGTGTGTTCAATAAATTACTGTTGTTAGCTGCAGTGGAACTTGTTCTCCAACATCTAGTCTCAAGCGCCAACCGGCTCCCCTCCACTTTTCTTCTTGGGGTTGGGGGGCTCAAAGCAGCTTACAGCATCATTTCCCCATCCTCCGTTTTGTCCTCACAGCCTAGTAAGGTAGGTTAGGCTCCACCATCGACGGGCTCATGGCCACTGAGCAGGCTTCCATAGCACAGTCAGGATTCAAACCTGGTTCTCCCAGACCTTTGCCTAACATTCTGGACTTGTGCCACATGGAGACAGCCTCTTGCTCACTCGGGCATGGTGGCTGGCTATTCCTTTGTGCTTAAAAGCATCACCTTGTTTGTGCGTAAGGGGTTGTTTCCTTGCAAAGAACTGGTATTCCGATGTTCTTCTTTGTGGCAGCGACTCCCACGTTATGCTGCATTGTGGGTAGGCAAGGCTGGTGTGGGTGTTGCCCCATTTCAGGCACTGTGCAGACAAGCTGATATTTGAAAGAGCTGTCAGTCTGTGTTTGGGAAAAATGGTACAAGGAAATTTGAAGAGTTCCCTTCCTGGTGCGGTAGCTACAAGGTGTTGTGGACTGTAATTTACATGTTTTTCCTTTAAAAAAAACAAAACAGAATCCCTTTGCATACAGAATTAATGTGTCGTGGAGGAAAGGTCTGACTTATTTTTCTTCCAGATAGACTGTTTTTATTTATGGAGGGAAATAATTTGTAATCTGTTTGGATGGACAGATCTACTTCCTCATTTGTCCATAGTCAGATAGACATCTGACCAGAGTAATTCTTTGCCATTTTGGCTTCTGGAGCTAGTCTGAAGTGATTATTGTTTATATTTAAAATTGCTTCTTAGGTTTTAAAAACCTGCAAAGTGGTCTCCTATAGGATGCTAAGGAACAGGTGCTGACTACAGACAATAAGTGTCCTAAGGAAAAAAAATTGAGAACTGGCTCTTGTGGGTTTTGCTATTAAAGTGGCTGTCTGGGAAGCTTTGCTCCTCACGCTTCATCCAATATTCATGGCTGGCATCTCTACCTCCTGAAGATGCCAGCCACACGCGGAAGAAATGTTAGGAGCAAAAACCATCAGACCACGACCATAATGCCCACAAGAACTAGTTAATTATGGCTGTGAAAGCCTTCAGCAATACATTAGATTCGAGAACTGTTTGGTGTGGGTCAGGGCTTCCCAAAGTGCCATGCTCCTCCCATCCGGGAATGTTTGGGGATGCCTGTATGGGGAGGCATGAAGACTAGGGCAGAGAGTCAGGTGGCGTCTGCTTGACTTGACCGTTGCCTTAGAAATTGGACTGAAAGAGCACAGGCAGTGAGGCGAAGCAGAGAGACTTGAGCAGATCTAGGGCGCAGGGGTCTGCAACCTGTGGCTCTCCAGATGTTCATGGACTATAAATCCCATTAGCCCCTGCCAGCATGGCGAATTGGCTGATGGGATTTGTAGTCCATGAACATCTGGAGAGCCACAGGTTGCAGACCCCATTCTAGGCTCAGCAAGCAGAATGCAAGGGAATATCCTGTGTCCCTCGCCACTAGATGGGAAAGGAACTTCTTCTGTATGATGTGTTAAACATTGGATCGGTTTGAATGATTAGCCTTCTTGCGGGTAAGCCCCATCTCTTCTCAAAGGTTGCCTCTGTGCATCCCCAGTCGATGTTGATGAGCAAACGGCTCCTCGGGAGAGGATGAATACATGGCCCCTTCCTGTTTGTTTTTGAACTGCCTTCTGGGAATCCTCCTGAGCCCTCAGAAGCTTTTATCAAGTTCTGCCATAGGAAGATTGGTTAATGGCACACCAGCTTTTCTGAAACACAAATCCCACCCGCGCTAGAGGTACATGTAAAATTATCCTGTAAAATGTGCAGCTGCCATGAGTATTAGATGCAGTCTGCATCATGGCGCATCATGGTGGATTCTAATCTTTAGAACTGGGTTTGATTCCCCAGTCCTCCACCTGAGTAGCAGAGGCTTATCTGGTGAACCAGATGTGTTTCCACACTCCTACATTCCTGCTGGGTGACCTTGGGCTAGGCTCAGTTCTTGGGAACTCTCTCAACCCCACCTGCCTCACAAGATGTCTGTTGTGGGGAGAGGAAGGGAAAGGAGCTTGTAAGCCCCCTTGAGTCTCCTTACAGAAGAGAAAGGTGGGATATAAATCCAAACTCTTCTTCTTCTGGGCAGTGGGCACCTTGTTTGGATTTTGTGCTCCATGAAATGGTCACCACATGTTCCTATTCCTTGATGTGGAAAGGAAGTTTGAGAACTTCATCAGTATGCATCAGCCCTGGTGGTTTGGAACCCAGGAGTGGAGCGCTTCCAGGTGACCAAGGAGATATGCAGGCTGGGAATTAACAGCTGAGGCTCGCTTTTGAAACACCCTCTAATTTACAGGCAGGGACGAGAACAGCAGCTCTGCCATCATCTCTCCTCTTGCAAGGGTAGGTCAGTCGTGCCATAGGAGAGCTAAGATCCCCCCCTGTAAACAGCCAGACACTGACTGGATGCCAATAGCGCTGGTGGATGGATGAGTTTGTATCTCTCTCCGCCCATCCCAGTTGGCCTTGGAAGCACTTGGCGAGCAGCTATTCTCTGCTTTCATTGGCTGGTAATTATAAACAACTCTCAGCAGTTGTAGGAGTGAACTGGCCTCCCTTCCCCACGGGTGATGTAATCCTGATGCCAATTAAGCCCTGGTGCTTCTGTCTGCCCTACCATTCCCCATCACTGGTGATCTGTGAGCATCTTGGCTTCTCCAAAGCTTTCAAGGGCGAGGTTCAGGTGTACTTCACACGTCTGCAGGATGGCTGTACAACTGAAATGCTTACTGTACTGTGGAGGCTTGTTTTCTTTTGTAGTGATGTTCGTGACTTGGGGGGGGGGGAGAATACCCCAGATGTATCTGTTGTGCCCACTGTAAACCAAATTCAGCTTTTGGGCAGGAGTTTGTGCAGCATCTCCTAGTCCTCTGACTGGCTGTCCCTAACCTCTCTGTGTGGTATTTCACAAAATGTTTATTCTGTTAAGCTATATTTGTGGGGTTCCTAAGAGTTCTTCCATCCGGGTGCTGACCAGGTCTGATCAGTTTCCGCAGGGCTATCACAACATGAGTCTTCACTGCAGACCTGCGCCTTAGTCCTTTTTCAGTCTTTTCAAACAATCCCCCACCCCCCCAACCTAAGTTATGCTTGAAAGATCCATTCTGGAATTCACTCTCTGCATTAAGTCCTCTTCCTTTACCTTTAATAATCTTCCCCTTCAGTAGGATTTCCGGTCTGATTTCCACAGGTCTGAAGACATGAACTGTGGCTCATGGAAACTCATATTGAAATGTTAGCTTTTAAGATGCTACTGGATTTTTGCTTTATTTGGCTACAGTTGACTAACATGGCCACCCCTCTGCAATTGGGCAAGACATATACATAGGATTGGACCTCTTTTTCTCAGTTTCTCCCCAGATGTTTACCAATTTGCTCAGGTATATGTTACCATTTTTGTCTGGTCAGTATTCTCAAAAGGTGAGGGGAAGCAATATCTGTCGCACTTTACAAGAACTTTCATGGCTGCTTATCTTGAGAAGTTCTTGCTCACCACAGAGGACCAACTGTTTATGAGCCTTTGCTATGAGGGTAGGCTTGGTGCTAGATCTGTTATGTCAGCCAGGTGTGTTGATAGCATTGCAAGCTTTCCCATCACACATCAATGATATCAGAAATGCAGTCAAGTTTATGGCAGTGCTGATGGTATTCATCTTTTCAGAGAGCGCATTGAAATAAGCTGCAGGCAGGCCTCTGGCTCTGGTTACCTGCTTCTCTGGTAATCATGGCATCAAACACCTGGGAACTGGCAGCTGGCTCCACTGCCCTTCTGTTTCTTTTTCTCCCTATGCTGAATTAAAAAGCTTTGAGATCCATTCTCCAATCTGTACTGATGGTGTCATTTCAGCTTACACACCTAAGCCCTTTTCACAAGTCACAGTGAATGCATGTACTGTTTGTGTAGAGAAGAAGAAGAGTTTGGATTTATACCCCACCTTTCTCTCCTGTAAGGAGACTCAAGGTGGCTTACAAGCTCCTTTCCCTTTCTCTCCCCACAACAGACACCTTGTGAGGTAGGTGGGGCTGAGAGAGTTACAAAGTTCTGTGACTAGCCCAGGATCACCCAGCAGGAATGTAGGAGTACGGAAACACGTCTGGTTCACCAGATAAGCCTCTGCTACTCAGGTGGAGGAATGGAGAATCAAACCCGGTTCTCCAGATTAGAATGCATCTGCCCTTAACTACTACACCACGCTGGCTACACCACAGTGTACATTTGATTTTTATCTATATATGCATTGAGTAATTCTCATGTTGCATTGGATGAATGTGTAGCCAGACATACCAGTTCCTGGATTCACTAGTAAAATGAACTCACATTGATTATCTCTTACAAACAGATGTATGTACGTGCATGGTAGATGTCCTCTTGTTCACTGTAATATGGGAACATGGCCTTCTCTTTCCTCCATTGTTTTCTACTTTCTTTCATAATGGGTAGTTGTGTTTGGGATGGGCTTGTGTGCCACTAAGTTGTTGGCTTGACAAATAATTATTTAAAAAAGATTCGTAACTGTTTGCAATTTGGGGTCAGCTCACAGAACGTAGCAGGAGGAGGTTCATTTTTTTACCCTTCTGGATAGCTGTGTCACAATAACAGCATTGTCTGAACATAGCATGTTTCCCGTGAATAGTTTGATATGGCCATCACAACACGTGCCATGCTGATGATTCCAATTATGGGTAGACCCTAGCATGAAATATCCAGCTTCTTTTGAGCTTTTGCAATAACTTCTTTCACACAGGTTAACTGCATTTACTGGCTTTTTGTGGTAAATAGTCTTCTGTCTGTGAGCTTGCAAAACACTGTCCCAGTTTCTCCCCTTTAGTTTGCTTAATATGCTTATGCATTAGGGAGTGCAACATCTATGTCAAAAATGGTAGCATGTTCACAATCCATAGAGTTCAGGAGATGCCATTAAGAACCAAGTGAACTGTGGCTTGGCTGCCTAGAAGCAGAGATGCTGAAAGTGGACACAAGTAAGATGGATTGTTATCTTTTCCATCCATAAAGATAGATGGCATCTAGAAGCTTGAGGAGGAGGAGGAGTTTGGATTTATATCCCCCCTTTCTCTCCTGTAAAGAGACTCAGAGAGGCTTACAATCTCCTTTCCCTCTCCCCCCCACAACAAACACCCTGTGAGGTGGGTAGGGCTGAGAGTTGTGACTAGCCCAAGGTCACCCAGCTGGCATGTGTTGGAGTGCACAAGCTAATCTGGTTCCCCAGATAAACCTCCACAGCTCAAGTGGCAGAGCAAGGAATCAAACCCGGTTCTCCAGATTAGAGTACCCCTTCTCTTAACCACTACACCACGCTGGCTTCTACATAGGAGAAAACAAAAAACAAAGGGATGGACTTGGAGTTTGGGAATCCTGCCCTGGCTGGTAAGTGTCCCTATAGTCTCATTCTAGTTTCCAGTTGTTTGTCACACCAAGTAGGATGGGATATAGGGGATATGGATGAACGTGAGCAGGTGTAAAAATAGTCAATACTTTAGCTGATAATGGCTCAAGGGTTTTACAGTCTTCTTTCCAGTGTCGCCCTGTGAAGAAGGTCACTATTATTTCCTTTCTGCGAATTAGAATCTGATGTTGGGAGCAAGCAGAACTCGTCTTGCAGGTCTGATCTTGGCTTGAAGCCTTGCCGCTCAGCCACACCGATGGTTTTAGAATTAAACCCAGCATTCCGTCTTGGGCCTTTATCTCATTTTAAGGGGTATTTTCATGTCTTTACCATTGGTCTTTACTGTACTGAGCCTTTTTGGGTGGGTGGGGGAAGATGCCTACTTTTAAACTGGTGATCCACAGTGGGGTTTTTTTTAAAAAAACTGGTCCTTAAGTCACTACCATGGAGAATGCTGAAGGCTTTTCCTGCTCCCTAACTGGTGAAGACTTTCCTAAGCAGTATAGAACTCTGCTTACACATATGATAACTGCAGCAAGGGGTTTATTTGCACAAAAATGGAGAGACAGTAAGATACCAACAACAAAGGACTGGGTCCTGAAGTTACAGAATGTGCAGAAATGGCAAAACGGACGGCATTATTGAGAACATCTAGTCCAGCACTCTGCTACTTGTAGTTGCCCACCAGGTGCCTTTGGAAGCTCACATGCAGACTGTGAAAGCAGTGGCCTTCTGCTGCTGCTGCTGCCGAGCACCAGGTCTGCTAAGGCATTTGCAATCTCAGATCAAGGAGGATCAAGATTGGTAGCCATAGATCGACTTCTCCTCCATAAATCTGTCCAAGCCCTTTTTAAAGCTAATTATTGAGAATTAACAGTTTGGATCATTTTTCGCAAAACTGGAAACCCTTTACAGAATACCCTTTTGAGAAACTATTCAGATAGAAAAGCAGGGTCAGGGTTGGAAACCTAAAGAAAACAGTAGATTGTAATTACCAGCAGATATTTAAGGAAAAATTACTGAAACAACACGTTAATTGTATGCACTGAAGTTAGAGTTAACCTGTAGTCTTAAGACGAGATGGCTGAAAGTCACCTTATGATGGGTAATGGGCTGGTTTTGGGGGTGGGGGGGGGTGTTGTATGTTTTTGTGTTTCGTGTTGTCTTTTTACGTGAGAAAATGAAAAATTATTAGTTTTTTTTACAAAATTAAGACTTATTCCATTCTAGAGGCAGACTGCTGAATAGTTTTAGTCCCCCTGGGCATTCCAATGCAGATGGACTGGGTACTCCATGGGAAAGGCAGGCATTGCTAGGAATTTGGGTGGGTGTTTGCAAAACTCTGACACATTCCATGCCGTGATTCTGGTGTAAGGACAAGTGGAAGTTTGCAGTTCCATGGCCAGCCCTGGGGACGTCCGGGTGTGCTGGGTGGCGTTCCAGCCACATGTTGCTTCGGCTCTGAGCAGTTGTTTCAGTGTTCTAATGCTTTAGCTACTAATTTATTTTCGACAGCAGGGGAGAAATGGACCAAAAAAATGTGCCAGGAGAAGCCCCCAGTCTAATCTATTTGATAAGACCCATGAGCAGACGAGGATGGGTTCGTTTATATCCAGCGCAGAACCTCACCATACTACTCTTATTGGGAATTGGTTTCAGACATTTGATGACCAGGAGAGAGTTTCTTCATTTTTAAAAGAGGAACCTGATGCAGAGCTTGGTGTAGTTCAGTGGCAGCGAACCTATGGCACTCCAGATTTTCATGGACTACAAATCCCATCAGCCTCTGTCAGCATGGCCAATTGGCCATGCTGGCAGGGGCTGATGGGAATTGTAGTCCATGAAAATCTGGAGTGCCATAGGTTCGCCACCACTGGTGTAGTGGGTAAGAGCAGGTGGATTCTAATCTAGAGAACCGGGTTTGATTTCCCACTCCTCCACCTGCGTGGCAGAGGCTTATCTGGTGAACCAGATTTGTTTCCACACTCCTACATTCCTGCTGGGTGACCTTGGACTAGTCAGAGTTCTTGGGAACTCTCAGCCACACCTGCCTCACAAGGTGTCTGTTGTGGGGAGGGGAAGGAAAGGAGTTTGTAAGGCACCTTGAGTCTCCTTACAGGAGAGAAAGGTGGGGTATAAATCCAAACTCTTCTTCTTCTGCAGATCTATCCATACACCTCAATCCTAGCCACAAATAAGAGAGCATTGCTCTGAACACAAATGGATCTCACTTCCAGCTCCACCATCAAATCTAACAGGGGCTGATGGGCATTGTAGTCCATGAATATCTGAAGCGCCTGAGTTGGACACCCCTGCTCTAGATTAACAAATACTCCTGTGGTGCTCATAATGTGTGCAGGTTGCAAAGCCTGCTGGTCACCTGGTCATGCTTCCTTTTTCCCATCACTATAAGCATTCAAGAACAGTTGAACTTGCATGTAGAAGGGGTTGAATTCAGGAATCTGAATAGCCACCTGCATGGCAGCTGTGATGTAAGAAGATATGATGGTTCGCAAAGAACCAGGAAACCCAAAAGTGGTCTGTAGCGCAGTAGAGTTAGAAAATTGTTCTCTGGCTCTTTCCTGTTGGTTCTCCAGAACTCATTAAATCCATATTGTGATGGGCAAATTATTTGTGTGTCTGTGGTGGCTTGCCATCTGTTCACTATCCCAGAGGCCTGGCTATGATACCTTCGTTATCTCTGAGATGTGGCTGTTTCTTTCCAGCTTTTCAGGGATTGGCCACTGTAGAGTGGCTTGAGCTATTCCCAGGTGCTCCATCGAGGGCCGATCTAACTTCCCAGTTGCCTTCCTGAAGAAAGGGACAGCTCTACCTATAACTCTTCTCATGGTAGCTGAAAACAAATCCTGTATGAATTCAAGTCTCTCTTGGGCCCTTCTGGCATGTTAGGAAAATGGCGCACACCCAGCATGGGCATAGTTCATGATATTTGGCCAGCTTGCTTTTTCACTCAGCACACGTCCATGACTAATGAGACCAATATATTTTAAAAGCTGACATTCCTTGCCAGTGTTAATTGGGTCATGGTGAACTGTGGCATTTTATAAGAAAGCACCATTAGCCAGTTTTGCTCTGCATGCCGAAAAACATGCCCAACAGAAGAGGGAATCCCAGAGATTTCCTCCTTGTGATGGTTCCTTGCTTTTCAGCTGTCCCACGGAAGCAGCACTCGTGGTGCTGAAATTTTAATATCTCTCAGTAGCCAAGAAGCCTTACGCGCTGACACTGGGACCCTGATACTCCTTCAGGGACCGCATTACTCCCATATTATGTCCCAACTGGGACCCTTCATGCGCTCAGCAGAGGCCAATTACTGGAGGTCCCCACGGCCCCTCAATGATGCGGCTGGCCTCCACTCGAGCCAGGGCCTTCACGGCTCTGGCGCTGGCCTGGTGGAACACTCTCCCTCCAGCTGTCCGGGCCCTGTGGGACCTTGGGGATTCCCTTGGGAGGGCCTGTAAGACTGAGTTTGTCTCCACCTCTGGCCTTTGGAGAGACTACAGCTGAGGGTGCCTCTGCTCCCCTCCTTCTTTGGTCTCCTAATAGGCCCCTAGCCCACTCTCAGGACCCATTATTCTTTTTTTTGCATTAGGAGGGGTTTAAGTAAAGGCTGGCTGCATGGTCTAAGATACTACTGTTGTTTTAATTATATTTAGCTAATTATTTTTAGCTAATTATATTTAGCTAATTATATTTAGCTAATTATATTTAGCTAATTATATTTAGCTAATTATTTAATTATATTTAGCTAATTATTTTTAGCTGATGTTTTATCTGTACACCGCCCTGAGCCCTTCAGGGATAGGGCGGTATACTAAATTTAATAAATAATAAAAAGAGGCACTGTGTCTGCCTGCCAACACATCCTCAGTTGATGAGGAGGTGCCCCTGCTCCCTGGCCCCAGCCCTTGGGTGCTTCAGGAAGACCTGCTAGACAAGGAAGAGATTTCATCAGGTTCAAGAAAAGTCTCGGTTTGAAACCACCACGCTGCATGCTCAGGGCCTGAGACAGAGGGCCTGCAGCTGCTAGCCTCACTCCTGGGGTTGCCAGACCCTTGGAATGCCAAAGAAAGTGGATCCAGGGGAAGATACTGGGCTGACACTGTAGTACGCAGCTGGCATCTGAAAAGAAGGAGAGTTTGGATTTATACCCCACCTTTCTCTCCTGTAAGGAGACTCAAGGTGGTTTACAAGCTCCTTTCCTTTCCTCTCCCCACAACAGACATCTTGTGAGGTGGGTGGGGCTGAGAGAGTTGACTAGCCCAAGGTCACCCAGGGATTTGGGATCGGGGGGAAAAACATCTGGTTCACCAGATGAGCTTCTGCCACTCAGGTGGAGGAGCAGGGAATCAAACCTGGTTCTCCAGATTAGAATCCCCCTTCTCTTAACCGCTACACCCCACTGACTCTCAGCACTGGCCAACCTCTGCCTGTGAGCTGGAGTCACCACAGGATCAGGGCTGACTGCTCCATAGGGTGCTCAGCCATAGAAAAGTTGCATCTGTCCCCAGATGACTCAGCAGGTTTGTGAGTTGCACCTGTCCTTGAAGCGTTTTCCTGGTGAAATCAGCCACAAAAGGGCAAGTCGGTATGGGAGCAACTCATCCCCAACCCTAGGTGTCCCTGCCATTGTTCTGTGCCTGGTCCCAGACCTCATTGTGTTTGAATTTCTGCACCGTGATTTAGTTTGCGCCCGTGTGGGGCAGTGGTTAGGAGTGGCGGACTCTAATCTGGAGAACCAGGTTTGATTCCCCATTCTGTCACATGTGCACTCTAATCTAATGAAGAAGAAGAAAAAGTGTTTGTATTTATATCCCCCCTTTCTCTCCTGTAGGAGATTCAAAGGGGCTTACAATCTCCTTACCCTTCCCCCCTCACAACAAACACACTGTGAGGTAGGTGGGGCTGAGAGAGCTCCGAGAAGCTGTGACCAGCCCAAGGTCACCCAGCTGGCGTGTGTGGGAGTGCACAAGCTAATCTGAATTCCCCAGATAAGCCTTCACAACTCAAGCGGCAGAGTGGGGAATCAAACCAAGTCCCTCCAGATTAGAATGCACCTGCTCTTAACCACTGCGCCACTGCTGCGCACTGCTGAACTGGATTTGTTTCCCTGATTCTCCTCATGAAACCTGCTGGGTGACTTTAGTCCAGTCACAGTTCTTTCAGAACTTTTTCAGACCACCTACCTCACAGGGTTCCTATTGTAGGGAGAGGAAGGGAAGGTTATTGTAAGCTACTTTGAGACTCCTTATGGCTCAGAAAAGTGGGGTATAAATCCAAACTCCTCTTCTTTGGATTGCCCTTCTGGGTTAACACTTGGACTTCTGAATATTTGTGCTTTTCACCTTTGACTGTGTTTTGGCTCGGTTAATTGCCTCTTTCCTCAGGTGCCTGCCTGAACTCCGACACGCTAGGAGAACAAATTGAGAAGCTGCCCTCGATTAATATTCTTGCACAGAGGGGCAAGGAGTTCAGGATAAAGAGTGCATTTCCATTCCCACCTTATGTCCCCCCTTCCCTGCCAGAATAAGTGATAACAGGACATTGTTCAAAGAAGGGTCAACTGAGGAAAAAGAAAACAAGATTAAGGCTCTGCCTTTAGGAGTATGTGAATCCTTCCTGGATTAAGGCAAAAAAATGAGAGAAAGAATTCCATACATAGAAAACTTCTGACATGCTCTTTCACCCCTTCTTCCTCTGGACAGCTTTAAGAAATCTGGAAAAGATGGGAGAGGGTGTAAAAGACGTATCTTCTGAGGTAAATTTAACCTGGACACTGTCATTTGGCAACCCATTTTAGAGGTAGTCTGTTCATAAACAGTAAAGGGGTGCCATCTTCACAGAGAAATCCGTAACTATCTTTTGGTACTCTCAAGTGGGGTGGTTATATTAAGGGATAACTCACCTCATTGTAGCGAGGAGGAGGAGGATTTATATCTCCTCTTTCTCTCCTGTAAAGAGACTCAAAGGGGCTGACAATCTCCTTTCCCTTCTTCCCCTCCCACAGCAAACTCCCTGTGAGGTAGGTGGGGCTGAGAGAGCTCCGACCAAGGTCACCCAGCTGGCATGTGTTGGAGTCCACATTAGAATCCCCCCTGCTCTTAACCACTGCACTACTCCATGCTGGCTCACCAGATAAGCCTCCACAGCTCAAGCGGCAGAGCAGGGAATCAAACCCAATTCCTCCAGATTAGAGTACACCTGCTCTTAGCCACTACGCCACACAGCAGACTCTAATCTGGTGAGCCGGGTTTGTTTCTCCGCTCCTCCACAGGAAGTGTACTGGCCAACCTTGGGCCAGCCACAGTTCTTTCAGAAGTCTCTCAGCCTCATCTACCTCACAAGTTGCCTGTTGTGGGGGGAGGGAGGGAAGTCAATTTGAGACTCTTTAACGGTAGAGAAAAGCAAGGTATTAAAACCAACTCTTCTTATGTCTTAAAATGCTTGCCTTGTGTTGTGGTCAGGACTCTCTAGGTGGGATGGCTTCCACTGTTTTGACCTCAGATGGAAGTGAGAAGAAACCCCAGTCTGATACTTCATACATAGATATACAGTGATCAAACAGGGTCAAGGCCATGCATTTCAAATCCAGGGAATCTGATAATACACTTGACATTAGATGGGATCTGTGTAAAATCCTGCAGTAGCTGCCATGGTACAGTATTTGTAAAGAACTTGAGAAGATCACGCACAAAAGTCCTTCAGGCAGATTGTACCAGAGGTATCGCTAGGAAAATGGGTTCTGATCCTTTGAGGAATTCCTGACAGCCGACTTGGTTTCTGCCACTGCAAGGAGATCAGGAGAGGTCTGGCAACAGGAATGAGTGGTGTGCCTTGGCGTTTTCTTTCAGGAACATATTTTTTAAGGAATTACTGTCTGTGCAAATGCAGTTATGCTGGTTTCTGACCATCACAACTTACCCCTTGCCAAGTAGGCTGGGATTCTCCAGGGCGTGCCACCAAGAGCAGCCCTCCTTCTCAAAAAAGATCTGCTATCTTCTCTCTGCTGCAGCTTCTTCCTGGCAACATCTGTCCTTCATGTGGCCATTATCTGCAGGCATGGGTGCAGATGGGCTGTAGAAAGAAGCTGCAAGGGGTTTGCCAGAGGCCAAGTGAATATGTGGCAGGGGTGAGATTTGAACCTCTAGTGCTTGTGCTCCAGTAATGGGTGTGCAGAGGTAGTACTCTGGCCCCTTCCGCACATGCAGAATAATGCACTTTCAGTCCACTTTGCAGCTGGATTTTACCGTGCAGAATAGCAAAATCCACTTGCAAACTATTGTGAAAGTGGATTGTAAGTGCATTGTTCTCCATGTGCGGAAGTGGCCTCCCTCTCTGAATGCAGAAGGTCCATTTGACAGTGGTGGCAAGTCACCGTTGACAGGACAGGGCTGTGGACCAGTGGAAGGCCATCTGGTTGGCATTTGAAAATTGCTGGGTTCAGTCTCAGGCAAATAAAAATATCAGGCAGTAGGTGACATGAAAGAATCCCGTGTGTAATCTTGGAGAACAGCTGCCTGTAAGAGTTGGCAATACTCACTTTGATAGACTAACTCAGGATAAGGTAGATTCATCCATCCTTGTTCAGGTGGAAGGCTGTGACTCAGCGGAAGAGCGTCTGACTGGTATGCAGAAGGTCCCAGGCTCAGTATTCAGCATCTCCAAGTGAAAGGATTAGATTTAAGTAGGTGACGTGGAAGACGTTCACCTGTAACCTGCTGCCTGTCAGAGTAAGCAGTAGTGACCTCGATAGAGCAGCAGTTTGAGTCAAGTAAGGCACAGGTGTCAAACTCGCAGCCCTCTAGATGCTATGGACTACAGTTCCCGTCATGCCAGCGTCATGCTGGCAGGGGATGATGGGAACTGTAGTCCATAACATCTGGAGGGCCGCGAGTTTGACACCTATGAGGTAAGACATCTTCATGTGTAGCTCTGTCTCCCGTGAGTACTTTTTAAAAAGCCTCTTTTTAAAGCCTCCTAAGCAAGTGACCAGCATCACGTCATGCACTGGCAGGCCTATTCTGAGTAAAAGAGCACAGGTATCCTCTCATTTTTTGACGCTGTTTCTCTCTCCCCTTCTCTCTTGTCAGGATGAGTTTCTGGGCTTCCATTCAGAGGATGAGGCCTCCAAGAGCTCCCTGCGTGCCGCTCTGCGGTCTAAAAGAGGTAAGGATGTATTTTTGTGCGTGTTGATCAATTCCCCCCCCCCCCCCCGGCCCCCGCTTCTCCAAGGTGGAAAAGGGAGGAAGAGGCCCCTTTCCCCACCCAAAATGTTAGGTTGGGCATCACAAGGTTGTTTGTAATATTTTTCTAGCCACAATACTCCTAATATCAGTTTGCTGTACTTGAGCATGAGTATTGTACTGTTAAACTTTATGATTGCTAACAGTCTTGGATGTTTTATAGGAAAGGAAAGGCAGAAGGCTTTTGGCAAGCCCGGCAAGTCCAGTGGTGGCCTTGTGAAGCATCTGTGAGCCCCGTTAGTCCAGATGTTGAACAGCACCCATCACAGTGTTAGCCAAAAAAATAAAACCCATCAGGGCAGAATATAGCTCAGTTCCTTACCCTGAATCCTGAGCTTGACCCACGAAAGCCGTCCAAACAGTAGTTCTGCAACTCAAGTGAGACTTCTCCCAGCAGTCTTCATAAGGAGAATATTAGTAATCCAGGCTAATATGTTCCATTATTTTTTCTTTTTTCCAAAATCAAAGCACTAGTGTTTTTAATCTAAAAGGCAGAGTTGATCCCCCCCCTTGGTATGCCATCAAAAATGAGAGGAGCATCTTATTATTTAACATGCAAGTTACAATGATCCATTCCATAGCCTTTATGGAAGCAGCAGTGGCGTAGTGCTTAAGAGCAGGTGCGCACTAATCTGGAGAACCGGGTTTGATTCCCTGCTATGCCACTTGAGCTGTGGAGGCTTACCTGGGGAACTAGATTAGCCTGTGCACTCCAACACACACCAGCTGGGTGACCTTAAGCGAGTCACAGCTCTTCGGAGCTCTCTCAGCCCCACCCATCTCACAGGGTGTTTGTTATTGGGGGGCAGGAGGGAAAGGAGATTGTCAGCCCCTTTGAGTCCACTTACAGGAGAGAAAGGGGGGATATAAATCCAAACTCCTCCTCCTCCTCCTCCTCCTTTTTTATTGGCATCACATAAATATTGACAGCACACATATCACAAAAAATAGGGTTACGTCGTTTAAAATTAAGTTATAAAACTCCAAAATACAATATTATTGAAAGAGAAAAAAGGAAATAAACCTACCCAATCTGTCCTGGGATCGCTTAAAAATATGAAAACTGGAGAAGTTACAATGATCTATAGGGTTAAACTTTTGTGTGTGTGTTTTGGAGATGGAGTCATCTTATATCCAGAGCTTTTGGAAATATACGGTATTGAATTATTTTGTTGGGGAAGTTTTAGAGGGGCTGCTTAGTTTACGTGCCGAGTCCCATTTTTTTGAAAGGTGCAGTTTTGCAGCCCAGGGTGGGTAGCTCAGGGGCAGTCTGCTAAGCACCGATGCTCTCTGGTGCCTGAACTCATGCCTGGTACTCAGTGCCAGAGTACACATTCCACTGGGGAATCATTTGGGGTCTTTTAAAGGGAAGTAGCGGCTGTGTGTGGCCCGATTCAGTGTTGAGGTTGTGAGGGTTAGCCTTCCCCAACTTGTGGTGGTTTTGCTGACTTGAAACCTTGACGTATTAGCTGCCAAAGGGACATAAATCCCTCCCGCCCCCTTTGCCTGTATGCTAGTAGCCTTGGAAGGAGAAGAATGGCTGGGGTGGATAGTGGAAGTGAAAACTCCTCTTTCCCTCAACTGTAGCAACGCTGTCTCATTTTTAAAGTTGCTGCAGAGCTGCTGTTTCTCTTTTAAAGCAGTTGAGGAGATCCACTATGTTTCCTTGTCTAGCTGCTTTTCTCAGGAGGTGGTAGAGTTAAGTGCCTAATTACTCACAGTTCTCACAGAAGGATCCGTGTTGAGCAGCGCCTTGGGAATGGTCTCCAGTTCTTTGCGTTTTTTAGCACGTCAAACATGCCCGTGCCTTTTTTTCCACTGCCCTTTTCAGCTCGAGCGTTTCCGAGCTAAGAAACCTTTCTGCTGCGAGGGTGAAAGCATTCCCGCACCTGAGTCTTCCTCCTCCTTCTCCTCCTTTCTACAGGTGCATCTCTACCTGCCCGCGGGAGGAAGAAGAGGACGCTCTCTGAGGACGCCCGTTCCAAGCGAGTGGCCAAGCAGAAGGCTGCGGAGTCCCAGCGGGAGCGTATGGTGAAGGCTTTGTCTGAACTGCTTCAGAAGACCAAGGCGCCTCCAGCCCGGTTGGGCAGGCCCCCAGGGTCAGGCCCCAAAATAAGCAAGATGCTTCCCGAGCAGAACAAACTTGGCCCAGAGGCAGGCGATTCCTTAAAAACTACCCTCTCTCCCACCCTTCCTCCGCAGACGGGAAAGATCCGCAACTCCACGGCATCCTCCAGGCCACGTGGGCGGCCCCGGGGTTCCTTCACCAAGAGACCCAGGACCACACCTGAACCTCCTTGCCAAAGAGTCGACGCTCCAGATCCCCTCCCTGAAACGGGGCGCGGCAGCCCTCCCGCTTCGCCCCGCCAAGATGTCAGCCCCTCCCCGCCATCCCCCGAACCTTCGAAGAAGCCCCCGCTCATCCTGAAGTTCTTTTCCAAGTCCAGGCGGCACAAGTCAGGCAAGTTGGTGGTGACCCACGTCCGGTTAAAGGGCCACAGGCGGGGTCGCA
The DNA here is from genome assembly GCF_021028975.2 of Sphaerodactylus townsendi. Taxonomy (NCBI): domain Eukaryota; kingdom Metazoa; phylum Chordata; class Lepidosauria; order Squamata; family Sphaerodactylidae; genus Sphaerodactylus; species Sphaerodactylus townsendi. Next base: position 115,418,832 of record NC_059430.1, read on the forward strand.
AGAGGAAATGGAGTGTCGTGCAGAAGAGGAGAAGCTCCCCCCTTCCTTCCCTGTCTGTCTCTGGGTCGGAGGCTCCTTTGTCGGAGTCGGAGGCTTCCGCCCCTGAACCGGAACAAAAAGAGGTGGCTTCCGCTCCGGAGTTGCAGCCGGATGTTCCCGCTGCAGGTCAGGAGCTGCAGCCAGAACTTCCTGATTCGAAGCCAGAAGCGCTTCCTGAAGTGGTCGCTCAGGAGCCAGAGGAACAACCAGAGGCTCCACCCGTCGAGGCAGAAGTCTCTCAACCAGAAACGGAGGCCCCAACGCCAGGAGACGGTGTTTCTGCTTCACTGAACGAACTTTCTGGGGATCAAGAGCAACAGCAGCCCAATTCGCAGAGCGATGGGACGAGAGCCACTCCTGAGGAGGGGTCTTCCAGCATTGCCCTTTCCACTCGGGCGCAGTGTTCCAAGCGGGGCCGTGGCCGGCCACCCTTGACCGCTTCCCAGCGGGCTCAGCGGATGGCGTCTCAGCAGTTGCCGGCCAAGGCCCGAGAGGATGCTTTGGCCGCCGCCCAGCAGGCCAGCAGCCCCGGAACTGAGGAGACCCCAGCTCACAAGGCCACGTTCCTGAAGAACATCCGGCAGTTCATCATGCCCGTGGTGAGCGCTCGCTCGTCGCGCCTCATTCGCACCCCTCGCCGCTTTATGGACGAGATCCCGCAGAAGACTGCCAAGCCTGCGGAAAGCCCGGCTGCCTCAGAAGGGCCTTGTCCTGACAAACAGGAGGCGTCCCTGTCGTTACCAGTGACCTCCCTGCAGCTGACACCCCCAACCACTAGCTCTCCGAGTAAAGATACCTCCAGAGCCCTCTCCCCGCCCCCTTCTCCTGGCGTTCCCCTTATAGCTTCCTCGGCTCCCGCCCTGCCCGAGAAGCGCCGTTCCATCCTCCGGGAGCCCACTTTCCGCTGGACTTCACTGAGCCCGACATCATCCCCAAAGGACCTGGGCAAGTCTCTCTTCCAGCTGCCCAGCGACGATTCCCCATCTTTGCCCAGCACTCCGGCGCCAACCCCTTCGCCCCCAGCCAAACGGACCCCTCTGCTGCGGGCGCCTCAGTTCACCCCGAGCGAAGCGCACCTGAAAATCTACGAGTCACTGTCCGTGTCTTCCGAGGAGTCCGAACCGGTGCCTGCTTCTCCCGAGGTCAGGAGAGACCCCCCGGCATCGCAGCAAGACTCCCCCATGCTCCCCCACAAGCCGGTAGCCACCCGCAGCAGCAAGAGGCTTCTGGGGAGGACGAACCACCTCACCTTGCCTCTGTTCACGGAGGTCCCGAGGCCGCTGGGGGCTCAGGGCAAAGAGCTGATCACCATGGAGGACGTGAATTCTCCCGGCGTGGTGCACAAGGTGGCCATCCGGAGGGTCGTGCCTCCAGTGGCCCACGTGAAGGAGGCTGAGAGTTCGGAGAGTGAGGCGGAGCCTGCCAGCCCCTGTTTGGAGGAGCCGTTGCCCCCTCTGGAGGAGCCGAAGCCCATTATAACCCAACTGTCGAGCATGGACAAAGTGTACAGCCTGCTCACTCGTGCCAAGGTGCAGCTTTTCAAGATCGATCAGCAGAAGCATTTCAAGCTGGGTCCGGTAAGAGCCGTTTGAGTGGGGCGGGAGGCGCAGTTGGGATTTGGGGTGATGATTCAGGGGATCTTGGGGAATCTTAGCTGATGACTTTGTATCTGTTTTTTTAAAAAATTCCACTCATCCCGTGGGGCCCTGCTTACCAGCAGGAGTTGTAATAAGCGCAACGGTATCAGCCTCAATGCAGCCTGTACGCCCCATTAAAAGGGAAAGGAACTTCAGCATTGGGAGTTCCCTGCTGCAGGAGGTGGAGCCAGCCACAAAATCGCTGCCATAGCTTGCTGTCAGTGAAGATGCCTGCTCCGTGGCAGCAGCTTTTGCTAAATCAGTGTTTTTAAAAACCTGTGCAGCCAGACAGAAGCCTTCCTGGCCAAAAACCCCACCTATTTATCTAAAAACCCTTGGCGGGCAATAGGAAAAGTATCCGCCAGCACCATGGTCGAGGATCCTCCGGCCAGAACTGTTTCTTTAAGCTAGAGTGCTCAGTTATGAATTGCCCGATTAATGAATATATCCTGTGCTTTCTTCCTGTTTTGGGCTCCTTCTTCACGTAAGAACTGTTTTTAGAGTGGAACTGTACACTTGAAAAAGAAAGGGAATACTACAATACTAGAACCAGGGGGCATTCATTGAAAATGCTGGGGGGAAGAATTAAGACTAATAAAAGGAAACACTTCTTCACACAACGTGTGATTGGTGTTTGGAATATGCTGCCACAGGAGGTAGTGATGGCCACTAACCTGAATGGCTTTAAAAAGGGCTTGGATAGATTTATGGAGGAGAAGTCGATCTATGGCTACCAGTCTTGATCTGCCTTGATCTCAGATTGCAAATGCCTTAGCAGACCAGGTGCTCAAGAGCAGAAGCAGCAGAAGGCCATTGCTTTCACCTCCTGCATGAGAGCTCCCAAAGGCACCTGGTGGGCCACTGCGAGTAGCAGAGTGCTGGACTAGATGGACTCTGGTCTTATCCAGCAGGCCAGTTCTTATGGAAGAAAAGCAGACTAGAGAATCCATTGAAAAAGTAAAAGATAGAATTCAATGAAAAAGTAGAAGGTAGAATTCTGTGAAATGGTAGAGGCGGAATCCATTGGTAAGCCCAGTTTGTCCTTCTTCAGCCAGAACGACAGTCTCTGTGTGGTCTCTGCTGCTGCAGTCTCTGTGTGGTATCAGGCGTTCGCTAACATTTGTTATGACCTTTATCTCTGTAGTCCATTTTTAGTCAACTTCCCTCCAAGGGTGTCAGGAGAGTCTACGTAGTTCACCTTTCCTCATTTTCTCTTCTTAACAACCCTGTAAGGAGATTGTTCTGGGAGACAAGCCCAAGGTCATCCAGCAGCCTTCCGGGCACAGTGAAGATCTGAACCTGAGACTCCCCCATTCAAATGTGATTCTGACAGCCACATCATACAGGCTACCCAAGTGTGCATTAGCTTGCTCTTTAGGGCTTTGTTTCCTGGCTTGTATGTCTATATGTGTTGCTGTAGATTGGACAGGGAAGCTGAGGTTCCCGGAACTCACGAGCAATAAGCTCATAGAAGTACGAGGGTGAAGAGAGAGAACATGGTGATAAATGTATTGTCGAAGGCTTTCACAGCCAGACTCAACTGGTTGTTGTGGGCTTTCCAGGCTGTGTGGCCGTGGTCTGGTAGACCTTGTTCCTAACGTTTTGCCTGCATCTGTGGCAGGCATCATCAGAGGTGTATCACAGAGCGAGTGCGCAGCCACAGATGCAGGCGAAATGTTAGGAACAAGATCAACCAGACCACGGCCACACAGCAAGGAAAACCCCCAACAACAATGGTGTGAGTTCAGCAGTTGTCCCAGTGTAGAAATACCAAACTTTTGCTAGAAGCTCTTACAAAATCATCTTTTGGTTAAAGCATCCAGTGTAGCCTTGTCTACATTTTCAGATTTTCCAGCACATTTGTAAGAGCTGAGCTTATGTAAGAACAGAAGAAAAAGCCTGCTAAATCAGGCCAGAGTCCTAGTCCAGCACTTTGCTACTCGCAGCGGCCCACCAGGTGCCTTTGGGAGCTCACATGCAGGATGTGAAAGCAATGGCCTTCTGCTGCTCCCGATCACCTGGTCTGCTAAGGCATTTGCAATCTCAGATCAAGGAGGATCAACATTGGTAGCCATAAATCGACTTCTCCTCCATAAATCTGTCCAAGCCCCTTTTAAAGCTATCCAGGTTAGTGGCCATCACCACCTCCTGTGGCAGCCTATTCCAAACACAAATGTAGATTGTTGATTCTCTGCAGTAGCAACCGGAACCTAGACCAAGGTGGCCCAGGCTAGCCTGATCTCATCAGATCTCTGAAGCTAAGCAGGGTCAGCCCCGGTTAGTAATCGGATGGGAAACTTCCCAGGAACACCAGGGTGGTTGCGCAGATGAATGCAATAACAAACCACCCATTAGTCTTCTTCCTTGAAAACCCTGCAGGGTTGCCGTAAGTTAGCTGAAATTTGATGGCACTTAACGCACATAGTATCAACAGAGCTGCTTGGATGGTTACAGTCAGTTGCTTGGAAGAAGAGGAGAGTTTGGATTTATATTTCACCTTTCTCTCCTGTAAGGAGACTCAAAATGGCTTACAAGCTTCTTACCCTTCCTCTCCCCCGCCCCCAACAGATACCTTGTAAGGTGGGTGGGGCTGAGAGCATTCCCAAGAACTATGACTAGCCCAAGGTCACCCAGCAGGAATGTAGGAGTGCGGAAACACATCTGGTCCCCCAGATAAGCCTCTGCCACTCAGGTGGAGGAGTGGGGCATCAAACTCGGGTCTCCAGATCAGAATCCATCTGCTCTTAACCACTACACCCCGCTGACTCTCAAGAGAGATAGCTTTAGATCAGGGGTCGGCAGCCTTTACCACCCAAAGAGCCATTTGGACTCATTTTCCACAGCCCCAAAGATCTACTGAGCCGGAGAGGCCGCCTCCGTTTCGGCCCCTCCACTCACCTTTCCTTCCAGCACTGGGAGGTGGAGGCGCTGGGCAGGGAAACCCCCCTCTGCCCACGGAGCAGGCAGCCACCTGCTCTGTGGGGCAGAGGGGGATGGCATCTGTGGCCTGCCTGGTGCTGCCGCCTCTTGTGCTGCGGGAGGCAGCGGCGCCGGGCACGGAAACCACCTCTGCCCACCTGCTCCATGGGGCAGAGGGAAGATGGCGTCTGCAGCCTGCCCAATGCCGCTGCCTCTGTCACTGCGGGAGGCAGCGGCGCTGGGCAGGGAAACCCCCTCTTCCCGACAGAGCAGGCAGGCGCCTGCTCCGTAGGGCAGAGGGGAGATGGCGGCTGCTCTGGAGGGACATGCGCACGCTACCCTCTGACCTCCAGGGGTCAGAGGGCAGCGTGCCACGTCCCTTCAGCCCTCCCGAGCAGCGCTGGAAGTAGAGGTGAGGGGACACGAAAAGTGGCGCCCTCGCACACGGAGCTGCCTCTGGTTTGGCCCCTCCACTCACCCTTCCTCCCAGCGCTGCTCTGGAGGGACACACCCACGCTATCCTCTGACCTCCAGGCCACGCAGAGCCGCAGTATAAGGCTGAAAGAGCCGCATGCGGCTCTGGAGCTGCAGGTTGTAGACCCCTGCTTTAGGTGGATAGTCTGTATTAGAACAAAATTCGAGTCCAGTAGCACCATGTAAAACCCAGCAAAATTTTCTACTACGTAAGCTTTGGTGATTTGGTGGTCACTTTGATGGGGCACTGGACACACAAAAGCTCACACACTGGAAAATTTTGTTGCTCTGTAAGTGCTACTGGACAAATTTATTGTGGTCTGCGTAGTGCAGCTCTGACCTTGCAGATGTATTTGCGCTGCGTACTCCCAAACCAGGCCTGCAGGAACTGTGATAACAGTTTCACAGACAAGCCCCTCAGATAAGGGCCACCGAGCGTGTGGGAGACGGCACATTCCGCTCTGAGTCTCCATATCACCTGCTGAGTCTCCATATCACTGTTCGGTTTTGGCAAGGAGGGCTCCCCAAATCCCCCCACCCCAACAGTTCTGTCTCTTCCCTGCAGGGCTGTCAAACCATCAAGATAGATGCCCTCGAGCTTCCAAAGATCCAGACCAAGCAGGAACCAAGCTCGGAACTTAAAACAGATGGAGAAGACGGGAAAGATGCAAGAAAGCAGGTAACGGATGCTGTCCATCTGTGCGTGCTGGAGGGGTGTAGCCCAAGTTAAAGGTATTTGGGTCATCTTCATGGGTAACAACGTACTCTCTTTGACTCATTCAGTCAAATCACTGCACTGGGAGACACTTCTAGAAATGCAGTCCCCTGTCCTGGCAAGTGTTCCACAGCTACCGGTGTGTTATTTGCACAGCTGTGCTGGCCTGAACTGTGGGTTGTGGCACCTGCCTTTAATAACTGCATGTTAAGCTTGAGAAGCCAGGTGAAACATTTTCTTCTATCCACATTTTGGTGATGGTTTTTTTCCCCCCGGTCAGTTGGCCACAAACATGGTACAGAGTTGGGTGGTTTTCTGGGCTGTGTGGCCTTGGTCTGTAGATCTTGTTCCTAACGTTTCGCCTGCATCTGTGGCTGGCATCTTCAGAGGTGTATCACAGAGAGAAGTCTTGTTACACACTGTGTCTGGACTTCTCTCTGTCTGGAAGTCTGTGTAACAGACTTCTCTCTGTGAGACACCTCTGAAGATGCCAGCCACAGATACAGGCGAAACGTTAGGAACAAGATCTACCAGACCACGGCCACGCAGCCCAGAAAACCCACCACAACCAGTTGAATCTGCTGTGAAAGCCTTCAACAATACATGGTGCAGAGCTTTGACTGCTTCATCGTTCAATATTATGTTTTCATTCTGCTGTCTTAGTGGGAGCTGATAGTTTTACCTGTTGTATTTGTGGGTTGGCTGGTGACTATTCGTTAGCTTTTTCACGTTCAGTTCTGGGATGATTAGTAGGTGCTTAGAATGGTTATAAGCCGTCTCAAGGTGCATTTTAATGGAGATGACAGGCGTGTAATGGAAATTATTTCAAATCTCCATTATCCAGTGCTCACGCTAACAGCGATATCGTTGCTTCTTCTTTTTGCAGGGCCAGGAATCTCCAGTGCAGGGTCCTCGCATCAAACACGTGTGCCGGCACGCCGCAGTGGCCCTGGGCCAGTCTCGTGCCATGGTGCCGGAGGACGTGCCACGCCTCAGTGCTCTGCCACTGCGAGAGAGGGAGGAGATTGCCGCTTCGCCCACTGTTGAGGGTCAGTGCCCCGGGGGTAGGCCAAAAGGTTTGCTTCTGCAATGTCTTCTGATTTCTGTTCGGTTCGGATAACGTGGTAGACTGGTGGTTTTGAGCCCCTCCCCCCCCATTTCACAGCTGATGATGGGCACCCTAATGCAAGACGTATCTTCCTGAAGCAAAGGGGCTAAGCATGGTGTAGTGCAGGGGTCAGCAACCTGTGGCTCTCCAGATGTGAATGGACTACGAATTCCATCAGCCCCTGCCAGCATGGCCATGCTGCCGGGGGCTGATGGGATTTGTAGTCCATGAACATCTGGAGAGCCGCAGGTTGCAGACCCCTGGTGTAGTGATTAAGAGTGGTGGACTCTGATCTGGAGAACCAGGTCCGATTCCCCTCTCCTCCACATGAGCGGCGGACTCTTAACTGGTGAAGTGGATTTGTTCCCCTACTCCTACATGTGAAGCTTGCTGGGTGGTCTTGGGCTAGTCACAGTTCTCTGTGAACTCTGTCAGCCTCACCCGCCTCACAAGGTGTCTGTTGTGGGGAGAGGAAGGGAAAGGAGTTTGTAAGCCGCCTTGAGTCTTCTTACAGGAAAGAAAGGCGGGGTATAAATCCAAACTCTTCTCTTGTTAGGAAGATGTTGTGGGTTTTCCAGGTTGTGTGGCCGTGTTCCAGTAGTATTTTCTCCTGATGCATCTATGCCAGGCATCTATGGCCAGGCGAAACGTCAGTGGAAAATACTACTGGAACACAGCCGTACAACCTGGAAAAACAACAGCATTCTAGTGATTCTGGCCATGAAAGCCTTCGACAATACATTGAACATCTTCTCTTCTGAGCTGCCATTACTGCAGGAGATAAGTGGGAGTTACAAAGGGGGTTGGAGAAATAATATATACAAGAATCGAGAGGGGGCTGGCCTGTTTTGTTTGTGCTCCCCACAAGTGCCTTCCAACATTAGAAGGGGCAGGATCTCTGTTGTTCAGCCCCACATGACTATGGAAATGAGCCCCTTTTTTCCTTCCTGAGGACTGGGACTTTTTCCAGGTTGCTGCAGTTTAATGCTTTCTGAACAGGGGAGAGCGACAACTCTTTGAGGTAGGACAGGCTGAGAGAGAGTGACTGATCCAAGCCAGCTGCCATGGCAAGGAATGGGTTGCAACGCTGGGTCTCCCAGACCTTGGTCAGACCCTCAAACCACCACACCAGGGTTAAGTCGGGGGCTGAAAGAAACCTGCCTGAGTCCGCCTTTTGAGTGCCTATACTCTTTTCCACCCAAGGATCTCAGTTGAATTCTAAATCCATCTGCAACTGCTTCCTGGACCTTATTTTTAGTTCAGTGCTCCGTGGGGGTCCTAGCGCCTGCCTTGTTCTGTTCCATCCCCCCCCCCCCCCGGTTTGAACAAAAAAATAAAAAGCAAGGAGGGGAGGGGGCAGCATGATCTTGAATGACAGTCTGAGTTAACTCAGCCTGACACGCAGGATGGCCCCTGCCCTTGGTTCTCAAGCCAGGCCCAGCAAGTCAGCGGCGGCTCTCCTGCCAAGCCTGGCGACAGCCTCTCCATTCTTTTGCCCACCTCCCCTGACCCAAACGCCAAGCTGGACCAACTAGAAGCGGCTGCAAGCGGCTGCTCTCCCACCAGGCCTGGCAACCGTCTCCCCATTCCCCCACCCCACCCTCCCACCGCTGCAAACACCAAACAGGGACCGCCCGCCTCCCCCCTGCCACTCACTGATTGCCCACCTGCTCATAGTCCTTCAGGACTATTTTCTACTGTGGAAGCATCCACTTCCTCTGCAACCGCTACATGACACCTGCTGCAGATTGCCGCTTCTCCCCAGGAGGGTAGTCTAGTCCGCTCACTCTTCTGACCTTGCTGTTTCCCAGAGACCTCCTCGGCTTCCGAGAGCGAGTGCGGGCAGCAAAAGCAGGCGAAGGTGGATACGGTCATGAAGGCCGTGCCACACCCAGCACGCCGCCACGTCTCTCACCACCACGGCAAGAAGAACCGAATGACCCGCTGCGGGAAGTGCAAAGGCTGCCTGAAGCTTCAGGACTGCGGGGAATGCATCAACTGTCTGGACAAGCCAAAGTTTGGTGGGCCGAACACCAAGAAGCAGTGCTGCGTGTGAGTGTGCCCGTGGGGTTCCTGCCTCTGCTCCAGGTGGCTTGCCCCTCTGCTTAACCCTTTCGTGTCCTTGGGGAGCTGAAAGTGCTCTTTTCTGCCTCCTGGTTTCAGCTACGACTATGAGGAGTCTGGAACCACGTGGTTGCAAGCACGTTCACTGGTTTCGGGGTTCAGAATCTGGAAACCCAGAATTGGCAACCCAGAATATCTCAGCCTTCACTTTTCAAAAAATTGGCCATGCTGGCAGGGGCTGATGGGAATCGTAGTCCACGAACATCTGGGGCGCCAGAGTTGGACACCCCTGCTCTAGCCCTTAGTACTGGGAAAGTGTGTTTGCAAATATGGTAGGCATTTACCCCCAATTCTGACTGTGTCTCACATTTTTATATCTCCAGGCAGCTTAGAGTCCATCTACCCTTCCTTTTCTCACAACAGCTTTGCGAAGTAGCCTCGATCGAGAGAGAATGACTGTTCTGAGGTGGCTTGGGGAAATGCACGGCCAAGTGGGGTTTTGAACCCTACCTCCCCATGTCCTGGTCTAACAGTAACTGCTGCACCGTATTGGCCTTCAGGGGCTAATGGTAGGGTGCACATTACTGCTGTCCTACTACTTCATGGGCCAGATCTTATTTATTTGTGTCCCACCTTTTCTTTTGGCTCTAAGTTTAGTTTGAGGAAGATTCAGATAAGGCTGTTTGGAGGATGATTTGACCCATGACGGTGTCTGCTGACGCTGCATTGCTTTTTGGTGGGAAGTTCATTTGAAGTCCTATCCCCTGCCTGGCACAACTAGGGTTTTGTGAAGACCTTTCAAAAGCGGGCTTAAGACTTGATCAGCGCCATCAAGCATCGAAGGAGTAACATCTGCGTTAATCCTACAGGGGAAGGAATATGGACCAAGGAGGCCAACATCCTCCTTTGGTTCACTAGTATTTAAAATTCCAGACCCAAACAAGCAAGGCTGCCTGCCCCCATGGTAAACGCTCAACAGTCTGAGCATCTCCGTTGTGCCACCTGTTGCCCCCTCTGTAATTTTTTAAAAGATATTTCTACCCCACATGTCTTCTGGGCGCAATTCATGTGATCACATGGGGGTTGCAGAATCACCCCCTGCACCACTCTGCTGACGCCCTCCTCCTCCCCCGGCCCCAGTTACAGCAGCCCGGCTCCCTACGGTGCTTGACCCTCCACCAGCCTCCTTCTCTGGCCCGGCAGAATGTTCCCTGCTCCCAGGAGTGGACTGGCGGCTCTGTGCCCCCCTGTTCCCGCCTCTTGCACTACTGGTCGCCCAATGCTGTATAGCGCTAGAGGTGGGTGTGGTGGCCGCCGGTCTGGTCCCGGGAGCAGGGAAAGTTCACAGGAGGCTGGTGGGGGCTCAAGCTCCACTTCCCCCCCCCAGGACAGACTCCTGGGCTCCCAGACAGTTCGTAGGAAGCTAGGCTGCTGTAAGTGGGGCCGGGTTGCTGAAGGGCAGAAAATGGCCCTGGGCGCCATTTTCTGCCGGTATACCTCTGTGTTTCCTCATGTGGGCCAAAGCGGTGTGCATATATCTATCTATCTATCTATCTATCTATCTATCTATCTATCTATCTATCTATCTATCTATCTATCTATCTATATATCTATATATATATATATACACACACACACACATACACACACACAATATATATATATATATATAGTGTACAGTATTGATGATGATGATATTGATATTGTTATTATTATTGTTGTGTACTGCACACACACACTACACACCACCCTTACCTGCAATCTCACCGAATATATTCTGCCGGGCCATATATATATATATATGGCCCGGCAGAATATATATACGGTCAGTTGTTATGGCAGTTGTTATGGCATTACAAGTTCACAATTTAAAGCTCACTGACATAACAGTTAATGCTCAGTCTTGTCAATTTACTCATTTCTGTATATCTGGAGGTCTTTAACTTCTCCCTGTTTGGCCCCAGGCTACAAAGAGGCCCATGGGCCAAATCTGGCTCACCATCAGCTGCCCACTGGATTTCTTGTTGCCACTCCTTCGTGCAGGGGTGTCCAACTCTGGCCCTCCAGATGTCCATGGACTAGAATTCCCCATGCTGACAGGGGCTGGTTAGAGGTGTATGGGGGGGAAATGGCCCCCGGAGATAACTCCTTCTCCAGGCGCTTCCACGCCATGCCTCTCCCAAGCCACACCCCTGGGTACAGGGGATGCAGAGACCCTGGCCGGAGCTCCCCTGGCCTCCCTACAGGAAAGCCTGCTTTCAAAAGCTTTTGAAAGCCTGTCTGCATGAAAGGGGGGGGGGTTGACAGTGGCAGGTGGCTCAGGCGGGCGCTGCGACTGCCTGCTGCTAAGCCCTGCCCTCTGCCTCCCTGCAGGCCGGCTCCTGGGGGACAGGGCTTGGTGGCGTGTGGCTGGGGTACATGCTGTTTGGTCCGGTGCCCCCCTCCACATGACCAAAAGGCATGTGCCCAGGGACGCGGTACACCCCTGAGCGGGTATCTGTGTACCCATCTTATGTTTCTGTGTGGGGGGCGGGGGGGTTTGGCAGAATAGTTATCCTTTCTGGCTCTGGGGTAGAAGAGGTAGACCTCCAGTTTTCCTTGCTGTAGACCAGATCCTTCTTTTCCTCTGAAATGCTTTATTGCCTTGGCTGCTGGTTGTGATTCACGGATCCCTCCTTGTCCTTACTCTCTGAGCTGAAGCGTGTGCTTTTTCAACTGTTCCCATGGTCTGATTATGTATCTCTGGCTAACCGGCAGGTATCGGAAATGCGACAAGATAGAGGCGCGGCGGGTGGAGCGGCTGTCAAAGAAAGGTAATGACTGTGCGTAGGTGGGTGGTGGTTGTGCAGTGATGTGGGTCTCGTCGTAGTTTTGTTTCCACCCCTGCATGGCTTTCTGGTCAAGAGCATTGCGAGTCTCATTATAGCTGTGTGTCGTTCCGTTGTGTCCAGTCCCACACCTGGCAGAGAGCGGGAATTCCACCTTTTTTTGAAATTTCAATCTCAAATCATGGTTGCCCCATTCTAGGAGAATGGATTATGCATTATAATGGTAGTTATGTGCACGTGTGTCATGTTGTTACGCAGCCCCATTTAAGGAGGGAAATGACGTTTGGCTTGCTTTACAGTGATGGAAATCGTGCTTCCCGAAGTGTTAAATATAACTTCTAATGCGAGAATAAGATGTCTGTAATACTGGTCAGGCCTGCAAATATAGTTTTAAATAAAATTCTGTCATGGTTTGGGAACAAAGTATGTTCTCTTGAGTGACCTTTGGAAGTCCCAGGATTTTGTGCAGAAGCACCAATTTTGTGTCAGTAGCTTCATCGTGTATAGTGTGGCTCGGTCGCAATTGTGTTAGAATGCCAGATGCCTCGAGCAAGCGCCTGGCTTCCGACTCCAGGTGGCGCTGGGGACCTCTGCAGGGATGCAGCCATTTTGCTCTTTCTCTGTTTGGATCAGAGCCACTGTCCTGCTTCCAGCCTGCAACAAGGAGACAATGCCAAAAAATTGTGAAGTATACTTCAGTTGAGCCCTCTAACGCAGCCTACTTCACAAGTACAGTGGAACCTCGGTTTTCGTTGGTAATCCGTCCGAAAAGAATCGATGAAAACTGAAACCGATGAAAACTGAGGCAAACTTTTCCATAGGAATCAATGTAAATCCAATTAATCCGTTCTAGGCACTCCAAAAAACATACCAAAAACACATTTATTTGGTCAATATAGTGTTTAATGCTGAAAGCAGTAACAAACAATAACACTAGGACCAGCTTCACAGCCAGTGGACCAATGTCGCACCAGAAAGCTGTCCAGAGAGGTCTGTTTCTGACGCCTCTTTAAGATTTGTCTGAAATGGGGCAAGACATTGTCATTAAACAAGTTGCAGACACGGCCTGCAACAGCTTTGTCCGGGTGATTTTTCTCCACAAACTCCTGCACCTTACTGCAAATCGATGAAAACCGAGGCAAATTTTTCACTGAAAAAATCGATGAAAACCGAAACCGATGAAAACCGAAGGCAATGAAAACCGAGGTTCCACTGTTTTTGAACAGGCCTGGTGCACGTCTTTGGCTAGATCTGTGGGTTAAAGTGACCTATCGGAGTTCCTTTTGTTCCCAAGGCGAGGCTCGAAGGAGATCGGGATGGGGGGGGGGTGTAGTTGGGCTGCCGTGGACATCCTCCTGTAGGGAGCAATCCTAAAAGGGTTTACTCAGAAGTAAGTGCATTTTGTTCAGTGAGGCTTCCCCCCCAAGAGAGCGTTCTTTGGATGGCTCTGTCATTCCCCGTTTTCCTTACCATGCTTGCTTGAGCAGCAAAGAGCCATTGTAGGGACGCAGAGCATTGAAGATGTCCAACTTAGAAAAAATTGGAAAGAGAAAAATTTCTGGATTGACCAGCTTTCATCTTTTTCCGCTGAGCTCCAACGTTACTGACATTTGTAAAAAGTTGTCGCTTCACATCTTGAGTTCCTGGTTCTTGAACACCAGTTGGCTTATCGAACAAGCTTGTGGTACCACTTATTATGATATCCATATCTATTTAGATTTCTGTCCTGCCCCCGCCCTTTTGGACACGGGGCAGTTTCCAACATAATATATAGAAACTTAACAATTATAAATATCTGCTTTATAGGAAACTTATTTAAAATCCGTGCATACATATACTAAAACAAGATGATGAAGTGTCAATTATATTGAGTCCCCATAAATCTTAATGAACGGGCAGACCAAACAACCCTGTTATCTCATAAGTGGGGGGGGGGGCAGGTTGGGGGGACTGAAAAGGGGCGCCAAGAGATGGTAACCATTGTTCCCTCAACTGTATGCCTGGTGGAGCAGCTCTGTCTTGCAGGCCCTGTGGAACAGCAGTGGTGTAGTGGTTAAGAGCAGGTAAACTCTAATCTGGAGGAACCAGGTTTGATTCCCCGCTCTGCTGCTTGAGCTATGGAGGCTTATCTGGGGAATTCAAATTAGCCTGTGCACTCCAACACACACCAGCTGGGTGACCTTGGGCTAGTCACAGCTCTACGGCGCTCTCTCAGCCTCATCCACCTCCCAGGGTGTTTGTTGTGGGGAGAGGAAGGGAAAGGACATTGTAAGCCCCCTTGAGTCTCCTTGCAGGAGAGAAAGGGGTGGTGGTATAAATCCAGACTCTTCTTCTTCTTCTTCTCTTCTGTGGAACTGCATTAAATCCTGTAGACCCCTAGTCTCATTAGACAGAGTGTTCTACCAATTCAGGGCCCAGGCTGAGAAGGCCCTGGTTGAGGCCAGCCGGATTTCCTTCGGACCAGGGACCATGAACAGGTTCTCACTATATGACTGAAGTGTCCAGTGAGGGACATAAGGGGGTTACTGGGTATTTGTGATGTCATTGCAGGCAGTGGTCCATTAAGACTGCATTGAGCCTGTTCTCTTGGTTGGCTGGTCTCTTCATTTTGTGCTGAGGAAATTATTCTTATCCCTTTTCTTTTGGGAGTGAGGAATGGGGGTGCCCACTGTGTGTAAAGCACCAATCCCACCTGATGATTTAGTTTCCTTTTGGGAGGAGAGCAGCCACCCTGAATCTTGGATTTGCACCTAGTACTTTCACACTCTCTTTTTGAACTGTTACCATCCGGCAGACGATACAGGTCTATAAAAACTAGGACAAAGAGGCATAGAGACAGCTTCTACTCTAGAGCTGTGGCTATGCTAAACTCCGTGGCTTCGTGTTGATGTGTTTGGGGCTGTGTAGGGATGGGTGGAGGAAAGGGAAAGTGAGGATGGGGTATGAGTCTGAAATTGTGTGCATCGAGGAATGCTGCTGTAAATTTCGTTGTGCGTGCACAATGACAATAAAATGCTTATGCTTAGTAGGAAACTGACCATCCCCTGTGTAGTTGTCGAAAGCCACAAAACCAGGTGTTGTAATGCAGTGAAATAGCAGAGTAAATAACAGAGCAGAGGTGCAAGTAAGTTGTTTTGTGGAATTTTACTGGATAACAAAATGAAGTTATGCTAAATATAGGAACAGCGAACTCTATCTATGCAAGTTCTCATTCTGAGTGTCTGTGCAGTCTATATGTGGCTGCGCCTCTCCTCTTTTTCTGGAAGAAGATAGGAGAGATCTTTCCCAAAGATCATGTGATTCTAGTCATGTGACTTCAGCAGTTAACTCTTTCTTAACCGAATGAAACAGGCACTTGGAAAATCCTGACGCCAGGTCACCCGCAGACAAGGGCGGCGTCCTCTATGTACTTGTTCTCTCTAGCTTTATACGGAAATACAGCTTTGTAAAATTAGCCTTTGCTCCTCCCAGGACCTGTGAAGGACTAAAAATGTCCCAGAAGGGATGAATTGGTGGTGAGATAATCAGAGAGTTAGTTAAAGGGAAGAAGACATCAGGCCACTTAAACATTTTAGGCATAGGTGTTAAACTGGCAGCCCTCCAGATGTTATGGACTACAGTTCCCATCCCCTGCCAGCAGGGGATGATGGGAACTATAGTCCATAACATCTGGAGGGGCGCGAGTTTGACACCTGTGTTTTCGAGGGGCCCCTTCCGCACATGCAGAGTTCACAATTGTTTGAAAGTGGATTTTGCTATTCTGCACAGTGAAATCCAGCTTCAGAGTGCATTGAAAGTGGATTGAAAGTGCATTATTCTGCATGTGCAGAAGGGACCTTGGAGCGTTAAGATTTCAGTGGGCAGTATTTCCAAATATCCTTCAGCCACACACAGGCATTTTATCCTGCCCTTTTCCAGGGTAGCATAGATGAGTTTCTCTTTTTCGTGTGCCCTGGTCCTTCAGGGTTCTCTGCACCAGGGGTAACTAAAGAGAAAAATCAGACAAGCGACCAGGTCTGAGGCAGGCGCTGCAGGGTTTAGAGACCTTTGGAGAGGGTAGTTTGTGTATTGGGTTTTGGCACTTCCCACCCTTCGATGGCTTTACTTTTTACGCACTGTTTCTCAACCGCTGGGGTTCTGCACTGCTTTTATATCAATTCCCAAGACAAATGAAAGATGATTCCCGACTTTTGTTTTCGTTTGCTTTATCAGATGAGGGAATGCCAACAAATAATTACTTAAAAAAGCAGCCCCACAAGCAAGTTGCCGTTTCTGAATTTCAGACCCTCAAAAATAAGCCATCAGGATTGATAAAGCTTTTATTATAAAGGTCTCCTGCATCTTTTTGACATGTTTTGGAGGAAAGCCCCCCCTTCCGAGCCGTGGTGTTGATCACTCCAGTTAACGCCTGTTCCATCCTTTACAATACGCTGCTTTAATATGTATCAGGAGCAATCCGATGGCCAGTACTGAGTGATGGGTGTCCTGCTCTGTCTCTTCCCCCTGGAGAACCGAGGGAAATGGCATTTGGACTGTGAAGGTGCCGTGGGCTGAGACCGCCCTCTGCTTTGTTAAAACTTCTAGAGATGCTCGGGAAGTCCCTGGATGTTTAGTGGTGGAGCCTAGGGAGAGCTGGGCTTAAGGAGGTGAATGAACCTCAGTGCTGTGGAATACCCCCTCCCGCAACCCCCGCCCCCCCAGTAATCCATTTCCTTCTGGGGAACTGATGTCATACGAACATAAGAAAGAGCCTGCTGGATAAGATCAGAGTCCATCCAGTCCAGCACTCTGCTACTCGCAGTGGCCTTTGGGAGCTCACATGCAGGATGTGAAAGCAATGGCCTGCTGCTACTGCTGCTGCTCCAGAGCACCTGGTCTGCAGTCTCAGATCAAGAAGGATCCAGATTGGTAGCCAGAGATCGACTTTTCCTCCATAAATCTGTCCAAGCCCCTTTTAAACCTATCCAGGTTAGTGGCCATCACCACCTCCTGTGGCAGCCTATTCCAAACACCGATCATGCGCTGCGTGAAGAAACGTTTCCTTTTATTAGTCCTAATTCTCCCCCCCCCCAGCGTTTTTAATGGGTGCCCCCTGGTTCTAGTATTGTGAGAAAGAGAGAAAAATTTCTCTCTGCTGATGTTTTCTACCCCATGCATGATTTTATAAACTTCATGTCTACAGTCTGTTGAAATTCTGGGGATCTCCAGCCCACACCTGGAGGCTGGCAACCCCACTGCCCAAGGAGAGGGCCAGGCAGGTCTAATGTAATCTCACAGGTAGTCCTCTCTGTAACAGTGCATTGGAGGTGAAGGAGAGGGGAGGGGATCTCTGTCTGGGATAGGGGGGTGGGTGAATGGGTGGGTGGGAGAGGAAAAGGCTTGAGTCAGGAAGGGGTGGGGCCGGCTTCTTCAAGGGGAAGCCATTATGACCTGAGGGGTTTTTGCACAGAGCAGATCCCTGGTGCTTTTGGAGGGGGGAAAATGGCATGGCTTGGCTGCAGATTGAAGAAATACTGATTATGTGAGCAGAGATGTGGAGGGGAGGGGGCTGTGGGGGAGGGGGAGGGGGAGGGGGAGGGGAAGCAAAGGGGGAGGGGTGGACTGGTGGGTGCTTGGATCTGTTTTGGAGGAGGCTGTAGCTGCTCTGGAGTAAGGCCTTGGGTTTGGGGGGGCAGAGATGTGTGGGGGAGAATGAGGCAGGAGTCAGTCTGGTAGGCCTGGTGCTATATGCCCTTATGGGAAGCCCCCTTTCCTTTTGCTGCGTTTTAATTATGCATACACATGAATGAAATGAAGGTTTGGTCTATAGTTTGTGTGTATTAATATAGGCAGCTGACTTGCTTCAGGGGAGGGTGGAATGACGGAAAGGAAAGTTTTGGGGAGCTCCTTCATGGGGCAGAGTTTTGCCCTGTGTGGCCCAGAAGGTGCGTTTGCTTTTTAAAGGGCAAAGTCTGGTGCGACAGGAATGAGAGTTAGTAATGGAAACCTGCCTGCTTGTTCCAACACACATCCCCTCCTCTTCTCCTAACATTGTTGCTTGCTCTCCATTGTATTGGAAATTAATTCCCCAGGAGGAGGCTAGGCGGGCCCCAGCCAGAGCCCTTAGGCCGGACGAGGGAGGAGGTGTGTGTTTCATCACTGTTCCTGAAGCCAGGGCAGTGAACAATCAATCTTTGCAAGGGCTGGAGGGCAGAGATAGGTCTGGCTTTAGATTTCTCTGCAGGTGAAGTTCTGGGCTGATCAGCCCATTCTGCTTTTGAACTCCAGGTTGCTAAGCAGAATTTTAAAAAAACTTGTATCATCAGCCTGTACCAGTTATCATTCTTCATCCTTTGATCACTCTCCTTCTGCCTTTTGAGATAAAAATTCAGCATGTGAGGAGGACTGGGCGGGGGTGGGGGGGTGGGGATGTGTTTGTTATGGCTGAAGACAGACTGAAGCTTGTTTGTTCCTGCGTGCTCCCCCCTTCTGCCCGCCCCCGCCTCCCCAGGTCGTGCTGTACCGAAGCCCATTGTCACTTGGGATTCCGAGGATTCTCAAGAGGAGTTCCCAGCCCCTTGGGAGGTTATGTTGGGAGCCACAGAGACAGCCGAGCAAGACTCCCTGTTGCAGCGCAAGTCGGCACGGCGCTGTGTCAAGCAGAGGCCCTCCTACGACATATTTGAATCCTCTGACTCGGACGCAGAACCGGTATCCGGCTCGGCCACCCATCGCAGGAAATCTTCGCGGGACTCAGGTGAGTTGCGAGCTTTGAGACTATTTTGCATGTGCCTCTTCTGCAGTGGATTTTTTTTTGCGAGTCCCGCATGCAGGTGAGCCCATACTCAACTTTCCTACATCTGTGCTGGGACGCTGGAACCGGTTATGCCTTCTTCAGTATGCAACCTGTGACAAATTGCACCCATTGTGTGGCCACTGGTTTAGGCTGCGGATTTGGGGGGGGGGGGTTGCCTTTGAGTCACAGCTGACTTACAGCTCTCCTGTAGCGTTGCCCCAATAAAATACTTTTGGAGGTGTATTGGCATTACAGGCCTCCAAGCCATGCACCTGGTATTCCTTGGAAGTCACCCATCCGAATGCTTGCCAGGATCAGCCAATTGTAACTGACCTGCGGTAACCCAGCAAGTTTCCAGGGCAGAGTGCGGATTTGAACCTTGTCCTCTTCTGACACCTTAACCCGAGCAGCAGTGGCGTAGTGGTTAAGAGCAGGTGCTTTCTAATCTGGAGGAACCGGGTTTGATTCCCCGCTCTGCTGCCTGAGCTGTGGAGGCGTCTCTGGGGAATTCAGATTAGCCTGTGCACTCCCACACATGCCAGCTGGGTGACCTTGGGCTAGTCACAGTTCTTCAGAGCTCTCTCAGCCCCACCCACCTCACAAGGTGTTCATTGTAAGGGAGGAAGGGCAAGGAGATTGTCAGTCCCTTTGAGTCTCCTTACAGGAGAGAAAGGGGGGATATAAATCCAACTCTTCATCTTCTTCCACTAGGCTGGCTCTTTTCCTTTGGGATATAGAGCAATGTAAGTTACAAAGTAATATAAAATCATCAATCACAGAGCTCTCACTTTAAAATTCTTCCCAGTGGTTTAGACAACATTAAAATCCTATTAAGGATACAGAATCACACTTGGGACACGTTACTCAATGAAATGCAGAAAATAACAATGAAGAAAAAATCTGTGAAATTTTTCTACTGGGATTAATTGGAGGTGATATCCCGAATCAGTGTAGACTGCTTTTCATGTACACGTATACATTGTATGCCCAGAAGCGGAGAGAAGAAAAAGTACCAACCAAGGAAGATTGGGTACAGAAGGGCACAGAGTATTCAGAAATAGCAAAACTAACAATTTTAATGACAGACAGTAACAGAGAGAGATTTGTGGAAAAATGGAAACCTTTTACAGAAGAAGAGAAATCGTCCTGGGATTTGAGACTTAAAAGAGAAAAGCAGACAGTTAGAGATGATGCGTAGGTGTCAAACTCACGGCCCTCCAGATGTTATGGACTACAGTTCCCATCATCCCCTGCCAGCATGGTCCTGGCAGGGGATGATGGGAACTGTAGTCTATAACATCTGGAAGGCCGCGAGTTTGACACCTCTGATTTATAGAGTATAACTGATAAGATGTTTTATTTTAATTAGATGCATGAACCTAGAGTGGGTTAAAATTCAATACTGAGACAGTTGGGAGTCATTATTTGGATATTTTCTTACTTTTCTTTACGTTGGTTTTTTCTTTTCTTTTTTTGATATTTTATGATTATGCTTTGTACTGGTGTGGTGAGGTGTGAAAGTGTTTATGTTTATTGTTATTTCTTTTTGTGTTTCTTTATGTTGAGAGTGTATGTTTGTGTATGTATGTATACGTATGTATATATGTGTGTGTACATGTGTATCCAAGTGTATGTATGCATAAGTGTGTGTGTGTGTATAAAGGATACAGAATCATACTGAATGGAAGATTATTCTGAATAGTTCCCTTCTTTAAAATACTTCCTTGGCTGTGATCTTAATGGCTGCCAGTGTGAGCAGAGCCTCCATATGATACAAATGAGTCAGTGTTTGATAGCAGAAAGCTTGGTTTATCAAAGTCAGAGTAAAACTGTATCATAACTAAAATCCTGGAAAGAAATTGAGACCTCAGTTCTGCATACAGAGGGCTATCTAATACATAATGTGAAAGACCTTCCACAGTTCTTTCTCAGATATAGAGATGCTGTTCCAGTGGTTTTTGAAAATAGCGTCCGGCTAGATACTCCATCAGCATAGCTTGGAAGCATAGTGATGTTAGTTCCTTTCTGATATTGTATTGCGAAAAACCACCAAGTAAGAAGCTCCAGTGTCATCTTATTTGATTATTCCACACGACGGAGAGAACTTAAACTGCGTGATTATGTTTTTATCCATTAAGGCGTCACCCCTAATGACCCAGTCATGCACATCAGAGTTATTTGCTGACCTGTGCATTAAATCATCTGGAATGATATAATTGAGCAGAATGTTATTGAAAAAGTCGGTGCAGGTCTTGGCATTAGCTAACAGTATCTGGTAACTTTGGTAAATAAGCGAGTCCGTGTTTGCTGCTCTCTTTCTCTTCCATGATTTCCGAATGGCCAAAATCGGTCCAAATTCTGCCCTCAGGAGGCCCTTGGTGGTGTCAGGATACGTCTGAGGAAAAGGTTCTGAATGGTTTCCAGTGTAAGAAGTGTTTGCTCATTCCATCCTAAGATCTTGAAATATAGAGCAGATAATCTGTGCCATGAGACAAAAACCTTCTCACACGTCCTTTGGCGTCAGAGGATTGGGAAAGAAATGCTTGAGGGTTTTTTTTAATTTTTAAAAGAAATGTTTGTTGAATTGTCTTTCTTTCCTCCATTTTTCAGATTTGCTTCCCATGGACTCTGAGGAACAGAGTAGGCCCCGCAGAACGCCTCTCCAGCCAGTGGTGCAGCTGAAAGCCCGGAAGAGGCCAGAGAAGGTGAGGCTACAGGAAGGGAGGGGCTGGTTCTTATCCTAGAGCAGTGGTGGCGAACCTTTGGCACTCCAGATGTTATGGACTACAATTCCCATCAGCCCCTGCCATTATGGCCAATTGGCCATACTGGCAAGGGCTGATGGGAATTGTAGTCCATAACATCTGGAGTGCCAAAGGTTCACCACCACGGTCCTAGAGGAACACCCCAGCCTGGTGTGTTGGTTAAGTGGGGGAGAATTGGGTTTGATTCCTCACTCTTGCACATGCAACCTGCCGGGTTACCTTGAGCCAATCACAGTTCTCTCAGAGGTCTCCCAGCCCCACCTACCTCACAAGGTGTCTGTTGTGGGAAGAGAAAGAGAAGGAATTTGTAATCTCATTGAGACTCCTGAGAAAAGGGAGGTATAAAAAACAACTCTTCTTCATTGAGTGGATTCTATGCAGACACTATCTGGGAGAGAAAAGGATCCAGCCCTGGAACCTGGGTCTTTAAAAAGGTTCAAGCATAATGCTGGCAGGGGCTAATGGGAATTGTACTCCACAGGGGCTAATGGGAATTGTACTCCAGAGTTGGATACCCATGAGCTTGTACTTTGTCTTTAAACAAAGGTTATGACTTATTTTCCACCAGAGTCTGGGCAGAACTCCACAGGGAGGTTTTCTTAAAGGGTTTCTGAATGCCTTGATGTGTTTCTAGGCTGTTTGGACTTTATTTGGCTCTTGAAGTCTATTCTAAAATGTTCATCCTGACCCTCTTTCATAGGAGCACAAACCAAAAAAAGGGGGGGGGCAACTTAACCATATAAAACTAGAATTAAGTATCTAAAAGTTCAAGAAATTGTTTAAGGGGCCACTAAATATAAAACTGCTGAATCTCAAAAACACATATGTATTTATTACAGTTAAACTCTACACTCGCAAAAGGCCCATAATAGCCTGCCGTATGCACACAATATCACAATTCCAATACATTGAAGGATCCTATAAGACACTTTTTTGACCCTTAAAAACGGACACGTTTCAGCCAACTGGCCTTCCACAATGGTCAAATGTAATACAATGTTTAGCTACTAGACTACAAATTGCAATTGTAACAGTTTACCATGACTGAGACCAATTTATAAATAAAATTTTTAAAAAGGGAAAAGAATTACAGCTGACCAGCACTGTATATTAGATCTGTAGATTTGTGGCGAACCAGATGTTATGGACTATACTTCATTGATGTTATGGACTACAATTCCCATCAGCCCCTGCCAGCATGGCCAATTGGCCATGCTGGCAGGGGCTGATTGGAATTGTAGTCCATAACATCTGGAGTGCCAAAGGTTCGCCACCACTGCTTTAGATATTTGGGACAGGGAAGACTTCAGAGCGTCTGGCTCAGTTCCAGGCAGTGAACTTCATGGCATTGTGGGTGATTTGAACCTGCATCACCACAGTCCATGTTGAGTATATGGTTATACCTGTTCTGATAAGCTTTCTTTGTTACTGTGGTCAGGGTGTTCTTTGTATGTAAGGCAGGAAAAGTATCATACAAGTTACTGTAGATGTAGAAATTAGGCAGAAATCCTGTTTCTTCGCCCAACAGACACTGAGGACATGCCCCTTCTGGGGGAAAATCCACACTTTGCATCTCCGGATTTTACCCTTTCTTTACAAGGATGTTTTGCAACAATTTGTTTCACCAGCACCCTTCTTTCATTTCCTTCCGTCAGGATGTTGCCTCTTCTGGCACGCTCCCATCAATCTCCAATGGCTGGAATGGGAAGCACAAGTCTACAGATGGCGTCCACCGGCTCAGGGTGGACTTCAAGGTAAGTGAAAAGTGTCTTCTTCCAAAACTGGCGGGCGACTGAAATGTTGCCGCTCCATACAATTGAGGAGTTGCGGACGAAAGCATTAGAATTGGCCAAGATGGGCAAGTTAACTGCGTTACTTAAAGAAAAGAATTTAACTTGGTTCATAGGCAATTGGAAACCCTTGATAGACTATCTAGACAAAACCAAACAAAATAAATTGATGACTATACTCTGTTCTACATAAAGATGTTAGTTCGGTCAGTTGAGGCACAGCGGTTGGGAAAATTGTATGCTTCTGTATTGGAATATAATCCCAAACAAGTGTATAAATTATCACTCATTTATAATTTATCATTCAAATTATCATAAATTATCATTCACGCTGCCTTTGTAAAAATGCTTCATTTTGTGCATTACTGAACATAGCATTTTGACACAAGAGTGTTTATGCCAAAGTGTATTTTTACTTTCAAATGGATGGGGGGAACCAGGACTAGGTAGGCACTAGGACCCAGGCAAAGCATTCTACAACAGAGGAGGTCCAGCATGCTTTTTTTCTGTGCAAAAAGACTATATCATCTACTAACATCTTTATGTGAAATAGAGTATAGTGGTTTTGAAGGTCTTAAGCACTGTTAAAACAAGATCCAATAGAGAAAAGTGAGATTTTTTCCATCAACAATGATGTTAAAGATTTAATTTTATTTTGATGTCTAATGGCCAAGCGCGGAGAGTTTATGGATAAAGGGGTTAACATTAACTGCCGAAGAAACTGGAAGTTTCTGAGAATTAGGTACTTTGTAATTTGGTAACTTTTGTTTTTGTGTGTTTTGAATTTTAGTTTTAAAAAATGCAAGTAAAAAATTGAATTAAGCTAAATGAAGTGTTCCTGCCATGCACCCTTTTGAAAACAAGCTACAAATACAATTCTTGTGAAATCTAACTCAACCCCCCCCCCTTGTAACTCATGTATTAACAGCGTGCTTCAACCTTTTCTCTCCCCCCACCTGCCCCCGTTTTTCAAATCAACCAGAATATTTTTGTTGACATTGATAGGTTTTATTTGGAATTTGCACCGTGCAGTTTGTTCCAGCTTTGGCGTGTTGTCAAAAGGTGGTGGTTGGGAATTGGGGTTGGGGGCGGCATGCAGGCAGCATAAGCAGGCGGTTTCCTAGCCCCTGTGTACTCTGCATAAAGAATCTGATTTTTGAAAACTGGGAAGGCTTCAGAGACCGTGGTGTTAACGTTGGCAGTGGGCATGTCTTGTCATCCGCCTTAGGGTCCTTGACTGATTACAAAGACACTGCAAAAACTAAATGAGAGACACAGTCTACTCCAGTGGTGGCGAACCTATGGCACAGGTGCCAGAGGTGGCACTCAGAGCCCTCTCTGTGGCCACGCTCAAACAGAGTGCCCCCCCACACCTGTAGGCTGGCCTGGTCCGCTAGGCTCGATTATTAGCAGTGTAGTTAACCCTGTTAAGCATTGTTAAACCCCACTGATTTTCATGCGAAGAACTAAAGCACAATCCTTTACCTGGAAGTAAGCTTGGTTGCTGGTAATGGGGGTTGCTTCAAAGCAAAGCCACCACTACCACCAAGTTTATTCCCGAGTAACGCATGCCTCGGCCCCAACCATTTTTTCGAAACTAAAACCTAAGTATTCAGGTTAAATTGCCGTGTTGGCACTTTGTGATAAATAAGTGGGTTTTGGGTTGCAATTTGGGCACTCGGTCTCGAAAAGGTTCGCCATCACTGGTCTACTCCCTCTCCTCTTCCTCAATCAGTCTTGCTCATAACTATCTCTTCTTTAGCGGGAAAGAAGCAGTTCAGAAAAGATTGTTTTCCCTTGAGATAATATTTGTGAATTGCCCTACCGTTGATTCACCTGTTCCTAGAGTGTGCAGCTTGGCTTTCTTGCATGAGTGACCTCAAGCTATTTGGTCTGTAAAATCCTTTTCCTTCTGACTGTGTCTGTGTCTGTGACACAACCGTGTCGGTTACGGGGGCCAAAGGGTATGTAGTCCTCTCTTTGGAATTGGGGGTTGGGCTAGATCACCTTTGGCAAGAGTCCCCAAATGGCAATGCGGTCTTTAAATCTGCTGAGAGTGCAGGACAAGGCATAGTTCTCTGCTTTCATGGAAAAACTACGAAATGAAATTCTGAATTCAATTTCTGAATCTTTTTTTGACCTGCGGTTGAGTGCCGAAATTAACCCCCTGAAGCCCGAGTGGACCTTGAGCTCAGCTGTAATGTCAATCAAGGCCCCCCACCCACCCACTGATTTTTATTTAATTCATTTGTACTCCACTTTTCTCCTCAGTGGGGACCCGAAACAGCTTACATAGCTCTCTGTTTTATCCTCACAACAATCCTGTGAGGTAGCTTAAGCCAAGTGTGTGTGTATGACTGGCTCAAAGTCTCCCAGGGGGATAGCATGGTGGAGTGGGGATTCAGACCTGGGTCCTCTAGCTCAGGGGCCTGCAACCTGCGGCTCTCCAGATGTTCATGGACTACAATTCCCATCAGTCCCAGCCAGCATGGCCAATTGGCCATGCTGGCAGGGGCTAATGGGATTTGTAGTCCATGAACATCTGGAGAGCTGCAGGTTGCAGGCCCCTGCTCTAGCTCATAGTCTGCATCACATTGGCTCTTTGGGGGCAAGGTCACAGGAAGCTCAAACATTGGCTACCAAGGCCAGCTGAAGGGGGTCAGTCGACCTGCTGCCCTTCGATCCCTTCCAGCTCAGTGCGTTTGGGTGCTGAGTCTGCCTTGACTGTAGCCCTTCCCACTTGGGTGTCTTGTAGGAGGACTGTGACCTGGAGAACGTCTGGCTGATGGGCGGCCTCAGCATCCTCACCTCGGTGCCGGTCACCACGCAGTTGGTGTGCCTCCTTTGTGCCAGCAAAGGTTTCCATCAGGTGCGTCTGAGGAATTAGGGGGGCAAGGTTGCATGGAATTGGGCACCTGGGTTCTGGTGGGCACCTGGCTGAACAGTGGGCTTGGGCTCCCCCTCTAGGGGGCTAGAATTGGGGTGACGGACGTAGAAGTCAAACAATCCAAGGGCAAAGTCTGCAACTTTTTACAGCTTAAAGAGACAAACCACGTCAAAATTCACTGCAAGAGATCAACAAAAGAAAGCCTATTTGCATAACTGGAAATGTAAAACTAAACATAGCTGAAGACCAGTGTATCGATTAACGATCCATCAAGTTTCTACACTGGCATAAAATGTGCATTTGGATTCCTGGCAACCCCTTTCCTCTCTTCCAGTTTTTTTTCTGCAAAGCATTGCTCAAGAAGCACTCTAGTCTCATTCTTTTTTTAAAAAAAAACCTTCCCCTGCCATTTTCTTCAAACACTGGTGATTCTCTCAGTCCCACCTGCCCCTCCAGCATACCGTAACAATTTCATTTTCTTTAACAGAGAGCCAAATTCGGCTCCGTACTGAGAGACTCTCGGCTCGCAGACCCCTGTCAACACAACCACTGCAGAGCACTGTGCTTCTGAGGGGGGCTTCTCTTGATTACTAGTCATCTGTTCATTGATCTGTGTGCATGTGTTCCTTTGCCGGACAGGCTATAACACTGTCGCCTGCTTCATGTACTCTGCAGCTCGTGTTCTGCCAGGTGTGTTGCGACCCTTTCCACACCTTCTGCCTAGAGGAAGACGAGCAGCCACTGCCCGAGCAGGAGGAAAGCTGGTGTTGCCGCCGCTGCAAATTCTGTCACGTCTGTGGCCGCAAAAACAAGGCATCCAAGGCAAGGGGGCTGTTACTCGGTGTGCGTCTTTTGCTTTGGGGGGCGTCAATTGGTGCTTCCACCACTGAGGCCATGCACATCCAGTGATTCCAGGAGTACGCTGATGCAGAAATGTTGATAAAATACAATATGATACAGCCAGAGCCATGACAGTGAATCAGAAAGAAGATAAAACAAATTGTAACTAATTAAATCTAAAAGTCTTTGATGCACCCTTCGGTAACACTCTGTACGAAACTAGTGTGTCAGTATCTCAGCTAAGGAAAATCAATCTGGTTCAGAGGAAGAAGAAAAAGAGGAAGAAGAGTTTGGATTTATATCCCCCCTTTCTCTCCTTTAAGGAGACTCAAAGGGGCTGACAATCTCCTTCCCCGCTCACAACAAACACCTTATGAGGTGGATGGGGCTGAGAGAGCTCCGAAAAGAGAGAGCCCCCCCCCCCCGCCCCCAAGCATGCACCTGGTGCAACGCGCACCCCCCCCACACACACCCCTGGTAGCTCCGCCTCCGGATCTGGGGTAGGGGGAGAGGAGGGGCGTTATCAGAATGTAATGCCATAAGAGTCCACCTTCCAAAGCTGCCACTTTCTCCAGGGGAGCAGTGCTTTGTCTCCTGGGCATCAGTTCCAATCCCAGAAGATCTCCTGGAAGTATAACAGGAACGGTAGATCTTGGAGATGGTGGGCATCAGGATCCTGCCAGTGTTCTGTTTTTGCCAAGAATGGGAGAGGGGGGAAGCAACCATCCCAGGGTTGTCTGCCTAAAATGGTAGCAGTGATGAGGCACAGAATGGGCAGG
Source organism: Sphaerodactylus townsendi (assembly GCF_021028975.2). Classification (NCBI taxonomy): domain Eukaryota; kingdom Metazoa; phylum Chordata; class Lepidosauria; order Squamata; family Sphaerodactylidae; genus Sphaerodactylus; species Sphaerodactylus townsendi. The sequence goes on from NC_059430.1 coordinate 115,446,452, forward strand.
GGAGAGAAGTTTAGTACAGTAGTGAGGCGAAGCATTTTTTCCACAGGGGACAGACACAGGTCCTTTCTTCCAAGGGTCCTGAGACTCCAGTTTGATTAAGCAGGTGCTCCTCCTAATGCCCAAAGGCATGTCCTGCTCTTTGTGTACCAGTCCCATCCGTGCACAGCTGTGCTGTCTTCTCCTTCCCTCTCAGTGCGTTCCTTTCTCTGAACACCCGTGCTTGTTTTAATTTCTTTGTGTCCCTCTCCTCTCATTGCAGCAATTGCTGGAATGTGAGCGCTGCAGGAACTGCTACCACCTGGCTTGTCTGGGACCCAACTACCCCACGAAACCTTTCCGTAAGAGGAAGGGCTGGGTAAGTGTCGACAAAAAGCAGGAACGGGGGTGGGTGGGGGGTTTTACCCTGGAAGAGAAGAAGATGGTTTTTGGATTTATATCCCCCCTTTCTCTCCTATAAGGAGACTCAAAGGGGCTTATAATCTCCTTTCCCTCCCCCCCCCCACCACTTCCACAACAAACACCCTGTGAGGTGAGTGGGGCTGAGATAGCTCCGAAGAGCTGTGACTCGCCCAAGGTCACCCACCTGGCATGTGTCGGAGTGCACAGGCTAAACTAGTTCCCCAGATAAGCCTCCACAGCTGAAGTGGCAGAGCGGGGAATCAAACCCAGTTCTCCAGATTAGAGTGCACCTGCTCTTAACCACTACATCACTGCTGGTGTCCCTGGACTTGGAACTCCTTATGAGGAGCTCCATGGACTCGGCCGCCCCCTTTGTCCAGCTGCTAACCTGTCTCCCTCCCTCCCTCCCTCCCTCCCTCTTGCTGTTCCAGATCTGTTCGGCATGCATCCGCTGCAAGAGCTGCGGAACCGCTCCTGGGAAGAACTGGGACACCGAGTGGTCTAGCGATTACAGCTTGTGCTCCGCCTGCTCAGTGCTGTACGATAAAGGTGAGGATGGCGAGAGTCCGAACTTTAAGAACATTTTTGGTTGCGGAGATAAAACTGTACAGGGAGGAAGACCCATTCCTCGGACACCATTGGTTGTCCATTTTGGCTAGATACACTGAATGTTCGCCCGTCATTGGAAGAGAAAGGGTTACACTCACTCTGTTTCTCTGCCCACCCAGGTAATTACTGCCCTATCTGCTTGCACTGTTACGAGGACAACGACTACGAGAGCAAGATGATGCAGTGTGCGAAGTGTGACCATTGGGTGCATGCCAAGTGCGAGGGCCTGTCAGGTGTGTTCCACGGCCAGTACAAGATAGTCATGATGCTTTTTGCACTGCTAACTGTGATCTACCTGCATGCATTCTGGGGAAGGGAGATGATTCTTGGGGAGGAGATTCCGGCATGGGTAAGAGAGGAGGATGTAAACCATAGGTGTCAAACTCGCAGCCCTCCAGATGTTATGGACTACAGTTCCCATCATCCCCTGCCAGCATGATGATGGGAACTGTAGTCAGTTACTTCTGGAGGGCTGCGAGTTTGACACCTGTGATGCAAACGGTTGGGTCACGTCCTCAGCTCACGTGACCTTGAACATGTCGTTCTCCGGGCACTAAGCTGGGAGTCTGCATCCTGAGCCAAATGTATGAGGGGTGTAATTGTACCACTCTGTTCTTCATTAGTCAGACCTCACTTGGAATATTGTGTCCTGTTCTGGGCACCACAATTCAAGAAGGATTTTGACAAACTGGAACGGGTCCAGAGGAGGGCAACCAAAGTGGTAAAAGGTCTGGAATCCATGCCCTACGAAGAGAGGCTTAGGGAGCTGGGAATGTTTAGTCTGGAGAAGCGAAGGTTAAGGGGGGACATGATAGCCATGTTTAGATATTTGAAGAGATGTCATGTTGGTGAGGGAGCAAGCTTGTTTTCTGCTGCTCCAGAGACTGGGACCAGGAGTAATGGGTTCAAGGTGAAGGCAAAGAAATTCCACCTAAACATTAGGAAAAACTTCCGGACAGTAAGTGCTGTTTGACAGTGGTGTACGCTGCCACAGAGTGTGATAGAGTCTCCTTCTTTGGAGGTTTCGAAACGGGTACTGGATGGCCATCTGTCAAGGGTGCTTTGATTTTGTACTCCTGCTTGGTAGGGAGTTGGACTTGGTGGCCCTTGGGGTCTCTTCCAACTCTGTGCTTCTGTGTTTCTAAACGTGGCTCAACGTGGAACCAAATATGACTCTTTCCGAAACCCAAGGAAATGAACTGTGTTTGAGAGGGAAATGGGATGCTGCTCTCCAGATGTTCATGGACTACAGTTCTCATCAGCCCCTGCCAGCATGGCCAGTAGTCCATGAACATTTGGAGAACCGCAGGTTACAGACCCCTGTGCTAGAAGAACCAGGATACAAAAGCTATGGCAGGCACATATTACTGGGACTACTCAGAGATGCTTTCCAGAAAGGGAAGTGATGGAGGAAAATAGCTGCAAGGAATCCAAGTGTGAGCCATGCTCAACTTTATAGCCTGTGTGCTATAAAACCCTTGTGCAAGTTGCTGCTTTGTATAACTATGATTTCTTGTGTGCCCACTCTCTAGTGGGAAACTCCCACCAACCTGTGTTTGGGCTGCAGAAAGTTGAAGGACTTATTAAATTATCAGTTGCGAGTTGTATATTTTCGTCAAAGGGCTGTCATCGTGCTTGCTCTGAATCGATCACACGCTCCGAACTTTAGCGCCTTTTGGCTTTTGAATGGCCCAAGGCAGCAGACCTCTGCACCTAGCAGCATCAGCTGAGTTTATCAACGCTGCCTTGTAGTGCAGTCAGCTCGAGAAGTGCGCACGCCGGTCTTGTCAGTCTTTGGGCTTACCCCCAGGGGTCTCCGTTCTCCTCCCCAGACGAAGGCTACGAGATCCTGTCCAGCTTGCCCGAGAGCGTCGTCTACTCCTGCCGCCCTTGCTGTGGCAGCGACAAGACCAAGTGGCGGGAGGTCCTCAGCTCAGAGCTGCGGAAGGGCCTTCGGCAGGTGCTGCAGGGCCTGCTGAGCTCCAGGTTCGCCGCTCCTCTGCTGCAGTGTGCCCAGGTATGCAACAGCCCAGGCTCCAAGGTCACCCGACAGTCAATTCTGCTACTGTGTTTTAAACAATTGTTAATGTTTTTTATGTTTATGTTTTATCATTGTATATTGTGTGTTGCCTTTTTGGCCTTATTGTTCACCGCTCAGAGTCCTTCGGGGGTTGGGCAGTATAGGAAAATTAAGAATAAGAATAAGAAGAAGGGACCTGGGACAGTACTTGCAACAACTTAACATTGATAAAATCACTGTCTGCCAAATGCAGAAAGCAGCTCTTCTCAGCTCTGCAAACATTTTACGCTGATACGTCTTCCTAAGTTCCAGGGCGGAACTCAAAGCAGATAGAAGGCCAACACCAACCAGTGATCTGGCGGTTGTGATACAATGTGTTTGTTGTTCTTGTCAATGATGATGATGATGATGATGATGATGATGATGATGATGATGATGATGATGATGATGATGATGATGATAATAATAATAATAAACTTACACGATACGAGGATTCGAGGATTTAAGGATTGAACTACAAAGACTCTGGCACAAACCAGTAAAGGTGGTCCCAGTGGTGATCGGCACACTGGGTGCAGTGCCTAAAGATCTTGAACGGCACTTAAAAACAATTGGCACTGACAAAATCACCATATGTCAGCTGCAAAAGGCCACCCTACTCGGCTCTGCACGCATTATTCGTCGATACATCACACAGTCCTAGATGCTTGGGAAGTGACCGACGTGTGATGTAATACAAAATCCAGCATATTGATCTTGCTTGCTGTGTGTAACTGTTTTGTATCAATAATAATAATAATAATAATAATAATAATAATAATAATAATAATAATAATAGGGCGCCATCCCAAAAACTAGGGCAGCACTTGAAACATCTTCGAATTGACAAAATTAACATCTGTCAAATTCAGAAGGCAGCCTTGCTGGGATCCGCATGAATACTACGCCAATACATTACAACTTCCTAGGTCTCTGGGTGAGGCTCGAATTGTAATGAAGGCCAACAACCAGCTAAAGATCTGGCAGCTGTGAAATCGATGATGATGATGATGATGATGATGATGATGATGATGATGATGATGATGATGATGATGATGATGATGATGATGATGATGATGATGATGATGATGATGATGATGGAAAAAGAACACGAGAAGGTCACTAGATACCATGATTTGAAAATCAAGCTTCGGCGTCTATGGCACAAACCAGCTGAGGTTGTCCCAGTGGTAATCGGTGCCATTCCGAAAACACTAGGGCAGCACTTGAAACATCTTTGAATTAACAACATTAACATCTGTCAAATTCAGAGGGCAGCCCTGCTGGGATTCACACAGATACTACGCCGATACATTACAACTTCCTAGGCCTCTGGGTGAGGCTCGAATTGTAATAAAAGGCCAACAACCAGCTAAAGATCTGGCAGCTGCGAAATCTACCATAATAATAATTCTCACTGGTAACTCCCAGTTTCACAAGGGAGGCTTGTGGTCTGCTCAGCTTGTGACCCATTAAACTGAACATAACATGCCCATAACCAGTGCACAGTGGCCTGACTGGGTGCCTTAGGCAATCACAAGAACCACAGATGTACCCATCACGTGCGAATATTTTGGCAGCCAGCCAGGAGAAACTAGAGGTTTTTTAGCCCCCAGTGGACTATCAGCAGAAGAGCAGCATCCTGCTTGGTAGGTCTCTAGACTGGGTGGAAATGTAGAAAGTCAGGTTCAGCACCAATAAAGGGACCGTGATATGTTCTGATCCAGTTATTGGTTCTGTCCATCTCCTGACTTGAATGGTGAACATCCACAGCTAGTGAATGTCAAGTATCTTCCTCAGCTGAGCAGATAGAAACTTATCCCCTTCCCAGCCATTGCTTTTCCCTCCCCCCCCCCTTGAACTCTGTCACTAACCAGGCTGTCTGAACCAAAGGGGGTTGCCTGTCCTTTGAGCAGTCTGCAAGATTGTAATTATATTCCTTGGTGAAGGAATTTTATCGTCCTGAGTGCAGTCAAGTGGTTCAAAGTGTGTTGGGAGAGCCCTCGTCTGGGAGTTTGAGCCAATGCCAGGTCCTCACCCAGCCCCTGACCTCTTCCTGCCCTGTGTGTGTTGATCTTGGAGGAAGCTTGACCAATGTATCCTTTCCTGGTCAGTGCTTCACAGAGAGACCATGCGCTCCTTCAGCCCAGTTCCTCCATGTGTTAGCATGAGTGCAATCTCCATTGTCCAGGCTTATGCTAACCTGGGATCCTTTTCCCACCCCCTAATTTTGCAAGCCTCCATCCAGGGAACTCTCTCTCAAATCCTTACCCAGCTACTATGAAATGGCTGTAAATGTTTTCACATGAAGGTCGCTTGGCAAGATTTCCGGCCTCAGAAGGGCCCTGTGGGACGATAGCATTGTGGGAGTCACTTTCAACCACGCAAGCCTCTTTTGTGTTTATTGGCGTAAGGAGGTTCATCAGGAAGACACGGTTGGCTTGTAGAATAGATGTATTTATTGTTTAAGTGATGCATTGCCCCACTGACAACACCCGGTTCCTTTACCCACTTTCTTTCGCTTGTCCCAGTGTTGCCCCGACGACGGCGTGAAGGTTCACCTGCGGCCCTGCGACTTGCGCACGGTCGGCAAGCTCTTTGACCAGGGTCACTACTCATCTGTGGTGAGTGCTGGGGGCGGAGCTTGTGGCCCGGAGCCGCGGGAAGGGGAGTTGGGCCCGCAACCGCCTTGGCTGAGCTGCTTTCTCTCTTTGCAGCACAGCTTCAATGAGGACATGGTGGGCGTCCTGTTGGGGCACGTGGAGGAGGGCCAAGCCGGCCTTAACGCAAAGGCATTCTACGTTGAGGTACTCTGCACAGTTTTGGGTAGGGAACTTGGGGGGTTGCTGGCCTGGGTGGGGAAATATGGGGTTTGGTCGTTGTGGGCTTTCCAGGCCGTGTGGCCGTGGTCTGGTAGATCTTGTTCCTAACGTTTCGCCTGCATCTGTGGCTGGCATCTTCTCTCTGTGATACACCTCTGAAGATGCCAGCCGCAGATGCAGGTGAAACGTTAGGAACAAGATCTACCAGACCACGGCCACACAGCCTGGAAAGCCCACAACAACTAGTTGAGTCTGGCTGTGAAAGCCTTTGGCAATACAAATATGGGGTTTGCTTGTATGTTTAGTGCGCTTCGGTTTAGCCTATCTCAAAGTTGTATATAGTGTCTCTGAATTAACCATCTGGATGCGTCTCACCCTCCTCCTTGTCTCTTCAGCTGATGGGAAAGTTCTTTGGCTGGTTTGATGCTCAGGATCCGAAGCACTGGACGCGCAACAGCAGCCTCCCCAAGTGAGTTTTCCGTAACCGAGGTCAGAGGTGTCCTGAGCAGACTGGCACCCTGAAATACGCAGTTTGGGGCTGTCCAGATGTCTTGTGGGTCCATTTGCGCTACAGCGCTGGCCTGTAACTCAGCCTGTGGTAACGGTGGTTGCACAGTTCCAAATCTCTCTACTGCAGGGGGAGCAGTTATGGAGAAAAGATTTTAAAAAACCACAAAAGCAGTTTTCATAAGTTTCAGCTGCTAGAAGGAATTAGGTGGGTGGGTGAAAGAAGCTGCCGAGCCCCCCCCCCCCCCCCACACACACACACACAAACACTGCTTGTCATCCACTTTTAGACTTCTCCCATTTACAAAGCAGTTTTAATCTCTGATGATAACCTCAGGAGAAAAGGGGATGGGGGAATCTTAGAATGCTGACCTCAGGGTGCACGCATAAAGGAAATAATTTACTTTCAGACGCCAAATCAGGGACTTCTTTCATGCTCCAGGGCAAACTTTTTAAAATTGAAGGGCCAAACCCTGTCAAAACTCAGGGCAAAAGATCAACAAAGAGCCAGTACTAGAAAGCCTTTGCGTAACTTGAAATAGGTAAATTACCATTACTGATCATTCATATGGTGATCAATAGCGTGTAAAGTTTCAATAGCTTCCAGCGCTGCAAACACTGGTTGTTGCAAGTGCTTTATTAGAATGTGGCACGTGGTTTGCCCTCGGATTAGATAAAGTTTCCCCTTCAGCCGTGTCCGACCCTGGGATACCACTGCAAGCAGTGATTTTATAGGCAAGCCGCTTTTGTGTGTGAGTGGCAGCGCAAGCACTGAACCACTATGCCACGCGGCTCTCTCGCCCTCAGATTACAGGCAACCATTCCCCCCTGTGAGCCCCATCAAAAACATTTCCTGCCGTTCTCCGTGCGTACCGGTTATTGTAGCATTCCCCCTACCCTTCCAAATAGAACTGAGCTTTGAAGATTCATTTCCTGTTTAAAAGAGCCTCGTTTGGTTCTACGCCGAGCCCCATTCAGCTTTGGAGCCAAAGGCTCCGGCCTCTGCTTCAACCCACTGACGTGCTCCGGTTTCCTCCAACAGCGGCATGCTTCCCAATGCAGTCCTGCCTCCCTCTTCCGACCACATCTATGCTCAGTGGAGGCAGCCTGAGGAGCTCCACTCCGGTGCCAACAGTCACCTGTCGCCGACGGACCCAGAGAAGACAGGTGAGACCCTCAGCAGCAGTGGCGTAGGAGGTTAAGAGCTCATTTATCTAATCTGGAGGAACAGGGTTTGATTCCCCGCTTTGCCGCTTGAGCTGTGGAGGCTTATCTGGGGAATTCAGATTAGCCTGTGCACTCCCACACACGCCAGCTGGGTGACCTTGGGCTAGTCACAGCTTCTCGGAGCTCTCTCAGCCCCACCCACCTCACAGGGTGTTTGTTGTGAGGGGGGAAGGGCAAGGAGATTGTAAGCCCCTTTGAGTCTCCTGCAGGAGAGAAAGGGGGGGATATAAATCCAAACTCTTCTTCTTCAAGTGGAAGAATCTGTCCTCTCTTCTTTTATATGCGACTTTCACATCTGGAAGAAGCAGCTTGCCCAGGAAAGCTTCAGCGGCTGGAGTTCCTACTCACAGTGGTCGGGACACGTTGCCTCCTCTCTGTCATTTCTGGTTCTCGCCACCTGTGAGGTTTTGTCCTCCTATCTGGAAGATGCTCTTCCAGCCAGGCACAATCTGGTAGCTTCTCTTCAGCTTCTGACCCTTTCCCCCTTCTCTCCCTGTAGCCGGGAAGGACGCAGAGCATTCCTTACCACAGCAGGAGCTGGCTGATCCAGAAGACAAGCGGCAGTGTGCCCTGTGCCTCCAGTATGGGGACGCCCCTTCCAAGGTAAGCCTGTGCATGTGTGGCTTTGCGAGTTTCCTGTTTGACCAATCTCTCCTGGAGGCTGGGAGGGGACAGCATTGTCCACATCAGGGAAGTATTTATATGCATGGGGGAGGGAGGTGGAAGTAGGGGTTGGGAACCAGGCAATGCCTTATCAGGGGGGAAATGGTGCCTGGGGATAACACAATATTCGGGTGCCCCCACACACACCTCACACTCGGGGGCAGGGCTTGTGGGCAGGGGCAGCTCAGATGGGCACCACAACTGCAGGCCAGCTTGCTGCCGCGGCGCCCATCCAAGCCACTCACACCCCTGAGCTGCCCACACCCCCAGCCTCTCTGCAGGCCACCTCCTGTCCTCCCCAGCTCCTGGGGAGGGCAGAAGCCGGCTGGCAGGGGAGGCTGGGGGACAGGGTGCCGCAGCGGGTGGCCCAGGAGCCAGCCTGCTGCTGCAGCACCCATCTGAGCCACCCCTGAGTCCTGCCCCCGAGTACCTGTGGACGGAAGGAGGTGGCTCAGATGGGTGCTGTCCAGGGAGGGAAGGAGGCCGGCTCTGTCTTTAGGCACCTCCCCTGCACTGACCCATCTGAGTCTGGTCGGCACTGGGGATGGGGGTGATTTTGCACACGCCCCCTGCTGTTGCACCTGGGATCATTTGACACACACACACACACCCCTCTCTGGGCAGTATGCCCCTGGAACCAGGTGACTATGTTCTTGGATGTGAGAAAGGTAACTAGCTAGGTTGCTGAGCAGGGTCAGGAAGCCAAGCCCGGGCATTTGCCCACATCCAGGAGAGACCTTATGCCTGTCACCTTCCTCTCCATCTAACACACACTGCCTCCAAACTCTAGGATGCAGGCAGGCTGCTGTACATCGGCCAGAACGAGTGGACCCACGTCAACTGTGCCATCTGGTCAGCTGAAGTCTTTGAGGAGAACGACGGTTCCTTGAAGAACGTGCACGCTGCTGTGGCACGGGGCCGGCAAATGGTGAGTAGAACAGAGCGACACCAGGCACTCCTCGAGTGGCCAGATGGCCCGGAGGCTGGAGCTGGTGCAGCATGCTGCAGCTAGGCTTCTGGCTGGTACTTCTGGTCGGACGCACATCATGCTGGTCCTCGAGGAACTATACTGGCTCCCAGTTCACTTCCGGGCCCAGTTCATGGTGTTAATGTTAACATCCAAAGCCCTAAACTGCTTGGGCTCTGTCTACCTAAAGGAACCCCTGTGCTTGTATGTATGTACCTGAGGTCACAGGGTGGCTGTCCTTGTGGTACCTTCCCCTGCCAAGATATGGGAGTCATCAGGTGGGCTTTCTCTGTGATTGCTCCCAGTCTTTCGAATAACCTCTCCAAGCACCTGGCCTTTGTGGGCATAGGCACCTGGCGAAGACTTCCCAATGTGGTGTTGTGTTTAAGAGCAGGTGGATTCTAATCTGGAGAACCCAGTTTGATTCCCCACTCCTCCACCTGAGTGAACCAGATGTGTTTTCGCACCCCTACATTCCTGCTGGGTGACCTTGGACTAGTCACAAGGTGTCTGTTGTGGGGAGAGGAAGGGAAAGGAGCTTGTAAGCCACCTTGAGTCTCCTTACATGAGAGAAAGCTGGGATATAAATCCAAACTCTTCTTCTCTTCATGCAGGCATTTGATCAGTCTCTTTGGATACCCCCTGTATGATGCTTCCGGTTGCGGGGGTGAGGGTTAGACTTGGGATTTTAACTTCTGTATGTTGCTTTTAGGAAATTACTTTATGTATGGGCGCGTTTTAATGTTGTAGTCACCTAGAGATCTTGCAAATAGGCGGGTGTAGGGTTAGGGTTAGGGTCAGCAGATAAAATGCCTGCTATTTCAAGGGAGGTCCCTGGCTTCCTTCCTGGCGCATTTCCATTGAAGGTTCTCTGGGAAAGGACCCTTCTGCTCTTGATGTCATAGACCAGGGGTGCCAAACTCGCAGCCCTCCAGATGCTCATGAACTACAATTCCCATTAGTCCCTCCCAACATGAGCATTGGCTATACTGGCAAGGGCTGATGGGAATTGTAGTTCATGAACATCTTGAGGGCTGTGAGTTTGACACCTGTGCCATAGTTAGTGCAAGTCAGAGCCAGAACAGAGCAACAGTCTGACTCTGCATCAGATAGCTACAAGGGTTCACGAAAACCACAGAAGCACTATATCAGTGGTGGTGAACCTTTGGCACTCCAGATGTTATGGACTACAATTCCCATCAGCCCCGCCACCAATTGGCCATGCTGGCAGGGGCTGATGGGAATTGTAGTCCATAACATCTGGAGTGCCAAAGGTTCGCCACCACGGCACTATATCAATTGGGTGATTACCCTGAAAGCCATACAGACCAAGGGTTGTCCTTTCTACTTCTCCTTTGACACCTGGCAGCGTATCCACTGGTATTTGAGTTCATTGCTGTCCTCTGTCTTCATGCCTTAATGGCATTGCCCCTTCGTGTTTTTTGACTGTGCCTGTCTTTCCCCCTTTCAGCGCTGCGAGCACTGCCAGCGCACGGGCGCCACTGTCGGCTGCTGCCTCTCCGCCTGCCTCAGCAATTACCACTTCATGTGCGCCCGCCTACGCCACTGCACCTTCCAGGATGACAAGAAGGTCTTTTGTCAGAAGCACATTGATCTCCTGGATGGGACGGTAAGGGAGGCGAGGGCGCATTGGATCTCGGGGAAGGGGAGGCACCTTCTTTGGCCTAGATCGTTTGAGGTCCGTGCTATGAGTTCCATGTGATTTTGGACACCCCTAGCCATGTGGTTTTAATGTGACACCCCGTGCCATGTGATTTTTTAATGTGAAAATCTAACGGGTGCCGTTTCTAGAGGGAGCTGGGGCTAACCCCTTTCGGTCGCAGCCCGGACCTAAGTTTTCTGTCCCACAGGAGATAGTGGCAGAAGATGGCTTTGATGTCTTGCGCCGCGTCTACGTCGACTTTGAGGGCATCAGTTTCAAGAGGAAATTCATGGTGGGCCTGGAGCCGGACACCATCAAGATGATGATAGGTAAATGGGAACCGGGAGGGCGGGGAGCATCCGATCAGTGGGATACGGGACAGGCCAAGGGTCTCCAGCTTCTTTGAGCCTGTGGGCACCTTTGGGGTTCTGACTCACTGGGATGGACACAGCCACCAAATGGCTACCATAGGAAGCAGAGCCAGCCACCAAATGGCTGCGTCAATCACACTGTAAAGATGGTGGTCCCGTGGGAGCAGCTGCTGCCAAAGTAACATTGATAAAAAATCTGCAGACCATCTCCAGTGGTCAGTCAGCAGCCTGGCTGGGAAAAAGCTGCTCTTGGCCCCACCCACTTTCTAAAAACACTTGCTGGGTGCTATGACGGCTATGATCACCATGTTGGGGAACCCCTGAGATAAGCAGAGTCTTATCAGCCCCCCCCCTCCCCACCGCCACCCTCCCACACACACATATGCACCTTTGCCCACAAGAGTTGGTTATAACATTGGCCTTCCACAGAGGTGAATGAAAGGAGTGGTGAGTTCAGAGTGGCTGGGAACTATTGGGGTGCAGAGATAGGGAGGTGCAGCCTTTCCCTCCATTTACAAACAATTGCCCATGCCAGCAAGGACTGATGGGAATTGTAGTCCATGAACATCTGAAGCGCCAGAGTTGGACGCCTCTGTATTAGGCAGTGTGGTCTCCTGGGCGTGGCATCCACCTCTCTGCTCATTCCGTTCCCTCCTCTAGGTTCCATGAAGATTGATAGTCTGGGGATGCTGACGGACTTGTCGGAGTGCGAGGGACGTCTCTTTCCCGTAGGCTACCAGTGAGTATCGGCTTCCTGGATGGCTGTGGGCTCCTGTCTCCTTGTGTTGTTAAACAAAACACTGTTGTCCTTGGGATCTTCACACTATTCCACAATTGTGGGCTGGATGAGATTTATTTAGCACCATGCATAAAAACACAATGGAGGGGGAACAGCGGTATGGCCGTGTTCACCCCCTTCCCTCACAGATGTCTGTTTTATTTCTTTCATTTCCTTACGTTTTAGTTATTCATTCCTCGATTTTAATCTCACAACAACCCTGTGAGGTAGAGCACCAAGTGTTGGACTAGGATCTGAGAGACCCTGGTTCAAATACCTATCTGCTGTCGAAGCTCTCTGGGTGACCTTGGGCCAGTGACACCCGCTCAGCCGGTCCTACCTTTCAGACTTGTTGTGTGGATAAAATGGAAGAAACTGAGAATGTCGTAAACTGATTTGGGTATTCCGTGGGGAAAAAGGTGAATAATTAAAGCGAATAAATAATACATGATCTAATGATTTGGAGTGGTAGTATAGTGGTTAGGAGCGGCAGACTCTAATTTGGAGAACCGGGTTTGATTTCCCACTCCTCCACAAGAGTGGCGGACACTCCTCTGGTCAACTGGATTTGTTGCCCACTCCTCCATATGAAGCCTGCTTTGTGACCATGGACCAGTCACAGTTCTCAGAATTCTCTCAGCCCCGCCTGCCTTACTAGGTGTCTTTTGTGAAGAGAGGAAGGAGTTTGTCAGCCGCTTTGAGACTCCTTACAGTTGAGAAAAGCGGGGTCTATAATCCAAACATCTTCTTCTAAATGAGTTCTTCCCGTTCCTTAACTTCTTGAGCGATTAGAGCAGAGGTGTCCAACTCATGACATGGCCATGCCAGCAGGGGCTGCTGGGAATTGTAGTCCCATGAACATCTGAAGAGCCAGAGTTGGACACCCCTGGATTAGAGCCATGGACTGTCATTTCCAGTTCTTGCTGAAAAACATTTTTTCTTGTTGCCAAACGGGAGGAGCCACCACCCCCTCTCAGAAGAGGACAGCAGTTTCTGCTGCTGACCTCAAGGCAACTTGGTCAGAAAAGGTTTCTGCCTTTGTTTACGAGAACAGAGTGTGTCCCTACTGAGTCTTTGGTGCCACCGCGTCTGCCGCCACTCCTTCGTCAAAGATGCTGTTATGCTATGAGATGATGCACCAGCGGACAAAAATTCTCCCTCTTAACCCAGCTCTTAAACCCTTTTCCTGGATGTGTCTGTTTCTCTCACCTCCTGCTATTTAAACTGGGTCTCCGGCAAAGGCCGGTCCAGTTGTCGTGTTGCAGAAAGAAACACCCATATCCTCGAGGCTTATTTAGGGCCATCAGTGGGCTGCCTGTGCCCTGCTGCTCAGGTGCAGGAATCAGAAAAGGGTCCTTTTTTCTCGGAAGCCGCTCTGCCCAGCCAGATGTGTCACGCTGCACTGCCCTCCCTCCCACATTCCAGGTGTTCCCGGATTTATTGGAGCACAGTGGACGCCCGCAAGCGGTGCTGGTACAAGTGCCGGGTCCTGGAGTACCGGCCAAAGCTGAGCCAGGAGGAGCCAGACGCTCTCGGGGTGCAGGAGGAGAACCACACCATCGTGCACAGCCCAGCTGTCCCTGCAGGTGAGACTGGCTCAGGCATGTTTAAACAGGGCCTGTTCTCGGAGGGACTTTCCCTGCTGGATCCCATGCCGGTTTGGCTACTTCCACCCGCCGTGCGTATTTGTTTGGAGCCAGCCGGACCGGCAGCGAAAGGAGATCAGTGAGCTTTCAAAGCCAGACAGGCAGCTGGCCACTTTTCCCTGGGCAAGTAATCATTATTTTCAAGGCAGGTAACTTACTGGACATACCCAAATTCAAGGCACGGCATGTCTTATGGAGAATGGAGTGCAGGATTTGACCACTAAGAATCCCAACTGCTGTTCGTGTGCAAATTTTTTGCAGGGGTGGTCAGTCCTGGATGATCAACCCCAGAGCTGTCCAGCTGTCCTCAGCCTGGTGGGACTTTCTGTCCAACAAGACTAGGACCTGCAGGACTTAAGTCAGTTCCACAGGACCTGTAAGCCAGAGATGTTCCTCCAAGCCTCCAGTAGAGGAACAGCTGTCCTTCTATCCCACAGGTGTCAAACTCGCGGCCCTCCAGATGTTCATGAACTATAATTCCCATCAGCCCTTGCCAGTATAGCTAATGCTCATGTTGGGAGGGACTGATGGGAATTGTAGTTCATGAACATCTGGAGGGCCGCGAATTTGACACCCCTGGTCTATCCTTATCCCTCCTTATTTCCCCTAAAATCCATATTGAACACCACATTGGGGGGAGCCATAGAGTCATAACGAAGAAAGCATTATAAAGAAGATAGCTGGAATTTTAACTGAAGGTGATGTTAGACATGGTGTTGTATTCCTTATGGGCTTATCTGTACTATGTCAGAAGCCGCACTGAGCCCGGCTTTGTCAAGGGGAGGGCAAGGTCTAAATTAAGTAAAATAAAAATAATAAAATAAAAATAAAACCCTGAGTCTGGGGTGTGGGGAAGGTGAATGGCTTTTCTATTGATTTGGGTGTGTGTGTTAATGATCATTCATTCATTCATTCATTCATTCATTCATTCATTCATTCATTCATTCATTCATTTATTAAATTTATATCCTGGCCTTCCCAACAGGGCTCAGGGCGGCGAACATCAGTAAACCAAATAAATACAATAAAACAGTATACAATTAGCCATATCGATTAAAACTTTTCTTGCACCTTCTTATACTTAGTGTAAGAGGAAAGTATGCAAGACTGAACTAATAAGTGTGCATGCGCGGAATTAGTGCAATCTCCGTAAGTCATGTAAGGCTGCTTTATTTTAGACTTGGCGTCAATTGTTAAGTCGCTCACCGGCCTTTTTAGCTGTAGAGGCCCTTGCAGGCAGGAAGGGTTCACAGATGTTGTGCTCTCTCCGATGACTGTTCCATGATGCCAGGGCTTTCTTTGCTTGATTCAAAATACCTGTCCGGGGTGAGCATCACGGGGTTCCATGCCCTCTGTCGCTGCCCCCATGATCTCTGATGGTCTGGATACTCCTGTTTCAGATGCTAACCTCGGAGAAAAGCAACTTCAGGACGTGGCGCCACCCTTGCTGCCACCGGAGCGTCACTCTCCCGCACAGAACCCAGGACCTCTGCCACCCCCGGAGCCTGCTATATCCAAGCCCAGACCTCTCTCTGGAGCTCGCATCAAAGTGCCCAACTACTCCCCCACTCGGCGGCCTATAAGTGGGGTGTCATCCCGCCCGCTTCCCTCTCCCGGTGAGTACCTGTTCTGCGCAATAGACAGGGAGCCAAAATGGAAGTTGGTGACTGAAAGTCTCAGAAGGTGCCGCCATTTTATCCTCACCATGTGCCTGGGAAGTAGGTTAGGCTGAGATGAGAGTATTTGTCTGGCCCAGGTTCACACAGTGAGATTCCATAGTAGAGTAGGGATGCAAACCTGGGTCTCCCAGATCCGAGTTATACTTGGACTGCTAGGCAGTGTACGTCTTATTTGCAAAACAGAAGAAAGGTAAGATATAAGTGAATTTGTACAGTAAGTTGAGGGCTGGGGAGAGAAAACCATTGACAGTTCTGGACTGTAGAGTTTTAGTGTGTGTGTGTGTGTGTGTTTTTAATGGAGTGTGAGGCTAAACACCCACAGTGGGTTTTGTGTGAAAGTTGTAACATCCAACCGTGGAATGAGGAGGTCGTCTATCCATTTAAAAACATCCCCTGAAAGGAAGGGGGTCCCTTTGAAGTGGGCGCAGGTGTTCCCTTGACAGATCCTTCCTTGTTCTTCTTTTCCCAGGGAGTGCATCATCCATGTCCCATCACATCTTGACAGTGGGAGACCCGGACTTCCCCACTCCACGCCGTACTCAGCGCCTCAGCCCCTTGTCGCCTAGCGGTGCCCCCCGCACCTGCCGGTCTTCCCTCCCCCCACAAGCCACTGCAAACAGGACTAGTCCCCCTGGCATCAATCTCAGGGCCATGTTGCCTCTCCCAGGCGAACCCCCGGCTGGGAGTGGCTTTAGGCACACGTCTACCTCTGACGGGCAGCGGCCCGCACCTACCTCACCCCCTCCCTCGCCCCCAGCTGTACCCCCAGAGCTGGCTTTTGAGCTCAACGTCTCCGACTTGGAATTTGACGACAGTCTCTTGGATGAGCCCTTTCAGGAAGAGGAGCTGGGCGTGCCACGGACGTGCCCCTCGCCCAGCCTGGGGCTGCCTCAGTTGGACGGGCTGGGGGACGCAGAGAGTGAGGAAGAAGGAGACGCTGGGCGCTACTTCCGCTTTCCACGCACGGTGCTGACGCGAGAGCCGCCCCTGCCCTCGTACCCCCTGGACCTACCCCTGCCTCACATCCACCAGCTGGACGGGATAGACGACGGCACGGACAGCGAGGCGGATGCCACAGGGGGGCACCCGTCGGCCAAAGGCAAGCAAGTGGAACCGAGGGTCGAGAGGGAGCTGGCTGGCCCCGCTCCCGCACCAGAGGACCTGCCTTCTGACATTGTGGACTTTGTGCTGAAGAACATGGATGCCCCTGAAAGCAAGGCCCCGCTGCCCGTCTGCCCCAATCGGACCTCTCCGCCCCTGCCACCCCCTACCTCTGCCAGTCTTAACGGCACTGAGTCAGCCCACCTGAGTCCTGCTCTGGAACCCACCCCAACCCTAATGCTCAGTTGCGCCCAAGTGCCCAGCGGCCCCGAGGTGAAGGTGCTGAGCTCTGAGGGCCAAAAACCCGGCTCCAGAATCATCCTGGTGAACAAGCTGGGCCCGGTCTGTGTCAAAGTGCAGGGTGAAGAAGGCACATTCGGTGCCCAAGACGGGGAGCAGGCCTCTGGCTGCAAGGCCATACCAAATCCTGCCCCGGCACAGCCCATTCCCGGGCCGGGCCTTAACACAGTCATTTTACGGGCACCGCTGAGCCTTGCTCCGAGCCCAGTTCCTTGGACCATCGGGGGTCCAGTGCTCAGCATGGTGCCCATGATGAACGTGGTGGGTGCCGCACCTCAGGCTGCTGCAGGGCAGCTGGCATTGGGGCTCCCCCAGACCTGTCTGTTGCAGCCTGTCTCCGTGAATCCAGAGGTGCTCAGCCTTCCACGCTTGGTGTCCTTACCCAGCCCCCGCCCGGCCATCCGGGTCAAGAGGGTCTCCACCTTTGTTGGAAACGTGCCCATGAAGAAGGCGAAGGTGGATGGAGTCCATGAAGAAGATGCATTGGTGGCGTCATCTGCAGAGACTCCTGGTCATTTGGTTAACAACTGCCTTTCTGGCAACACAGGAGGCTCTAGGTGTGTATACTTGGTCTTCCGGGCTGTCGTTTCTCTCTGCTTGGCTCCTTCCGTATGAATAGCCCACAGGCTTATTATTGTTACTGCACAACTAACATGCTTGTCCTGTAATGCTTTTCACCCTAACCTGGATGGCCCAAGCAACCCTGATCTCATCAGTTCTCCCCTGAGCGGGAGGACATCTTGTGGGTGGTTCCCATTGTCCCACCATGGAGGCAGGAAATGACTTTTTTCCTCTTCCTGTTGGGAGGAACCACCCCCAGGACTTATTTCCTGCCTCTAAGGGGAGAGCACATGGACGACCTGCTCTTTTAACTTTGCATTCTACCTTGCTGCTTCCAAGCAGGTAACGGCAGGACACCCCCAGTGATCTCTCGTCGTGAAAACCCAACGGGGTCACCCTAAGTGGGCTGCCATTGCTGTTGCTTACTACCACACCACCATGCAATGGTTTTCTTGCAGTGGTTCATTTCCAACAAATTGAAATTAGAGCTGGCCGTGAAAATTTCGTCGCACTGCCGTAGTTCAGAAAACACAGGACGGGTGGGTCGATGGGCGTCTCGGCTGCCTTGTCTGTGCTTGTTTATGAAACGGTTAAGGACAGCCTGCAGAAAAAGGAAGAGGGAGAAATGGGACAATGTAAACATTCAGGTCCTGACCTGGGTGGGCCAGGCTGGTGCAATCTCATCAGAGCTCAGAAGCTAAGCAGGGTCGGCCTTGGTTAGTATTGGGATGGGAGACCACAAGGAAGATGGTGCTTGCGATGCAGAGCTGGAAACAGCAAACCGCCTCTGTTTGTCTCTTGCCTTGGAAACCCCGTGGGGTCGCCGTTAAGTCAGCTTTGACCTGACAGTGCTTAGAACCACCAAATTGTTTGTATGGAGCCCCCAAAAGCCTGTCCCTAGGCGTCTTTCAAGGGACCAGATTGTTTCCTAATGGCCAGAGCCTGACGCGAGAGAGGGGACTTTCGCTGAAATGCTGAAAGGGACCAGAAGGTAGCAGAATAGTCATGCCCAGTCCAGGGCTTTGAGGCTACAGGTTGTGTAACGTGGTGGTTTTGCTGGTAGTCCACTGGTTGCCCCACCTAGCAGGGTAGGAAGACCCAGTTAGCTTTGACGGTGGAGCTGGAAGTGAGATCCATTTGCATTCAAAGCAATGGTCTCTTATTTGTGGCTAGGATTGAGGTGTATGGATTGATCTGCAGAAGAGGAGGAGTTTGGATTTATATCCCACCTTTCTGTCCTGTAAAGAGACTCAAGGTGGCTTACAAGCTCCTTTCCTTCCTCTCCCCACAACAGATACCTGGTGAGATAGGTGAGGATGAGAGAACTCCAAAGAACTGTGACTAGCCCAAGGTCACCCAGCAGGAATGTAGGAGTGGTTCACCAGATAAACCTCTGCCACCGAGGTGGAGGAAGGGGAAATCAAACCTGGTTCTCCAGATTAGAATCCACCTGCTCTTAACCACTATACAACCCTGGCTCAAGAGATGCTTTCCATTTTCTGGCTACAGTGAATGGAACATCAGGGCTGTGCCACAGGGATTCTGGCACCACTCAGGTGTGGTTAGAAGGCACCTGTAACGGCAGGTGTGGTGGTCTGTGACAAGTCGGTGCCTGGACGGGAGACTTCCAGGGAACCCTCCTGCACTGCCTTGAGTTCCAAGGGTGGTGGCTAAGCACTTGTAATTAAGTTAAGGTAAATAGAGCCACTGCGGTGTCGTAGTTAAGAGCAGTGGACTCCAACCTGGAGAATCCGGTTCTGTTCTGCACTCATCCATGAAGCCTGCTGGGATACCTTGGGCCAGTCACGGTTCTATCAGAACTCTCTCAGCCCACAGATAGCCAACCACCTTCAAATATCTCTTGCCACCAAGGTCACCATAAGTCAACTTTGACTTGACAACAAAATCATACGTCCACAGGGTCAAGGTCAGGGGCCCTTATATGAAGGAGGAGGAGAGCTATCTGGCCTTGGGGGTCCAAAACCTCCCAGCAGGGCTTCTCATTGGTCCAGCCAACAGACTGCACAGATCTGTCTGTGTTGTTGTTCATGAGGAGGCTGTGCTTTTAAATACTTCCCGCCTCAGTTCTTTACTGAGAGTTCTGGGGACGGATGGGGAATGGAAAGGGGAAAGGGATGCTTTAGTGATAATAAGCTTCTGAGATGAGCACCCCCTCCCAGCTCCCGGGCTCCTATGGAGCTGTTCGCACGATGCTCTGCGTTCTTTCTTTGGCTGAAGGCAGACAGTTTGTGAGAGAGGGTTTCCCCTGGTGCATCCAGTTATCTCTTTGCCTGCCCTTTGGCCTCTGTTAGGCCTTTGAACCCTGTGCAAAGAGAAGAGAGGACAACGGAACTCTTTTTTTAACCCTCTTCTTAATTCTTTGACTAAGCTATTAAGCATGCTCTTGCCTCTATCGTCCCGGTTTCAAGTCACATCATAGTGTTGGACATGCAGTGCAGAAGTTGTTGAATGGTTCTGAGAAATTTTGATTGGACCCACTCCAAGGGGGCAAAGCAGGTCCAAAGAGGGTCCCATACAGAGGTGGGGCCAGGGTTTTAGTTTGGAAGAGTTTGAGGATGTCCGGGGTATAATACCCTCCCTGCACTCTTAAGTATTTAACTATGTTATAAGTCCAAACATGTAGGAATCCCAGGATGTCCGCCCCAGCTTTATTCCAACTCGCTTCCCTTCCAGCGTCCTCTTCTCGCAAACAGCTTTCTTTTTGCTCCCTCAAGTTTCTCCTGGTGCTGTGGCCTCAGTTGGGAAGCGTACCTGGAGACCACCGCATTGTGTTTTGACATACCGCCCTTTTGCCCTGCAGCATCGGGAAGGTTCGGATGAAGACCCCCACGACAAAGGGTGTCTTAGACCTAGATGCACTGAAAGAGGAGGCGGGCACTGCCGGCAAGAATGAGCTGTGAGTGTGACGTTGAGGCTGTGGGAGCCCAGCCTGTCCCATCCAGAGTGCCTGACCACCATCCTTCTCTCCTCTCTCTCTGCAGGTCCCCAGTGGAGCACTCCCCTTCCTCCACCGCGATGCACTCCCGTCCCGGGACCCCAGATCAGGGCCAGGAGCCTCTGCTGGAACCCATCTGGCACAGATATGCAGGTACGGGAATCTCTGTCTCTTTCTTGTGTTGGCTGGGCAGTTAGATCCTGGGCCGGCTGGCTCCCACTAATGCCTCTTTGGTTTGTGTACCCCCACGTGTTAAAATATCCCTGCTTTTCCTCCCTCTTTGAAGTTTGGGAGAGGTCTGCCTGCGTGTAAGTTTAGGCACATCTCTCTGCCCCCCACCTTTTTGGGAACAACAAAGGGGCCTGTGGCAAATCCAGTTTCCTTGGGACGCCAACTTAATTCTAACACAAGCTCCCTTCGGTGGGGGGTGGTGTGTGTTCTGCGCCAATCAAAGAACACAATAGCTAAATGAGAGCTAGGCCAGAGGGTAATCTTGGTTAAGAACTCTGTTCTGAGATCAAAGTGAGCAGGCCAAGTTTTCCTGTTTCAGGTGTGGGCATTTGGGGGGAGGGGGGCAGGGTTCTGTCCCAAGCTCTTCTGTTGGTACCTTAGATCAGAGGTGTCCATGCCAATTGACCATGCCAGCAGGGGCTGATGGGAATTGTAGTCCATGAACGTCTGAAGCGCCAGAGTTGGACACCCCTGCATTAGGTTTTTGGGCTGTTCTCTTTCAGTTTCTCCTTCGTTCCTCGTCTAGGGCTGTCTCTCATGGCAGCTTGAATCTGCCCAGGTGGGGAGGGGGAGGCTCTGTCCCGTCCCCTCTGCTGGGCCCAATCCTGCAGGCAGTACTATCCCTGTGACTCTGCAGCATCACTGAAAGGCTTGCTCCTTTGTGCCCCCAGTGGGCCTTTCTAGTTCAGATGAGGACAACCTGAACCAGGAAGACAAAGAGAACGAGGTGCCCCGCAAGACGCAGCCCCACCTGCGCTTCGAGATCACCAACGAGGACGGCTTGAACGTGCAGGCTGAAAGCATTGAAGGTGAGACGGCAGCCGGTGGCCTCCTTCAGCTGTGGTGGAGTGACAGAGACTCTGCCCACACTGATACTTGCTCTTTTTTGCTCTTGGGAACCCAGTGGCTGTGGTGCACTTTTGTTGGAGAGCAGCATCCTTTGCCAGATCCGCGTTTCTCCCAATCTGAGGTCGGGTGTTTCATTATTCCATAGAGAATCACCTCCTGCCCTTTCTCTATTCAGGTGCCTGGAAAGCAGTGATTGAGAAAGTTCAGGAAGCTCGTACCAATGGCAGGTTGAAGCACCTGTCCTTTGCAGGTAAGGGTGCCAAATCACCCCCTCCCCCTTCGTGTAGGGGTGCGAAGGTGAGGCAGAAGCACTCTGCATTCTGTTTTCTTACAACTGGAGTGACAAGGCAGGGTGGCTGAGTCTCTTTCGTGGCAGGCATGAACGGCGTGCGGATGCTGGGGATGCACCACGATGCCATCATCTTCCTGGTGGAGCAGCTATACGGGGCCAAGGCCTGCCATAAATACAAGTTCCGGTACCATCAGCACGAAGGCGAGGAAGAGGAGCTGCCTCTCAACCCTCACGGCTGTGCCCGGGCCGAATTCTATGTGAGGTAGGCAGTGGCTTTGCTTGAGATTGGCAGTGGCCTTCCTTACGGCCAGCATCCAGTAAGGCCCGGGTGCCTCTGGAGAAAGGTGATGAGGAGTGTTCTGGAACCCAGATTGCACCCCTGAATCGGATATCATTGAGTGAGGAAAAGTGTTTATTTATGTAGTCCGTCTTTCTTGCCAAGACTGCAGATTGCAGAATGTAAAACAATGGATTATGGCCAGTGTAAGACACAGAATGAACAGTTGAACAGAGAAACCCAGTTTGTCCCAGTTAGAAATGAGAGAGCTTCAGCTTTCAAAATGGTGGCTACATATTGAAAAAAAGATCTTTTCTTTGGGCTTCTCTTGGGAGGCCCTACAAATGCTCACCGCTCCGGAGATTTACCATCGCTTAAAGACTAGATTATTTAATCAAGAGTATCAATTTCTCCTGAGCAAAGCGCAAAGCTCTTGCTCTCCAATATTCTTTGGGATTATCCCTCAGAAATCTAGCCATGCTATATACCTGCAACAACTTATTAATTACAATTGCAGATGGGTCATGACTAGAGCAAGGTGTAACTCTTTTCCATCAGTTTTACACATCTTCAAGGAATTAAGCTTCTCTGGTGAAATTCCACAAAATGAGCATTAAACAATAGGTTTTGTCCTGATACAACTGATACACTTTCTCATATTCTGCTTCATTGTTCAAAGTACAACAACATCAGAACCGATTTGAGAACTGTGTTACCAACAGGATTTATGCTCCTTTCTGATAAAACAAAAATGGCTAAGCTTCTGAATAGCTCTAGTGTTGAAATCTCTGAAGCTGTTGCTATGTTTTTGCTCTGTGTACTGCAAGTTGAGCAATAATGATCTTTTTATTGTATTTGAAATTCTTGGCACTGGTTTTATGCCTAATAAAGGTTTTGGATTTGGATTTGGAACAGTTGAATTATATCGTTGAAAAACAGAGCAATAAAAACAGCATAATATATCAAGCAATAAAAACAGCTTAATATATCAAGCAATAAAAATATATCAAGCAGTAAAATATATATGTATATCAAGCAGTAAAAACTAGTCCGTCTTTCTTGTTAAGACTGCAGATTGCAGAATTTAAAACAATGGATTATGGCCAGTGTAAGACACAGAATAAACAGTTGAATTATATAGTTGAAAAACAGAGCAATAAAAACAGCATACTATATCGAGCAATAAAAACAGCATGATATAACAAGCAGTAAAAACAGCATAATATATCAGCATAAACGCAGAAACTGGTTTTCAAAAATTAGAAAATGATGCAATACAAGCCAGATAATGTGTATAATAAGCAATGCCATAGAGCCGTTGTTCCCTTGTAAAAAGCAAATGATCCCATTCTTCATTGATTAGGGTGGGTGAATGCTAAACAGAATGTACCAAGTGGCCAGGGGGAGGGAGACAGGGAAGGAGAAGCTCTCCTATGTGCTGAAATGGAACAATCCTCCCCCACCCTCTGCTTCTCCAGGAAATGCACCTTTGACATCTTCAACTTCCTGGCATCCCAGCATCGTGTGCTTCCCGAGGGTGGCCCCTATGACGAAGAGGAGGATGAAGTGCAGCTCAAGTCCACTAGGTAAGAAGCCACACCTGACTTCGGCCATTCCAAAGTTTGAGGGAGTCTACACAGTCAATGCACAAAGGATTAAGACAGCCCGCAGAGCAAAGAAATCAGTGCTTGAAAAACTTTGTGATGGGGCAATAGGCAGCTAATAAGTGAGCTGAGTTCTATGCTGCAAGAAAATGCTTTGGAATTAACAGTCTCCTGATTTTCAGCCAGTGGGGTCTGGGATTACGGCAGTTGTTACGCATCCCAAAAAATGTTTTTAGATTGCATCTGCACTGGAATGCTGTTGAGGAGCATCTTCTGATTTTGAGGGAGAAGAAGAAGAATTTGGATTTATACCCCCTTTCTCTCCTGTAGGAGACTCAAAGGGGCTTACAATCTCCTTTCTCTTCCCCCCATCCCCCTACAAGAAGCACCCTGTGAGGTGGGTGAGGCTGAGAGAGTTCCGTAGAGCTGTGACTAGTCCAAGGTCTCCCAGCTGGCATGTGCTGGAGTGCATAGAATGATCTAGTTCCCCAGATAAGCCTCCACATCTCAAGTGGCAGAGCGGGGAATCAAACCCGGTTCTCCAGATTAGAGTGGACCTGCTCTTCAGCACTGTGCCACTGCTTGGTCCTTAGAAAAAAGGCCTCCATGGTCTCTGCAGTGGAACAGTGAAGTCTGAGGCCCCTACTTTTAAAAATCATGTAGAAAGTTACCAGGAAATAGTTAAGTTCCTTTTCTTTTCTCTTTCGGTTGGTGTCCGCCTGGCTGCACCAATTGGAAACTCCAGATATCCCCCAGAGGCAGTCTTTTGCTTGTATTTATTGTTGGCATATATCTTTATGTATTTTGTACATGGCACAAAGGAAAATGGAAAGGGAAAACTGAGAAGAGGTATTTATTTGGTATGCTTATGCGCAATTTTTCTTGTTTAGCTCATTTATCATTTGCCTTTCTATTCTGACACTCAAGGCGGATTACAGAT
Source organism: Sphaerodactylus townsendi (assembly GCF_021028975.2). Taxonomy (NCBI): domain Eukaryota; kingdom Metazoa; phylum Chordata; class Lepidosauria; order Squamata; family Sphaerodactylidae; genus Sphaerodactylus; species Sphaerodactylus townsendi. The sequence goes on from NC_059430.1 coordinate 115,470,953, forward strand.
TACAATATAATCCATGCAAGGAATACCGCAGCAAAACCAGATCACACCATTAACCAGTGATGAAATAAGAGCAGTAAAATAGATCCCATAGCCCTGATTTGACAAATTAGAAGCTCCGTTATGATACAATACAAGCATATTCAGGCACTAGCCCTGAAATATCAGAGAGAGACTGGTTTTCTTGGAGAGACGAAAGGAAAGAAACCATTTTCCCTTACCAATGTTATACACCTCTTTTATGGAAGAGGGTTTTTTCCTTCGGAATGGATTACGTCAACCTCAGTGATTTAATCAGGATTAAAAGGGAAATTGGCTGATTTCCAGCTGCACAGAATTGGTTTGTTTTGGAGAGACCCCAGAATGCTTGAACTATTTATTTCCCTGAAGTCAACCAGCAGATAGCTCAAGATGACACTGAACGAAGAGAACTTGCAGACCAACATAGCTTAATGGTTAGAGTGGTGGCTAGCATCTGGGATACCCAAATTCAAACTCCTCTTCTACCATGGAAGTTTGTGGGATGACCTTGGCCAGTCACATATGCTCCCCTTAACTTACGTGATAAGGTTGCTGTGAGGATAAAATGGAGAAGGGAAATGCTGTAAGGCCTTTTCCATTACCACTGGGGAGAAAAGTAGGATAACTGGACACTGTTCTGGTCATGACTCAAATAACTAAACTCCTTGCCTTCCAACAGGGAACTGCCATAACAGGGTAGAAATTATGGGGCAGTGTGTCATTCACATGCATTCTGCTCCCACCCTGAATTAATTAATTAATTAATTAATTAATTAATTAATTAATACATACATACATACATACATACATACATACATACATACATACATACATACATACATACATACATACATACATACTTTGGGCTTCTAGTCCGCCCCATCCCCGAAGGGCTCTGCATATATGTGTGCCATCAAGTCACATGCCAACAGGGTAGGGTTTTCAAGGCAAGAGAGGTTCAGAAATGGTTTGCCATTGCATGACTCTGCATGGGCTGGGAGAGTTCAGAGAGAACTGTGACTGGCCCAAGGTCATCCAATGGACTTCAGGGAACTGAACCCAGCCCGCTGCCCTTAACCATTATGTCACTCTGGCTCCCTTCCTAAATTACAGCCTTTAAATCTGTCCACTTCTGTCCGAAAACTCACCAGGTCTCCACCCTGTTGCCTGGCAGCGGTCTCAGAACTTAGTTTTGAAAAGTCTCACAACCAAACCCATCTGTCACGATCCTGTCCTTTGTTGCTGGTTCTTTTGTCTAGCCTGGCTTCTTCTCCTTCTTTTAGGCGAGCAACCAGCTTGGAGCTGCCCATGGCCATGCGCTTTCGGCACTTGAAGAAAACCTCCAAGGAAGCTGTGGGCGTGTACAGGTAACATCCCAGATCTTCAGCCACTTGCTTGAGTCCACAGCCCAGGTCTCCTTTGCCAGAGGGCAGTTTGTTTCCTAGTCTCATTTTGGATTTGGATTTATATATATCCCTCCGTTCTCTCCTGTAAGGAGACTCAAAGGGGCTTACAATCTCCTTTCCCTCCCCCCCTCCCCACAACAAACACCCTGTGAGGTGGGTGGGGCTGAAAGAGCTCGAAAGAACTGTGACTAGCCCAAGGTCATCCAGCAGGCATGTGCTGGAGTGCACAAGCTAACCTGGTTCTCCAGATCAGCCTCCACAGCTCAAGTGGCAGAGCGGAGAATCAAACCCGGTTCTCCAGATTAGGGTGGACCTGCTCTTAACCACTAAACCACGCTGGCATAGTGGTGAATGCTTGCCAAGTATACTCTTGACCTGCCTCATTAATTCTTATCCTTTTAAGGTAACTCTTTTTCTAGAGGAGTAGCCAAGTTAGTCGGTTGTAGGAAAAAAATCAAATCAAAGCCCAGCGGCACCTCAGAGACTAACCATCTATTTCAGAAGTAGTTTTTCTCTTCAAGTGTCACTGGACTTTCCTTCTGTTTCTGCTCTTTGATATGTAACCACCCTCTTTTCCTCCATTCCTTCCAGGTCAGCTATCCACGGCCGGGGTCTATTCTGCAAGCGAAACATTGACGCTGGTGAGATGGTGATAGAGTACTCGGGGATAGTCATCCGTTCCGTGCTGACAGACAAGCGGGAGAAATACTATGACAGCAAGGTACAGATAGGCCAGACAGAGAAGAACCACACCCTGAGTTGGAAGGGGATGGAATGTGTATGAACGGAAGGAGGGGGCGGGCCAGTGGGCAGGGTCCCTGGATCTGAAACCCTTCTCCTCTTGCCAGGGCATCGGGTGCTACATGTTCCGCATCGACGACTTCGACGTGGTGGACGCCACGATGCACGGCAACGCTGCCCGCTTCATCAACCACTCCTGCGAGCCCAACTGCTACTCGCGCGTCATCCACGTGGAGGGCCAGAAGCACATTGTCATCTTCGCCCTGCGGCGCATCTTTCGCGGGGAGGAGCTCACCTATGACTACAAGTTCCCCATCGAGGATGCCGGCAGCAAGCTGCCTTGCAACTGCGGGGCCAAGCGCTGCCGCCGCTTCCTCAACTGAGGACTCGTTTCCTGGCTGCAGGCCTTCCCGGGTAGCAGCTGAGGAGGGTGGGCCATGCCCAAGGGAGAGGAAAGGGTGGACCCAACTCTGCTGTACTGTTCCAACTGAGCCGCTGCCGCGGCTGCAGTGCTGGCTTTCGTTCTCAAGGCATGGAGACGTTTCATCTCCAAGAGCATCAGTGATGCCCATTTAATGTCAGAAAAGGAGGCCGTTGGCACGGCCCCATCGCTTGAATCTGTGGCTTGAAATTATGGCAGGCAGAGATATGGGACAAGTCTCAAAGGGTGTCTCCCGACCCCTTATTTGTGCCCATCTGCTTCATGAATCCTGATTATTATTATTATTGTTATTTTTCCCTTGTGGGGTGAGAACAGCATTTTCTTTAATTTTGTACTTTTAAATTTTGTGAATTCCCCCTTCCCCCTTGCTTAGAATCTCTGTCTAAAAGGAAAAAAAAAACATCAAACCCAGGAGGATGTAAATATTTGTACAAATTTCTAAACCTGTTTATTTTCTATGCACTTTTTTATTTAAGATGCTCAGTCAACTCAAGACGGGAAAGGGTTGGATTCTTGTTGGTATAATTTTAAATAAAACGCAATTTTGACACGAGTCTGAGATCTGTTGCAGTCATTTCGGGTTAAAGAGGAGCAAGTTTGTACTACCCACACAATAGATGAGCGAAACTCTTTAACTGGAAAAAAGTGTGTGTGTGTTTTTCCCTAGGGGTTTAAGGTCATGTGAGCTGATTTCAAAACAAGTAGGGATCAGCTGGCTGGCTTGTCTTTGAACTTGCATACAGCACCCAGAAGATGGTTCAGTGGCTACTAGCCATGGTGCTTGATGGAAACCCAGTGCCAGGAGGCAAGATCAAGGGAAGGCTTTGGCCTCTATGCCCTGTTGTTGGACCATCAGAGGACCTGACTGGCCACTGTGAGCTGGGCCAGATGGATCACTGGTCGGATACAGCAGGGCTATATTAATATAAGGGAGCTTCACAGAGGTGGAGCTACCAGGGGGCCAGGAGTGCGCGCTTGGGGGTGGAAAATCACTCCCCACGGCGCCCACCCCCCATGCACACACACTTACCTTCGTCAAACAGTGCAGGCTAGAGAAGCAGCCTGTTCCCTTCAGGATGAAAATGGCCTGGTGGGGACTACACTTCCCAGGAGACTTTGTGAGCCCCAGGGTCTCATTGGAAGTGTAGTTCCCACAAGGCCATTTTCAGCCTGAAGGAAACAGGCTGTTTCTCCAGCCTGCACTAAGGGGTGGCGGGGGGGGGGGCAGGACGCTGGGGGGGGGACGGAAAACAGTGTGCACTCTGGCCCAGCTACGCCTCTGGAGCTTCATGTGTGGTCATGACTGTTACTCCAGCTAATTTTGACAGTAGTCCTTATGGTGACTGGCAGCTTTAGTTAAAAAAAAACTCATTAAAAACAAAACCGTACTTGGCTAAACTCGCCATCCAATCCTATCAGTTGTACCACCTTGAGGACATGATTTTTTGTCAGTTGTAGATTTTAATTTTCTTCCCATTCCCCACTGCAGGAAGGGTAACCTGATCTGTTCTCAGAAAAGGAAATCCAATATGTCTTAAATCTATACTGTCAATCCTCTTTCTGTATTACCTTTTTGAATTGAAGTCACTGAGCAGGATCTTCTGTTTATTTACTTCATTTATATCCTGCCACGCTCCCTCGTGGGGATTCAGAGTAGCTTAGAGTGCTCTCTCCTCCATTCCTATCTTCACAGCAACCTTGTGTAGTAAGTGAGTCTGTGTGTGTGAGTGGCCCAAGTTCACGCAGCAAGCTTCTGAGGCAGAATGGGGGTTCGAGCAGGTGCCTCCCAGATCCCAGCTGGACAATAACCACTACACCACAGTGACTCTTCTGTTCTTCTCAAAGTATGGGTTTCTGACCGAAGGTAATTTTCTCCTTCAAGTACCTAAGTCCTCAGCCTGATTTCTTCAATTAGCTATGGCTAGAAAAAGACCCTTACATTAAAAGAACACCGTGTGGTAAGTGGGAAAACACACTGCTTTTGCTGTTTTTGCTGTTTATCGCACAGTTTAGCAAAGCTTAAGTAAAATCGTGGCCAAAAACATTGTCACCAAAAGAGTTTTCGGTGCATCTGAAACTCTTATATAAAATATGGAGGGAAAGGATAACTTAATGTTTATGGTGGTGAGGGGATCTTAGGAATGTGTAAACGTGCGTAGGGCAGGGCTTGACGACTGAGAGTAACCCATGAAGGCAGTACACAAGTTGCCCATTTTCACCATCTTCTGGCCCTGCTAAATGCAGGCTTGTGGGTAGGAAATTGATGAAATAATTGGAACAAGACAGGGAAGCAGGAAGAGCTGTGTTAGCTGAAGCATTCCAGCTAAGAAGGTTTTTAAAATCTGTAGTATGACACTTCCCACACTGAGAGTGGTTCATTTTTAGATGAGTGAAAATTATGAAGAAATTAAATTCGGTAACCGCGGGTGCCCTGTAGCATTCCAACTTGGCTTGCCCAGCCAAGATTCCCTTGGCATGGGAGTTTTTCAAGATCATTATTGTTTGAGATTGCTCAGTCTTAATTTACCTAACCAATTACTGCTATGGAGAATGGTTTCCCTGCTTTTCTTCTTAATGACAGCTAACATTGTTTTTGTGACCTTTGACTCTGCTCTTTACAGGGTTTTTTCTTCATAACTACTGAAGGGGCTGTGTGTGTGCGTATAGTACAGTGGTGGCGAACCTATGGCACGGGTGCCAGAGGTGGCACTCAGAGCCCTCTTTGTGGGCATGTGGGAACAGAGTTTGTCGTGGGGGGTGGTGGAAAACCCCAGTGATTTTCATGGGAGAAACTAAAGCATGATCCTTTACCTGGGAGTAAGCTCAGTTGCTGGCAATGGGGCTTGCTTTTGAGTAAACCCTCCTAGGGTTGTGATTCATCCATTCGAAGCGTTGCACGGTTGCTTCACCAAGCTTACTCACAAGTAACGCGCCTCGGAGCCTCTTTCTAAACTAAAACCTCAGTATTCAGGTTAAATTGCTGTGTTGGCACTTTGCGATAAATAAGTGGGTTTTGGGTTGCCATTTGGGCACTCTGTCTCAAAAAGGTTCGCCATCACTGGTATAGTATATATATCTGCCAATAAAGTTGGTTCTATGTGCCAGTGTAAAAACTTGCTGATCTTTTAAAGTGTTACTAAAACTTTTTATCCTTGATTCAACTATTCTTTAGGGGAATAATTTTCCTTCTTCTGCTGTGCCTTTGTGTGGTGAGCAGCCAAATCGAACAGTAACCAGTTTTTTTTTAAAAGGTGTTTATTACAGGGTAGCAAAAGTTGCTGGACTTTCCTCATTCAACTTGGTTGACCCCGGCAATTAATACTAATGCTATGTATACATTTGTTTACACGTTCATTCAGGAAAGCTGTACTTGCAACTCTGGTTGGATGCCTACAGGCTTAGGTGCTCTAATCAGTGGGGGGTTTTTTGTTTGGTATTTTAACTCGAATGCAAAATAATTTTAAAAGCTAAGCAGCAGTTACCTAAGGGTGGGGGGAAATGCACTCTACACATGCTCGAAGGCACTCTGTTCCTGACATCGCAAATAACCTGCAAGGAAGTCTAGCATACTAGGAGCATCTACCCAAAGTGTACTGCAAGGTTGGGTTTTGCAAAGAAAGGAATCGCAAAAGTTTCACACATTTGAAGCGGCAGGGTGACGCTTTTTGATTCAGCCAAGCCCCTCTTTATGAAACAAAACCTTTCTCATGAACGGGCTAACTACTGCTCCCGTCATGCAACGCGGCTGGGCCTTTCGGCGCGCAGCTGCAGGAACTACGGCGGCCGGCATGCCTCTTTCCGCGAGGCCTTCCCGGCATGCTTTGCGGAAGGGCCCTGCACAGCCGCACGGCGCTTCCCAGCAGCCCTAGAGAAAGCGATTGACTACACATCCCAGAATGCTTTGCGGTCTCCGTCTCTCTGTTTGAGGAAGTAGTAATAGCCGAGGAGGGTGAGTTTTTGTGGGTGCAGCGAAGCCTAGAGCGCCTTCTCTTTTTTGTTTGGTGGGGGTCAGCAGGGAATTTGAAAGGGCTAAGAATAGCAGCATGCTAGGTGTGGGGGGCTGAGGAGGGTCTTTTCCATGGGCCTTTCCCCTCTCTCCAGTATTCACATTTCCTTCCTCTCCTCCAGCCTCAGCTTCTTCCTTTTGGCTGCCCCAGTTCGGGGGGCTGAGGCAACAGAAGCGCCGCCACCATGAACCTGGAGCGAGTTTCCAACGAAGAGAAGCTCAATCTCTGTAGGAGATACTACTTAGGTGAGTGAGAATCGAAGACAGACGCAGCAGGCCTCAGGAATCAAAACCACACACACCACTTTCAAAAACTGCATGTTCACTCTGAATTAAATCCAGTAGAGCTCCGTGAGGCTTAGCCCTGGGCAGCTCTGCTGGATTTAATTCAGAGTGAACATGCAGTTTCTGAAAGTGGTGTGTGTGGTTTTGATTCCTGAGGCATGATCATAACCCAAGAAAGGAAAAGAGAGTCAGTTCTTCCACACACAACTTCTGTTATGGTTTTCCTAGACTGTGTGGTTGAGGGCTGGTAGTTTTTGCTATCAACTGTTTCCCCCACATCTATGGTTAGCATCTTCAGAGGCATGTCACCATGAGATGCTTCTGAAAATTCCAGCCACAGTTATGGATGAAATGCTAGGGGCAGAAACTACCAGACCATGACCACACAGCCTCGAAAATCCTCAACAGCCAGACTTCCTGATGGCTTTGCAGTTTGTAGTATGAGTCTCAGTTTTTCCGCTTTGGAGCCACAGAAAATCTGGCCACAGTGTTAGCAGTGTGCTTGTTTTGAGATGACCATTTTAGCTGCTTTTGTTATTTACTTTAAATATTCTTATGCCATCTTTTAACCCATCTTAAGGTTTCCAAGATGGCATATAGTAGAAAACATTAAAACCTTTTGAATAACCAAATAAGACAGAGCCCTTTGGGGGTTGGGCGGTCTATTAAGCCGAATAAAATAATAATAATAATAACAACAACAACAACAGTTTTCACTTGCTGGCAGAAGATAATGGTAGAGGAGGATGGACAAATCTCTCTGGGATGGGAACTCTGTAATTTTGGTGTTCTGATCAAGAAGGCCCTTTCTTGGATTGCCAGCCATCCAGCTTTATTAGAATACAAGGGCTCGCAAAGAAGGACCTCCAAAAATTATTGGTTGACTTGGTTCACATCACAGAATCATAGAGACCGTAAGGGATATCAAGTCTGACTTCCCGCCATGCAGGAATACACAATCAAAGCACTCCTGACAGATAGCCATCCTGCCTCCACTTAAAAACCTCCGAAGAAGGAGACTCCACAACACTCCCCATCTATCCAGGACTGAACACAGTAAGGATGAGTGAACTGGACTCTTTCTAATCAAGCTGTTTGGAGTAGAATGCCTCCCTTGAAACAAGCAGATGAGGAACAGGTCCTTTCTATTCAGTTTGACAGAGTCAGATGGACAAAACGGTGAAAGTAGGATGGAGAAGCGGTGAAAGTAGGGAGGGAATCCATAGTAGCAACTACAGGATTTCCAAGTTGTGGTACCCCTGGGAGAGTTCTGGAGAGTGTACATCTGCATGAGAGCCAGCATGGTGTAGTGGTTAAGAGCAGTGGACTCTAATCTGGAGAACCAGGTTTGACTCCCTATTCCTCTACATGAACGGTGGACTGCAGAATCTGCTGAACTAGATTAGTTTCCCCGCTCCTACATTCCTGCAGGGTGATGTTGGGCAATTCCCAGTTCTTTAGAACTCTCTCAGCCCCACCTACCTCACAAGGGGTCTGTTGTGGGGAGAGGAAAGGAGAGAAGTTTGTAAGATGCATTGAGTCTCCTTACAGGAGAGAAAGGCGGGGTATAAATCCAAACTCTTCTTTTTCTTCTTTTAAGGGAGGCTCAGGTGTCTTGGAGGAGTGGAAAGAAGCTATGTTTGCAGGCATCTGTAAAGAAAGAGTAGAGTTGGAAGAGAAGTATAATTTGTGGTTATTGGGCATCTGAATACTTAATTATGTGACTCTTCGTGATATGTCATGGTTTTGTCTCTGTTTACATTGTAATACAATCTGTAAGATCCTAGTAAGGAGGGGAGTTTGGATTTATACCCAGCCTTTCACTACTGTAAGGAGCCTCAGGGCAGCTTTCAAACTCCTTCCCTTCCTCTCCCCACAGCAGACACCTTGTGAGGTAGGTAGGGCTGGGAGTGTTCTGAGAGAACTGTGACTAGCCCATAGTCATCCAGCAGGGTTCATTCATAGGAGTGGAGAAACAAATCCACCAGATTAGAGTCCTCAATCCTTGGGGAGGAGTAGGGGAATCAAACCTGGTTCTCCTGAATAGAGTCCACTGCTCTTAACCACTACATCACGCTGGCTCTCTCTATTCCGTTTCTTTGTTTTTGAAAGAGGTAGCAGACCTTCAGACTTTAGCTATCGTTTATTTTGGGGCAAAGTAGGACCAATTTGTGTTGGAAATTTTACCTTATCCTTGCTGCAAAAGGGAACAGGGAAGTTTACATTTGGGAAGTGGAAAACACTCAGGATTGGGGTTGAGAATTCATCCATTCCATTTCCTAAACTTTGCCACTCAGGCCAGCTTGCAGAACTTTTGGTGAAACATAACTTTTGCCACAGTGAAAACTCATGAGTATGTGTGAATTTATGACATTAGACGTACTTCTCCATTTCTTGCTGATTTCCTTCTCCTGCCTCTCCAGGCGGCTTTGCTCTGCTACCTTTCCTGTGGTTGGTGAACGTCTTCTGGTTTTTCCGAGAGGCCTTTCTGGCACCAGTGTACACCGAGCAGCTGCAAATCAAACGCTGTGAGTTGCGCGTGTGCATGTGATGGTGGAGGGCTTAATGATGTGATTGGCACGTGGCAGGGTTTTTAAGACTCTTCTCCATCAAACTAGAGGCCCCTGTCTTCCAGCACTTCTAGGAAGTCCACAGGCAGCACATAAAGGCACCAACTTAGGGGTTGGTGGGGGACAGTGTCTAACGTCTATCCATCCCCATTGTTCTCCCCACACACATGTTATTCAGTAAGCATACGCCCTTTGAGTGTGGCGAATCTGTTTCACTGCTTTGCAAGGGACGAGGATCACTGGTTTGGATAGTGTGAGATAGGGGTGTCCTTGTACCTAGATGAGCTGGCTGCCGTGCCCTGGAATGCCTGGGCGGGGGGCGGGGGCTTGATCTCCGCTTGGCATTACCTCAAACCATTCCTCTTCCCAGATGTCCAGCGCTCGGCTGTGGGTCTCCTTTTCTGGGTGATCGTGCTCACCGTGTGGATCAGCATCTACCAGACGCACCGGGCCCAGTGGGGTGAGATGGGCGACTACCTCTCCTTCACCATCCCCCTGGGTACCCCCTGAGGAATCTCTTCCCATTCTGATCGCCAGCAGCAAGCTTCTAACTCTGCTTCCAGTGGACTTTCTGGGCAGGCAGTCGGCGGTCATTCTGACGTCTGTTCCTACAGAACTCACATGGCATCATGCTTTGGTGAATTGGAGAAGGGGCTGCCTCTCAGCGTTCCCCAGGATCCTCCATCTGGCATACTTCACTACAGGCTATTTGCAGAAGTGGTCAATAAATGCAGAATTTTCCACCTTTGTTTGCTCGCAATGTGGTACTTTTGGGGAAAGGGGGGGAGGTAAGAGTGGGGGGCAGAGTTTTCCTTTATGGTCTGTTCCTTTATGGTCAGTTCCAGAATGTTCTAGAGTATTCTAGAAAAAGCAAGTTTCAGAATGCTCTAGAAAATGTTGTAGAATGTTCTAGAAAAAAACAAATTCCGGAATGTTCAAGAAAATGTTCTAGAATATTCTGGAACGTGCTTTGCGCATGTGCAAAGCCCCAGGCATATGCCTACACAGACCATAAAGGAAGAACTGAAAAAGCTGGTTCTGCCTGACTCAACAAAAGGGGGCATGCCTCCCCAGGATGAAGGGATGACGTCTTTCCCCCGGATCTCTATTTACTGGAAAACTATAGCAGTATTGCAGGGAAAGGCCTCGATAGACCTCTGTTTTATTGCTTGGCTTTTGTTCTCAGTTTTCCACTTCACCCATGAAGAAGGCTGTGCCCATGTGACGCATAGCAATCCAACTTCAAAAAAAATGCCTTGGGTGCGAATTGCACGAGGTACATTCTTCAGGTGCATTGCCAGCAGTTTACCAGATAGGCAGGCTGGAACTGTACCGCTGCCTCAGAACTTTAGAAAAGAGCTGACTCTGCCCGGTTTGATGGCCAAGGTACCAACCCCTCCCCCAGCCCCCTTCAGATTATATGCAGCTAGATACAGCAGCAGCAGCTCTGACAGTTGAACATTTCGTAGGATGGGAGGAATGACGAACTAGTATTTATCTGGCACAAGCCAAAAGGGCATGAATGAATGGGTTCTTTCAGGTTGAAGCCCGACTTCCTAGCAGAAGAAGAAAATATACCGTGGAGTATGTTAGGGAAATGGGGGCTTGCTGGTTGGACGTTTATAGCTCCAGCGCTGGGTCTTCACACATGCTATGTGGGTCTGTGAAGTTGGACTGACAGCGTCCACTGCAGAATTTTGGATTTGTACCTGGGTCTCCTGCATACAGGAAATCCCCAGCAGCTATGAAAAGGCCTGTTTAAAATACCACTGAGTTGTTTCCAAGTGTTACCTTAGTTAGCATACACCAAGCATTATCAGCACGGTGCCCGGGGTGGTATGGCATCCATTAAAAGTTTTCCTGGCACCAGCCAAGTGTTTTTAGAAAGTTGGTGGAACCAGATGGGGCTTTTGCCGAGCAAAGCTTCTAATGGGGCATTAGAAACTTGATTGGCTGTGCAGGTTTTAAAAAAACAAACAAACATGGTTTTGGCAGAAGGTGCCATTGCAACACAAGGATCCTCACTGTGTTACTGGAGGTAAACTATAACGACCATTTGTAGATCTGGCTCTGCTTCCTATCGTCATCATGTTGTGGCTGTGTGCACTGAGAGCTAGCATGGTGTAAAGGTTAAGAGCAGGTGGATTCTAATCTGGAGAACCAGGTTTGATTCCCCACTCCTCCACCTGAGTGGCAGAGGCTTACCTGGTGAACCAGATGTGTTTCCGCACTCCTACACTCTTGCTGGGTGACCTTGGGCTAGTCACAGTTCTTCGGAACTCTCTCATCCCCACCTACCTCACCAGGTGTCTGTTGTGGAGAGAGAAAGGGAAAGGAGCTTGTAAGCCACCTTGAGTCTTCTTATAGGAGAGAAAGGTGGATATAAATCCAAACTTCTCTTCTTATACTGACAGAACTCCAAAGGTGCCCACAGACTAGAAAAGGTAGTGTACCCCCAGTGGACACTCCCCCTTCCTTTTTAAGACCTGTGTTCTCCTCTTATATTGATTTTTTATGGGGTTGCTGCATTTTTGATTGACACTTCCAGCCCGTTCTCTTCTGTATGTTCAAGTGGAGAAAATGGGATGTGTTTTACATAGCATTTGTGTGACAGGAGGAGATCTATGGCTACCAATCTTGATCCTTCTTGATCTCAGATTGCAAATGCCTTAGCAGACCAGGTGCTCAAGAGCAGCAGCAGCAGGCCATTGCTTTCACATCCTGCACCTGGTGGGCCACTGCGAGTAGCAGAGTGCTGGACTAGATGGACTCTGGTCTGATCCAGCAGGCTCTTTCTTATGTTCTTATGTGAATGGGGACTTAAAAGCGCATAACTCTGTGAAGTCCCGTTGACTGCAGCAGCTTTGAAAAAGACATTGTTAGTGACAAGGATGGGTTTTTGAGACACCTGGGCCTGCAGGTGATGCAACTGTTGGTGTACTTTACGCTAGCATTGCCTCCCTCTGCCTGCTCCTCTGGGCATTTTAGCTGCCAGAAACTGTACATTTGTAATCTGCTTTCCACCTGTGACCTTCAGTAACCGTTTGCAATGCACATGGCTCTCTCTGATGGAAGCAGCATCGTTTCATCTCCTGGCAAGTCTGATTCTGCTTGGCTTTTCTACACTTGTCTACCTGTGGCACCTTTAACAGGTGCCTCCAGCATGTACAATGGAACCATACTGCACCAATCAAACAGGGTCTAAAACAAGGGTCCCCAATGTCCAGAGGCATACCAACCTAAAATGGCACCAGGGCTCCTGCTGGGAGCTGCACCCCGCCCCATCAGGACAGGAGTGCAGTTGAATGTTGGTGAGTGGGGCTGGCTCTGCCCCCATTTCTCTATGTGGATCCAGCTTTAAACTGTACGCTTCCAGCCTGCAGCTGAGAGCTGCATCCAAGACCCACTGAGGCTGGGCTCAGACTGACCTCAGAGCCTGTCCCCTTCTAGGTTTATGCTGTTGGCTGCACCTCCAAGCTCCAAGGTGGAGCTGGGGTGGGGGGGCAGAGCAAACAGTATAAAGCTAGAAAAGGACAGGCTTTTAGGTCCACCTGAGCCCCCTCTCAGCAGGGCTTGGATCCAGCTCTCAGCTGCAGGCTGGAAGCCTACAGGTAAAGCCGGATCCAAACCTACTTGGCTCAGGCCAGGCTCAAGCACGTCCTTGCTGCTCCCCCAGTTGAATGCCTGCAAGCAGGGCTGTCCACACACCCCATCTTCACATGGAGACCATTGCCAGTGGGGCTCGCCCTGCCCTCGTCTTACTGGAAGAGAGTTGAGTTCTCAGATGATGGAATAAAGAAGAAGAAGAAGAAGAGTTTGGATTTATATCCCCCCTTTCTCTCCTGCAGGAGACTCAAAGGGGCTGACAATCTCCTTGCCCTTCCCCCCTCACAACAAACAACCTGTGAGGTAGGTGGGGCTGAGAGAGCTCTGAAAAGCTGTGACTAGCCCAAGGTCACCCAGCTGGCGTGTGTGGGAGTGTACAGGCTAATCTGAATTCCCCAGATAAGCCTCCACAGCTCAGGTGGCAGAGCTGGGAATCAAACCCGGTTCCTCCAGATCAGATACACGATCTCTTAACCTCCTACGCCACTGCTGCACGGTGAAGGAAACCATGAAGCTAACGTTCTTGTCTGAAACCCAGTTGTCTTGCGCTGAATCACTGTAATCCCACAATGCTATAGTCTCAGAAAAAGATGTTGTCTATTCCTCCCCTACAGAACTCAACACACCTGACCTTCTTTGTTGTAGAATGCTACACCTGGGTCCCAGTGCCTACCTAGCCCTGCTCCTCTTCATCCATTTGGAAGTAAAAATACATGCTCTTATATCAAAGAACCATGTTCAGTAATGCACAAAAAAACCCCGGTTTTGACAAAGGCAGAGGGTAAAAATGAATGATGATCCTCATGTTTGGTTGGAACTATAGTCTACTGCGGAAGCATACACTTTTCTCGACCACTGCACCTCAATTGTCTTGACCACTACACCTCAACTGTCCTTACAAACACTTTTTCTGAATATAACTACAGTTTTCCTCTTACCCGTCTGAGCTGTCTCTGAAGAGAGACTGTCTGTGAGTTATCGTTGGGGTTGCAAGGTAACAGCGTTACTAACCTCCAGGCCGGGCCTGATGTTCTCAAAATTACAGCCAATCTCCAAACCACTGAAATCACTTCCCTGGTGAAAATGGCAACTTTGGGGGGCAGATTCTATGGCAAGGGTGTCCAAGTCTGGCACTTCAGACGTTCATGGACTACAATTCCCATCAACCCCTGCTGGCATGGCCAATTGGCTGATGGAAATTTCAGTCCATGAACATCTGAAGTGTCAGACTTGGACACCCCTGTTCTATGGCATCTCTTTCTCACTCAGTACCTTCCCCTCTGCGCGCGTTGCCCCCCAATGTTCCAGGAATTTCCCACTATGCATTTGGCAGCCTTGTCCAGTTTTACCCCCTTTTCTCCTGTGCAGTTTGAATCAGGAATAAGGCGGGAGAGACAGAATCCATGCCTTCAAGACAGTTGTGGGAGAAGCAGATTATCTTCAACTGTTTAGCCTACAGAATAGAGTCTCTGCAATAGTGTCATGATGATTAGCTGGCCTTTCCCGTCTTTAAATAGACTGCTTGCATTTGATTCCATCCCTGAGCTTTAAAAAAATACTCACAGCTTGTTAGAGAATGACCACTCCTATAGCAAAATATGGGTTTCAGGACACATCTTTTAAAAAACACCGTAAGCAAATTATTGCGTGCTGAGAACTGAAGAAGTTCTGGATGACAGCTTGCCACCAGAGGAGAGCAAATGACTTGAAACCTTCTAAGAGGTCTCAGCATTTTGTGATTGGACATGGCTGTTTTGGAATTGGTCTGCCTGTTCTCCAAACCATCCACAGGTTTGACAAGGCTGGGAATACCTGGCCTAGCCTCTGTCTTGACCCTACAGTACGGACCCAGCTCTGTGTGTGCATGTTAAGGACCATCAAGTGTCTTCTGACTTATGGTGACCTCCAAATGTCCTATCATCAACAACCTTGCTCAGCTGTTGCAAACTGAGGACTGGGTCTTCCTTTATAAAGCCAGATTCAGGTAGTGGGGATCTCCTATTTTCTGTGGTAGGAAAAAGAACAGACAGTAATATTGTGGTACCCTACTCTGTTACAAACAAAAGTGCTATATTTGTTACTCGACAGGAAGCTCCATGTCAGGCCAAAATGAATCAGTGATGCTTTTCTGGTGAGAGGGAAAACTAGACATGTTGAATTCAACAAAAGAAAAGCACCTAATGAAAAGCATCTAATGAAATCACCAGTCTCTTCAAAGTCTTCAATGAAGGTTTCATTCAAAAGAGCTCCTGCTTCAATCTCTTGTTTTTTGTACAAGCAGTACAACTCAAAATATACAATTCACAAGAGCTTGTAGCTAAGATGTATATTCTAAACATAAACACAATTCTTAAAAAGCCTCATGGAATGACCAAACATTTATTCACATTTGCGCAAGCGGGTTACAAAATCAAATGTCAGCATTCAGTCAAAATACTGGAAATGGAAATAGGTAAATGGAATACGCATAACCAGTTTACTGACTGGGGCATGCTATTCAGCAAGGATGTTCATAGGATGAAACCCACTTACAGTGAACACAGCAGAAATCTTATTTTCCCTCTTCCAATCTGCTGATTCTAGGACTGCTCCCCTTTTATTTTCTGTCTCCCGTTTTGCCATCTCTGCTGCCGCCACAAATAATACCTCAGCTCAAGCTAGTATATACCTACTATCACGAAAGCAAGCCTGGGAGAGCCACGCTTGTTTCATTAAAACCTGGGTTCTTTTCTCCAATAACTCCAACCAGCTGAGGTCTCAACGATTTTCATTGAAAAACGGAAATAAAAGAAATAAAACATGATTGCGGTTAAGGGATTGCTTAGGTGGTTACATCCCTTTTGGTTCTTTGTCCCCGTTCCGGGAGCCCATGGCCCAGAGATGTTTCTCTGACCACGTCTCAAGATGGAATTCCAAAACCTTTGTTTTCCTCTTCTCAGGAAAACTCTGTTCAGGCCATGAGGTAACTTAGGCCTTCGAAGTTTCATCCTAGCACAGTGGTGGCGAACCTTTGGCACTCCAGATGTTATGGACTACAATTCCCATCAGCCCCTGCCAGCATGGCCAATTGGCCATGCTGGCAGGCTGGACACTGTCGCTCATAATGGTCATCTGGATGCTATAGGCTCGCCTCCTATGATCTAACACCTCTGCATATATTTTCCTGTCCTCCTTCCAGGAGATCAAAAAAAGGCAAAAGATGCTTTTCACAGTCATATGTGACTTCGCGCTTTACTGTAACGATAGCATCATTCACATGACTTACGCCTTTTTTTGACGAGATGAAGTCTGTAAACTCCATAAGTCTCACATACTTCAGCTTCCTAATAATACTGGTTGCATAATATCACATGTTTCTAGCTAATACATAGTTCAGCTAACTATTTTCCATCACACCTACCTACTGCTCTCTTTTGGATTTGGGGTTGTTTGCTCCAGGGGAATACCTGGCGTTTTGGGCGATTTGGAACTTGAGGAGAGCGCATAATGCCATAGAGTCCACCTTCCAAAGCAGCCATTTTCTCCAACTCTGTCACCTGGAGATCAGTTGTAATAGTGAGAGATCTCCAGCTATGGCCTGGAAGTTGGCCATCCAACTTGGACTCCGCTTGAAATGCTTGTTGTGGAGAGACGAGCCACCCAAGTTGAGGGACGACATCTTGTTTGGCCTGGTGCGAAACTGCAGCCTCTCCAGTTCTTTTGCGCAGCTAACTGTGGGAGCTCTTTGCCTTCCCCTTCAGGGCTGCCTGCCATTCCTGCCTCTTTGATTCTCCACCTCTTCCCTCCAGCTAGTTCAGCGTAGCTTTAGTATTCAAAGCTGGTGTACAAAAGAATACACCCTTCAGGTCTGAACTGCAAAATCCCCTGTGTTTCTTAAGAGCAATCGCTAATGTGGATTGACATCTTGTCTGAGTAGGTATTTAAAGAATGCTACGGGACCACGGCCCTTTTAATAATCGTTTGCTAGCCAGACTGTGTCACAGGGGTGCTTGAAACAAATGCAGCAGAAGAGTTAGGAAAAGACAGATAATATGGTGTGGTGCAGTAGTTGACATGTTGAACGAGAATCTATTCTATTCATTTACATTTATTCCCCACCCTTTACCATAGTCTCAGGGTGAGTTACAATAAAAATCATACAACAGTAAAACTTCCACAACAAAGAAAATCCCCTATCCTAACCCCCCCCCCTCCCCCCCAATAGGCTGAAATCTCCAGCACCCAAGAAGGGAGTGTGTATATGCTAGGCACCTAGCTTGGAGGGACTGATGGGAGGGAGTCAGCCAAATGCCTGGGCGAAGAAGGCAGTCTTTGCCAGGCGCCAAAACTCCAGGAGACCCAGGTTCAAATCCTGTCTGCCACGGCAGTTTGTTGGGAGATCTTGGTTCACTCACTGTCTCTTTCGGCTACCCTACCTCACAGGGTTATAGACCAGATGAGAGAAAAAGCACCATAAGCTGCTCTTGGTTCCCACTGGGGAGAAAAGTGGGGTATAAACAAAATAAATAATCGATTTGTTTGTATACTGTACTGTTATTTGTTTTTTGTTTGTTTGTTTTATTTGTACACCGCTCTGAGCCCTTTGGGGATAGAGCAGTCTATCAAATCTCATTGTTGTTGTTATTATTATTGTTGTTATTATTATTATTATTATTATTATTATTATTATTATTATTATTATTATTATTATTATATAATTATATAATACCTGGCCTAGCCTCTGTCTTGACCCTACAGTACAGACCCAGCTCTGTGTGTGTATGTTAAGGACCACCAAGTCTCTTCTGACTTATGGTGACCTCCAATTGCCTTTCATTATATTATATTATATTATTATATTATTATATAATTAATTATTATTATCCCGGTGACAGCAGGGTCATTGAAAAAGAACACGAGAAGGTCACTAGATACCGCGATTTGAAAATCGAGCTTCAGCGTCTATGGCACAAACCAGCTGAGGTCATCCCAGTGATAATCGGCACGCTGGGCGCTATCCCAAAAACACTAGGGCAGCACTTGAAACATCTTCGAATTGACAAAATTAACATCTGTCAAATTCAGAAGGCAGCCCTGCTGGGATCCGCACAAATACTACGCCGATACATTACAACTTCCTAGGCCTCTGGGTGAGGCTCGAATTGTAATGAAGGCCAACAACCAGCTAAAGATCTGGCAGCTGCGAAATCTACAATTAATAATAATAATAATAATAATAATAATAATAATAATAATAATAATAATAATAATAATAATAATACCACCACCACCTTTGGCACTCCAGATGTTGTGGACTGCGGTTCCCATCAGCCCCTGCCAGCATGGCCAATTGGCTGATGGTGGGGGCTGATGGGAATTGTGGTTCGTGGCATCTGGGGTGCCAAGGGTTCACTGCCACGGGTATAGGTGGACCCTGGAAGTGGTCTCCAAGGTATACTCCTTAGAATTTTTTACCTTCCTCCCACCACCTATTCTTCAATCTATAATACCTTCTGTCCATCTTGAACCTATTGCTTGCCAATGTTGTCGGGTGCCCTACGTTCTAACATTTTGGGGGAGGAAGAAAAGGTTCTCTCTTTCTGCCCCATGCATAATTTTGTGAACCTCTATCATACTTCCTCCCAGTTGTCCTTTTCTAAACTGAAAAGTCTCTTTGAGAACCTTTGCTTATTTAGGTTACACCTCATTCACCTCAGGGTATCATCCGATAGCAAGTAATTTGGGTGCAGATATTCTCAGCAGCCTCTTCCCAAGAGACCCCTTTCTGGTGCTGCGTGGCCTTCCCGCTTGTTTTCCCATTCCTCGGTCACTTGATCCTACTACGTGTGCCGAGAGCATTTTGTTTTTAGCAGCCCAACCTCTTGGGAATCAGAGCCTCTGAGTCATCCAGTCCCAGCTTAGCCCACTGATGCTCTGTCCAGAAATGCACCCACCTCTTAACTCTACATTTGCCCCAACACAAAAACGTGGCTCCTCTCTCTACAGAGCACCCACTCTGTATCATTTACACAATGCCCTTGTGCCGGAATGTCACCAGATTACTACCTCCATTCCAGTTCCAGATCCCCTTTTGAAAGGCATTTAGACATACCCATTTGTGCCAGAATATAAATGGGGCAGGGAGTTCTCCCTTAACATTCACTTGCTGTTGAAATCAGTGCAGTGGGGTGTTTAAGTGTGTCAGACTATGACCTGTGGGGCTAAGGTGAAAATCCCCATCCTGCCATGGAAGTATACTGGGTGACTGGGTCATTTTCATTTTCTCTCTGGTTTACTCTCCTATACTCTCATTCAGAGTCAGTTCAGGTAAGTGTGAAGAAGAAGAAGAAGAAGAAGAAGAAGAAGAAGAAGAAGAAGAAGAAGAAGAAGAAGAAGAAGAAGAAGAAGAAGAAGAAGAAGAAGAAGAAGAAGAAGAAGAAGAAGAAGAAGAAGAAGAAGAAGAAGAAGTAGCAGTAGTAGCAGTAGTAGCAGTAGTAGTAAGAGGAAGAGGTGGTTGGATTTATATCCCACTGCTCTCTCCAGCAAGGAGACTCAAAGGGACTCAAACTCCTTTCCATTCCTCTCCCCACAACAGACACCTTGTGAGGTAGGTGGGGCTGAGGGAGTTCCGAAGAACTGTGACTAGCCCAAGATCACCCAGCAGGAGTATAGGAGTGCGGAAACACATCTGGTACACCAGATAAGCCTCTGCCACTTAGGTGGAGGAGTGGGGAATCAAACCCGGTTCTCCAGATTAGAATCCACCAGCTCTTAACCACTACACAGGCAGGCAACCAATATATATCTGTGTATAGGCTAGACTATTAGAGTAGGTGTTATTGCAAGGCTATTGTCAGTATATACTAGGCTTAACTATGGGAGGTGGCAGCGAGGGGGCAGAATATGGGTACCAGAGTTCCCAGTGGTCTGGGGGGGGCCAGGGGTAGATATGGCGGTAGCAGGGGGCCATATGAGAGAAGGGGGGGGAGATGTATTTATGCTCGACCCCCTTCACAGCCCTCCGGCCTATCCCGAGGCATGTGGGCAGTGGGGCTCAGGTATACCCTACTTCGAGCCTGGTGTTGATTAATGCCAGGTCCATTAATAATAAAACAACGACACTCGAGAGATTTCCTGAGGGGTGCAGTCAGTGGACCTGGCCTACATCACTGAGACCTGGGTGCGTAGGCGAAACGGTGCGCCTTGAGCGAAGTCTAACCCCCAGGTTTAACTATCCACCAACCTCGAACACAGGGCCGGGGGGGAGGTGTGGCGATGTTCATCGGGGAGTCTATAGCCTTCAGGGCGGTCCCTGCCCCTCAAATTTCGAGGTTCGAAGGTGTGCCGGACTGGAGTGGCTGTCAAGGGAGAGGTTGGCCGTTCTCCTGGTGTACCCGATTTTAGCGCACCCGGTGACGACCTGCCACGGCTACTGGAGGTGGTGGCCGGGTGGGCACTGCGATTCCCTCGACTTGTTGTCTTGGGGGATTTCAACATCCATGTGGACTACTACCTCATGCCCTCAGCGACAGCGGACAGTGTCATCCATGGCGGCGCTGGGACTCTCCCTGGCCCACACACTGGCGCCACCACTCATGAGGCCGGTCACACTTTGAACCACAGTTTTGGGGCAGGAGTAGACAACAGTGGTATCCTCTGTTAGCAGAGTGCGGTGGTCCGACCATTTTGCCCTGAGACCGGGTGGATTTGCCGCGCCAATCCCGTCTAGGCTGACGGACTTGTTTATGTCCGCCCGAGGGGACTTATGGAACCAGATAGGTTCCTAGATGCTCTGCGGGACCTTCAAGGCTAAGCCCTCGATGAGCAGGTGACAGGCTGGAATTCCAGGCTCTCACAGTGCCATCGAGGGAGATTGCTCCCATGCGCCCTCTGCGTCCCAGCTTACGGCAGGCCCCTTGGTATACCACCGAGGAGCTTCGCCAAATGAAAGCGGAAACTCAGGCGGCTAGAGCGAGTGTGGAGGAAGCTCCGTGGCGAAGGAGGTGTGAACAACTTATGGGGCGTTTATGAAGGCCTATGAGTTGGCGACACGGAGGGCGAAGAATACTTATTTCTCGTCCTCCCTCGCATCTGCTAGCTCCCGTAGCCACAACTTTTTTGGGATCGTTCGATCCCTCACCTGCTTTGGTGGAGGGGTCTACAAATTCTCAGTTGGCAATTGGCTGTGAGGCATTTCGGAGCTTTTTTTGTAGATAAAGTCGCATCCCTCCGCCGGGACCTTCCGGCCACGCTTGATCTAGTAACAGAACTCGAGGCTCTCCTATTGACTTCGGAGTCCTGAATCTGGACCGGTTCCCCTACTCTGTGAGTCCGATGTTGACAGAGCCCCTAGCTGCTGTTAGACCTACTACCTGTCCTCTGGATCTGTACCCCTCCTGGCTGATTAAAGCTTGCCGGGAGGAGTTACGACCCCACCTGTTGAATATAGTTAACTGCTCCCTTGAGAGCGGGGTATTTCCGGGTGGGTTGAAGGGGAGGCAGTGGTCCGCTTACTCTTAAAAAGACCATCCTTAGATCCTGGAGATCTGGCCAATTACTGCGTCCCGTTTCGAACTTGTCGTTCCTCGAGAAGGTAGTTGAGAGAGTGGTGTTAAAGACAGCTTCAGGGCTTTCTGGAGGACACATCGGCACTTCGATCCCTTCCAGTCCGGCTTCCGTGCTGGGCATGGGGCCGAGAACCCGTTCTCATCGCCATCACAGATATGCTCCGCGTATGCAGCTAGACAGTAGGCGGATTAGCGCTGCTGGTATTGCTCGATCTTACAGCAGAGCTTGATGTCGTCGATCCCGACCTTTTGATCCACCGCCTGGCTGCCTCTGGAGTGTGAGGCACAGTCCTTCAATGGATTACCTCGTTTCTCCAGGGTGGGGGCCAGCAGCGGGTATGAGATGCTGGGGATGAGGCCTCCCACAGAGCCCCACTTGGTAGCCAGGGTTCCCTCAGAGGGCCTTGCTTTCCCAACTCTTATTTAACATCTACATGCAGCCTACAGCTCAGCTGGTGCGGAGTTTTGGGCTGGTCTGTCACCAATATGCGGATGACACCCAGCTCATTCTGTTGATGGAGGGGGGAGCGACCTCCGCCCCTGCAGCTCTACAGCACTGTCTGGAAGTGGGAGTTGCTGGTTGAGTTTGAGACAGAGTAGGTTGAAAGCTTAGCCCAACGAAGATGGAGGTCCTTTGGCTGGGCCGGGGGGAGGGACAGAGGGCTCAGCCGCCGAATCTGGAGGGGGTCATGGCCAGCCCCAACATCTCTGGCTGGCAACCTGGGGGTCACTGGGCTCTTCATTATCTATGGAGAACCAGGTGGCCCATGTTACCCAGGTTAGCGTTCTTCCACCTTCGCCAGGCACGGCGGCTGGCTCACCCCATCTCTCCCAGTCCGACCACAGCCCGCACCAGCCAGTCCATGCGGCCAGGTCACCTCAAGGCTTGATTATTGTAACTTCGCTCTCACAGCGGTGCCCCCACTTATGACTGATCCGGAGGCTTCAGAAGCTGGTCCAGAATGCAGCTGACCGCGGCTTCTAACAGGTGGTGATTTATTCAGATCATATCACCCCTGTGCTGTGCCGTCTGCACTGGCACCGGTGGAGTTCCGGATGCGTTTTCCAAGGTGCTGGTTTTAACCTTTAAGGCCTTACGCGGCATGGGGCCCACATACCTGCGGAACCCAGCATCACCCCTTATGTCCCACTTAGGTGGCTGGCAGCTGCGGCAGCGGCAGGTCTACTGGTGACCCCTGGTCCTGCAACGATATGGCTGGCCTCAACCCGGGCCAGAGCCTTTACGACTCTGGCCCCCCGCCAGGTGGAATGCCCACCTCCGGCTGTGCGGGCCCACCACCCAGGACCTTAATGAGTTCCGCGGAGGCCTGCAAGGCAGAGCTCCCACCGGGCTTTCGGGGAGGCCCGACCCGTAGAAGAAGAAGAAGAAGAAGAAGAAGAAGAAGAAGAAGAAGAAGAAGAAGTAGCAGTAGTAGCAGTAGTAAGAGGAAGAGGAAGAGGTGGTTGGATTTATATCCCACTGCTCTCTCCAGCAAGGAGACTCAAAGGGACTCAAACTCCTTTCCATTCCTCTCCCCACAACAGACACCTTGTGAGGTAGGTGGGGCTGAGGGAGTTCCGAAGAACTGTGACTAGCCCAAGATCACCCAGCAGGAGTATAGGAGTGCGGAAACACATCTGGTACACCAGATAAGCCTCTGCCACTTAGGTGGAGGAGTGGGGAATCAAACCCGGTTCTCCAGATTAGAATCCACCAGCTCTTAACCACTACACCACGCTGGCTGTCTCACCTGTGAGGAAACTCAAAGGAACATAAATGTCCATTCCACCAGATCCATCACAGTGTGACCTGCCTCAAATAAGTGACTGACGGCCAATATTTACTTCATTTATAACCTTTTCTCTGCAACGGGGACCCAAAGTTGCTGTCATCATTTCCCTTTCCTTCAGATTATCCTCACAACCACCCTGCAGGGTAGGTTAGTCTGAGAGTGTGTGACTAGCCCAAGGTCACCTATCAAACTTCTGTGGCAGAGAGTGAATTTGAATTTGCATCTCCCAAATATTTGGTCCAGCACTCTTATCACCCCACACTGGCTTTCAGTTCTATGGGGAAGAGTGAACTACTGCACTCAGGGACAGAAAGGAGAGACACTGTTTTCCTTCCACTGTTGATACTGCAGGTCCTATTTTCATTGTGCGGGACTCCACAGAGGAAGTAAACGTGTTTCTGTGCATACAGCCTATGGCGATGCCTCTCTGTCTCTCTCTGACGCACTGACACTGCTTCCAACAATGACAAACTTTTCCCATGCACGCACGCCCACTCCTCTCGATGATGGATGTTTGTTTGGCTTGTCAGATATAAATAAAAGGTCCTGTTATTTTTTCCAGTGTGCATCACTTTGCATGTGTCAGCCAGGGCCCGGATTTTCACCTGCCACTTCCCTGCCTTCTCTCTCAAGTCTTTCTGAAACAGCTCTCATCTTTCTTTAAGGCTTCGCTGACTTCAGAAATAATTTGTGTCATCTGCAAAGTTTTGCCATTTTGTGCCCTGTGCAGCTCACGGAGCAGGACTGCATTTCCACTGGAGAAATGCATTTGCAGCATTGTCTACCCTAGAATTGAGTGGGGATGTAAAAGTCAGCCTTAGAATCATAGAATCATATAGTTGGAAGAGACCACAAGGGCCATCAAGTCCAACCCCCTGCCTTGCAGGAACTCACAATCAAAGCACTCCCAACATATGTTCATCCAGCCTCTGTTTAAAAACCTCCAAAGAAAGAGACTCCACAACTCTCCGAGGCAGTAAATTCCATTGTTGAACAGCCCTGGCTGTCAGGAAGTTCTTCCTACAATTTAGGTGGAATCTCTTTTCCTACACCTTGTATCCATTACTCCATGTTCTAGTCTCTGAGGCAGCAGAAAACAAGCTTGCTCCCTCTTCAACATGGCATCCCTTCAAATATTTAAACATAGCTATCATGTCTAAGGTGACCAGACGTCCCGCTTTTGGCGGGACAGTCCCGCCTTAAACCAATCTGTCCCACGTCCTGCGGGGTTTTTTTAACTGTCCCGATTTTGCCTTCTCGGGCGCTCCCCTTTTCCCGCCCTGTCACAGGGCGGAAAACAGGGGAGCGCCGCAGAAGGCAGTGCGGCAGCCTCCCACGCTGCCGCGCTGCCTTCTGGGGCGCTCCCGTTTCCCGCCCTGTCACAGGGTGGGAAACCAGGGAGCGCCCCGAAAGGCAGTGCGCTCCTGCGGCCCAGTTTAAAAAGGTGACAATCTGGTCACCTTAATCATGTCCCCCCCTTAACCTTCGCTTCTCCAGACTAAACATCCCCAGCTCCCTAAGCCTCTCTTCATAGGGCATGGACTTTAGACCTTTTATAATTTTTGTTGCCTTCCTCTGGACCCGTTCCAGCTTGTCAATATCCTTCTTGAATTGTTGTGCCCAGAACTGTACACAATTTTCCAGGTGAGGTCTAACCACTGCAGAATAGAGAGGTACAATTACATCCCTCAATCCTGACACTACTCCAATGGATACAGTCCAAAATCAGAGTTGCTGATCTTGGGTGAATCACCTGGGTCTTATATACTGTGTTTAGTAAAAAAACATAATACAGGATTCTTCTAAAATTGTACTGCTTCAGATAGCAAAGTGAAAGTTATGTTTTTAATACCTCTCCTATACTTTTTAAAAAAAACCTCCAAATTTGTAGAAAAATTGCACTCCTAGAAGAGGATTGGAACCACTCTCCTTATTACAAGGATGTGTGTTATCAGAGGTAGGTAAGTCCTGTTAGATCACGACCATTTTATGGCTACACCAGCAAGAAGTTTCAAGGCAACTGAGAAGCAGAGGTGGTTTGCTCTTGCCTTCCTTTGCAGAACCTTCTTTGGTGGTCTCCCATCCAAGTTCTGATCCCGCTTAGCTTCTGAGATCTAACAAGATTGAGCTTGGGCTACACCAAGTTGCCTCCCACCCCACCCCAATCAGGTTATAAGAACCTTTTACCATTTTTGTTGCCCTCCAGAGGCAACAGAGGCCCTCCCGTTCCAGCTTGTCAATATCCTCCCTTGCATGCCACCCCTCCCTCCCTCCCTCAGCTAGAGTGGGTGGGCCATGTCCAGATGCCGGGCCTCCTCCCCTCCCCTCCCCTCCTTGCTACGAAAATAGGATCCAATTGTGAGCAATACCTTGGAGCAAGAAATCCAACTTTAAGAAATATATATTGATCCAGCTTAGAAAA
This sequence comes from Sphaerodactylus townsendi, assembly GCF_021028975.2. Taxonomy (NCBI): domain Eukaryota; kingdom Metazoa; phylum Chordata; class Lepidosauria; order Squamata; family Sphaerodactylidae; genus Sphaerodactylus; species Sphaerodactylus townsendi. The sequence continues at coordinate 115,496,788 of NC_059430.1, forward strand.
TATAGATTGACAATCATGCATGCCCCCCTTCCCCTGGTCAGAAGTCACATTCCTTTGCAAATTGCTTTAGCTACCAAAATCAACATAGCCAGTATGACCAGTGGAGCCCCCTAGTCTGACAAAGAAATGTACACATGGCTATCAGAAAGATAACATCTCACAGTGTTTCTGAAGTAGCAGTAAACAACCCAAATGTCTGACACCCCTCACTAGCTCACCAGGCTTCTCAGGAACCAAATGACCTTACTGTTGGTACAAGGGGTATCATAAGGTGATAGCCAAGCCGGAGCTAAAGGCAATCAGGATGTAAATGGATGGCTAACTTTGCATTTACAATTTTACTTTGTTTCGGGAACATCCTGGAATGTTTGGGAATTTCTACTAATGTTTGACGTGTGATAATTTGTTGCCATCCTAAATCTTTTGAAATGTATATGGCTTTGCTTTGATGTAACCCCAGAAGACCCTTTAAAACCTTGGACCTTTCAGCAGTTCGGGACAGCTCTCATCACTGGTGAAACCTGTGCTGGCTTAGAAATAAAGCTTTGCTCTATTCTCTAAGACTTTGTCTGTGATTGGGATTCTTTTGCCTCTCTTTCTTCCCTCTGGCTTGAGGGGAGAAGGGTCCCTTGCCCCCTTGGCTTAGGAGGCTGTAACAGAGACCCAGAGGCATCTCTATTTCTCCTCTGGCTTGGGGAGAGCAGGATTCCTTGCTCTTTTGGCTTAAAGAGCTCTAAGGGAATTCTTATATACATTGGTCTGATTCTCCACTTCTCCCTTAGCTTAGGGAGAAGGGGTTCCTTGCTCTTTTGGCTTAAAGGGCTTAACGGGAACCCGGGCAAATTGGTTACACAATGTAAAAGCAAAAAAACCCTAACCAAATGTTGACTGAATATCATTGCAATATCTGCACAGTCTGTTTTCAGCACTGATGTGATTACTCTCTGCCTTGCTTTGGGATGTTCTAAGGGGCAGCAATTCTGAGGGGGGCTCTCTTTGAAGGAGAGAATTGGAGGCATCTGGCGTTTTTTGCAACGTTTATTTCATTTCCTACTCTACAAGTGGCCAGTGTTCTTGGCAAAGTTAAGTGTGAAAAAGTTAAGTGATGGATATACATCCGAGTTAAACACACATTTTTGTATTGAGACAAATTTCCCTGCAGCCCCTTCTGTAGGTTGCCATAACAGAGGATGTCTCTTCCAAAACAGTAAGGGACAGATTTGTGCTTTCTTCCCTTGGGGAAGGGTGGGTCTTTGTTCAGCAGGTAACTGGAACAGCAGCTTATTTGCAATTCAACAGTGATGAGAACATCATTCCGGCCTTTTGATGCCATGAGGAAGATGCTTTGCTCTGGTTCCACACCCTTCCCCTAATTGGTAGGCTGTCGGCAAGTGACACCATTCTCTGGCACACCTGGATCCGACTTGAGCACCACGCTGAAAATATTTCCAGCTGTTTGACCTGCTCTGGCCTGTAACTTCCCAGCCAAGCCCAGAGGCAGCCGTATTCTGGGCTAGCTGAGAAAATGGTAGTCTCTGCACAGTATTGTTTGTACCTAATTAAACATGTACTGAGAATAACTTCCAGTCAATGTCTGTCTGATGGAAGCATTATGCAGATTTTTGCACTGCTTAACGTACAGCTACCAGCAAACTGCTTTTTGTGCCTTCTTTTTAAAAGCTACCTTTGATGTTGGAAAAGTGCCAGCAAGTTGTAAACAGCATATGACGACTCCATAGGGTTTTCAAGGCAAGAAGTGAGCAAAGTTAGCCATTGTTTGCCTCTGTGTAGCAACCCAGGACTTTCTTAGTGGTCTCCCATCCAAGTCTTAACTGGGACTGACTTTTATTAGTCTCTGAGATACAACAAGATCAGGGCCATCCAGGCCTCGGCAAAGCTACTCTTAAGTATACCACGTTCTAAACAAAGCAACGAGAACATTTAAATGGCACAAAGTGTGAATTTTGTTCCCATCTCAGTCTTACCATGAAGTGTTTTAGGATATCCTAATAAAATTGGTTGACTCGCAACCGCAAGCCCCATCCTTCCGAACAACTTCAAGAATGTACCTTTGCTTAGCATGACACAGTCAATCCCCAAGTAAGATGAAATTTGTTCACCGAACACATCTATACAAGGCAAAACCTCATTAGTTGGAAAAGTTACCCACACGCATACACACATACTTTCCTTGGCACAATATTAATCCAGCTAGGTTTAGTGATTAACAGCAGGTGGATTCGAATCTGGAGAACCAGGTTTGATTCCCCACTCCTCCACCTGAATGGCAGAGGCTTATCTGGTGAACCAGATGTGTTTCCGCACTCCTACATTCCTGCTGGGTGACTTTGGGTTAATTACAGTTCTTCCAAAGTCTCTCAGCCCCACCTACCTCACAAGGTGTCTGTTGTGGGGAGAGGAAGGGAAAGGAGTTTGTAAGCCACCTTGAGTCTCCTTACAGGAGAGAAAGGTGGGGTATAAATCCAAATTCTTCTTCTTATTATTTTATATGGCCATTTATACAAAACTCTACCCCAAACTATAGGGTATGCCACACAAAGAGGAGAACCCATAACACTGTTCCTTGAGGTACAAACCCTCTCCACTTAATTCATTTAGAATGTTTTGAGTTCCACACAGTTTTTACTGCAAAATGTTTTTAAATGTAATTTTTTTTTAAATTTCTCAGCATTCAAAAGGAAAAAAAAATTCTTTCACACACAAAACAAAAATATGAAATACGGGGAAAAAACCCACACACAAAAATTAAAGCATGACTCATACAGTAACTAGACTCAATCTATTATAACCAGCCACACTAAACACGGTAACACCAAATAATGACTTTCCACTATCTCGTTATTGAATTCGAATCCAATCTAGGTTCATGCATCTATTTAAAATGAAACAATTTATCAGTTACTGTATCATTTCTATTCTGTTTCAATCGTTTGCTTTAAAATCTCAAATCCTGCAATCATTGATCTTCTACCACATTTCTTCAATAGATAGTCCATAAAAAGGTTTCCAGTTTTTTTTGCAAACTTCTCTGGATTACTGTCCTTTAATAAAGTTGTTAATTTTGTATTTCTGAGTATCCTGTGACTTTCTGTATCGAGTCTCTTTTTGCTGGGATGTTTTCTGCGTATACAATGTTCCATTTCTGCGTATACAATGTTTTATATCCAGCCTGAAAATGTTTTAAATATGTCCTCAACACTAGCAAATCTTTTGCTGAAACATTTCCTACACCAGTGATGGCGAACCTTTTCGAGACCGAGTGCCCAAATTGCAACCCAAAACCCACTTATTTATCGCAAAGTGCCAATGCGGCAATTTAACCTGAAGACTGAGGTTTTAGTTTAGTTTCTAGGCATGTGTTACTCGGGAGTAAGCTTGGTGGTAGTTGGTGGCTTTGCTTTGAAGCAACCATGCAACTCTTCCAATGGGTGAATCACAACCCTAGGAGGGTTTACTCAGAAGCAAGCTCCATTGCCAGCAACTGAGCTTACTCCCAGGTAAAGGATTGTGCTTTAGTTCTTCAAATGAAAATCAGTTGAACAGCGTTTAACAGGGTTACCTACACTGCTTCCCCAAAACTAGGTCTTAGGTTTAATGCTAAGAATTGAGTCCAGCAGCCCAGGCCAGCCTAGATGTGTATGTGTGTGTGTGGGGGGGGGGGGGCTCTGTTTGCGAGTGCCCACAGAGAGGGCTCTGAGTGCCACCTCTGGCACCCGTGCCATAGGTTCGCCATCACTGTCCTACACCTTTCTGCAGTCCCGGGATTTCCTGATCAGCATCATTTTCTGAGCTTGCTCTGTTCCATCTAGCCTGTATTTTCATCAGTTCTGGGTTTTTTAAGTGTGAGTGTGAAATCTACAAAGCATTGATTACGCAAGCTATTCTATGGCAAATCGCAGCACGAAGGATTGAAGCATCGAATCCACAAAGAATTAAAATAAAACCCAGGAAAATCACAAGGCCGCCAGGAATTGTTTTCAAGGAGGTGAGTGCGGACAAACGTGTGTGGGTGAGGGGAAATAATAAACCTTTTGCAAAAGATTTCGGTACCTTGTGTGGAAAGGGCTGCAGATTGGAGTAGGAACTGGAAATTTCACATGAAAGGTACAGGTGAAATAAACACATCTGCCCCAAAATGTCTCATTTTATTCCATGAAGCCTATCCCCAGGAAACATTTTTAAGATTGCACCCTCATAATGCAGTCTTTGACAGTGACACCTTCTAAGCCCATAGAGGCGTCAACAGGCTGAGAAGAATGTACCTTTGTCTCTAGGACTTCACTGGTTACCAACCTCCAGCTTGCATCTGGAGACCGCCCAGAATCACAACTGTTTTTCAGACGGCAAAGATCTGGAGAAAATGCAGACTGCAAATGCAGAAAATCTGGAGAAAATGCAGACTGCAAAGCCCCCTGGAGAAAATTGGGGGTTTTGGCGGCTAGGGCATTATACCTCACTGAAGTCCCTCCCCAAACCCTGCTCCACCCCAAAATTCACAGTCTTTCTCAATGAGGACCCCGCATTCGCCTGTTGCGGTGATCTCTAGGGGGTGTGTGTGTGTCTGTGTGTGTGTGTGTGTGTCTGGAAAATGACACAGAGGCAAAGCGAATTCATAACACTAACAAGCCAGAGAAACGAAGAGATCTTTCTGGTCTTCTTTCCCTTTCCCCCGCTTCTTCCAGCATGTTTTGGAATAGGAAAGGAGCCCTGCTGGCAAACCCCTGTCCCCTTGATGGACAGGCAGACCCCCTCACGTGCCCCGCCCCCTCGCTGGCGCCCACGTGTGTTTATTGATACCACAGGCTCAGGGGGCGGTGCCGGCGCCGAGTCACGCCCCCTCCTGGACCCTCCTCACCGCCTCTCGAAGCGCCGGAACTTTTCCAGCGCCTTCCAAGGGGGCGGGTCCGCACGGCTATAAAAGAAGCGCTGCAAAAGCGACGCAGCATCGCTCCGGAGCTGCCAGCGGCGATCGCGACTGGAGAGAAGAGCCTCTGCCTGCCTGCCTGCCCTGCGCTATGGACATCGCCATCCACCACCCCTGGATGCGCAGACCCTTCGGCTTCCCCCCGCTCTTCCCTTCCCGGCTCTTCGACCAGCGTTTCGGCGAGGGGCTGCTGGAGTCCGACCTCTTCTCCGGGATGGGCACGCTCAGCCCTTACTACGGGCGGTTGCCCCCCATGCCGCATTTCCCAGAGACCGGGCTGTCGGAGGTGAGGAGGCGATCCGGGTTGGGTTGGACGGTGCTTTAGAGTATGGGCAGAGTGCTTCTTGCGCAACCCCCCCCCCCCCCACCTTCCGATTAGCCGCATTGCCAAGAGTTTGGGTGTGCAACCTAGACATGCTAAATCCGTCACGGAAGGGGGTGTGAGTGGGGCGGATCTCGGGGGGGGGGATGCCCAGGGAATAACAGCTGGAAGGGGGCAGAGCCGGTTGGTAGAGGAGTGAAATGGGCAAGGGTGCCAGGGGGTGGGCTTCGCAGTCAATTGGAGGCTGTGCTGCTACCTATTATGGTAACATTCTTTCTCTAGCCCTTTGCTGGCCTTGCCAGAGACAATAGCAGGGGGCTGGCTAGTCTAGAGAAGGAAAATGGCACCGCACAGTCCCAAGCCCACCCTTGGTTGCAAACCATGTGGCTTTGTGTCTGGGGCTGACCAGTCGCAAGAACTGCATCCAAATTGCTTGCTTTGTCTATCCCAAAAAGAGACTTGGTTGACTGGCAGACTTGATTGAAGAAGAGCTCTGTGGGGCCTTGCGGTTGTTTGGCTTGGAGGGTTGGTTTGCACGTGACAGATTCTCTCCTGGGACAGCTCTCCTCCAAGGTTCCTGCTCACACCCCTTAATGGGGATATTGTGTGACTGTTTTGGCTCTAAATATAGATCGGTACTAGAAATATCACGTTGGCGGAAAAGCCGCACACTTTGTAACCAGCAAGGTAATGAAAAGTCCCCGATGAAGTGTTCTGCAGAGCTCAAAAGCTTGCGTTCTGGTTGGTCCTAATAAAAGGGATTGTGCCGTTTGTTCTGAAATTCTTGCTGTTGTCTCAGATGGCAACAACTACCGCCAATTGTCTTATTAGTAGCTTTCCATGATTGCATCTTCTGCTCATGTGGGTAGCCGGTTATTGGGATGTCAGCTTCAGTGGTGGGATTCAGCAGGCTGGTACCACATCGGCAGAACCGGTTGTTAAAATGGTGCTTGTAGACAACCAGTTGTTAAATTACTTGAATCCCACCACTTGCTTCTTGGTTTTTACATCTGGGCTTTGCATTTGTAGAGCTGTGAGCACTTTCTCCTTATGTGCAAAACTGGAGGAAGAAATCCACATCTGAAGCCGGACTGTCACCTGCCAGTCAAAGTTCTGAGACAAACTTGCACGTACCTGGCTGTTCTACTTATAGTGCAATCCTATGTAGAGTTACTCCAGTTTAAGCCTACTGAAATGAATGAGCTTAGACTGGAGTAACTCCCCTTAGGATTGCACTGTTTGTCTTCTCCAGTTGACGCGGAAGTGCAGGTCTCTTTAAATCCTGCTTGGTAGGGATCCTGGGAGCCTGCTAGGCATTGCCTACATTTTAGGAATACGAAGAGGCTGCAGATCCTGAGAATACTGAAACTATTCTTGTATAGTGTGGTCTTGGAATACACGGCACACTGGTTCAGGGCTGGAGCAAGGGGGAACTGTGCCCGGCGCACACGTGTGCCCTGAACGCCCCTGCCCTGGCCCATGCCCGGTGTGTCCTGCACCCCCCTATTCCCTTGGTGCCATGCCACTGCACTGGCTACAGCTCAGACACACCTACACCCTGCTTTTCTCCCCAGTGGGGACCCAAGAAGCAGCTTCCAGCTTCTTTTCCTTCCTGTGTCTTGATTTCACAACAACTCTGTGAGGTAGGATACGATAATGCACTTTCAATGCACTGCACTCTGCAGCAGGATTTTGCTGTGCGAAATAGCAAAATCCACTTGTAAACAATTGTTAAAGCGCATTGAAAGTGGATTGAAACTGCATTATTCTGCATGTGCAAAAGTGCCCTTGGTGAGTACAGCCCTCAGTGGCCAGCGAGTGGGTAGTATTTGAATTCATCCCGTGCCTAGCAGAACTAGGGGGAAGCCAGTAAGGTGTTCTCTGCTTGCCAGGTGGGCTCAGGGGAGAAACGTGCGCTGCCGTAGACAAATGTAAACATGCGAGTTTAATTTCCTTCCAGGTGAAGATGGATAAAGACAGCTTCTCCGTCCACTTGGATGTGAAGCACTTTTCGCCAGAAGAGCTGAGCGTGAAAGTGGTGGGCGACCACATCGAAGTGCACGCCAAACACGAGGAGCGCCCGGTATGTACCTGTTCTGCAGAGGTTGCTCCGTGGCTTGTCCTGAAACCTTGCTGTTGGCTAGTGAATTGATTGCAGCCAAAAGGGGCAAGCTATAACTCCAGCTCTAACTGTAATTTGGAAGCAAGTTTTACTGGATTTTTCAATTGTGCCTCTTCAAAGGCTCAGGAGCAAAACCAACCTTACTTTTGTCAACCTCTCTCCATTTGCGGAGGGCCACGCCCACCCTGCTTTCCTCCAGGAAGGAGAGCTGTTGCATCGTAATTGTGGTGCTTCTCTAAAGTGCATGCACCGCACAGCATATTTATGATGAGTTGCAATCGTTGTAAATATGCGGTGCGGAATCCACTTAAGAGAACCCTTGGTTTATCTTGGCCCCCAGAAGTTTATGCAACAAGATGTTTGTTAGTCTTTAAGATGCCTCAGGACTTTGGCTTGGGCCATAGAATCATACAGTTGGAAGAGACCCCAAGGGCCATCAAGTCCAAACCCCTGCAATGCAGGAACACACATTCAAAGAACTCCTGTTAGATGGTCATCCAGCCTTTGTTTAAAACCTCCAAAGAAGGAGACTCCACCACACTCTGAGGCAGTGCATTCCACTGTTGAACAGCCCTTTTAGAAAGTTTTTCCTGATGTTTAGGTGGAATCTCCTTTCCTTCACCTTGAACCCATGACTCCTGCTCCTAGTCTCTGAACCCGCAGAAAGCAAGCTTGCTCCCTCACCAACATGACATCCCTTCGGATATCAACACATGGCTATCATGTCACCTCTTAACTATCTCTTCACCGAACTAAACATCCCCAGCTCCCTAAGCCTCTCTTTGTAGGGCATGGATTCCAGACCTTTTTATTATTTTGGTTGCCAACAGTGCGTGAACAGAAAGGAAAAAGTACTTCACGTAACTGATCTTGTGCAAGTTTTAGCTCAGCAGTAACACATGGGGCATTTATATAATTTTTATTGAGACAACAATGTGCATTGGAGAAACCAACAGGTGGGTCATATGATTTTGTTGAATCTGGTTTTGAAATGACATTGGAAGTCCTTGTGCATATAGAAGTCAATGAGGATACAGTTGTGGCAAGGAGTAATTTGTTAGCATTTTGCTTTCAAGAAGATGGTTTCACACACAGGAATCTTCTTTCAGATCTACCCCTTTGAACTTAATTAAGTAGATTATTTTCTCTAGACAGTGAGCTATGAATAGTGGATCAAATGTCATCCCTGTCTTTCTGAAACCCTTCTTCTGAAAACCTCCCTGAACGGAAGGGGCTAAATTTCCATCAGAACAAATCACTGGTAATTAGTTCTCCCAAGGACTGCTTTTGAAATGCCCTTCTCTGCCCAGATCTTCATACAAGAAAGGGACGGTGGTCCTTCGCATATCAGAGACAAACTTCTGGGTCAGTGTATTCAGTTGTTGAGGTAGGAGTCATGTTTCTATGTTACGTGCTTCAGAGAACCCACCCTTAGTGGGAAGAGAACAATGAAAAATCTAACTGGTTGTGAATAGTCCTGTACAGTGATCTAGAACAGAGTGGAGAAGCATCCTGTTAATGTTGAGGGTGGGTGTATCTCAGCCTTGCTTTCTTGAGTACTTTGTCTTACTCGAACATTTGTGAAGTCACTTGCTGGCTCCTTTCTTCCAGGATGAGCATGGTTACATCTCTCGGGAGTTCCACCGCCGCTACATGATCCCCAAGGGAGTTGACCCAGCTTCGGTCACCTCGGCACTGTCTCCGGATGGGATCCTCTCCATCACAGCTCCTGTTTCCCAGGGTGCCCTGCCGCAGGAGCGCAACATCCCCATCAGCCGTCAGGAGAAGCCCGCGGTCACTGGGAAGTAGTTGGTGTACCTGCCCGTGCCAGGAATCTTGTCCTCCTTCCCTTCTGAAGTCAGCATCTTGGGCCAGCTCTCCCCTTGACAGTAGCCAACCCCCCCTAAGCTCTAAGGAATCCACGTTTTGCTCTCTTGATTCTGCTGGAGGATCTGACGCCAGAGACTCAGTTGCCCCAGCATGATCTTTGAGGGCTCCTACTCCAGAAGCCGTCCTCCAAGAGTTGGGATCTGGTCTTTTCTCTCCTTGGGTGGGGCGTGGCCCTCTGCCGCAGGCTTAACTTGTTTGTGCTGAACTCTGTGCCGTCCGTAATAAGGATACCAAGTTGCATTTACTTAAGCCGTTGTAAAACTAATGTTGATTCTTGGTTAATAAACTTTTTGAGGTTAATGCCCTTGTTTGTAAGATTGTATTTTTTTGGGTTTGGGGTAGAGGGTGAGAAGGATAACGACTTCAGTCACATTACATACAAAGCCTTTTTTGGCATCATACAGTGAAACATTTTGTAATGACTTCAGTCATTATCTGGTGGTTGGAACCCACTGAATGAAATGTGGTTTTCTAACCTCCACATTCAGAGGCCATTTGTCTCTGAATCCCAGCGCCACGAGGGAACATCAAGTGAAAGCTTTGGCCTCCATGTCCTGTTTGTTGGCCCTCCAGAGTAACTGGTGGGCCAGTGTGTGAGACAGGATGCTGGACTAGATAGACCACTGGTCTCAGGGACAGAGCGAGGGGGAAAAGTGCCCCGTGCATCCTCCGCTCCTGCCACGCCAATGTCCGCCTCCGCCCCAGAACGCCCTCACCACACCCCCGCAGGGGCGTGTGCCTGGTGCGTCCCCCCCTGTCCCTTTGGAGCTACACCTCTGCCCGGTCTGTTCCAGCAGTGCTTTTCTTCACGCTGTGCTGTGTTTGCCATGAAATAGATTTGGTCTTTCATGAGAAAGGAAGGAAACTAGCCGTTGGGTTTTTTTCCAGGTTGTGTGGCCGTGGTTTGGTAGTTTTTGCTTCTAACATCTCGCCTGCTGCTATGGCTGGCATCTTCAGAGGCATGTCACGGGGAGATGTGTGCCACGGAGAGAACCCACAACAGCCAGTTCATGCGGGAAGTTCATGGGAAATGATACTGACAGTGGCGTCTGAGAAAGCAGTGGATGAGGGAAGCCACAACTCCAAATCCAAATCCAAAACCTTTATTAGGCATAAAAAAGCCACAACTCATGAGAGAATCCTTCTTTAGTTACATACACACTCTAGACCTTGGTAATGCCAAAAAAAGAAAAACCCACAAAACCATATGAGCTGTTGGGGTGGAGAGGTAATTGCGTATTTCAGCAGAGAAAGCAAATTTCTTAGCATTTAAGGGGCCCACATTTTGCTGGAGCACATACTTGTGCAGTCATGGCCTTTAAGCTGACCAGTGACCAAACCAGCCAGACTGTTTTTTGAAGATTGGGGTCTTGCTGTCACAGAGGCTCTGAACTGACTTCCCCATTCTAACTCTTAACAGACAAACCCTTGAAAGCATCCAGTGTATCTAGCCCAGGGTGTCTGACTCTTCAGATGTTTGTGAACTACAATTCCCATCAGCCCCTACTAGGACTCCCCCATCCCCCTGTGCAAATGTCGGTGCCTGGTCCAAAGGTAAATTACGCAATAATCTAATTTAGATCTTACTTAGTGCATGTCTTTTGTACTCATCTGCTCCCTTCTTGTCATCCTCACAACCATCTTGTGAAGAAAATTTTGCTGAGAAAAAAAGAGGTAGTTTTATACCCCACTTTTCTCAACTGCAAGGAGTCTCAAAGCGGCTTACAGACTCCTTTCCCTCCCCTTGCAGATGGGGCTGAAAGAGTTCAGAGGGAACTGTGACTGACCCACAGTCACCCAGCAGGCTTCATGTATAGGAGCAGGGGAAACAAATCCAGTTTACCAGATAGGAGTCTGCCAATCATGTGGAGGACTGGGGTGTGAAACACGGTTCTCCAGATTAGAGTCCACCGCTCTTAACCAGGAGGGATTTTCAAGGCAAGTAGCATTTGAATTCAGGTCCCTCTATTCCAATCTTCCAACTGCTAGACCATACTGCTTTCTGAATGTCTTCTGAATCTTTTTGATGCAACACTTCTGGAAATTGGCCTGTTTCTGTCATGACCAAAGCTTTGGAGACTGGACACAGCTGCTATTGTGGTCAAATTGTTTTCTTGCTAAAGGCATAAACTGACTGAGTTGGCGAGTAAGGATGCAAAATAGCTTGCATGTAAAAAAGAGTTTGGATTTATACCCTGCTTTTCTCAACCTTAAGGAGTCACAAAGTGTATTTTCTTTTCTTTCCTGTCCCCACAACAGAAACCTTGTGAGATAAGTCGGTCAGAAAGAGTTCTGAGAGAATAGACTAGGCCAAAGTTACCCAGCAGGCTTTGTGTGGAGGAGTAAGGAAACAAACCTAGCTCACCAGATTAAAGTCTGACAGTCATGTGGAGGAAGAAGAAGAAGAGTTAGGATTTATATCCCCTCTTCCTTTCCTGTAAGGAGACTCAAAGGGGCTTACAATCTCCTTTACCTTCCCCCACAACAAACACTCTGTGGGGGGCTGGGACTGGGGCTGAAAGAGCTCCAAAGAACTGTGACTAGCCCATAGTCACCCAGCTGGCATGTGCTGGAGTACACAGGCTAATCTAGTTCCCCAGATAAGCCTCCATAGCTCAAGTGGCAGAGCAGGGAATCAAACCCCATTCTCCAGATTAGAGTGCACCTGCTCTTAACTACTATGCCCAGCCCAACCAAGCTAGAGTAGGACTGGTACTCTACATAAGTATTGCAGGCGAAGACAGTGGTGGGATCCAAAAATTTTAGTAACAGGTTCCTATGGTGGTGGGATTCAAACTGTGGCGTAGTGTCAATGGGGCGTGGCGGGGCATGACAGGGGTGTGGCCGGGCATTCCACAGGTGGGGCATTCCTGGGTGGGGCTGTGGCAAGGATGCAGCAACTGCGCCAGTCCTTGGGCGGGAAACGAATGCACGCAGGCGCAGGCTGCCACGCAAGCCGGTGCACCTCCTACTAGACTGCTTCAAGTTCTGCGCGCTACTGCTGAGAGGAGGGGCGTAACTAAGACAAAAATCACGTGGCAGAATCACCAATTAGTAACCCCCTCTCAGCACACACAAATAATTAGTAACCTACTCTCGGGAACCTGTGAGAACCTGCTGGATCCCACCTCTGGGCGAAGACCCTCTTATTGGAGCCTTCTGTGCTTGCCTGGGACCAAATCAAACCCAAAGTTGGGGAGTTAAAAGTATATGCAGCAAACTGCCTCCTGACAAGTCCTGACAGGGCATGCCTTCCACCTACGGTCTGTTCCAAACAATACCAAAAGCAGCAGCTAGTACAAAGAACACCATTTGAGACAGGCCAAAATAAAACATTCCAACGATCCAGCTAAAGATATATCTTCGACTGGCATGCAACTCCTAAGAAGGGATTAAGAGACATGTCCTGCCTATTGTCAGGGCTTTCCTGGGCAAACAGGAATGTAGTTTGGTGCAGAAGGAAAGTCAAGCTCCCTGGCTTCTGCCCAAGAAGAAACTGGAAGCTTTCTTCTTTCTACCCAGACTTTCCCCCTCGCTGCTGTAAAGAAGAAACTGCAAGGTACAATTCCAGAGGCTTAGTACTCCTATTAAAAAATACCATAGCCTGATTTTTGGAAGAGAAATAAAAGCTGCATCTGATCAAAACCAGCATAAAAAATTTACCTGCAAAGGAAAGCCAAGTCAAGAGGCTTTATAGTCCTTGTGGACAGACAGGAGCATCTTCTTACCTTCAGAGGTTGCCAACAGACGATAGCAAAAAAGACCTCCGTTTGGGAGGAAGGCTTAATAGGTAAAAATGGGTGGAGCTAAACAAATAGCACCCCATCAAGCATCTGTTAAAGGGGCAAACTTTTTTTCTCACTTGGTTGTTGGTAGCTCTATTCAGAAGGAAAGCAGAAAGGGACAAGGGAGATGTAGATGTTTGTAGCCGGCTTTTCTCCCCAATTGAGACTTAAAGCAACTTACAACGTGGTTTGTTCTCTCGACAATCACCTTGTGAGGTAGGTTAGGCTGAGAGTGGGTCAAGGTCACCCCGAGAGCTCTGGGGCAGAGTGGGAATTTGAACCTGGGTCAACCAAATCTGACTCTGCTAGTAACCGCTCCACCACTTTGTCCCCTTCCGCACATCCGCTTTCGCAATTGTTTGCAAGTGGATTTTGCTAGTTCACACAGTAAAATCCAGCTGCAAAGTGCATTATTCTGAATGTGCGGAAGGCAGGGCCTTTATGTCAGAAGCCGGCATGGGAGAATCTTGGCTCCTACTCTTGACCCCTGCTATTGCAAGATTTTTATAGGGGCTGTTGTTGGCATAATATTTATGCCCATGAGTAACTGTAGCGTAGCTTTGCCGTGTGTATGAGCCAGCTTATTGCAAGTGGCTTGCCGTGGGCTGCCCGGCTTCCCAAATCTGAAATGGGCGTTGCTATAACTAGGACCTCACTTTGCTTTTTCATAATGGAGACAATTCTAGAAGTCGCGCTCTCGGCACAGGTCCAAGGCTAACCCTACAGGGTGGGTGTACTGTTTGATGTGAGAGACACAGAATCCTAAGTTGCAATACCAGTTTAGGCAGGAAAGGCACTGGGTGGGCTCGGGCAGGTGGTGTCTTTTAGCCAAGCTTGTTTTGCAGCGGGGAAACGAGAGCCTCTGACAAGCTCTCTTGCAGGACGCACCTATAAAGAGCCAGTTGTGGCTCTTTTGCAGTGGTGGGATCCCAAAATTTTAGTAACAGGTGGTGGGATTCAAACTGTGGCGTATGGGGCTGGGCGGGGCACGATGGGGGCGTGACCAGGCATTCCAGGGGCAGGGCATTGCTGGGCGGGGCTGTGGCAAGGACACAGCCGCTGCGCTGGTCCTTGGGTGGGAAACAAATGCACACAGGCGCAGGCTGCCACGCACGCCGGTGCACCTCCTACTAGACTGCTTCAAGTTCTGCGCGCTACTGCTGAGAGGAGGGGCGTAATTAAGGCAAAAATCATGTGGCAAAACCACCAATTAGTGACCCCCTCTCGGCACACACAAATAATTAGTAACCTACTCTCGGGAACCTGTGAGAACCTGCTAGATCCCACCTCTGGGCTTTTGTTTCACCAGATTTGAAGATCACAAAGGATTAGGCAGGTTCCGTTCCAACTTGCGGAAGGATCCTGAGTGTCCGAGTGGAACGGTTACAGAAGTGCACTCAGGAAACCCAGGTTCAACCTCCTCCTTTCCCAGAAGGGTCCTCACTTGGTGACTCTTGCTTAGTCTGACCTACCTCACAGGATTGTTGTGAGGATAACAGAAAGGAGGCAAAAAAAGCAGAATTCGCTGAAGAAATGGCAGGCTTTTTACAACAAGGGACAGATAGATGCACAGTATCCCACCCCCACCCCTCCACCTAGTGATTTAATATCTGTGACAGGGGTCTCTAAGCTTTTTGAGTCTTCAGGTGCCTTTCAAGTGCGGAGTCAGTGTGGTGTGCCCAGCCATAAAATGGCTGCTGCAGCTTCCCTTCAGACACACAGTGAAGATCCTTGAACTGTGGCGGCAGCTGCTACCAAAGCAACGTTTTTAAAAATCTGTAAAGTCAATCAAATCTCCAATGGCCAATCGGCAACCTTGCTGGGCAAAAGCCCCACGAGGCCCCAGTCATTTTTCAAAAAAGTTTGGCAAGCGCCAGGAAAGGTGTTCAGTGGCACAAATGTTGGAGATCCCAGGTCTACATGCTCACAGCTTGAAATCACATTGTGTCTCCATGGTGGGTTTTAGGAAGGTCTCCCTGTGCCTCAGAAATCTCTGCAGGCCGGACGGTGGCCGAGACAGGCAGACATCACAGTCCCTCATTCCAAATACTGTGTTTATTGATACACAACACACAAAGACCCACAAGGCGAGGGACTCCAGATGAATACGGGGCTTAAAGGACAAAGGGGCGACGGCGGGGAATCTGGACATGCAACAAAGCGTGCCCCTCTTCACTGCCGTTCGTACATCTCCTTCAAGATCTTCATGCTCTCTGTGTAGCGTAGCTGGTTTTTGTGCGAGGCCTCTTTCCACCTGTGAGCAGAATGCGCAAGTTAGCTACGTTAATCCCCTTCTCCGACTTTTTGCGCCCAACCTTCCCTTCTTGATCGGCCCATCCCTGCTTTCATCTCTGCCTTGTCTGCTGTGTGGACAACATCCTGGTACCTCCCACACTGCTGCTTCCTGTTACCCAGAAGCCCCTACCTCTGCCGAATCTTCTTCCACCGTTCCATGTTCTTGTAGATGAGGGAGGACATGGATGGCACGGAATCAGGAGCCTGGGGCGGAAAGAAAGAACAAGCGCCCAGTTTACTCCAAAGGCCAAGAAGGTACAACGAGCACAGCTAGAGAGTCAGAGCGGTTGGACCAGATCTGGAAGAGCCGGGTTCAAATCCCTGCTTTGCCATGGAAGCCCACTGAGTGAGCTTGGACCAGTGAGCTTGGACCAGTCAAGGGGTCGTTGTGAAGAGAAAGGGGGAATGCTGTAAGCCTTACTGGAGAAAACAAGGCATAAATAAAGAAAACTACCCACATTTATGTGGTGTACTTTAATGCCACCCTTCCTCTAAGAGATTAGGGCAGCCAGAATACATTATTCTCCTCTCTTCCATCTTATTCCATCAACCACCCCCTTGGGAGGTGGGTCAGGCTGAGTGTGTGTGACTCATCCAAGGTCACCCAGACAGCATCCATAGCAGTGCGGATTCGAACTCGGGTCTTCCAGATCCTTGTCTATACCCCGGCCGCTGCACCGTCTTGGTCAGTGCCCAAACCACCATGAAAATTACAGGTTTGAGGAGAACAGAGGTACAAAGTAGCCAGACAGGCTGCTTGGAGATTTCCACCCAAGAAATGCCTGTTCTTCCCCAAACAAGTCCAGACACTGTTGCTTTGCTTCCTTTAAAAATGTGTCAACATCAGTTCTTAACACTTATTTGTACCCCCAACTCCACTCCTCTCCTTTACACAGAACACCTCAGTAGAGGCACCTCTTCATTGGTGTTTTGTGCTTTTGGGTTTATTCTGTATGGGACTGAACCAGGGATCTTTGGCACACAAAGTAATGCCCTTTTACTGAATCAGGGCCTCTCCCCAGCTCAAAGAGCATTCCTACCGCGTCAGCAGCTTCTTTTGATTCTTCCTCGGGCTCCAAGGAGGCAGGGATTCGCAGGTTCACAGGATCCCCTGAGGCATTTGGGTGGCAGGGAGTCGGAGGAGGCAGCTTGTGCACGTCCTGACCCTTCCCGTTCAGCCCCTCGACCCCCTAGGATGGAAGAAAGAGAGATTCAGACTGTATGTTGCCAGGAATCCAGATGAGTCACAAAGTAAATCCACCAGTTGATATTGTCCAGTGTAGTGTAGGCTGACCAGACGTCCCGCTTTTGGCGGGACAGTCCCGCCTTCAAACAATTTGTCCCGCGGGTTATTTCCCCCTAATTCCTTGTCCTGATTTTTTTTGAGAAGGCTGCTGTACTAGCCTTCAAATGGGCCCAAGGCAGTGCAAGGGCAGCCTTCGCTACAAGTGCATGCGGTCGCAGGGAGCAACGGCAGCGCTCTCAAAAGGCAGGCAAGGCCCCTGCAGCTGCGCGCTGCTGGGGTCAGCCTGGCTCAGCTACTGTCTTCGGAAGTTGCACAAAGGTGACCATCTGGTCACCTTAGTGTAGTGGTCCTCCATCTTTCCAGACCAGAGACCCAGCTTTAACCCCCTCGGGACAGCCTAAATCCCACTGAGCTGCAAGAATGCGACAGGAAGTCACAAGACGTCAAAAGTCACATGATAGGAAGAGGGTGAACCAGTTACGAATTTACCAGCGTCAAGGCCAGGATGGGATTCAAAGTCCCAGGTCTCCCCCGGTCTACAAGCATGCAACACCCCAGTGATCCCCAACCGTCTTGACCCTGTGGGCACCTTTGGGATTCTGAAACAAGGTGGCAGGTACAACTACAAAATGGCTGCTGCAGTACATGAACCCAATTGCAAAATGGCTGCCACAGGAGACAAAGTTAAGACGAAGAAGAAGAGTTTGGATTTATATCCCCACTTTCTCTCCTGCAGGAGACTCAAAGGGGCTTACAATCTCCTGGCCCTTCCCCCCTCACAACAAACACCCTGTGAGGTAGGTGGGGCTGAGAGAGCTCCGAAGAGCTGAGACTAGCCCAAGGTCACCCAGCTGGCGTGTGTGGGAGTGCACAGGCTAATCTGAATTCCCCAGATAAGCCTCCACAGCTCAGGCAGCAGAGCTGGGAATTAAACCCGGTTCCTCCAGATTAGTTACACGAGCTCTTAACCTCCTACGCCACTGCTGCTCTCATAACCATAAAATGTTGGGGAGTGAGATCACACCTAACTCTAAACTATTTAACATTCCAGGCAGCAGCTTTTTTGAACAGGATGCCATTCAGAAGGAACATATTATTTATTTTTTAAAAATTTGCATGTACACACAGCAATGCAGTGAAGATCCTTGTGCTGTGGTGGCAGCTGTTGCTGAAGCCACTTCTCAAAAACCCCGCATAGTCAGATCTCCAGTGGCAATCAGGAGTTCTACTGGGCAAAAGCCCACCTACCCCTTGCCACGCTGTAGAAACACTTGGTGGGCACCAGAAAAGGGGTTGGCAAGCAGCAGGGGCTCCATGTTGGCGATCCCTTCTCTAATCATCACACCATACTGGTGAAGGCTTTCACTGCCAGATTCAACTGGTTGTAGCAGGTTTTCCGGGCTGTGTGGCCGTGGTCTGGTGGATCTTGTTCCTAACATTTCGCCTGCATCTGTGGCTGGCATCTTTAGAGTGAAACAGACTTCCCTCTGTGAAACACCCCTGAAGATGACAGCCAGAGATGCAGGCGAAACGTTAGGAACAAGATCCACCAGACCCCGGCCACACAGCCCGGAAAACCCACCACAACACCATACTGGCTCTTCAAAAGGTATATCATCTTTGGGATAATAGACAGAAATCACTAAGTGAACATTACAGAATTAAGAGAGCAGAGTCCCCATCATAAAAAGGACCCATCATCCCCCTTTCAAGATGGGGCTCCTTCTGTTTAGGTACCTCCTCATCTTCCGGCAGGGTGGGCAGAGTAGGGCTGGGAGACCGTTCCTGTTCCCGCACCATGGGACTGTTGCGCATCCAGGCCCGACAGATGGGGTACAGAGGGGTGCTCTCGGAGAATTGCGCAAGGTCCACGCTCCGGTCAAACAGCTTGATGACGTACGTATCTGGAGAAGATGGAAGAAACAGTTAGGGGAGCAAGCCCCTTCCATTGCCAATCCTTTCGATTGTGGGTTGCACTTGGTATTCAATATTGCTCGTGCATTACGTATCTAAGATCTTTTCTGCACACGCAGAATAAAGCACTTTCAATCCACTTTGCAGCGGGATTTTACTGTGCGGAATAGCAAAATCCACTTGCAAACTATTGTGAAAGTGGATTGAAAGTGCACTATTCTGCACGTGCGGAGGGGGCCTAACTTTTGTTATTTCATGATCTTGTAGCCTGGGTAGTTTTGGGGGAATACGTTCCTGTATTATTATAATTGTTTGGTTAGCTATAGCTATTTGTTTGTGTTATTAGGATTTAGTGAACATGATGTTAGTGAAAATTATTAAGAAGTAAACACACACACAAACACACACACATAAAGGTGATCTATAAAACTATTCGATTTGGGTGCTTTTTTCAGCACAACCATTATAATGAGCACTCCACAGGTTGTGCGACTCCATTTTTTGGTATTTGATGCTGCTTGTGTTTTAATACTGTGGTTGTTCATTGGAAGGCCCTTCCAGCAGGACTCTGAAGAGGTGACACAGAAATATTCTCAACCGATGGAGAACAAACAAGTAAAACAAATGGAAACATGTCTTCAGGGAAGGCATGAATTATTTCCAAGCAGTCACCCCAAAGATGCAGCAACAGTAGCTTGGGTAACTGCAGAAGACTAAGTAGATTCAGAGAGAACTTTAATGGCTCTTAACTATATAGCTAAACGGAGCCTCCGTGTTCTGAAGCAGTATAGCTCTGATGACTGGAGGCACAAAACAAGGGATGGCTAATCACATCGTGCTAATACACAGAATGCTAGACCAGATGGATTCTGGCCTGAGCCAGCTGTTTGCGTTCCTTACTCACTCTGTTTCTGCTGTCCACCTTCGGCAAGACCATCATCTGCCTCTTTCCTCTTCTTTCGGCGGTGATGGGAGAATCGTGCCGAAGGCCTGGGAGAACAAGGGCATCTGATATATTACAATAGTCCAATTCACTCCATAGGTTCAGAAAAAATACCCCCCAGCACCAGAGGACACAGGGCTGGGCCAAAAGATGCTCGGACAATCAAGAACAGAAGCTGTTTATGTGGTGGGAAAGACTGTGACCGGCTGTCTTGATTGAGGGAAGCCACACAGAAGCTATGGGAAGAGGGCCCATCCCACAGAACAGGGCTGGAGAGCCAAACCATTGCTCAGCTTGCTTCTTCAGCGGTGGGTACTGTTGGAGGGGGGGAAATCAGCAAGCAAAAGTCCAGCTGTACGTACAGAGTTCTTTTGCACAGTGACGCTTGACCACATCCTTCTTTGACTCAGAAAGACCACAATGCCAGAGTTGTCTACAAGAGGATGCTTTGAATACCCAGCCCTTGAAAGTTTGGAGATCATGTAACAGCCAGTTGAAATGTATCGGCTAGAACCCAAAAGTCCCACTATCTATCTGTGTTACTGACGAAGCAGTCCAGCGGCTTCGAAACAGGAGAAGACCTGGAAACCCCTGTCTAGATTGATGATTCTGAAGAAATTGTGACTTGTATGCTTTTTTGGAGGACTTTAGGACTTCCTTTTGTTTGAGGCTATTGCCCCAGGATCTAAAGCTTCCATTTTTGTCGTTTGCTTCTTCTCTTCAGCACTCTTTTGACACATCTATATATGTTTTTGTTCTTGTTTGTCTCCTTGTATATTGGTCACTGTTTGTATATAAAGGAATTTGGTCTTCATACATGCGTGCCAGATCCTTTTAGTTTTCTGCCTTTCTTGTACTAAATACATTACCTTTATGCGTTTCTAAGTTCCGGTAGTCATTGGTGTGGTAGGTTTTTGTTTTCAGTTATACCTCTGAAGATGCCAGCCATAGATGCGGGCGAAATGTTAGGAGCAAAAACGACTGGACGCAGCCTCCCAGCCCACAAAACCCACAACAGCCAGCTGCGAAAGCTTTTGACGATACGTTTATGAAACTCTTTAAAAAACCATTACCTTTTCCCAGGGGCTGTGGGTGATGAGTCCCTGCAACCAAAAAACAGAGATGTTAGCAGCTACCTTGAATGCGACAGCTGAGATTGAGCATACTTCCAGGAGAATCGGTCTAAGACAAGGGTCTGCAACCTGCGGCTCTCCAGATGTTCATAGACTACAATTCCATCAGTCCCAATTGGCCATGCTGGCAGGGGCTGATGGGATTTGTAGTCCATGAACATCTGGAGAGCCGCAGGTTGCAGACCCCTGGTCTAAGAGGAAGAATAGCTGTTCTTAAGATTTGGGGATCAAAGAATACATTCCTCCCAGAGCCAATAACAGAAGTTCTCTGTGTTAAAAAAAAAACCCTAGCAGAAGAAGAGTTTGGATTTATACCCCACTTTTCTCTCCTGTAAGGAGACTCAAGGTGGCTTACAAACTTTGCCTTTTTCTCTCCACAACAGACACCTTGTAAGGCAGATGGGGCTGAGAGAGTTCTGAACAAACTGTGACTACCCCAA
The DNA here is from genome assembly GCF_021028975.2 of Sphaerodactylus townsendi. Classification (NCBI taxonomy): domain Eukaryota; kingdom Metazoa; phylum Chordata; class Lepidosauria; order Squamata; family Sphaerodactylidae; genus Sphaerodactylus; species Sphaerodactylus townsendi. The sequence continues at coordinate 115,517,823 of NC_059430.1, forward strand.
GGTCACCCAGCAGAAATGTAAGATTGGAGAAACAAATCTAGTTCACCAGAAAAGAGTCCGCCTACCATGTGGAGGAGTGGAGAATCAAACCTTGTTCTTTAGATTCATGTCCATCTGCTCTTAACCACTACACCACACTGGCCCTAACCCTAACAATTCCAACACCACTTTGCTCATATACATTTTACCAGCTTTGTGAAAAACAATCAAATAGTGGACATTTCTCAAATTTTATCCCCAAATGTTAGGCCACCTCCCCAATATCCCTGGGTATTACTGAGGGGGGCTTTTCTTGAACCCACCTTTTACACAAAATTCTTGCCCCTCTTATTAACATTCTAGAGCAGTGATGGCGAACCTTTTTGAGACCGAGTGCCCAAATTGCAACCCAAAACCCACTTATTTATTGCAAAGTGCCAACAAGGTAATTTAACCTGAATACTGAGGTTTTCGTTTAGAAAAAATGGTTGGCTCCGAGGCGTGCGTTACTTAGGAGTAAGCTTGGTGGTAGTTGGTGGCTTTGCTTTGAAGCAACCGTGCAACTCTTCCAACGGGTGAGTCACGACCCTAGGAGGGTTTACTCAGAAGCAAGCCCCATTGCCAGCAACCGAGCTTTCTCTCAGGTAAAGGATTGTGCTTTAGTTCTTCGCATGAAAATCAGTGGGGTTTAACAGCGCTTAACAGGGTTACCTACATTGCTTCCCCAAAACTAGGTCTTAGGTCTGATGCTAATAATCGAGCTCAGCGGCCCAGGCCAGCCTAGATGTGGGGGGGGGGGGGGGCCCTCGGTTTGTGTGTGCCCACAGGGAGGGCTCTGAAGGCCACTTCTGGCACCCGTGCCATAGGTTCGCCATCACTGTTCTAGAGCATAGGTGTCAAACTAGTGGCCCTCCAGATGTTATGGACTACAGTTCCCATCATCCTCTGCCAACATCATGCTGGCAGGGGATGATGGGAACTGTAGTCCGTAACATCTGGAGGGCCACGAGTTTGACACCTGTGTTCTAGAAGCAAAACGTGCAGCTCCCCAGCCCCAACCTTTAAAAATCCAGCTTTGCAAAAATGGGGAGCTCTGTGAGGTACAAGTCTATTTCAACACACTTGTGTGTGCTGACACACTTTCTTGCTCAGAGTTGCAGCATCAGTCGCAACAGCAAATAAAATATTTTTTTAAAGGTAAGGAAGTATTTCCTGTTAGGAGGGAGGAAGATTCTTGGGTAGGGGTTTAAGGCCTCTTCCGCACATGCAGAATAATGCCCTTTCAATCCACTTTCAATCCACTTTGCAGCTGTGCGGAATAGCCGAATCTACTTGCAAACAAGTGTGAAAGTGGATCGAAAGTGCATTATTCTGCATGTGCGGAAGGGGCTTAAGTTTTAGAGTTGGATTTGTAGCCATAGGAGAAGCTAAGGGTAAATAAATAAAAATTACTTGCTGAGTGCATCTGATGTTGCCTTCCCAGAGTCCTCGTCCATCTGCTCCCTGCAGAAAATGTGCACAAGAGGAGAAACAGGACATCAGCAGTCTGGCCCAGAAATCTAGCTCTCGATTTGAATTGCAACAGGATCCGCTGCTCCTTTCAGCAGACAGACCTATGAGGCGTCCAGCCCTTTCTCCCCTCAAAGGAGGCCATTTTAGAATCCCACAAGTTTGTAAAACAGCGTCTTCAACGCACATGTGCCAGCGATGCCCGAAGACACTTACCGATCGACATCGCTCTTCTCCAGCAGGCCCTGCAGCACGGCATCGAGACGGTTCCTTGCATTGGCGGTCTCTAAATCTGTGACAAGGGCCACGGGAGAGAGAAAAAAATTGTCATTCCAGACCTCAGTATTCCATTGAACGCATTGGAACACGACAGTCGCTGCGTGCCTTTTTATAAGGACCGATTGAAAAGGCACAGAGTGGCAAGCAGGTTTTTGAGGACTTCATAACTCTTCATTAGGTTGGATGGCAACCCATAAAACAGGAAGGGCACAAAAATGCCCTCAGAGATGCCAGCAAAGCTTTTCCCTCTGCAGAGTACAACTGGGCTGGTTCCAAACATTGTGAGGCCCCAAAGCTGCCCGTTGACTCCTTCCAATCTGCGTCCCTATCCTGGCATTTTTCAGCTCCTCGGTCTCAAAAGATATTGTCACTAAAATCATGTGGGTTCAAATCTGATTAAGTTTTGCTTACAGTTTGATTTAATCATTCTAAATGAGCTGGCTCAGTTTAAATCTTTGGCCGATTTTACTTTTAATTCACCCCAAGGTAATGGTGTTTTAGAAGAGAAGAAGAAGAGTTTGGATTTATATCCCCCTTTCTCTCCTGCGGGAGACTCAAAGGGGCTTACAATCTCCTTGCCCTTCCCCCCTCACAACAAACACCCTGTGAGGTAGGTGGGGCTGAGAGAGCTCCATAGAGCTGTGACTAGCCCAAGGTCACCCAGCTGGCGTGTATTGGAGTATACAGGCTAATCTGAGTTCCCCAGATAAGCCTCCACAGCTCAGGCGGCAGAGCTGGGAATCAAACCCGGTTCCTCCAGATTAGATACACGAGCGCTTAACCTCCTACGCCACTGCTGCTCCTTTAGACTATTTCTTAGTCTCACAATCGTGTTATAATATTATCTGTTCTTCCATGGTTTCTCTTCAAGTTTGCAGTGACCGTGCGCCCTTGGTAATGTATTTAGATGCTTGCTCGTTAAACATCACGTCTGATTTTTGCACCCAATCTCCTTTACCTAAAATTAGATGGAATGAGTAAACACCGATTTAATTTTATACAGCCCTTATATGTTATTGCTCAGAAGCGCATTTCAATCATCTTTCTCCCCTGCTGATTGTGTTGCTAAGTTTGAGGACCTGATTATTAAACTGGTTGATGCTCTTGCAGTCCCAGTTAAAGCTGGCGTTTTTCGTGTGACACATCCCGAGATTAATTTTGCCAAGGACTGCAGGACACTTAAAAAGCAAATGCGGACAATTTTCCGCAAATACAGACAGCTAGGATCTGTTAACTCTTCTTGTTGAAGAGTTGTCTCTCACACGCCCTTCGTGAAAGTCTCCGCAGCCAAGTGAATGAGAAATGGAAGGCTATTATACAGGCTGCCCAATCAAATGATACCAGAAGATTTTGACTCCATCCAATGGAGTAGGCTGACCCCTCAGCTGCTGCTTAGTTGATCTGCAGGGCCCACAAAGTTGGTCTGAAGGGAATTATGGGTGTTAAGGGCTGCCCATCACTTCCTCCGACATGGTCAATGGCCAGGAGCGAGCCAAGTCCCACCCATATGCTGGCCCCCTCCTTACAATGCAGCCCAGAGCGCGTGCTCAGATGACTTGGATGGAGAACTGGCCTGGGTTTGCAGTGTTCTTCAGACACTTAATACAGACATCATTCTTTCAGTCACGCCAAGCATGGCAGGTTGCCTGCTGGCACTTTGGCAGCCATTTTGGCAGGCAGCTTCCCTCCCTTCCAGATGATAAAAGCATTGGTGAATAAAGACAAAAGAACCTGACAGCTGGATCTTTTAAATTGGACCTGGAGACCCTCAGGTAATCACTGCGGGCCTGGCAATGCAGGTTGGAGTGGGCAAAGAGTCATACTAGGACAGTGGTGACAAACCTTTGGCACAGGTGCCAGAGGTGGCACTCAGAGCCCTCTCTATGGGCACGCGTGTACAGAGTTTTTCATATGGGGGAGGGTTGTTTCTGAGTAAACCCTCCTAGGGTCGTGATTCACCCGTTCGAAGTGTTGCACAGTTGCTTCAAAGCAAAGCCATCAACTACCACCAAACTTACTCCCGAGAAACGCGTGCCTCGGAGCCAACTGTTTTTCCTAAACTAAAACCTCAGTATTCAGGTTAAATTGCCGTGTTGGCACTTTGCGATAAATAAGTGGGTTTTGGGTTGCAGTTTGGGCACTCGGTCTCGAAAAGGTTCGCCATCACTGTACTAGGATGTGGGAGACCTGTATTTGAATCTCCATTCTTCCATAGAAGCTCATTGGGTGATTATGGCCCAGTCACACAACCCCTCAGCCCAGCCTACCTCACAGGGGTGTTGGTGCAAGAATAAAGAGGAAGAGAGCAAAGTAATGTTGTCCCCAACCACATCGGGGAGAAAATGGGATAGAAATAAGTAAATTGCAGCACCCCCCACAACTAACTGAAAGAAGAATTGGATGCATTTATATAGGGATTTTGAAGTTTAGTTGATGCCAAAAACCAAAGTACAAATGACAATTTGCTTTCTAGTGTGCCTAGTGCTATTTGGCCTCTGGTTCAGGTTTTATCTATTTGGGGAATTTACATACCCCACGTTTCTCAACCTTTAAGGAGCCTCAAAGCAGCTTACGAACTCCTTCCCTTCCCCACAACAGACATCTTGTGAAGTCGGTGGGGCTGAGAGAGTTCAAAGAGAACTGTGACTGGCCCAAGGTCACCCAGCAGGCTTCATGTGGAGGAGTGAGGAAACAAACCTGGTTCACCAGATTACAGTCTGCTGCTCATGTGGAGGAATGGAGAATCAAACCTGGTTCTCCAGGTTAAAGTTTACCTCTGTCAACCACTAGGACAGTGATGGCAAACCTTTTCGAGACTGAACGCCCAAATTGCAACCCAAACCCCACTTATTTATTGCAAAGTGCCAACCCGGCAATTTAACCTGAATGCTGAGGTTTTAGTTTAGAAAAAAACGGTTGGCTCTCTCTTCCTCCGCCCCACCCGCTCAAGCAGGGGCCAGCCTGCTGTACAATCCAGCATGTCCCATGCGCACCACTCTGTGCCTCTCTAGCATCTCTGCCCCCTCTGCGGCCCCCCCCTCCCGGGCAGCAGCTACCCGGAGCACAGGCACCAGGCCGCCAGCCGAGTCCTCCCTGCTCACCGCGGTGCGCGCACGTCATGCTCAGTGGCCCAAGCCAGCCTAGATGGGTGTGTGTGTGGAGGGTGATTTTTCACCCCCACATGACGAACTCTATGTGTGCATGCCCACAGAGAGGGCTCCAAGTGCCACCTTTGGCACCTGTGCCATAGGTTTGCCATCACTGCACTAAGATCTCAGGTAGAGTGGGGCTTTTCTCTCTCTCTCATGTTTTCTACCCAAGACACATTAACCTGGAAAAGCCAGAAGTTAAACCAGGGCCTCTGTGCATGGTATAAACCTGTGCCCCATGCCACTTAGATACTGGGTGGCTGCTACAGACATGAACTCGCTAGACATCGGTTGGCACCAGTGTTTTTCCTCCCCATCGAATCCTTTCAGAACTAAGCAAGTCTGAGCAACAGCTATTATAATAATCTGCCCTCAACATTTACAGTCTGACGTTTTACCTGGCTTCTCTATTTTCACTTTCGCGTGCAACATGTTTTCCTCAGACTGGGTTCCCTGCATGGGGAAAGACAAAACAACACAAGCACTCAACAGTCAGCACACACTGTTCAAATCATATTATTTCAAAACCAGTCAACTGATATTCAGTAAAGATTCCTGGTCCTGTCAAAGGATGCCAGCTTTTGACTTAGACAGGACACTTTGCTGAAGGGTTGCTAAGTTATGCTACTGTAGCGAAAAACAACTCAATGGGAGGGAGCCCATAAAAATGGCTCAAGTTTTCCTAAACTGGGCTATAATCATTATGGCAGATAATAATTATGGATGTATTTTTTTTAAAAAAAATAGGAAGTTGGAATCTGTACATTGTCAAAGATTTTAAGAGTATTTTACACAGCAAGGATAAAAGGAACGTGCACATGCCGAATTAGCCAATTCCTCCAGCAGATCTCTTCATCAGCTTTCCCAGGAATTCTGCATAACTCAAAAAGATTGCACATTCTCCATCAGCACAAGTTCGTCTGCAGAAGCTGCTAACAGTACCTGGCTCGTTTTTCTTAGGGCACAAAGTCAGCTGGAGAACTCGATGCTTCCAAAGGACAAGAATCTGACTTCCTTGCTCTCCTGGACCAAATCGAGCCAGATCCCAGCTGGGTGCTCCTGGGCGCTCTGGGTGTGGGACGCCTGCCCTTCTGCTCCTTCCTGTGCAACCCCAGGGAGCTCCAGCGACCGCCCAGCCGCAGATCCCCGCTTTCCTCTGCACCCCTTCCCCGATCCCTGTTCTCACGAATGCATAAAAACCGCCTCTGCTGCATTGCATGCTGGGATTTGTAGGCAGTTTGCAATCGTGCAGCCATTTGGAAGAGCAGAGGTTTTCTTTGCTCATGGGAGTTGTAGTTTGTTGGTTTGTTTTTGGTGGGCTGTGTTCCTGCAAAGTGCAGAGTTCTGCACTGGACGTTATTAAGTACTGAGTTTAAATCGGATTGAATTCTAAGCATCCTTAAGTTGCTGCTTCTCGCCTACCCAATGACAAGGGCTACTAACCGTGAAAAAATGGGAAGTTTTCAAGAATCTCCAAGCTGTCCCTGAGGAGGGGGAGGGTTGCCAACTCTGGGTTGGGAAACACCTGGAGTTTTGGGGAGGGGTGGAGCCTGAGGAGGGCAAGCTTTGGAGAGGGGCGGGACTTCAATGGGGTATCACGCCATAGAGCTCATCTTTCAAAGCAGCAATGTTATCCAGGTGAACTGTGTGCCACAGGAGGTGGTGATGGCCACTAACCTGGATAGCTTTAAAAGGGGCTTGGACAGATTTATGGAGGAGAAGTCGATTTATGGCTACCAATCTTAATCCTCCTTGATCTGAGATTGCAAATGCCTTAACAGACCAGGTGATGGGGAGCAACAGCCGCAGAAGGCCATTGTGTTCACATCCTACATGTGAGCTCCCAAAGGCACCTGGTGGGCCACTGCGAGTAGCAGAGAGCTGAACTAGATGGACTTTGGTCTGATCCAGCTGGCTTGTTCTTATGTTCTTATGTTCTTATGCTGTTGCCTGGAGATCAGTTGTAATAGAGGGGCAATCTCCAGCCTCCACCCGGAGGTTGGCAAGCCTAGTGGGAGGTTACACTCTTTCAAGTCAATGAGAATTCAGTGGACTTCGAAGTCTAAGGATCGCACTGTGATTGTGGCATGTGCCTGCATGGAGTAGAAGCAGGTACACATACCCACAAGAATCCGGACCAGGGGTGTCTAAAGGCTATGAAACGTAACAGTCCCAGACTGTGGGCACTATCCTAAACCCCATCTCCAAATGGCGTAGGATAGTAAGTAAGTGCTATGCCAGCATACCTTGGAGGTACACTGTGTGTACCGTACACACATGCATTTTAAAGATATGCTGGCATATCTGGAGCTACACCAGCATTGGGATCTTAAATATCATCTGTGTAACTTTGTACCTGTTGCATTTAACCTGTGGTTGACAGGGGTTTTCTCCCTCTGTACCTTTTCATATCTTGGGTTAACTTGTGCTAAATTCACATCAACAAAGTGGCACTACAAGAGGGCCAGCTACCATTTCAGCTACCACTGGGGAATGGACAGCTTCAACCTATACATTTTTTTACTCCATCTTTCTTCCTAAAGGAGGTCCAAAGCAGTTTGCAACATTCTACCATCCTCCATTTTAACCCCACAACGACCCTATGAGGTAGATTAGACTGAAAGCATGTGACTGGCTCAGCCGATGGGTCTCCGAGATCTGAGTCGAACACTAGCCAGTTCACAACACTGGCTCTTTACATATTAATTCAGAAGGAAGTCCTTCCGAGTTCAAAGGAACTTAGCCCCAGTCCTGTGCAGTGGCGCAGGAGGATCAGCAGTGGCATAGTGGCTAAGAGCAGTGGCTAACAGCAGGTGCATTCTGATCTGGAGAAACCGGGTTTGATTCCCAGCTCTGCCGCTTGAGTTGTGGAGGCTTATCTGGGGAATTCAGATTAGCCTGTGCACTCCCACACATGCCAGCTGGGTGACCTTGGGCTAGTCACAGCTTTTCGGAGCTCTCTCAGCCCCACCTACCTCACAGGGTGTTTGTTGTGAGGGGGGAAGGGCAAGGAGATTGTAAGCCCCTTTGAGTCTCCTACAGGAGAGAAAAGGGGGATATAAATCCAAACTCTTCTTCTCTTCTTCTTCTTCTGTGTGTGCAAGACTGCAGCCGTGCAGTTATCCGATCCTGCACAAGTAAGAGTTCTAAATTCAACAGCAGTTATTCTCAGATAAGTGTGCATAACCTAGCTGAATGTTAACATGGAATGTGCTCTGGAATCCTATCCCAGGAGAACGAAGGGGCAGAGCTGCTAAACGTGCTGCTTTTTCATGGCGTCTTCCCACACCCTGCCCTTGGTCATGCGCCCTTGTAAAAACCTGCCGCATCATAGCCCCCAGCTGGAGCACACTGGGAGCAATATCCCCTGTTCCAGATGGCTTCCTGTCATTACAGCTGACATCCTCTGCTGGGAAAGGTTGCTGATCCGGCTAGTGTTAATTACAGGCCTCAGAAGTGCTGTAGGGTTGTAAGAGGTGTTTAATGTTTTTAAGGAGTGTCCCTTGTTCCAGAACATCAACACATATAATCGGACTTTCTTGTAAACCATCAGGGTCATCTGGATGGGCAGTATTTGAAACAGGACTGGGTAGACCACTGGTCTGATCTGGCAAGACACAACATTTATGGATGTCCCAGGATCCCTCCTGGGCTGCTTCACAGCATGTTACATTTGTCTTTTTTGTTTTTTTGTTAATTAATCCTGTTGCTCAGTTAACTGTTATTCCAGCATGGTGTAGTGATTATGAGTGGTGGAGAACTCGGTTTGATTCCCCACTCTTCCACTTGAGCAGTGGACTATTCTCTGGTGAACTGGATTTGTTTCCCTGCTCCTACACATGAAGCCTGCTGGGTGACCTTGGGCTTGTCATAGTTCTCTGAACCCCACCTAGCTCACAAGGTATCTGTTGTGAGGAGAGGAAGGGAAAGGAGTTTGTAAGCTGTTTTGAGTCTCCTTACAGGAGGGAAAGGTGGGGTGTAAATCCAAACTCTTCTTCTTTTCCAGTGTTTTTATCCCTGCAAACCCCCCCCCCCCCCAGTTTAGTATTATTGTTACCGCTGCTGCTCGGGTAACATTAAGCGATCTTAGTTCAGGCAACGTAGTGAGGCGCAGGAAACCGGTGTTCTTCGAAAGCAGAATATTTTTATTCGAGAGTGATTGATACAGCTCAGGCAGGGGAATTGCGCCACCGTAGCCAAGCACAGGACCTTTTATACACAAAGATCAAAAGAGGGCAAAGGGGGCAGGTAAGGGGGCAGGTCCCTTACCTTGCAACAATAAAGAAACATCAACACATAAAAGAACGGTACAGTTACAACTTTGTGAATGGGACCATGAGATCTCGCTGTCAGGCGTCTTCCCGCGAGACTTTACGATAGTGCAGAAAGGGGTGAAGAGTGTCCATTCATAAAACTGGGTGAGGCTGTTAACACACCCAGGTATCTGGTTATCAGATGGGCTGCTTCCTTGAGTTATGTCCTGAGGCTCCTGCACCTCAGTCCCGCAACAAAAGGAAGTTCAAATGGTCCAATGGTGATCTTGGCGCGTTCTTCAACAGCTGGGACATCTGGGAGTCGTCATCAGATTCAATTTGTAATTCCAAAAGGGTCTTTGTTTTTGCTAAAGAGATCTACTGGGTGTTGGTCCAAATTGAATTCCAGGACTAACTTCCTTGGGTCTTAATATCAGCTGCTACAAGCTATTGCTTTTACTAACAGATACAAATATCTAAAGTAATATTTCTAATTTAAACATTAGATGCAATCCTACAGAACTTACAGTATCATAAAAAGCACCTTATATATGTGAACAAGAATATCCTCAACTAACATTAATTAACCTTGAATCGACTGGAAAACCTAGCTAAGACATAAGCATAAACATTAGGCAAACAATAAATCCAACACTGAGGGGCTTACACTAAGTCTTAAAAGAAATAAAAGCAGGAAGAAAACCATGTGAAACATTAGCACGACCATATATACATGTCCTTTCCAGGCCCTATGGAGACTTTTGGACAACACTGGTCTCTTTGCTCTGGTCCTTAGCCAGTGTAGTCTAGCGATAGGCTTAGGAAAATATTTTTTATATTTTCCTGGGGGTAACATTATCCAAAAACGTAGATCAGTATGAGGACTTCCGGTGTAGAGCAAAGCCAGGCGACAGCTCGCTCCTAGCCAGGAGAAAGCTTAAGCTCTCTACTCGCTTGCAAAAAGGGTCTGCATAAAAAAATACAGACTCCATCCCCCAGTAGGGTCAGGGGGAGAAGCAGAGACAACAGCAGAAGAACTCCTTGCTAGGGAAAAAGCAAGGAGCCAGCGCAGCGAGACGAGAGAGGCAAACGCCAAAGGGCGGCGCCGCAAGCCTCATAGCTCAACACCAAAACAGAAGAAAACAGACCCAGATGAAATAAAGCAAGTTACAGGGCTCAGTTGATAGAGCCGGGCGAGATTACTCTCTAGACAGAGAGACGGACAGAGCGGAACGCTTACGGATCAGAGAGAAAAAAAAACGAGTAAGTAAAACGCGAAAGACGAAAGCGGAGAAAAACTTAAGAAAACCACATTGACCCACAAAGTCAATTAAAACAAAAATAATAAATGTGGGAAACCAAGATTGTGGTATTAAAACCTAGTGTGATTAGCGGCAAAGCGGCTATACTATAGTAGTAATTAAACATTAAGTAGTAATTAACAGGCAAGAGCCGAGTAAAAACAAAGGAGACTGTACCTTTAAAAAGTCTTGTTGACAGAGAAAGATAGAGGCGGGGACTCGTATGAGCCTTGGTGGGGCTGAGGACTCCGAGCCGGCACGTAGTGGAAGAAGTCACGCACGCAACAAAAGAGGTGGGCGGTGTGACGCGTCACACCAGGAAGTGCTGAGAGCCTCGGTTTGGCGCGTAGAGGGGAAAAGGAGAAGAGAGAGAGCCACGGGCGCGAGTGAACGACGCGAGAGGCGCGAATCAACGCAGGGGCGCGAGTGAACGCGGGAGGCGCGAATCAACGCAGGGGCGCGAGTGAACGACGCGAGAGGCGCGAATCAACGCAGGGGCGCGAGTGAACGCGAGAGGCGCGAATCAACGCAGGGGCAAGGTAACAAGACATTAAGAGCGGAGAGCTCCGTGTAGACGCGCCCCAAGTGGGAAAAAAAATGTGTGTGTGTTGCGGGAACAGGCAGGAGATCTGAATTTGTACAGGGGCAGTACAGGGGCGACGCAACACAATAAGAGAGAACATATAAAAAAAGAGTGGCTGAAAGAGTGAACGTGTGGAGGAGATAAAAATCCACAAAGAGAGTGGACTAAAAGTGACTGAAACTATTTGGTTGAGATGAGATCAGGCTGAACACTAAGTATATAGGAGAAGAGAGAGATCTTAAAAGCATCCTGTTAATACTACACTAAGTTACAAAGTGGTGAGCAACTTTAACAAAGAACTGAATAAAAATGGCAACTAGACGTAATAATGCTCCTGTGAAGACAGGTAATATGGAAACCAAAACCCCAGAGAAAAATGGACTGGAATATACAACAAAAATAGAACAAATGCTTGAAAAAATTGTTGCCAATCAGGAAGCTACCAAAGATAGGCTGACAAGAATTGAAGAGGAGCTGGGAACAGTTAAGAAATTAGAGGGAACCATCTTGCAATTAACGACGGACCTAAAAGAAACAAAAAATTATTTAGAAGAAGCTAAAACAGAAATGCTCCAACAAAAAAAACAACTGGACCAATTGGACTATAAAATAGTGTTCTTAGAACTAAAACAAAAAGAGAAATTACTAAGACTTCGGGGCTTACAAGAACTAGATAAGGAGAACCTAAGACAAAAAATAATACCCCCTCTGGCAGAATTGGTACAGATGTCAGAAGAAGACTTTGAGATGGAAGTAGACGAGATATTTCGAGTAAGCACAAAATCAGCGAAAGAAAGAAGAGCGCCGAGGGACATCCTGATATCTTTTACCAAGAAATGGATAAGAGAGGAGATTTTCTACAAACAAACAACGCAAAAGCTCCAGATAGAGGGGCAAAATATAAGAATACTTAAGGAAACTCCAGGAATCATTCTTAAGAGAAGAAGGGAATACTATCCCTTAACTGACACACTTAAAAGGAAAAGTATAAGATATAGATGGAACCTAATCGAGGGTGTCACGTTCTTCTGGAAAGGAAAAGAAATAAATCTGGACACGTTGATTAAAGTAGATGAATTTCTGAAAAAGTTCAAGAAGGAGCTGGGTCTAGTATAAAGCGTATTAGAAGACATTTTCAATGGTAAGCAATAGAACACACTCGATTCTAAGATTAATAGAAAACATAAATATGTGTATAAGATGGTTATAAGGATAAACAGGTTAGAAGATGGGATCACATATTTATTTATATTGATATGAGTGTAACTCAAAATTATTAAGTTATGTCTTACTAAGATATGTATATATTTCAGTTGTTTAAGGAAATGGGGGTGAAGAAGAAGGGGGGGGAAATCCCAAAACCAATGGGGATTATGAACAGCAGGATGCTGGAAAAGGAGAATTCAGTTAAGGTTATAATTCACCTCTTCTCCTATAAATTGAGGTTTAGATTAAACGTGTAAATTTAGTTGATACTGTGTTAAGTACTGTTTCAATATACTGTATATTGGGTAAATATATAATTTCGATACTGAAAGATATACTAAACATGACTTTAAATATTTTTTCCAATAATGTCAATGGACTAAATGGGGCAAAAAAAAGAAAAATAGTCTTTAATCATTTAAGAAAACAAAAATGTGAAATACTATGTTTACAGGAAACACATGTAAAAAAAGAACATGTAAAGTATTTGGAGAAAGAGAACTTAGGGATAGGCTTTCACAATTGCTATAAACAAAAAAAAAGAGGTGTATCCTTATACATCAAAAACTATCTAAACCCTAGAGAAATACTCAGAGATGAAGAAGCAAGAGTATTGGGAGTTGAAATTAAATGGAACAAGGAGAACATCTTAGTGGTGGGAATTTATGCACCAAACAAGAGAAAAGCAGAGTTTTATAAGAAACTGATTGACCAATTACTAAATTATAATTATGATAATACACTCATAGTAGGCGATTTCAATGCTGTGGTGGATATTAAATTAGACAAAAAAGAAACAACTAAAAGAAGGGGGGGGAAAGTACTTAAAACAAGAGAATGTATACTCCCAAAGGGGTTTAGAGATGGTATGGAGCTTCTCGGACTTAAAGATGTGTGGAGAGAAAAACAGAATACAGCTAAAGAATTTACATTCTTCTCTAATAGACACGAGTCGCTCTCCAGAATTGATATGGCTTGGGCAAATGGGAATCTATTAGAAAAAACAACAAATATCGAGATTGGCCCAAGAATTCTATCAGACCATAGCCCAATTAAATGGGAGCTGGGCCATAGAATACAAAGAGGCCCATGGAGACTGAAAGATTGGGTATTAGAGAAAGATAAAATAGTAAAAGATATTGAAAAAGAACTGATAGAATACTTTAAGTTAAATGCTAAATCCATCCAGGATGAGAATATCGTATGGGAAGCAAGCAAAGCCTATATAAGAGGCTCCCTCCTTCAAAAAGAAAGTATTCTAAAAAGAGAAAGAAAAAATAAAGAAGAGAGACAATTAAAAGAATTGAAGGGTTTAGAAGATCAATTGCAAAGAACACCAAGAAATCAACAAATTAAAGAAAAAATTACACTAATAAAAAAGGATATACAAAAAGGATGGTGGAGAGAAATACTAAACGGGTTGAAATTCTTGAAACAGAAACATTTTGCCCAGGCGAATAAACCTGGAAAATGGTTAGTAGCCCAAATTAAAAAGGAAAAAGAAAAGAGATTAATAAATAAACTGAAAATTGAAAATGAAATTGTTACAGAGCAAAATAAAATACAAGAGGAATTAACGAAATATTTCGCAGAATTATACAGGCAAAAAAAATTGAACTTTCCAGAGATGGAAAGATATTTGGAAGAAAACAAGGTAAAAACACTCTCTATAAGCCAAAAAGAAGTATTAAATAGACAAATATCTGTGGAGGAAGTGCAAACCGCTATTAAAAATGCAAAAATGGGTACAGCACCAGGACCAGATGGTCTGGCCATAAGTTATTATAAGAAATTTAGTAATATTGTAGCACCCCAACTAACAATAATATTTAATGAAATACTCACAGGAGGGAAAATCCCACAATCATGGAATGAAGCCCACATAACTTTGATACCTAAAAGTGAGTCAACAGAACTACAGCCAAAAGATTTCAGACCGATCTCGTTAGTTAATAATGATTATAAAATTTTCACGGCAATAATGGCGAAAAGGTTACAAATTATAATGCAGGAATATATCAACCCAGATCAATCAGGTTTCATACCAGGTAGAAACGGACATAAAAACGTCCGAATGGTAATTAATATAATAGAGAGGATGGGAAAAACACCAAACGAGACTATGGCCGCAGTATTTGTTGATGCCGAAAAGGCCTTTGACAACGTGAACTGGGAATTCATGACATTAGTGTTAAAAAAAATGGATATGGGCGACCAATTCATGAACATGATTGATAGCATATATAAAGAACAGTATGCGAGATTGAAAATAAATGGGAAGTTAGCGGAGAAATTTAATATAGGTAAAGGGACAAGGCAGGGGTGCCCGATATCACCTCTTCTCTTTAACATAGTGCTCGAGGTGTTATTGAACAGACTAAGAGCTGACATCACGTTTGATGGTGTAAAAATAAAAAAAGATAACTATAAATTACAGGCCTTCGCGGATGACCTGGTGGTGTTTGTTAAAAATCCAGAGACAGATCTACAGAGTGTGATGAATAAAATACATGAATTTGGAAAACTAGCGGGATTCAAAATTAACAACCAAAAAACGAAGATGTTAGTGTGGAACCTAACTAAAAAACAAGAACAAAACTTATCAGAACAACTAAATATACTAATAGCCTCTAAAATTAAATATTTGGGAATTTACCTTGAAAAATCCAACAGAAATCTCTTCCAAAATAATTATATTAAAATCTGGAAGGAAATAAAGATCGACCTCAATAAATGGGAAAAATTAACAATTTCTATGTCAGGGCGGATAGCATTAATTAAAATGGTAATTCTGCCTAAGATGCTCTATCTCTTCCAAAATATCCCAATAATAATAACAAAAAAAACATTTGATTCATGGAAACAAGATTTGAATAAATTTGTATGGGCTAATAAAAAGCCACGAATAAAATATACAGCATTAATTGAGTCCAAAAAAAAAGGAGGGTGGACATTGCCAGACATGAGGCTCTACCATGACGCTTGCGCACTCATGTGGATACAAGATTGGATAAATTTAGAAAACAGAAGTCTGCTCACGCTGGAGGGCTATGATAATGTAAAAGGTTGGCATGGCTACTTGTGGCCAAGTAATAAAAAACCAACTAAAACCTTTAGCGATCATATATTTAGGCGGGCACTTATAAATATCTGGAACAAATATAAGTATAAAATATATGAGAAACTCCCAGGGTGGGTGTCAAGACTGGAATCTTTACAAAACCATCAATGCAAAGATGAAGTTGCATGGCCCAGGTACAAAGATTTGATTGACTGGGTTGACACCAAACCAATCTTAAAACCTAGAAACGAGATCAAAATAGGAAATACGAATTGCCATTGGTTCTCCTTTTTCCAGCTGAGGGAGGAATTTGAGAATGACATTAAAACATGGGGAATAGAAAGAAAAGAAAATGAGTTCGATAAGGTAGTAGGAATAACAAAGAAGAAAGTGATTAGTCGAATCTACCAGTTTATACTGACACTAGAGTTAGAACAAGAAAGTGTATCAGAAACGATGATAAAGTGGGCACAAGACCTGGGGAAAAATATTGAATATGATAACTGGGAGAAATCAAGAAAAATCCAACATCAATATACGCTAAGTATAGATCTGAAGGAAAACTATCTAAAGGTCTACCATAGGTGGTATATGACCCCAGTAATACTGAATAAAATGGACAAAAAACATCCAATACATTGCTGGAGATGTAAAAGAGAAGTAGGAAATTACCTCCACATGTGGTGGGCCTGCCCAAAGATCAGGAAATACTGGGAAAAAACACATAAGGTAGCGCAAAAAATGCTGGGCCATAAGTTTAAAATGTTACCGGAATCATACCTGTTGGGAATATTTCAGGACAATGTTCCACCAAAAAATATTAATTTATTTTTGTACATTTCTGTGGCGGCAAGGATACAGCTAGCGAAGAATTGGAAGAACTGCAACAGCCCAAAATGTAAAGACTGGATCAACTCCTTAATAGATTATAAAAACATTGACAAACTTTCGGCTCGGTTGAAAGACATCCCTCTGAAGAAATATAAATCAACATGGGAACCGCTGGAAGACTTCTGGGGAAATCATAGAAATGATAAACCTAGATAAGTATGCCGAAGTATAGATGGTAATATAAGGTAGATATATAGAAAAGGGTAGGATAAAGGTGGTGTTTTAAGGCTATCGTCAAAGATTTACTTTAGTAGTGTTAAGATATTTGTAAGCTCTGTGAAGTACTATAAAAACGTTTAAGAAAAATAATAAAGGTAAGGCTCGGGAAATGAGCCAAAATAAGATAATAAGGATAAAAGTTATAATCATAAAAATTTAAATACGAGAAAAATCTATAAAATATGTGGACTTATGTTAACTGTCTAGAGAAGAGTATATTTGAAAGATATAAT